>NC_052155.1:153664287-154321617 GCF_902713615.1 Scyliorhinus canicula | reverse complement strand
CCTCCCAACCACCCCCCCACCCCCCCCCCCCCCCCGCCCCCCAGCAGTTTACGGTAACCAACCCTTTAAAGTGAAGAATAAGTAGACCCCATCTGTTATGGAGGCCCCAACTCACCCACCCCCTACTCAAGATGAACTTCACCTTTTCAAGATACAGGAACTCCATCAGGTCCTCCAGCCATACTGAGGCACAGGGGAAGTAGCTGGCCTCCACCCCAATAGCAATCAGCGAGGTGAAGGCTAAATACATCTGCCCCTGCCACCACCTGTTGCTTCATCAGGTTCAACATCCCAAATATGGCCCCCAGGGGACTGGGCTGCAAAGTCCAAGTGCAAGATCGCTAACTTGGTGCTGAAAAAAGACCTCAAATTGTATCCAGCTTTGAACAAGACCAAAACATGGTTATGGTTGGCTGGACCCCTCCCACATCGCTTACAAGTGTCCTTCAATCCTCAAACAACCGCTACCGCTAACTGTATTAACCACAGTCTTACAGCTGAAGTCGAGACATTCACCCTCCGTGACACCTCCTCCAGTGCCATCCCCATCTCCTCAACCCATTTGGCCTTTACCTGCTCAAATGACGCCGTATTCTCCTCCAGAACCCTCCCATAAATCGCCAAGATGACCCCCAACCCCATCACCGACAGAAACCACTTCAACAGCGAAGAAGGCAGTGTCACTGGAAACGTCATGAACACCTTCCTTGTAAAATCCCGCACCTGCATATATCTAAAATCCTCTCCGTGTGAAATCCCAAACTTCTCTGTCAACTCCTCAAAGCTAGCAAACTGACCTTCCAAGAATAAATCTTTTATTTCCACTACCCCTGCACCTCCCATCCCTGGAACCAAGCATCCAATCACAATGGTTCAAACACATGATTCTCTCAGATCGTCATCAACCTCAACCCCGCCCCGAATTTAAAATGCGACCGAAATTGTCTCCATATCTGAATATTTCCCCAGGGCAAACAGAAGCGGCGCTGTTGCCAGTGCCTGCAATCCTGACCCCCTACAGGGGCCGGCCTCAATCCTCACCAAGATATCCTCCGTCTCCCTACCCAGTCCCACACCTTCTCAGAATTCGCCACCCAATAATAATACATCAGATTCGGCAGAGCCAAACTCCCTAACTGTTGCCCTCTCCGGTGCATTGTCTTCCCAATCCTCGCTACCGTACCTGCCCAGATAAACGGCAAAATCAACCATTCCACCCCCATAAAAATGCTTTTCGCAGGAAGACAGGGAAACACTGGAATAAAAACAAAATCCTTGGCAAAACATTCATCTCCACCGCCTGCACCCGGTCTGTCAATGATAGGGGGAGGCTATCCCAGCTCAACAAATCCGTCTTGACACGGCCCACCAAGCTTGTAGAATTAAATTTACGGTGCTGGGCCCAATCCCGAGCCACCTGCACCCCCAAGTACCTGAAGTGAGTAGTCACCTCATGAAATGGCAGACCCCCCAGCCAGCTCCTATCGCTAGTGGGGAGACCGAAAATCACTCGCTCTTCTCCAAATTCAACTTATATCCCAAAACTGCCCCAAATCACTTAAGCAGCTCCGTTATATCCCCTACTGTGGGAACTGAGAAAGGTCGACGGCATACAGGGGCACCCTATGCTCCACTACCGCCCCCCCACCCCCCCACTATCCCTCTCCACTTATCCAAGCTCCGCAACACAATGACCAAGGGCTCTATCGCCAGCGCAAACAAAAGGGGGGCCACGGGACACCCCTTCCTCGATCCCCTATGCAGCTGAAAATATCCCAAGTTCACTTCATTCGTATGAACACTCGCCTTCGGTCCCTTATACAACAGTTTGACCCACGCCACAAACTTAGGCCTAATCCCAAACCGTTCCAACACCGCAAACGAATAACTCCACCATGCTTGATTAAACGCCTTCAAACGCCTTCTCCACATCCAGCGTCACCACCACCGCCTGTTCCCCGCCTTCTGATGGGGAGCGTACCATGTTTTGCAAACGCCACACATTCGAGGACAACTGCCTACCCTTTGCAAATCCTGTCTGATCCTCCCCCACTACCTGCAGAAGACACTCCTCCAACCCAAGCGCCAACACTTTGGCAAGAATCTTGGCATCCACATTCAACAGAGATATTGGCCGATATGACCCACACTCCACTGTGTGCTTATCATTTCTTGACAACAGCAAAATAAATGCCTGTCCCATCTTCTCCGGAAACGCTCTCCTAGCCACCGTGTCCTCAAACATCTCCACAAACATCGGCGCCAGCCTATCCAAAAACTTCTTGTAGAGTTCCACTGGGAACCCATCCAACCGCGGTGCTTTACTCGCTTGCATCTTCCCTGCCGCCGCATGAACCTCCTCAAACCCCACATTGGCTCCTCCAACCCTGTCCTTTCTTTCACTCCCACTGTCGGACACTCCATCCTTTTCAAAAACTTCTTTGTATCCAACTCATCCCTGGGGTCTCCGACCGATACAACTTTTTATAAAATTCCTCAAATTCCCTATTCACCTGTTCCAGCACAGTCACCAACCGCCTCACCCCAACTCGAACCTGAACAATCTCCCGAGAGGCCACTTGCCGGCGGGGCTGTCCCGCCAGCAAGCAACTGGCCTTCTCCCAGTACTCATGCTCCACACCAGTCACCCGCCTCACATAGCGCCGCCTACAGGCCAGGTGCAGGCGATGAAGGGTTTCGTTTTTATTCTAGTGTTTACCGGTCTTCCCTGTAGACAAAAGGTCAAACTGCGTCTGCAGTTCCTTTCTACTGACCAAAAGTTCTGGAGTGGAATCTTCTGCATACTTCCCATCCACTTCCAAAATGTTGTCTACCAACCGCTGCCACTCCTCTCTTGCCTCCCTATTCACCTACGCCTTAAACAAGATGACCTCGCCCCTTACCATCACCACCTCCAGCACCTTCCATACCACCGACTGTGAGACCTCCCCATTTTTATTGACCCCAACATAAGCATGAATTACCTTTGCCATCTTCACACAAAAACACGTATCTGGGAGCAACCCCACGTTCAATCTCCATGTTGGCCCCTGTGCCGGCCCCTTCTCCAAGGCCACATCCAGCGGCGTGTGATCGCTGAGTATTCTGCTTTCCTCACCCCCGGCAGCAACAACCTCCCCACAATAAAGAAATCAATCCTTTGGGCGGCAGGTGGCATAGTGGTTAACATTGTTGTCTACGGCGCGGACGACCAGGGTTCGAATCCAGGCCCTGGATCACTGACTGTGTGGAGTTTGCACATTCTCCCCGTGGGTTTCACCCCACAACCCAAAGATGTGCAGGATAGGTGGATTGGCTATGTTAAAATTGCCCCTTAATTGGAAAAAAAATAATTGGGTACTCTAAATGAATATTTAAAAAAATAAGTCAATCCTTGAATATACATTATGCTCCAGTGAGAAAAAAGGATACTCTGTACCCCCTGGATTCAAGAACCGCCACGGCTCCGCATCCCCCATCTTCCTAAATGCTGCCAACACCCTCCCACCCCGTGCCCCAAAAGGGGTCAATGAGCACGGCTTAGATTGATCCATCTACGGATGCAACACTGCGTTTAAATCCTCCCCCTAAAATTAACTGATGCATGTCCAGGCTCAGGATGGCCACCAACATCCTCTTCAGAAACCCTACATCATCCCAATTCGGGGCCTACACCAACTCTCAAGCTCTTTAAATGCATAAAGACTCTCACCCTCTTCACCGCTCCACCAACCGCCACACTTTCACGTTACCATTTGGCTACAGCCCCACCCGGTCAGCATGTCCACTGTAATGGCCACAGCCCCACCCGGTCAGCATGTCCACTGTAATGGCTACAGCCCCACCCGGTCAGCATGTCCACTGTAATGGCTACAGCCCCACCCGGTCAGCATGTCCACTGTAATGGCTACAGCCCCACTCGGTCAGCATGTCCACTGTAATGGCTACAGCCCCACCCGGTCAGCATGTCCACTGTAATGGCTACAGCCCCACCCGGTCAGCATGTCCACTGTAATGGCTACAGCCCCACCCGGTCAGCATGTCCACTGTAATGGCTACAGCCCCACCCGGTCAGCATGCCCACTGTAATGGCTACAGCCCCACCTGGTCAGCATGCCCACTGTAATGGCTACAGCCCCACCCGGTCAGCATGTCCACTGTAATGGCTACAGCCCCACCCGGTCAGCATGTCCACTGTAATGGCTACAGCCCCACCCGGTCAGCATGTCCACTGTAATGGCTACAGCCCACCCGGTCAGCATGTCCACTGTAATGGCTACAGCCCCACCCGGTCAGCATGTCCACTGTAATGGCTACAGCCCCACCCGGTCAGCATGTCCACTGTAATGGCTACAGCCCACCCGGTCAGCATGTCCACTGTAATGGCTACAGCCCCACTCGGTCAGCATGTTCACTGTAATGGCTACAGCCCCACCCGGTCAGCATGTTCACTGTAATGGCTACAGGCCCACCCGGTCAGCATGTCCACTGTAATGTCTACAGCCCACCCGGTCAGCATGTCCACTGTAATGGCTACAGCCCCACCCGGTCAGCATGTTCACTGTAATGGCTACAGGCCCACCCGGTCAGCATGCCCACTGTAATGGCCACAGCCCCACCCGGTCAGCATGTTCACTGTAATGGCTACAGCCCCACCCGGTCAGCATGTCCACTGTAATGGCTGCAGCCCCACCCGGTCAGCATGTCCACTGTAATGGCTACAGCCCCACCCGGTCAGCTTGCTCCCGCCATCTTTCCTCCCACAGAACATGGGAAGCGAATTCAGACCCGCAGGTGGACTAGCGCTCATTCTTCTTAGTGCCGTACTCTTTCGTTGGGAGTTTGACATCCTCCATTTCCCCACAACTTTTCCGAAACCGTGCATAGAAAAGTTACCCCCAAAACTGGGTGGAAAATGCCACAAAACGAGAACTCTAGCGGGAGCCACCCGACGTGCAACCTGCACCTACATGTCCTCACCGGGAAAACCCCCAGTCCCTCCTTTCTTGCTTACCTCACGGACTGTTTCTCTGTCGGGCCTTGCCAGCTGCTGCATTATTTACCCTTCTTTAGACCTGGCTGGCTTGAGTGCAAGGTAAGATAAAGTGCTTCTGGTTAGTTTATCCCACAAGGCCCTTCCCTTCTCATCCTCTCCTCCAAGTACTCCATGGAGTCTGTGGATTCCTGGCCCTTTCCAACCATACTTTAGTCCTTCACAATGGTGTTGTCCTCGCTCTGGTTTCCCTGTATGAGAGTGAATGAGTGTGAGAGGGAGTGAGAGAAAACCCTGAGACTGGGGGTGAGCCAGACACATGCGCAGGCAGAAACTGCGTAGTATCGGGTAATAAACCCTCCTCCTCCTCCTCCCTCTCCTCCTCCTCCTCCCTCTCCTCCTCCTCCTCCCTCTCCTCCTCCTCCTCCCTCTCCTCCTCCTCCTCCCTCTCCTCCTACTCCTCCCTCTCCTCCTCCCTCTCCTCCTCCTCTTCCTCCCTCTCCTCCTCCCTCTCCTCCTCCTCCCTCTCCTCCTCCTCCTCCCTCTCCTCCTCCCTCTCCTCCTCCTCCCTCTCCTCCTCCTCCTCCCTCTCCTCCTCCTCCTCCCTCTCCTCCTCCTCCTCCCTCTCCTCCTCCTCCTCCCTCTCCTCCTCCCTCTCCTTCTCCTCCTCCCTCTCCTCCTCCTCCTCCCTCTCCTCCTCCTCCCTCCCCAAAAACCTATCTCCACAGCGGACTGGGAGTGGAGGAACACCCAGGCCACTTACATACTTTCATATGAATTCCGCCAAGGCCAGCTTGGAATGGGAGCCTGCAGAAGCAAATGCAAGGTTGCTGTTCGCTAAAACCAATCCTTAACTCAGCCCCGGTCCCCTCCCATTCCCATGGTGTCCAGAAATTGAGACCTCATCTGTCTGTCTCCAGCTCTGCTTAAGCGAAAGGCAAAAGACAGTTGTATTCGTTAGCTCTGCTGCTTGACACGTGTTAATGGCCATTTCTATTATTTACTCAATCTTTTTAAATTAACAGTTTATTGATTTGACATTGATTTCTTTAGCTCAGCAAGTCGTTTCTGTTTTTTTCATACCTTCACTGTTGTTTTGAATTTCATGTTTAATGTTATGTCAAACCATATTCCAGGCAGCTGCTGCCGGGTTTCTTGCTGAAGGGGATTGAGAGGCTCACAAGAAGCCTGATTGCTTTTTCGGGGGGCAACAGGGTTATTTTTGCTCCAGTAGAAGTGGTAAGGGTTGGAAATGCTCAGCATGTCTGGTGGCATCAATGTAGAGCAACAGAGGTCAGTGACCCTTCATCAGTACACATGTAGGTCATGGACCTGAAGCATCAACTCTGTTTCTATTTGCACAGAGGGTGCCTGGATTGCTGAGTATTTCCAGCTTTTTCTGGTTATTTTACAAATTTATAGCACATGTAGTACTTTTCTGTCCTCTTGTACGTTCCATGCTGGACATATGAAGGTCTGGTTAGTTTCAGTTTAAAATGAGAAAATGCTTATCAGTCAACGCAAAGTGTATTTTTTCTATTAACTAAGCCCACTTTGTGGATAGAAATGTGAGTGGAAGAGTTAAAAGATGGGTGGGGAGGAGGTGGTGATTCAATAGTTGGGGGGGGGGGATAAACAGGTGCTTCTGTGGCCGTACACTTGAATCCAGGATGGAATGTTGCCTCCTTGGTGCCTGGGTCATGGATGTCACCAATGGTTGCAGAGCACCCTGAAGGGGGAAGGTCATCAATGAGCAGCCATTCTCCATTTTGGTATGAACAACATAGGCAGAAAGAGGGATTTAGTCCTGCAATATAAGAACTTAGGGAGCTAGATAAGAAATCAGCAAGCAGGACCTCAAAAGTAGCCATCTCTGGCAGCTGTGGGTGTTCCTAGGTGACACATGGACTGCAACGATTCTAAGAAGGCAGCTCACCACCACCTTGTCAAGGACAATTATGCTTTGCCAATAAATGCTGGCCTAGCCAGCAACACCCACATCCCATGAACGAATAAAAAGAAAATTCCCAATATCACACAGAAAAGGATAAAGCAGAGGAATGTGTGGCTGGGAAGATGATGCAGCAGGGAGTTCAATGGAGGGAGTTACCAGTTCAATGAGAAAGGAACCACTCCTAGATCTGCTTCAATGAGGTGAGCCTAATGGATCAAGTGTTAGTCAGAAAACATTTCATGAGCAGTGTTCATTGTATCATACGGTTTAGAAAAAGGACAAAACAACCCAGAGGAAGTACAATTAACTGGGGGAAAGCCAACTTAATTGGGGTAGGAGGGATCTTGGCCGATAAACTAGACTCAAAAGTTGGCAGGAAAAACAGTAGCTGAACAATGAGCTACCCTCAGAGAAGAGATAGTTCGGGCACAGTCAGGATATACTTCCTTGAAAGGGAAAAGTAGGTCAAACAAATCCAGAGTTCCCTGGATGACAAAAGAGCTGGAGATTAAGATGAAGAAGAAGAAAAGTGCTAGAGAATCAGGCAGAATAGTGAAGGTTCAGAAGGGGAAGTGAAAAAGCAATTAGAACATAGAACATAGAACATTACAGCGCAGTACAGGCCCTTCGGCCCTCAATGTTGCGCCGACCTGTGAAACCCCTCTAAAGCCCATCTACACTATTCCCTTATCATCCATATACCTATCCAATGATCATTTGAATGTGTTTAGTGTTGGCGAGTCCACTACTGTTGCAGGCAGGGCATTCCACGCCCTTACTACTCTCTGAGTAAAGAACCTACCTCTGACATCTGTCCTATATCTATCTCCCCTCAATTTAAAGCTATGTCCTGGCAGCTAACATAAAACAGAATTTCAAAGACTTCTATATGCATATAAACAGTGAAATTAAAGTTGTCATAATCCCAGAGGACTTTGAGGATCAACACACTTCAGGCGAGGGGCAAGGTTGAGAAGGTGGGGCCTTCATTATTAACATCAGCTGGTACGGGAATTGAACCCACGCTGTTGGCATCGCTCTGCATCACAAACCAGCCGACCAGCCAACTGAGCTAACCGAGATAGTAAAAAGAGGCGTAGGGCTGATTTGGGACTAAAAGGTAAATTTACACATGGAAACTGGAGGAGTAGCTGAGGTATTAAATTAATACTTTGCATCTGTCTTACCAAGAAAGAAGATGCTGCCAATGCCATCCTGAAAGATTTAAAATGATCAGGAAGAGGTATTGGGTAGACTGTCTGTACTTAAAGTTGATAAGGCACCAGGGTTGGACAAGATGCATCCAAGAATACTGAGGGAAGTGAGAGTGGGAATTGTAGAGGCACTGGCCATAATTTTCTAATCTTCCTTAGACCTAGACCTCCTGAGGACTGGAGAACTGCAAATGTTACACCTTGTTCAAAAAAGGGTGTAACAAGAAGCCCAACAACTACAGGCCAGTCAGTTTAACTTCAGTTGTAGGGAACCGTCTAAAAATAAAACATTGGCACAAAATTAATAATCACATGGAATAATGTGGGATAATTAAGGAAAGACTACTTGGATTTGTTAATGGAAAATCATGTTTAACTAGTTTTTTGAAGCTCAGTAAAGAGGATTGATGAGGGTAATGCGGTTTATGTGGTTTACGTGGACTTCCAAAAAATGCATTTTATACAGCACCGCACAAAAGACTTGTGAGAAAAGGTCATAGGATAAAAGGGAAAATTAACAAAATCAATCAAAATTTTGTTGAGTGACAGGAAAGTGAGGATAGTGGTCAATGGATGGTTTTAGGCTGGAGGAAGGTTTGTGGGGGGGGGGGGGGGGGGGGTCAGTGTTAGGACCACTGCTCTCTCTGATAAATACAGTATTAATGTCCTAGACCTTGGTGTACAGGGCACAATTTCAGAATTTGTGGATGATACGAAACCTGGAAGCATGGTGAACTGTGAGGTAGACAATGTAGAACTTTAAAAGGACATAGACAATTTTTGTAGTCAAGGAGGAGCCCGGAACAGGAGAGTCAAAGTGGTTTATTTCCAACTAACAGTTAGGAAAATTATATGCAAAGCAGTAGTCCTAGTCCCAGCCGGGAACATTCTGAGTTACCGGCTCCTACCTAGACTAGCTTTTATCTCATGGAATTAACAAGCCCGCTGATGACCTCTGCCCCTTAGCGGCGGAGCTTGTACTCCATGAGCCCTACGAGGAGATCAATCACGTCATCCCTGTCGGTCTCGTGGGGGTTATAACAGCAATTAACGGAATGGGCGGACAAGTGGCAGGTGGAGTTCAATGTAGAGAAATGTGAAGAGGCTGCAGGAGCAGAGGGACCTGGGTGTATATTTACTTATGTCGTTAAAGGTGGCAGGTGAAATTGAGAGTGTGGTTAATAAAGCATACGGTATCCTAGGCTTTGTTAATAAGGGCATACAGTCCAAGAGCAGGAAGATCATATTGAACTTGGGTAGTTGGGCCTCAGGTGAAGTACCGCGTCCAGTTTCAGGCATAACAGTTTAGGAAAGATGTGAGGGCATTGGGGAGAGTGCAGAAAAGATTCAGAGGAATGTTTCCGGGGCTGAAGAACTTCAGTTATGAAAGATGTGAAAGCTAGGACTGTTTTCCTTGGAGAAGGAAGTTGAGAGGAGATTTGATAGAGGTGTACAAAATCATGAGGGGTCTGGACAGAGTAGATAGGGAGAAACTGTTCCCACTCATGAAAGAATCGAGAACGAGAGGCAACAGATTTAAAGTAATTGGTAAAAGCGAAAAGAGAAAGATTCCGTACAGCGAGTGGTTAAGGTCTGGAATGTACTGCCTGAAAGTGTGGTGGAGAGGGGTTCAATTGAAACATTCAAAAAGGAATTAGACTACTATCTGAAAATCAAGAATGTGCAGGGTTTTTGGTGGGGGGGGGGGGGGGGGGGGGGAGGCAGGGGAATGGGGTTTGATGAATTGCTCAGTCTGAGAGCCAGTGCAGACACAATGGAAAGGACTCCTTCTGTACTGTAGTGGTTCTATGAACAGAATATTTAGTACTTTAGACAAATCCATGGCATTAGCCGTGCCAAACATGGCATATGTAATCATCTATAAATTATGGTAACACTTGTTCAGCAGAGCCTGCAATTCATGGGCTGTTGCTACATTTCTAATATTAAACTCTTTGTAACTTCAGCAGTTTTGAGTGTCCCTTGCTCTTTCTTGTTAATAATCCTTGTTGATTCACTCCTCTCGGCTGATATCAGTTAAGGGCTGGTTTAGCTCACTTGGCTAAATCACTGGCTTTTAAAGCAGGCCAGCAGCACAGTTCGATTCCCGTACCAGCCTCCCCGGACAGGCGCTAGAATGTGGCGATTAGGGGCTTTTCACAGTAACTTCATTGAAGCCTACTCGTGAAAATAAGCAATTTTCATTTCATTTCATTTTCATATAAGACTTGCTTCAGAAGGCCACACAAAGAGTAGCCAAGATTTCAGTATTTGTAACTCTCACACTTTGTGTCAACATGTGTGTCCTTTTTGTGAATGAAAGACTCGAAAGGCATCAAACAGAAAAAGTGCTGTTCAAGGTTTTAATTAATTCGACGACTGGCGGAATGTGGGTCTCTATTTTGGGTGAAACACGTTTTTAAGGTTTACATTTGTCATGTATCCCCAGCACAGAATGAGTGTGCTGACTATTATTTACATCATAATCAGACTTTTCCTCATCAGAGAAACTTTGGGTCTTCTAGCAAATAGGACACTGGGACACAACCTCTTGCATGCCCAATACCTCTGTGTTATAAACCCTGTAGAGGTCACAGTCTAAGGACTATCAGATTATTCCCCATGACCTCCACAGAATATGAATTTTCCTGGAAATGGGGGGGGGGGGGGGGGTTCCCCCTTATCAAGTTGAAACCCCACCAGTATATAAACCCCAACCTAGGTTCAGGTCAGGGAGGGTGACCTTTCGGGAAGTAGAGGTCATTGTACATCAAAATAAACCCAGTCTTTGTTTTCTACCCGCTTGTCTAGCATGCTACTTTGGCGGGTTCTACATTGTGCTACAGGGACACCTGCAAGGGTGAAATTAAGACAGCGGATAATGATACTAACGACCAGGAGACACTCACTGATAGACATGTGGTGCGTGCGATTTAGCGGCCTCGTTGCGCCCAACTTGGTGTCGGGGCGAAGCTGTTGAATCTTGCGAGAGGTCTTTCGCAAGATTTGCGACGCTCGAATTGCCAAGACGTCTCGCAAGATTCGAGCGCACCGCATGTCTGTCAGTGAGTGTCTCCTTGTTGTCACTGGGCAGGAACCACATCTGCATATTCAAATGAGCCATTAGGTTTGCAGGATTCTCCTGGCAACCGGGAACTAATGGCTCCACCTGGGAGACCTTGCCAAGGCGCCATTTAGTACTGGTTTCTACACCGTGGGTCTCTCAAGCCATGAGAGACCTCTGAGTGGTCAGGGACAGGACATGGTGGCACTCTGGCTCTCCCTCTGGCACCCAGGCACCTTGGTGCTGGCAGGGGCATTGCCAGGGTGCCAGCTGCCAGTGCCAAGGTACCCAGGTGCCAGGTTGGCACTGCCAGGGATCGAGACCAGAGGGCCTTGCCAGGTGGCGGGGGAGTGAGATGATATTCCTGGGGGGCCTCTCCGAGGTTGGGGCGGAGGGGTATCTGAAAAGTGAGAAGGACTGAAAGAGGGGCTGGGGGGAGAGGGATCTGGGCAGTCAGAGAAAATGGCGCCGATCTGCGATGAGTCCTTCCTTCTCGGCTTGCTATCAGGAAATAACTCAAGTGAGGCCTCGGGGGAGAGAAGCTCCCCGAGGCCAAAACAAGACAAAGTGTTGTTGAATAGTGAGTTGTTTCCCGGCACTGCAGCTGCTGCTAAATGTGCCCAAAACCGAACATAGATTTTTTTTCCCGGTTGAATCGCACTCGTGAAGCATTCGCAATAGCAGCATGGTGGTGCAGTGCTTAGCATTACTGCCTCACGGCGCTATGGTCCCAGTTTCGATCTTGGTCACGGGTCACTGTCCGTGTGGAGTTTGCACATTCTTTCCGTGTTTGCGTGGGTTTCGCCCCACAACCCAAAAGATGTGCAGGGTAGGTGGATTGGTCATGCTAAATTGCATCTTAATTGGAAAAAGTAATTTGGGTACACTAAATTTAAGCATTAGCAATCCAAGGAATATAATTATAATATAACTGAAGGGGAGCAACATAGTGCATTTAATATAAATAAGAAAATGGCCATGGTAAAATCATGGGGAATAGGGTAAACAATTCTCAAAGGGATAATGGTTTCCAGAAGAAGTTATAAGTCTCTAATAAGTAATAAGGACCCGAAACGTTAACTCAGTTTCTCTCTTCACAAACATTGCCAGACCTGCTGAGTTTTTCCAGCATTTTCATAATTGACACAGTAGTTAGCACTACTGCCTCACAGTGCCAGGGACCCATGATTCAATTCGGCTTTGGGTCAATGTCTGTGTGGAGTCTGCACATTCTCCCCGTGACGGCGTGGGTTACCTCCAGGTGCTTCGTTTTCCTCCCACAATCCACAATGTGCAGGTGACAACTAGGGGCTTTTCACAGTAACTTCATTGAAGCCTACTCATGACAATAAGCGATTTTCATTTCATTGACTTCCAGTGACGGGAATGTGTGGAGGGGCTGGTTTAGCACAGTGGGCTAAGCAGCTGGCTTGTAATGCAGAACAAGGCCAGCAGTGCGGGTTCAATTCCCATAGGCCTCCCCGAACAGGCACTGTAATGTGGAGACTAGGGGCCTACTTGTGACAATAAGTGATTCTTATCAGGTAGCTCTCCTCCTACCCGGAAAAGTCTCTTTCACCTGAAGTAGCCCACTAATACAAAGGAAACAAATATCCTCGCACTTCAACCAACATCAATGCGAAGGGAAGGCCACTTCAGAGGCCGTGTGGAAACAAGAAGTGGAAAAAGCCAGGAGAAGCAAATGGCTGAGCCGGCAGACTCATGAGGGAAAAAAACTCCGGCCTTGCCAGAGCAAGAAGTACTGACCCGCTGCACAAGGAGCCACCCCGTCCCTCACCAGAGGGTGGTTGGAAGATGTTTCCCTCAAGGGAACGGAGAGAACATAGAGAGCAGATGAAAACCGATATGTGGGCTGCGGTCAGGGTGGACATCTTATGGAAGGGGAACTGCGGAGACCTGTATGAGCAACTACTTGGAAGAGCACACTCACAACTGGATGAGACAAGAGAAAAATAGGAGGACTTTGGGTTTGAAATAGGGTGGGGACTCTAGAGTGAAGCACTGCATAGGATCAACTCCACCTCCACTTGTGCAAGGCTGAGCCTAATGCAGCTGAAAGTGGTACACAGAGTTCACTTAACTAGAACCCGAATGAGCTGGGTCTTCCCAGAGGTGGAGGATAAATGCGAACGGTGCCAAGTAGTCCTGACCAACCACGCTCACATGTTCCAATCTTGTCCCAGACTTGTCGGGTTCTGGATAGCTTTCTTTGAGGCAATATCCAAGGTGGTGTGATGAGGGTGGAGCTGTGCCCAAGAGTGGCAGTTTTCGGGGTCTCAGAACAGCCAGATCTCTTCATGGGTCCCTCCAAAGACGTGCGGGTTAGGATTGGCCATGATAAATTGCCCTTAGTGTCCAAAAAAGGTTGGGTGGGGTTACTAGGTTACGGAGATAGGGTGGAGGTATGCGCTTAGATAGGGTGCTCTTTCCAAGGGCCGGTGCGGGCTCAATAGGCTGGGTGGCCTCCTTCTGCACTGTAAATTCTATAAATCTATGAGAGGAGGGCCGATGCCCTTGTCTTTGCCTCCGTAATACCCCACTGAGAATCCTGCTCGGCTGGCGATCAGCAGCATCACCCAAAGCTGCAGGCTGTCTGTCTCAACTTTTGGAATCAAATTTGCTATCCAGTCGTCGGAAGAGAGCTTTCACAAAATGTGGGAGCCATTCACTCAGTTGTTCCAGGATCTATTTGCAGCCAACAACCTGTAAACCAAAGGGAGCTGAAAGTGACGACGCAACAATAAATACCAATGAAAGGGGCGGGAGTTGGGGGGGGGGGGGGGGGGGGAGAAAGAAACATGGGGCCCAATCAGGCTCAGCAAACAACAAAACACACGGCGTCACATCAAACACAGGAACAAAATACAGCAGCTGAGGATGGAAGAGGACATACCACATGATTAGAAGGGGAGGGATATCAAGACGAAAAGGGGGAGAGGAACGTTAAGGGCCCGGCTGGGAATAAGGACCCACTGGAGAAGCAGCAACCAACGTAAATAACAAAAGACAAGTGATGTGTATATATGTTTTCTTTTTTATCTTTTCTGTTGTTTTCAATGTATTTTCACAATTGCCTTTGTTTTGTATCACATAAAAATCCTCCAGGTTAGGTGAATTGGTCATGCTAAATTGCCACTTAGTGTCCAAAGATGTGCAAGTTGGGTGGGATTGTAGGGATAGGGTGGGTGTGCGCCGAGGTAGGGTGCTCTTTCAGAGGGTTGGTGCAGACTCGATGGGGAAAATAGCCTCCTTCTGCACTGCAGGGATTCTATGATTCTATTCTATTCTATCCCCATAATCCCATAACCACAACGTCTCTCAAGAAATTAAAGAAGTTATTGCTGTAAATTCACATGAGTGGAGTGTCCAATGACTCCAAGTCCAATATCAGTGGCTCTGTCTGCAGGATTCTGGTCTTCCAAAGATGTGCAGGGTAGACAGGCTGGCCATGCTAAATTGCCCCTAGATGGAGTCACAGGAATACAGTCTGGGATTGGGCCTAGGTGCGGCGTCTTTCAGAGGGTTGGTGCAAACACGATGGGCCAATTGGTCTCCTTCTACACTGTAGGGGTTCTATGATTCCATGATTCATTGTCCTGAAGAGATTTTTTGAAGGCCAGTCTTGAGAGCAATGGTGGTGTTCTAATCAACATGTGACCAGCTGCAGTTAGTATATTAGACCAGCAATGGTTCTTGTTAAAAGACAGAATATGGAATACAGACAGACTTTTAAGATTGTCCTGCTTCATTCACTGTTTAGATAGCTATTGTTCTATAGTTTTTCTTCAAAAAAGCATCAATTATATAATTGCAGTTATAATCTTGTAAAGGCACATTTTAAATCATCAATATTGCTGAACTTGTGAAATGTTCCTGACTGATCGTACTTCGCAAGTAATTTTAAAAACTTTTTCAATACATAAAGATAATGTTCACTGGAAGCATTTTAAGAATAGTTTCCACATTTGAAACGGTTGGCTGCAAAACATCAAGTACAAGGCTGTGCAAATCAGCTTGTAATTTCGAAGCACATAGCTCATCACTATCAGTGAAATGAAATGAATTGTTTCACTTCATCCAAAAATATTTGTCATAAGTCCTCCCGGTAGAATTCAATTAACCACTTATGCAGTGGCTTTTAGCATTCTCATCCAAACTTCTGTCAAAGAGCACACAAAATAAATCAACCGTTTTCTTCAGAGATTCACTTCTACTCTGCAACTGCACCATTATTGTGTCAAATAATATGGACAGTCTCAACGATTAGCTTGTCTTTCCCTTTGAAAATTATTTAAATGTCCCTAGTTCCATGGTGTGACTGTCATATGAGGAGAGACTAAGTCAGTTAGGCTTATATTCATTTGAGTTTAGAAGAGTGAGAGGGGATCTCATAGAAACCTATAAAATTCTAACAGGATTAGACAGGGTAGATTCAGAATGTTCTTGATAGTGGAGGGAGTCCAGAACTAGGGGTCAAGTTTGAAGATAAGGGTAAACCTTTTAGAATTGAGGTGAGGAGAAATTACTTCACCCAGAGAGTGGTGAATCTGTGGAATTCGCTACCACAGAAAGTAGTTGAGGCCAAAATGTTGCTGAATTTCAAGAAGAAATTAGATACAGCTCTTGGGGCTAAAGAAATCAAGGGATGTGGAGGGGGGAAGGCGGGATAAGGGTATTGAACTTGATAATCAGCCATGATGATAATGAATGGCGGAGCAGATTCGAAGGGCCAAATGGCGTCCTCCTGCTTCTATTTTCTATGTTTCGATGATCTGTGGAAGCTGACTGTTTGGAAGAGCGTTGAAAGAGCAGAAGTGAAAGCTCAGTTGGCCAAGAAGAGGGCACGGGGGAAAAAAAAGCTTGTGAATCATGGGCTGCCTCAGCCAGTGTCTTTCTTCACAGCAAATGTGGCAGAGGCTGCCATAGCCGAGTGGTGCCCTGGAGCCACACCAGACAGTGTTTAATACAGTTCGCCACCACAGTGCAAACCATCATCGCACTACCACAGACCCTTCTTAAAAAGTTTCACATTACTAAATTCCTCTAGGCTACTGAGGAGTGGTTCATGCCACTTTTGTCAGTTCTAAGAGCTACACCATGAGCTGGGTTTTATGTTCCCATACCAACAGGTTGGAAAGCAGGGATCCATGTAAAATCCTGGGGGGTCGGGGGGGGGGGGGCAGAGGAAAAACTTCCAAGGCCTTTTAAAGCTCTTAAGCGGCTTAGCTAATGTTTGTTTCCATGTAGGTAAAAGCACCTATGGTTGGCCATGCCACACACTCACCTGGATATTGGCTTCTTCACATTATTATTCTTATTGCCTCGACATTACTTTTACGAGACAGAAGTTTTACGAGTTATTCTACTTTAAATTGGGAGTTGTGCGTCTGGACCCTGACCCTACTGAAGTCCTGACCCACACACATGCGTTGTAGGGGGAGTTGGTGGCATAGTGGTATTTTCACTGGACTGGTGATCCAAGATGCAGGATGATACTCTGGGGGCCTGGGTTCGAATCTCGCATGGCGGATAGTGGAAATTGAATCCAACAAATAGCTTGAATTAAACGTCTAATGATGACCATGAAACCATTGTTGATTGTCGTAAAAAAAAAACAGCTTGTTCGCTAATGTCCTTTAGGGCTGGAAATCTTCCATCCTTACCTGGTCTGGCCTACACGAGACTCCAGATCCACAGCAGTGTGGTTGATTCTTAAATACCCTCTGAAATGGCCTAGCAAGCCACTCAGTTGAATCAAACCGCAACAAAGTCAGTAAAAAGGAAAGAAACCGAATGGACAATCTGGCACCAATCTAGGCGCCTGAAACGGCAAGAGTAAACCCCGCCATGTCAACCCTGCAAAGTCTGTCTTTGTAACATTGGGAGAGCTGTTTCATAGACAAATCAAGCCCGAAAGTCATACTCATGAAATCATACCTTACAAATAAAGTCTCAGACACCACTATCACCATTCCTGGGTATGCCCTGTCTCACCGGCAGAATAGACACAGCAGAGATGGCAGCACAGTGTTATGCAATCAGGAGGGAGTAGCCCTGGGAGTCCTCAACATCTATTCTGGACATCATGATGTCTCATGGCTTCAGGTCAATCATGGGCAAGGAAACCTCCTGCTGGTTACCACGGACCATCCACCGTCAGCTGATGAATCCATGTTGGACACTTGGAGGAAGCACTGAGGGTGGTAAGAGCATAGAGAATGCACTCTGGGGGAGGGGGGGCTTCAATGTCCATCACAAAGAGTGACTCAGTAACACCACTACTGACCGAGCTGGCTGAGTCCTAAAACACATAGCTGCTAGACTGGGACTGCAAAAGGGGTGATAGAAAAACATACTCAACCTCATCCTCACCAGCATGCCTACTGCAGATGCATCTGTCCATGAAAGTATCAGTAGGAGTGATCACTGCACGGTCCTTGTGACAAAGTCCCATCTTCACATTGAAGAAACCCTCCATTGTGTTGGCCATATAAATGGCTACTAGAGCAGGTCAGAGGCTAGGAATCATCTGGCGAGTTACTCATCCTCCTGTCTCCCCAAAAGCCTGTTCACCACCTACAAGTCACACGTCAGGAGTGTGATGGAATACTTCCCCATTTACCTGGATGAGTGCATCTCTGGCATCACTCAAGAAGCTCAACACAATCCAGGACAAAGAAGCCCAATTGATTGGCACCCCTTCTACAAACATTCAATCCGTCCACCATCGACACACAGCAGCAGTAGTGTACACCATCTACAAGATGCACTGCAGGAACTCACAAAGGTGCTTTAGGCAACACCTTCCAAACCCATGATCACTACCATCTAGAAGGACAAGGGCAGCAGATACCTGGGAAGACCACTATCTGGAGGTTCCCCTCCAAGTCACTCATCGTGACTTGGAAATATATCCCCATTTCTTTATTGTTGTTGAGTGAAAATACTGGAAATCACTATATAACAGCACAGTGGACTGCAGCGATTCAAGAAGATAACTCCCCACCTTCTGCACAAAGGCAATTAAGGTAGACGACAAATGCTGGACTAGACACAAAAATATATTTTTTTTAAAGTTGCCCAGGAAGGTTAATTTCTGCTGCCCATGACTCTCTGCAAAAGTGCCCGACACTGAGCTCAGTGTCAAAGATATGCGGAAATTATCTGCATACTGGTTACTATCTGGTTTAACTCCGTGATTAGCCATTGTAACTGAACTGAGCACCGCAATTGGCTCCCAGACCTGACCCGACCTGAGTAAGCTCCGCTGACCGATCGATACTTCAGCTGTGATTGAAAGTCCTGGCTGAAAAGGGTTAGGTTGCATAAACCTTGGCAGGCAGCATCAATGGGCATTGCATCGAGGCAGAGCAGAAGATCTCCAGTATAGTTTGGATTTCTGCTTAAATTTGTTGAATACTTTCTGTCAAAAGCAAGAAAACAACCATCAAAAAGGCGCTATAAACTTGGCCCACTGCTGTGAAGTGTGGTGGATTTCTTTGTTGTTCTTTGTAATCATTTTGTTGTCAATATACATTGATCTGTACTACATCAATGTTGGTGTACTATATTAAGAAAGCTGTCCACCTCCCCATCCCTTGAAACTAAGAACACTAAAACAGACTATCTGGTCATTTATCTCCTTCCTAGTTGTAGCTCCCCACTGGGGACAGAATTGGCTACCACTTTTCGCTATTAAAAGCACTGACTACATTTTTAAATGCACGACAACGCAGAATCGCCGAGGAGAAACTGATAGCCAAGTTCCGTGCGCATGAGTACGGCCTCAACTGGGACCTTCGATTCATGTCTCACTATATTTAACTCCATTTAACCTCCCACCATCTGGCCTGGGCTTGTGAAATCCTACGAACTGTCCTAGCTTGAGACAATTCACATCTCTTTAACCCGTGATTATCCCTCTCTCCAGACGCACCATCTGGACATGTAAAGACTTAATTACCTGCAAAGACTCGCACACAAAGTATCACCTGGCTTCATTAGCTTTGCCTTTATATGCTTTGTTGTGTAACCTACCTCTTCACTCACCTGATGAAGGAGCTACGCTCCAAAGGCTAGTGCTTCCTAATAAACCAGTTGGACTTTAACCTGGTGTTCTAAGACTTCTTACTGTGCCCACACTTTTAAAGTATTTAATTGGCTGTAAGAACATGAGGAGAGTCTGACTGAGGAAAGTGCTGTATAAATTCAGGTTCTTTCCTTCTTTGCAACTTCTTCTCCATGAGGACATCCAGTACAAGGCACAGTTTATATGTGAAGTAAAATCTTGTATGAGATTGAACACATGACATTAACTTTGGTTGTTCTTTCTCGCATTTCTATATCAGAAGTGCTCTAGCCATGAGTATCCACAAAAATAATTTTCAATTTGGAGTCCTTCTCAAGTCACATAGAATCATAAAACAATGAAAGGTAAATTCTAGGCGATGTCACTTTCAGTGATTTGACACTTTTCCATATTTTCCACACATGAGTCCTCTTGCTTGACTTTTCTTGCTAAAATCATTGAGGCAAATGTAGACTTTCTGTAAAATGCTTATTCCAACGAGCAGATGGAATCAAGTCAATAATATTAAAGCAAATTACTGCAGATGCTGGAATCTGAAACAAAAACAGAAATACTGGACAATCAATCGCAACAGGTCTGACAGCATCTGAGGAGAGAGGTTTCAAGTCTGCATGACTCTTTGTCAACGCTAGAGAGACCTGGAAATAGGGTCAGATTTAAACTGTTGTGGGTGGGCGTGGAGCGGTGGGGCTGATAGAGGGGCAGCGATAGATGGAGATTGACAAAGATATCATGGACAGAAAGACAAAAGGAATGTAAATGGGAGTGATTAAGGCTAAGAAGGGTGCCGATAGCGGCGTATAAAGAGATTTGAATGTGTGAGTGCAGAACAAAGGTGAGCAGTGTGTCAAAGGGCAACTAGAAACAGTTGGCAGGGGAGGGAGGGGGGGTAATGGTGAGGGAAAAACAGATCAATGGAAGAAATGAAAATTAATGGATTGGAATAAAAAGGGGATGAAGGTGGAAGAGAGGGTTCACAGTCTGAAGTTGTTGAACTCCATGTTAAGTCCGGAAGGCTGTAACGCGCCTAATCAGAAGATGAGGTGCTGTTCCTCCAGTTTGCGCTGGGCTTCACTGGAACATTGCAGCAGGTCAAGGACGGACATGTGGATGTGAGAGCAGAATGGAGAGTTGAAATGGCAAGCGACAGGAAGGTCTGGGTCCTGCTTGCGGACGGATGGGAGGTGTTCTGGAAAGCAATCACCCAGCCTGCGTTTAGTCTCTCCAATGTTGAATAGATTGCATTGGAAGCAGCAAATGCAATAGACCAGAATGAAGGAGCTCCATGTGAAGCGCTGCCTCACTTGAAAAGAGTGTTTAGGCCCTGGGATGGTGAGTAGGGAGGAGGTAAAGGGGCAGGTATTACACCTTCTGAGAATACATGCGATGGTCCCATGGGAAGAGAGTGAGGTGTTGGGGTGATGGAGGAGAGGACAAGGGTATCCTGGAGGGAATGGTCCCTGTGAAATGCTGACAAGAGGAGTGAGGGGAAGATGTAATTGGTAGTGGAACCATCCTGGAATTGACGGACCTAGCAGAGGATGATTCTTCGAAGGCAGAGGCTGGTGGGATGAAAGGTGAGGACATGGAGGACACTATCCTGGTTCTGGGAGGGGGGGGTGGGGTGAGAGCAGAGGTGCGGGAAATGGGTCAGAGAGTTGACCCATGTTTGAGAGCCCTGTCGACTACTGTGGGTGGGAAATTACTATTAAGGAAGAATGAAGACATGTCAGCAGCACCATTTTGGAAAGTGGCATCATCGGGACAGAGGTGAAGGAACTGGGAGAATGGGATGGAATCCTTACAGGATGTGGAGTGTGAAGAGCTGTAGTCAATGCCGCTGTGGGAGTCAGTGGGTTTGTAATGGATACTGGTGGACAGTCTAGCCCCAGAAATTGAAATAGAAGGGTCAAGGAAGAGAAGGGAAGTGTCAGAGATGGACCATGTGAAGGTGATAGAGGTGTGGAAATTGGAAGCAAAATTAATACATTTTTCCAAGTTCAGACAGGAACTTGAAGTGGCGCCGAAACAGTCGTCGATGTAGCGATAAGAGTTGTGGGATGGGGCCGGAGTAGGACTGGAACAAGGAATGTTCCACGTACCCCATAAAGAGACAGGCAAAACTGAGAGCCATACGGGTTTCCGTAGCCACACCTTTGGTTGGGAGGAAATGAGACAAGTTAAAGGAGAAATTGTTCAGTGCTATGTATGCACCAGAAACATGCACAGTGGGTGGATCATGATGCCAAATACCATCCAACACTGATCTGACCCAGTGCCGGCCAATTTGGATTTAGCAGGCCCTGCAAATGCCCTCTCTTAGTCACTTCCAGCTGAACATGTTTAGCTGCACACACTAAAGGACACCCGCTAGCTCAATTTAAAGGAATCAGATTACGGATTTCCGGAGAGGTACTCTGGACTTTATTTTGTTGCTGCTGAGTTCAAACAAATATTGTAATTGAAGTTTTTCTGTCATTGAAGTTTGGAAAAGATGTTGGATTTGCAATTGATTTTGATGAGGTCAGAGGCATTGGATGCACTGTCAGGAGAAAGCTCACTATCAGAAATGGGGTCCATGTACCTCTTAGGAAGCAGCATGACTTCAAATTGGAGCTCAGACTGATGAATGTCAGAATTGCAGATATATTGGGCGTGATACTCTGTCCAGCGACGACGGAACCACGAGTCGCGATCAGGTGGAGAATCGGGCGTCAAGTCGAAAATCGAGATAGGCTCCTGGCAGCCAACAGAGCGCTTCGGTAGTGGCGTGGATGCGCCCTCCGCCCCCCCCCCCCCCCCCCCCCCCCCCGGAGCCCTCAGGCCCCAACCGCTCCACCAACGTGGTCAAGCGCATCCAGTGGCCCGCCAGGTGCTGGCACTCCTCTGTGCATCTTTCTGAGGGGCTACCCCACTGCAGGGGGGCGAGCAGAGCATACCCCGAACAGCGGATGCATGCATGCATTATGGCCTTTGATACCTACCTGGCATACTGCCCCTCTCAGGGCAGATGCTCCACCAGTGACACTATCAGCTAGCCCACGCCAAGGTCCAGGGAGTGATCGACGGGACATATGTCCCCCTACGAGCACAGGTGCACGTTGGGGGTCCCATTCATCAACCTGAAAGGCTTCTACCCCATGAACATGCAGTCCATCTGTGAGCACCAGCTGCACATCATTCATGTCTGCACCCAGTATCCAGGTCTTGTGCCTGACACATTCGTCCTGGAGCACTGGTCTGTGCCCGACACCATTGAGGCGCTCCCTCGTTGAGGGGTTGGTTATTGGGCGACAAGGGTTATCTGCTGCGGTCGTGGCTGATGAAACCAGTCTGGTGGCCCTGGACCGATGCGGAGAACCATTACAACGGCGCCCACGCAACAACGAGGAGTGTCATCGAGTGGTGCATCGGCATCCTGAAGGTGCAGTTCAGATGCTTGGACCACTCTGGCGGGGCCTTCCTGTATAGCCCGAGGAGGGTCTCCCACATAGTGGTGGCCTGCTGCATCCTCCTCAACATCGCACAGCAGAGGGGGGACATGCCGGAGGAGGAGGTGGACGAACACCAGGCCTTGTCCAATGAGGAGGATACGGAGCAGGGCCAGGATGAACATGGCATGGGGCCCGGCAGGCAAAGGCGGCCACACGACATGGCTGTCGTACACGGGACAACCTAATGGACTCCAGGTTCGCTGACTAGGCTGTCCTGTCCCATCCCCACATAATACCGACCCTCCTCACACACCATGGCCACCCAACCCCTCTTCTGTACTACCCACTTGCATTCCATACCCCCCACTTCAGCAGCTCCACCCCCCCTCCTGGGGAGGTGACCAGTGATGGTTCATTCACTGGGTAGGCCCTACCACATGGCACCCCCACATCTCTGGCCCGTTCCCTGCCGCCTTCAAGGGTGACCCCGGGGGTTACTCAGACTGTCCTAGGGACCCTGGTCCGTGCTGTTCTCCAACACCCGCACC
Source organism: Scyliorhinus canicula (assembly GCF_902713615.1). NCBI lineage: Eukaryota > Metazoa > Chordata > Chondrichthyes > Carcharhiniformes > Scyliorhinidae > Scyliorhinus > Scyliorhinus canicula. Next base: position 154,298,300 of record NC_052155.1, on the reverse strand, counting down.
CCACATCACCAGCCTCTCACCCTACCTGGAACCCCCTCTGCACCCAGGCCAGCCCATCCCTCACACTCTTCGGATAGAGGGCAGAGGCAGTTGGGATGTCAGTGAACAGGTGTTTATTTGTGACAGTGCTATGTACAATAGATGTGCTCTAGCCCATAACAATATCCTGTGTGCTGCACCTGTGCCAACTTAACTGCTGTCTACCTTTCTAATCTTCAGTGTTCCCATCGAGGTGGGGCCCCAGGCTTGCATTATGTGTGGAGACAGCCTGCTGAGCATCCCTCCTGTGACCTGGGTCACCTTTGGCAGCCGTCCTCTGGAGTAACTGGACCTGGCTGGGCCCAGCAGTCTTCCAGATGCCACAGGTGGCGTGGTGCCACCCGGTTCTGCCTGCTCCCTTTCGGATGCGGCAGGGACAGGTGGAGGGGATTCAGAGGTGCTACCGTGTTCCAGCACCTCCCCTGCGGGAGTCATCGCACGGGCCCCATCGCCTACTCTTCACTCGGGGTTCTCGATGGCCCCCTGGCTACTCCTTGACACGGGGACATGGCCGGAACTCTGGAGGCTCTGCCATCACCTGGTGCTGCCAGTCCTGCAGGCCCGCTCTCGTCTCAACCAGAGTCTCCACTCTTGCGGCCATGGAGCACAGGGATTGCCACCTCCCTCTGGGACTGTGCTACAACTCTTTTGAACTGTACAACTTCACTCAGTGACCATGCCGGGTCCCTCTGTGAGTGGCTTAGGTCAAATTGTGCCAGGCCGATGCTCTTACCACCCACAGCCATGGCTTGTTGTGACTGGGCCACGGTCTGGAGCTCAGCAGTCATGTCCATGAGGCCCTGGTACATGGCTGCCTGTGACATGGCTACACTTCTGATGGTGGGCATGGAGTGAGTGGTCGTAGACAGGGCAGCTCTGGCTCAAAGGTATTAGTTTGAGCTCTTTTTAACGAAAGTGGGGCAATTTTGACAGGAAAGTGTAGCTGAAGGTGTAGAGGAGAAGTTCCCCCATGAGTTGCATGTCTGATGGTGATCAGAACCCATAGAAAAAGGATAAAGACCTGGCCAAGGAACTGGTGGAGACCTGTCGACGTCAGAACAGTCGCGTTTTATGACTGCAAAAGCTGCACCGATCCTCCGTCTGGTGGGAGGCTAGCAGGCAGGCAGCATAAAGCCCCCGGTTGCTGACGCAAAAATCGCGTTCGGCAATCAGCCGGAGAACCCATGTTAGCGCCGAAATCGGGGGCGGCGCCGCTTTTGCAATGATCAGCCCCCTCGAACGACGCATGCCGTCGGGACAGCTTCACAATGTCACCTGAGGCGTCCAGCAGTGGCCGCGCCATGCAACATGGCACCGACCGCTTGCGGACCCGGCCTGCCAAAAACTGCCCCCCCTGTAATCAGCCTCGCCACCCCTGGAACATCCCCCACCAGTGCCCCCAGTCCCCGCCAAAGCACCCCCTATCCGCGGAACGGCTTCCCCCCACTGACTGTGGCGGCGCTGGACTCAGTCCGCAGCCGCCACGCCGGGTTCACTATCGGGAACGCCATCGGGAACTCGATCCATTGGGGACGGAGCATCGGGTAGAGCCTCCGGTGACATCATGAGGCTATTCCGACGGCATGCATCATTCGAGTACGCCATTTTCGAGGGGGCTGATCATTGCAAAAGCGGCGCCGCTCCCGATTTCGGAGCTAACAGGGATTCTCCGACCGATTGCGGCGTTGGCAACCGGACAATCCCGCCTATCGTGTTTAGTTTTAGTAAGATGATGTAGTTAATGGGAAGAGCCACGGTTGAAGCAGTGATGTGTTGAGGTTATAGTTTAACAAATTCAGTTTTAGATTGGGATGTGATCAGAGAAGCAGCTGATCTCAATACAGTGATTTTAGACGTCTGTGGACAGACTAGCAGTTTCTGGGAAATGAAGAACAGGTCAGTTGGCCTCTCAAGTCTCCTTCACCATTTGATAATAAGATGGTTCACCTGAGTGTGGCCTGACTCTACATTTCTGTCTATCTCCTGTACGCTTTGACTCCCTTGTTAATCAAGTATCAATCTAAATCAGCCTGAAAGATATTCAGTCACTCAGCTTTCACTGCACTCCTGGGAAGACTAACGACCCTTGAGGGAATAAAGTTCTCAGCTGTCTTAAATGGAAGACCCACCACCGACGAACAGTGGCAGCCATATGTACCATTTACAAGATGCACTGCAGTAACTCACCAAGGTTCCTTAGCAGGGCCGGTTTTAAGCCTATTTGACCAATTTCATCAAACTGGGCCCCGCACCTTAAGGGGGCCCCGCGCCAGCGGCGACAGAGTTACCGTTTGAAGCCTTTTCTGTATTCTAAGAGGAACTATAGGGTAGTTTTTACTTTTGGGGAACGCACCGCATTACCGTCGACAAATCCTTCAGCCCTGCGCCGCCAAATCCTTCCACCCGGGTAAGTAAGTTTCAAAATTTTAGTATATCAAGCATTTAATGTTTTTTTTTGGTTAAAGACGAGCATACTACACGAAATATAAACATACATAAATTTTTACTTTTGTAGAGTAGGGGCCCCGCCATCACTTTTCTAATTGGGCCCGCAATTCCTAGCACCGGCCCTGTTCCTTAGACAGCATCTGCCAAACCCACGACCACTACCATCCAGACGGTCAAGAGCAGCAGATACCTGGGAACCCCACCACCTGGAGGTTCCCCTCCAAGTCACCCCGACTTGGAAATAAATCGCCGTTCATTCACTGTCGCTAGGGCAACATCCTGAAACTCCCTCCCTAACAGCACAGTGGCTGCACCTACATCTCAAGGACTGCAGCGGTTCAGGAAGGTAACTCACCACCACCCTCTGAAGGGCAACTAAGGATGGACAATAAATGCTGGCCTAACCAGCGATGCCCACATCCCGTAAATTCATTTTTATTTTTAAATCCTCTTCCAATCACTGAATCACTGTTGCTTGAGGGACTGGATAGCTGTCAGCCCATCCAATCGGCCAGCGGCTCTCCAAGGCGGGACTTCCTCCAAGGCAGTCTCCAGATTGGGGGCAGAGCCCGCCATCTTAAAAATTCAGGCCATAGCGTTTCTTCAGTAGAGATCTGTTCACACCTTTCATGGTGAGGCTGCGCTGACTGACCAGGTGAAAAACCTTGGGGTGTCAGAAAGCAAAAATACAGAAGAAGAGGATTGGGGTGACGGATGGAAAGCAAACGGTTCATGGTCAGAACCATCTGCAGTTTATACTTCATGCCAGATTGAAGGATGAGGGGGAGTAGGATTTGAGAAAGTGCATAAGGAGGAACATACAGTGTTCTCGGTGATACAGGATGCAATGTTCTCAGACACAGTTGACCCTGTGATGTAGAACACTGTTTCTTCCAAAGGGCTCAAGAGATGGAAGTGTTGCTGTCTCCTGCAAATTCTCTGATGCCTCCTGTGGTTATGAAGCCTTGTCCTGTTAGATGGGGACGAATCTCAGTGAGCACATTGCAATGTGTTTGGATGATATGCCATCTGTTGCTGAATAGCTGGGGTATTTGAAATGTGCAAGAGGTGGATGCGAGGCTGGGAGCTTTGCTAAGTGTTTGAGAGTGAGGTATAGTATCTGAGTGTTCGGTGTGAGACCTGAATGCTGATTGGTGAGTGATGATGGTGTGGTGCATTGAGAAGCATGAGAGGATGGTGCTAATGCTCACTCGGAAATGGTATTTGAAGGTGCATTCACTGACCTTGACCCCTCCTGTGAGGTGAGCTTCCTCCAGCACTGGTCCGTGGGGGCCAGATTCCCAGGAATTCAATTTCCTAGCTACCTGCTTTCCAGACTCTTCATAGTGTGTGCATTGAGAGATTCATGGCCTCCTGTAGAAAGCTGACCTCTGTCCTCTCTGGACCTGCTGCATTGGAGAATCTGGGAACCCTGCCTCAGGCTTGCTACTCCATTACTGGTTTTCTTCCTTCCATAGCCTTCCTGATAAAGAGCCAAACTGTTTCCCCACTTGATCCCTCAAACTCTTTCCACAAGACCAAATGCTGCACAAGTACATTTGACCTACTGTCTGTTGACAAACGTGGGTTACCATAGTTTCTATTGTGAAGTCATGTGACATAATTTCCTCAGTTGTGATGTGAAGCTATGATGTGGCATCTGGCTTGACATATTGCAGCAGTGTAAGCTGTTTAATAAAGCTGGGCGCATGGTACAGCCCTGAGATATGAAACATATTAACCAAAGATTGGGACCCCAGTGGCCATATTGGAGTTTGTAGCTGGCTTGTAGACATCAGTGCCACAGGTTGCCTCAATTCTCATGTCAAAATTATGTGCAGAATAGAATTGTAGGCCAGACATGGCCACTGCAATCCAAATCAAACTCGCTTTTTGTCACTCAAAATCAATTTTGAATAAACTGAAATAAATGATCTGACCTCAAATGATTTCTCTTGAGGTTGAAATTCAAAGCACCTGTCAATACCGAGAAACCAAAGGGCCCTTCATTCGAGCTAAATTTCTGAAATATTGGACACTATCAAATGTTATTCCTATCTCATTGGAAAGTATGATTTCCTCGCACCCAAACAAAATGATAATGAGTTTATACTTAAATCATACTTTAAAGAAACTCTGTTTTTACTTGCGCTGTTGATCAGTAAAAGCTGAAGATATTTTAAGTTGTTTCACGATGTTACGGGGAAGTTATTAATTAAACTGATCGGGCTTATGTGATATCAGAAAGGAAATAATGATTCATTTGGAATAAAACTGTGGATGCATCTGCTGTGTAATAGGCATTATAATGGATAAAATGTGCATGCTTGGCAAGCCAAGTGGGCTTGGTACTTTCCAGTCCAAAGTATTATAATTTATCGCCCACAGCACATCTCCACTTATTTCACACTCGTTAGCCCTGAGTTCAACCCTGGCATAAGGGGCGGACTCCCAGTGGCGGCCATGGCATGAGTGGTCGCACATTTGGTGGCTCTTGATCAAGACAGATTTCTTTTTTTTTTCCCCCACCCGATGGGAAAAGTACTTGAGGGCAAAAGGTACTGGAGTACCTGGGGAAGGTAATACTCCTCTGGTGTGGCTGGTGGATGTCATAATATACACACATTTATATGATGGTGCATAGACAGACACTGACTGACAGACTGAATGACCAATCAACACACAAAACACAGCAGCCAATCACCAGACAGGACACAGACACGACATAAAGCCAGAGGGCACTAGTTTTCCCGCTTTCTTGAGATGCAGCCTCTGAGCCAGCCAGAGCCCGTGATCAGCAACATGAACATCCACCATGTGCTAGCAGGATAGTCTGGTCAGGTTAGCCTCAGGTCTCCAGTCAACTCAACATAGTGTCAACCCACAGCGCAAGTATGTTTAACAGCTCATAGTTCAAGAAAATAGAGTTGTGCTTCTACAAGTGTTGGTAGCCTGTCTCTCTCACTGCTCTGGTAAACGCAGTCCTCGCAGACCCAGCATACCCAACACATCATGGTACCAGTGCGTGATGTTAGTGTTTGATGGACCTACCCTGAGATAGTCTGCCTTTGACCAGCGATCAGCCATCGGTAGTATGGACAGCGTCCGCCCTCCCCCGCCGCTCCGGATCACCGGCAACCTCAGTACCAACAGGAAGATTTTTAAGCAGAATTTTCAGCTGTACCTCGAAGCCACCGACCTTGAAGCCGCCTCAAATGCCAGAAAGATTGATCTCTTCCTCTCCACGGACGGGGACCACGCCATCCACATTTTTAACTCCCTCACATTTGCTGAAGGTGAGGACAAGTCCAAGTTCAAAACAGTCCTGCTCAAATTCGACAGCCACTGTGACATCGAAGTCAATGAGAGTTTTGAACGCTCCGTGTTTCAACAGCGTCTGCAGGGTAAGGATGAACCTTTTCAATCTTTCCTAACCCATCTTCGCATCCTCGCGCAATCCTGTAATTACGGCTCCACCTCCGACTCCATGATCCACGACCAGATTGTTTTTGGAGTACACTTGGACCCCCTACGCCAGCAGCTCCTTAAAGTGAAACAGCTCACCCTCGCTATAGCCATCGAAACCTGCGTTCTGCATGAGCACGCTACTAATCGGTACTCGCACATTCAAGCGGCAGAGACGGCGCGGCATGGCCCCCACGATGCGGAGCGAGTGCAGGCCGTAAAACAGACTGGATGAGGGCAGCCATTTCGCGCTCTTTTCCCGAGCTCCTGCGCATGGGTGCAACGACCGAGGGACGGTGAGGCCGAAGACCGAACTGCGCAGGTGCGCACAACGTATGACCGTACCGCGCATGCGCGGTGGCGCACGGAGCGTTCTGACATCACGATGTGCATCAACTGTGGCTCTTCCCAATTAAAGCGGCAATGTCCTGTGAAATCTCGACGCTGTCTCCAGTGTGGCAAGCTTGGGCACTACACAGCCCTGTGCAGGTCTGCTCAAACACCTGCCTCCCGTCACTCCCAGCAGCTGCGCAGGAACGTCCGGTCCGTGCAACAACCAGTTACAGATTTCGACTCCGACATGGTTCCAGACCCTGATACCGAGGATCTAAAATTCCCATTCCGGGTGGGCATCATCACCAAGCATACGATGCTTCCAAAAAAAAGGCCAAGCCCTTCCCAGTGATGAGCATTGATCCGGACGACGAGTGGTGTGCCACCCTTACGGTCAACCAGAATTCGTCACCCACCACAGAGACTGAATTTATGAACTGATTGTTTTGTTACCTTGGTTCTTCGTTTGCTCGTTTGTACATACTGTTATTTATATTCCATGTTTTGTTACATGCACTCTATCTGCACTAGACACCTTCCCGTGTAAATACGTTAGGATTTTTGAATATAGTCAGGATCATGGTCATGTAAATATGCTCACATACTCTGTACATAGTCAGGCACATTCACATACCACACTATTTTTTGCCATCTATGCATTTTTTTTCTCAAAAGGGGGAGATGTCGTAATATACACACGAGTATATGATGGTGCATAGACAGACACTGACTGACACACTGCTATGGTAAACGCAGTCCTCGCAGACCCAGCATACCCAACACACCAGTGGATAGATCCAAGGACAAGGAACGGTGCAAGAAAGAAAGAGCTGCAGGAGCAGGAGAGTCTTTGTGGTTCGCCACAGGTAAAGATGATGGTGGACAAGGGGGCTGTGCTGTCTGCCGTGTGGTCGACAGAGCAATTGGCAGAGTTCTTGATCGATACGTTTTGGCAGCAGAGGAAAGAGGCCCTGGAAGACCTAGCTAATGTGGTGAAACCGCTGAGATCTAGGATCGAGCGAGTGGAGCGGAGACTGGAATCTGAGGGCCTGGAGACCCAGAAAGTGGAGGAGGCATTGGGGAGCATAAGGAGCAGTTGGCCTCATTGGTGGCTGAGGTGGGAGTGATGCGGGAGAGCCAGAAAAAGCTGAAGGACAAGGTGGAGGATTTGGAGAATTGTCCCAGAAGGCAAAACCTAAGGATTATCGACTTGCCTGAAGGCATTGATAGCGGGGAGAACGCGGTGTATGTGACAAGGATGCTAGAGAAATTGATGGGGGAAGGGGGCCTTTGGTCGGGCCCTGGAGGTGGACCGAGCACACAGGGAGCTGAGGAGGAGGCCTCAGGTGGGCGAGCCGCCAAGGGAGATGGTGGTGCAGTGGCTCCGCTTTGTGAACAAGGAGAAGATCCATCAATGAGCGAGGCAGACCAGGAAATGTATCTGGGAAGGGAACGACCTGCGGGTGTATCCAGAACCTGGGTGCAGAACTGGCGAAGAGGAAGGCCGGGTTTAAAAGGGTTAAGGCCACCCTCTTCAAAAAGGGGATGAAATATTGTACCCGGGACGCCGGTAGGTGATTTTCCAGAAGTGAGAGCTTTATTTTGACATGTCAGAGGAGGCGATGGAATTTATGAGGGACAAAGAGCTGGGAGAAGTGTGAGGACATTGAACTTTGGAGAAGTTGTGTGTGCACTTTAAAGTGTTTGGTGTTGGGTTTTCAGGGGTAGGTTATCACGGGGGAGTAGTGATGGTGAGTGTGCCTTTGTTATTCTTTAGAATGGATGGTTGGGTTGGTTGGGGGGGAGGGGAACTTGAGGGAGGAAGGAGGGTTGGAGGCCTTGTCAGGAGCCACCATGCTAGCTGGGCAAGCCAGTTAACGGGAGTGAGGTAGTGGTTTGCCAGGAGGAAGGTGTTGGGGAGGGGTTGGGAATGGGTTGGTTCTTTGTTTGAGGGCTCGGGAGGGGCGGGGGGGGGGGGGGGGGGGGGGGGGGGGGTGGTGGGGGGGGGGGAGGAACCGAGGGGAGGGTTGCTGACATGGGTGTGGTTGGTGTGGCACAGTTGGGAAGAGATCGATGACGGTGGGTGGGCCTGCAGGGTCGTATGACACGGGCCAGGAATAGTCCAAAAAGAGATATGGCTGATCGGCAGGGAAAGGGGATAGGGAGCCCCCTCAACCAGGCTGGTCACGTGGAATGTGAGGGTTTGAATGGGCCGGTTAAACAGTCGCGTGTGTTCACACATCTGAGGAGTTTGAAGGCGGACATGGCTTTTTTGCAGGAGGTGCATTTGACTTTGGGGGACCAGACGAGGTTGAGAAAGGGTGGGTGGGGCAGGTATTTCATTTGGGACTGGATATGAAAACAAGGGGGGTGGCTGTGTTGTTTAATAAGCGGGTTGCTTTCGAGGTGAGGAGTATTGTGGCTGATCCGGGGGGTGGACATGTGATGGTCAATGGAAAGTTGGAGGAGATGCCGGCGGTTCTGGTGAATGTCTATGCCCCGAATTGGGATGATGTAGATTTTAGGAGGCGGTGTTAGGGAAGACCCAGGACTTGGACTCGCGTTGGCTGTTTTTTTTTGGGGGGGGGGCGAGATTTGAATACGGTCAGAGATCCAAGCTTGGACCGGTCGAGTCTCAAGTCATCAAGGTTGTCAGCAGTGGTGAAGGAGCTGAGGGGGTTTACATGGAGGGGGTGGATCTGTGGAGGTTTGGGAGTCCAAGGCCGAAGGAGTTTTCATACTTCTGTCCTGTGCACCGTGTGTACTCCCGGATTGATTTTTTTAATGCTGGATAAGACGTTGCTAGCGGGGATGGTCGACTCAGAGTATTCGGCAATTATGGTTTCCAACCACGCGCCGCACTGGCCGGATTTGCGGGTGGCCTGGCAGGGGGCCCAGCGCTCGCAGTGGAGGTTAGATGTGGTGCTGCTGGCAGATGAGGAGATGTGTGAGCGGTTGAGGGCTGTCATTCGGGGCTGCATGGAGCTAAACGGCATGGGGGAGGTCATGGCTGCTATGCTGTGGGAGGCACTCAAAGCGATAGTCAGGGGGGAGTTTATTTCAATCCGGGTGCATAGGGAAAAGATGGAATGGGAGGAGAGGGCTAGACAGGTGCTGAAGATTTTGAGGGTGGACAGGAAATACTAAGAGGCGCCGGGGGCAGAGCTGTAAGGAAAGGCAGAGGCTGCAGATGGAGTTTTAGCTAGTTTCTATGGGCAAGGCGATGGGGTAGCTATGGAGGGCCAGAGGGGCAGTGTATGGGTATGGAGAGAAGGCGAGTAGGATGTCGGCCCATCAGTCAAGAAAGCAAGAGGTGGTGAGGGAGATTGGCAGAGTCAGGGATGATAAGGGCAAGGTGGTGATGGACCCAGAGGGGGTGAATGGGGTGTTCAAGGCATTATATAGAAGGCTCTACGTCGTAGCCTCCAGCCTGGGGAGGAGGGGATGCGTCACTCCTGGATGGGTTAGCGTTTCCTAAAGTAGAGAAGGGGCTGGTTCAGGGACTGGGGTCCCCAATTGGGCTGAGGGAGGGCGATGCAGGCAGGGAAGGCCCCGGGGCCAGACAGGTTCCTGGAAGAGTTCTACAGACGTTAGGGGTGGACCTGAAGCTACTGCTGTTGAGGATGTATAATGAAGCAATGGAGAGGCGGAAACTCCGCCTCACTACATTGTCGCCGGCTTTCATATCCTTCATTTTAAAAAAGGATAAGTTTCCGGTGCAGTGCAGGTCGTGCCACCCAACATCATTATTAAACATGAATGCCAAGTTATTGGTGAAGGTGTTGGCATCGCGATTTGAGGACTGTGCCCAAGGAGTGATAGGTAAAGATCAGATGGGTTTTGTGAAGGGGAGACAGTTGTTGGCGAATGTGAGGAGGCTACTCAATGTAATGGTGATGCCTTTGGAGGGCTGGATATGGATACGGAGAATGCGTTTGATTGGGTGGAGTGGGCATATCTGTTGGAGGTGCGGTGGCAGTTCGGATTCGGGCAGGGGTTTGTAGGTTGGATCCGGCTGCTGCATAAGGTTCTGGTTGCGAATGTGCAGACGGATCGAGTGCCTTTGGGGTGCTTTGGGCTGCGTCGTGAGACGAGGCAGAGGTGCCCGACCTCCCCATTGCCTTTCGCCTTGGCGATAGAGCCATTGGCAATGGTGCTTAAGGTGCAGAGGGATTGGAGAGGAATTGAGCAGGAGGGCATCGAGCACAGATTTATTGTACGCGGACGACCTGCTACTACATATTTTGGACCCGGTGGGCAGCATCGGAGGCATCATGGTGATCCTGGTGGAGTTTAGCTGGTTTTTGGGAAAAGCGAGGTGTTCCCGATTGAGACTAGAGGGCAGGAAAGGAGACGAGGGGAGTTGCCATTTAGGGTGATGGGACTAATTTTAGATTATTTTGGTATCCAGGTAGAGCGGAGTTAGGCACAGTTGCACAAGCTGAACTTGGCTCAGTTGGTGGAACAGATGATGATGGACTTTAAGAGGTGGGATGTGCTGTCGCTGGCAGTGCAGGTGCAGACAGTAAAAATGACGGTGCTGCCAAGGTTTCTGTTTGTATTTCAGAACCTTTCATAGAATTTACAGTGCAGAAGGAGGCCATTCGGCCCATCGAGCCTGCACCAGCTCTTAGAAAGAGCACCCTACCCAACACCACACTATCCCCATAACGCAGTAACCCCACCCAACACTAAGGACAATTTTGGGCACTAAGGGCAATTTATCATGGCCAATCCACCTAACCTGCACATCTTTGGACTGTGGGAGGAAACCGGAGCACCCGGAGGAAACCCACGCACACATGGGGAGGACCTGCAGACTCCACACAGACAGTGACCCAAGCCGGGGATCGAACCTGGGACCCTGGCGCTGTGAAGCAATTGTGCTAACCACTATGCTACCATGCTGCCCTCCTAATCTTCATCTCCAGGTCATTTTTTAAGAAGGTCAATGGGCTGATCTCTGCATTTGTGTGGTGGGGAAGCCCTCGCAGGTTTCTTGGAGAATGGGTGAGGGGGGGGGGGGGGGGGGGGGGGGGTATTCTTGCATTGCCGAATCAGATGCATAACTACTGGGGGGTGAATATTGCTAGAGTTTGGAAATGGGCCATGGGGGAAGGGTCGGTGTGGGATGGATGGAAGTGACATTGTGTTTGTTGTTGGTACCTTTACCATCCTCGCCAGCCAGGTACTCCTTGAGGAATCTGGAGGAGCACTCCAGCCGAGATAAAAAAATAACCACCTTCATGTTTCACTTCCATTATTTTTCTCTCCCTCTGCTATATGTGTAGCAACCACATTGGATTGTGGTGTATGTGCAGAGATGGTTGGGTCATTGAATATGACAAAGGCTGAACTAGATAGATTTTTGATCGGCAAGTGGGTCGAGGGTTACGAGGATGTTGACGGGTAAATGGAGTTGAGGCCATGCTTTTAAGACAGAAGGGGACATATAGTGTTGAGGGACTGAATGTGTTGCCTCATATCAGCTCCCAATCTGCTTAACTGCAGGTCTGTTAGGGCTTTCGCATGGTTTCCTCAGGTGTCTGCCCTTTTCAATTAGGAATCCTACTTATAATATGCAAATTGAGGTTTACAGTAACTTTAGAAACAAGCACAGCCCTCATTTCAATATTGACTTGAGGGCCTGCACCCATTTCCCAAGCTGTTTGTAAAATCCATGCCGAATTTGAGCAGCTTCTCTCGAATTCTTTCCGCTTCCACAGAAATATTGGAGCAGGAGGGGTGATTTTCCAGTCATTCTCGGCAGTGGGATCTTCTGGTCCTGCCGATGCCGAAATGGGGCCGTGGATTTCCTGGCGGCAGGGAGCTGGATTCGATGGGAAATTCCATTGACAGTGGTGGGACCACCACCGGGCAATGGCAGGCCACCTCCACCATTGTGAAATACTTGGCAGGTTGCTCGGAAAATCCCCTTACTTAAGACAGGATATAACTGTACTAGAAGCAATGCAAAAAGATTTGCTTGACTGATTCCTGGGATTAAGGGGTTACTTTATGAGGAAAGGGTGAGCAGGTTGGGTCTATCATCTATTGGAGTTCAGAAGAATGAGAGGTGATCTTATTGAAACATATTTAAGGTCATAAGGTGATTTGACAGGGTAGATCATGAGAAGACGTTTCCCGTCTACAGTCTAGAACCAGTAGATACCTCCCATTTAAAATTCATATGAGGAGGATTGTTTTCTCTCAGAGGGCCTTTGTCTGTGGAATTGTCCTCCCCAAAGGGCAGTGGAAGTTGGGCCATTGAATATGACAAAGGCTGAGCTCAATTGATTTTTGATGGACAAAGGAGGCGAGGGTTATGAGGGTGTTGACGGGTAATTGGAGTTGAGGCCATGGATTTATTGAATAGCTGAGCAGACTCAAAGGGACGAATGGTCTACTCCTGCTCTGAATTCTGGAGTACTGTGTATTCTTGTGTTTTCAAAACTCTTTTGCTTTTCATTAGAAGCTTATGTATTTATTTTGGTTGCTAGGTTCCCTCCATGCAATGTTTTCTAGTTTTAGAAATATTGGGCGCGATTCTCCGCACCCCACGCCGGGTGGGAGAATCGCAGGAGGGCCGGGCGAATCACGACACGCCGCCCTGTCACCCCCCGCGATTCTCTCACCCCCCCCCAAAAATGGCGTGTCGTGTTTTGCGACACGCTGCTCGGAGAATTGCCGCTTGCCGGTTCTCACGGCGACCGGCGTTTCTCCAGCCCGGATGGGCCGAACGGCCTGCTGAACCCGACCGGTTCACGCCAGCGCCAACCACACCTGGTCGCTGCCGGCGTGAACAGGGCGCGACCTCTGTGTGTGGGGCCTGTGGGGGGTGGAGGGAGGATCGAGCACCACCGGCATGCTCAGGAGATGTCTGGCCCTCGATCGATGCCCACCGATCGTTGGGCTGCCGTCTCTAAAAGACGCACTCTTTTCCCTCTGCCGCCCCGCAAGATCAAGCTGCCATGTCTTGCGGAGGGCAGAGGGGAAAACGGCGCTGGCCAACCTGCGCATGCGCGGCTGACGTCACTTAGGCGTCACTTAGGCCCTGACATTGATGGCTGGGAGGAGTTTGCTGCTGGTCGCTTGGGCTGACAGCGTCAAGGCCCGGCGCCCGAGATTCACACGCCGCCGCACCTAGCCCATCGGGGGGAGGAGAATAGGGGTCGAGGAGCGGCCTCCGACGCCGGAGTGAAACAGTCGGGGTTTCACTCCGGCATCGGCTGTTTGTCTCCCGATGGGAGAATTCCACCCATTGAATTTGAAGTGTGTTGCATATTTTCTGCCAAGTGTGCTTTCTGAACCTTGAGACCCAGGTTCTTGTTAGGTGCAAGATTTTATGTATACTGTCCAATCTCTCATGGAATTGCTCGTCATGAGAATGGAGGAGGAATTTGGTCATCCTGTACGATGCAGGCCTATGTTGATTCCTGTAGGACAGGCAGTACCACAGGCTTCTACCTGTGCAATCCACGCAGCATTCTTTATTGTTCCAAGCAGTGCTACGTGAACAAGCTTCTTTCCCCGAACAGTTCATAATTCTACGAAGAGGAAGTGGCACACATCTCTAGTGAAATCATTTAGAAATTTCACCAGAGCCGATAAAGTAAGTGTTTTTGCTTGCTTCCTGGAAAAAACTTAAAATTTTGTTGCTTATCCACTGTAAGTAGATAAGCAAACAAATAAACTGGAATGCACATGTTTATATAATGGGAGAAGCAGCCCTTATGTTTTCTCTGTCCAGAGTGGGGCATCTTTATATGAAAGAGAAATATTAAGACTTGACTTCAAACGTTTCTTCTTTGCATTGATCATTCTCTGTTGAATATCTCTCCTTAGTCTAACTAAGCACAGTCTGCTGGTAGAATATTTAGGGGGAGAGATGTATTTATATAAAACCACTTTGAATAATGTCCTTCAATAGTCATTGAAGAGCATCAGATGGACTGCTACCTATGCGTTCCGCAGTGCTGCCTGCCCATGGGGAATTGACACAAGTGTGAGTAAACACTGCTTGAAGGAATCTCTCCCCCTTAGATTTCAATACTTCATTAAAAATTCCTCCCAATCTTAAATAATAGGATTGTCTTTTCAGATCTTTCTACTTTGTTTCTTTATTTGAACAGTCCCTGATTTCAAGTCCTCACCGTAAAGAAATTAAAGAAATGAAGCTGATTGGGATTATAACATTACTGAAGAGGAAAGCAGTAGTTGATGACAGACCTGGGGCGGCATTCTCCCCTACCCGGCGTGACAGAGGGTCCCAGAGTAGGGGAGTGGCGCCAAGCACTCAGGGGTCGCGCCTCCCCAAAGGTGGGGAATTCTCCCCACCTTTGGGGGCCAGCCCCGCGCCGGAGCGGTTGCGACCAGAAGACCGGCGCAAAAAACCGGCGCCCCCGGCAGCGGGGCTGGCCGAAAGGCTTTCGCCAGTCCGCGCATGCGCCGGCAGTGACGTCAGCGGCAACTGACCGCTGACGTCACTGCCGGCGCATGCGTGACATGGGGTTCTCTTCTGCCTCCGCTATGGTGGAGGCCGTGGCGGACGCGGAAGAACATAGTGCAGCCAGGGCACTGGCCCGCAGTCGGAGCGTGGGTCCCGATCGCGGGCCAGGCCACCGTGGGGGCACCCCCCGGGGTTCGATCGCCCCCCGCCCCCCCAGGACCCCGGGGGCCTGCTCGCGCCGCTGAGCCCGCCGTTCCAGAGGTGGTTTAAACCTCGGCGGCGGGAGAGGCTTCCCAGCGGCGGGACTTCGGCCCATCCGGGCCGGAGAATCACCGCAGGGGCCTCTCCGATCGGAGTGGCGAGATTCCTGCCCCCGCCACTTTCCGGGTGGCGGAGAATCTCTGCCACGGCGGGGGCGGGATTTTAGGTGCCCCCAGGCGATTCTCCGACCCTGCTGGGGGTCGGAGAATTTCGCCCCTGCTCAGAGGTGGAAAGGAGAGCAATTCTGGGTACATTTCAAATTCAAGTGAGGATAAACAAATCAAGAGCTACATGCATTGTAATTCTGAGCATTATTTTATGCAGGAGGCAAGTAACATTCCTGGCACAAAAGGGGCAGACAATATTTGTCTGCACCCCATCAACCACCTTAAACATTTATGCTCTCCAACACTGACACACTGTGGCTTCAGTGTGCACTATATACAAGATAGCAATTTGTCAAGGCTTCTTAGACATCACCTCCCAACCTGCAGCTTCTACCACCCAGAAGGTAAAGGGCAGGAGTTTCCTGGGAACACCATCATCTGCAAGTTCCACGTCAAGTCATGCACCATCCTGACTTGGAACTATAGTGGTATTTCCTTCAATGTCACTGACTCAACATAGGAACATAGAATACAGGAGCAGGGGTAGACCATTAGTCCTCTCGAGCCTGCCCCACCATTCAATCAGATCATGGTTGATCTTCTACCGCAATGCCGTTTTCCCACACTATCCGCATGTCCCTTGATATCTTTAATGTCTAGAAATGTATCAATCTCTGTCTTGAACAAACTCAATAACTGAACCTCTACTGTCCTCTGCAAGAAAGAATTCCAAATATTCATCAGCCTCTGAGTGAAGAAATTATTCCTCATCTCAGTCCTAAATAACCTACCCCTTATTTTGAGACTGACCCCCACCCTTCTGGTTCTAGAATCTCCAGCCAGAGGAAACCTCCTTCTTGCAACTCCTTGTTCCTTAAACCTCTAAGACCTTTTCGAAAATGTTCTGTTCCACCTTAGGTTAAAGGAGACATTTTGAAACATAACCACATTGTAAAATCCAGTGTTCGTAACATTACCTCTAGACTATTCTGATGCACTTTATGCCAGTTTCCCATGTTTCCTGCTGCCACTCTTGCCTACACTTAAAGCATGATGGACAAGCCGCCGCTGCCAGCCCAAGCGACCAGCAGAAAACTCCTCCCAGCCATCAATGTCAGCGCTATCACACCTCAAACAGAGCTCAACAGCACCCCCTGAAGAACCCTCACTGTCCCACCATTGGAACGCTGGCCATCCGAAAGCCTAGAAAACAGGACCCAGCAGGGAAAATGGTCCTTGGTCACCCAGGCACAGTATCCAGCCCATCACAGCCAACCCTGCAGAAGTCCTCCCTGAATATCTGCAGAGCTGGCCCCAAGAAGGGTGCTATCCCCTGCTCAAAGATCCTTAAAATCCATACTTAACAACACTGTTTGGGGTACCTTCACCACATAGACTACAGGGGTTTAATAAAGAAGTTCACCCTCTCGAGAGCAACAAAGGATGGCTAATAAATGCTAGCCTTACCATTGATGTCCACATCCAGTGAATGGATATAATATTTTAACAGGATTGATGGTTTCCTATAAACAGCAACCTAACTTACTTTACATAGAAAGGAGAGGTTTGGAGGCAAGTTTCCAAGGCCATTTGTGAAGGATGAACCTGCAGGTTGATTTTGTGAATGAATTTCAGTTCACTGATGTGCTGCAGTAAGAGTAATGAAAATGTTCCAGGCATGGGCACACAATGGAATGGTAAAGTTTAAAAAGTACCACTGAAAGATCATGCCTACTCTGTGGAAAAGAAAAACTGTATTAAATTGTAAGAACCCATCATCAATGACTACAAGACGAGAGAGGATGATTATTAATAATAATACGGGAATGACAAAGGGAGTTAAGTTCATTGTTGATTATTAATTCAACATAAGGATTATAGTAAAACAACAATGATGAATGAAATGGGCAGAGTGGGAGGCGACATACTTACTGCGCACATAAAATAAAATGTGGACTACAACAAAGAGCTTAAATAAAACAGAAGTAAGGGAATTGCCCAGATGCATTAGAGAGGCACCAGAACACCGGTGAAATATTTCTTGAGATTTATGCCTTTGTTTTGGTGTCCAAACGTTTACAATGTTTTCTATATTTCCAGAGAGTTTAAAACGGTGTATTCTTTGCTAAAATTAAAATGGGCAACGGCTTGTCCAAAAATAACATACTTTTTAAAAATGTTGGTACAATAATTTGTTACTCGTTATATCTTTTGCACAAAACTGGCAGCTAGGTGAAGCCTAAAACCAGGACATGGGACAATATTTTCGGACCATACTGAGGGAATGCTTTACTTATAAGTACCGACTTTTAAGGTGGGATGTTAAACCGAGGCCCTGTTTCTCAGTTCAGATGGGAAGAATAGGTCTTGTGTTACTTTTACAAAGCTGAGGTTTGGTTTCCTGGCCAACATTCATTCCTTAATCAACAACAATTAAACAAGTTAACTGGTCATTCATTGTATGACTGCTTATATAATTTGCTGTGTATAGATTGGTGGCCATGTTTGCACAATAATGATTACACTGTAAATTAATTCATTGACTTTGTAGCACCTTTGCCCCAAGAATGTGAAAAGAGCTACTTCTTTATCAAGCACATCAATTTATCACTTGCTGCTTTTCTCTTTGCTAAATCTGTGTATATAAAGAATAAATGCCGTCCTTAGATAAATACCGAGCTAATGTGCCGCCCATTCAGATAATATTTCAAATATGCCCTCAGAGTATTTAATATTCTATTTTAAATCAGAGCTAGATGGTTTCAGCAACCTGCGAGATGGGCCCGAAGCAGTGGCAGGAGTTCTAGATCCTATGTAAAATAATTTCCTCTTATTAAGCTTCAAGAAACATATTTTCAATGAGAAAAAATGAATCGTGATATGTTCAAAATGGAAGTCCTGCTTGCAAGTGGAGGGGAACACAATGGCAGCTAAATGACAATGTGCAAAGAGCCACTGGAACTACTTGTGTGGTCGGCATGATTAACATGGTTAAAGTGGAACCTTCAGCAATTGGCACCTTTCACAATGACAAATAGTTACAGCCATATGCCCAATATCGGTGGCTGTCTGGGACAAACACATGCTGTGTAAGTGGTGGATATTCTAAATAAATGTCAGCTACTTCTAGCAAATTATTGTTTTTCAAAATCAAATTCAATTTTAGGGAAGTGGTAGTCTTATTAGAGTATCCCTATTATATATTAATAAGTTACTTGTACATTAAATCACATTTTGGAATATTCGTCTCTTCCTGTCATTGCATATTAATCTATTCCTGCTATTCTACATTAGTCCATTTGTGATTTTATACATTAATATGTACTTTTACATAGATACATAGAATTTACAGTGCAGAAGGAGGCCATTCGGCCCATCGAGTCTGCACCGGCTCCTGGAAAGAGCACCCTACCCAAGGTTAACAACTCCACCCTATCCCCATAACCCAGTAACCCCACCCAACACTAAGGGCAATTTGGAACACTAAGGGCAATTTATCACGGCCAATCCACCTAACCGGCACATCTTTGGACTGTGGGAGGAAACCGGAGCACCCGGAGGAAACCCACGCAAACACTGGGAGGATGTGCAGACTCCGCACAGACAGTGACCCAAGCCGGAATCGAACCTGGGACCCTGGAGCTGTGAAGCGATTGTGCTAACCACAATGCTACCGTGCTGCCCCAAAGGCTTTATTGCATATTAGTCAATCCCTCTTATTAATCCTCTGTTTATTACTACTTTATGGCCGAATGAAGTGGCAGTTGGTACTGGAAGACCATTATGTTTAAAACATTACCTCCAAACTGTGAAAAATGAACAAAAAATTCAAAATACCGGGGTTGCTGAAAATCTGAAATAAAAACAGACAATGCTGCAGATATTCCGTGGAGCTAGCAGCAGTTCTGATGAAATGCCATGAGCCTCAAACATTAACGGTTTCTCTGACGAAAGATGCCGCCAGACTTGCTGAGTTTTTCCAGCATCTTCTGTTTTTAATCACAACATCTCTCTTGACCTCACTGATCTCAGCCAGGGCTGTGGTAAGGACACTAAAATTGGCCTTAATGATCGTGGAATAGCGATGGTCAAGTCAGCCAGGGGATTGTACTGCTGATCACTATTGGGTGAGGACAGTAGTGAACTCTGCCGCAGTGCTTCTCAGAGTGGAATGGCCTGCTGATGGCCAGTGTCAAAACGCACTTGACAATAATGGGCACGTGGGTGGGATAATGAAGTGGAGCTAGCAGCAGTTCTGATGAACATTCTGTGAAGTTGAAGACCAAAGAATAGAGACAACAGTTTTAGGAAATAATGAGAGAAAACTGGTAAAAGTAAAAATAGAGTTGGCCAGAATAATGATTATTTGTGATGCCTTAAGCTTGTTCTTCGCATATTCAACATTTACTTTTAACATGACTATTTTTATGTACCACAGCTACCTCATCCCTGAATTCCCAAATACAGCAACTTCAACATCTTCAGCAGCTACAACAGCAACAACAACAACAACAACAAGGACAGCAACAGCACCAACAGAACCACCAGCTGCCTGGTCAGCAGGCATCATCCCCTCAAAAACAAAGCCAGTCACAAGGGCAATGCCTCCAGTCAACACTGACTCCAACCAGTCCCCTTCAGGTAAGGCAATTTAATCCAACCGCAAAACAGTGTGACCTGTAAATAATGCTTGTTCCTTGCTAGTTATGTTGGAATATGCTTGAACGATACTTCAATGAGAGTTTCTGGTTAATTCAGACTTCATTAGCAGATCAAACATCAGATCAGAGTCATTTCAATTCCTGAACCTAAGTCTGTAGCTTAGCGAAAACTTATTTCAACTCAAGGACAATTGTGTCAGTTAGTGATTTGTATTTCTTAGGACAGAGTTTGATCCTAGCACATTACAAAGAAATGAGAATGCCTCATTTATGTGGAGTTCCATAGAGGAAGAGAGGATATAGGGTGAACAAACTTCTCATGTTGAGTTATCTCCATCAGTGGAATTTGGGAGTTGAAGGAGGTTCTGTACATGAGGAAAAGGGAGTTAATCATTCTCTCTAACTAGAGCAAGCATATGCGAGGATTGTGCTATTGCCAGTGAAACAGGGAACCATGGATTGCATGCGCATACCTCTGTGGACTCTGCATGCCAACGGGGAGAGGTACAGGGAGGACAACGGCTCCCCTCCCTTAATGTACAGCCGATGTCCAATCATGCTCAAACCATCATGTCGGTCAATGCCTGCTATTCCAACAGCAGCTTTGATGTCTTCATCCTAAGATAGTCTGTCACTCTCATCGTCTCTGGCCCACCACAAAGAACCAAAGACTGGAATCCTTGAGGAATAGTCACTGTATACTGAGAGTTGATCCGACAATAACAGCCTTGTTGTGGTGCAGAATGGGAGTGAAGAATGGGCAATTTGTACCCCACAGCCTGTCAAGTAGAAGAAAGTTACAGCACCTAATTCATCCAACTCTATTAACAAGAGAGTCTGAAAGCCTTGAGTCATTAAGAAATTTGCTGTGTATGATCATTGACTTGCAAAAGTATTTCACTAATTCACGAGAGGTACATAAAGTTTTACCAAGGGTCCTATCCTGGTGATGTCAGGCAAATGTCACAAACCACGCTAATGGTATCTGTGAGGGTGCCCCAACTTTGAACCACCAATTTGTGGGGGTGTATAATTTTGTTTTTGGATTGGTGTGTGGAGTCACATGAAACCCCAGGGAGAATAACCAGTCTAGCTGTTGTGTCACAGTTATTAAAGACTATTTATTAAATTAAAGAAAAGACAAGTGACGCACAAACAGGACTACAATACTATAGGACAATTAAGTAAGAAATACTAATTATTAATACTAAATACTAATCACTAAAGACACTTACAGTTCATGAAGAACATATCCCTTGTTCCAAATTATGTCTAAGATTCCTGAACTCCAGACTTCCCTTCTCCCCAATCAACATCCCAATTACATAGATTTATGAGTCAAATTCAGCGTATAATTACCACACCATACTGGGATGATAATCAAGTCTGGAAAACATCTTTTCCTGATCCAATGAAGATATTTAAACTGCCTTTATGAAGGTCTTTGCATGGCCTTGGCTCTAAGACTTAGACGTGGGACTAGCTTCCTAGCTGTGAGTTGTGGACTGGCTCTCAGGCTGTTCGATGTAAACTGGCCTGCTAGTTACTGAGGGTGCTTGCAATTGTCCATTTTTCATTCTGTGTATTTGGCTATCTGCCTTTCTCAAATTCCTTGACTCTAGAATTTTGCATGTGTATACCTCCACTCATCTCTCAGTCATCCAGGTAAGCTGTTTCTACTAATATGATGATTTACACCTGATTTTGTCTAGATGCCTGCTAATCCCGTTCCTGGGAAAGTCACATCCCCACATGCCTTTTGAATGCTGCCTACTGCGGCCGCTAGGTCGATTTCTACCTCTTGCTAGGCAGATTTCATCCGATTATGATTTTAAAAATATATTTACTGCTGTTACTAGGCAGATCCATGGCACGTCCCCACCTTTTGAAAATTAAATGTCTTAATGTATAAGATGTTTCATTTCTCAGCCCTTTTCTTATTAGTTCTATGTGACTAAACATTATAAGATTCAAGAGCATGCATTCACATAGAAGATATCCCAGAGAATTTACACTCACTGTTCCCAAAAGCTTATTTTATACTCGGGATAAAGTGACCACAGTGAAGTTTTCTCTCCACAGCCACATGAGAGATTGTTAAGTTAAATGGTTGCAATAGCAAACACCATTGGAGTAACCAGATTTTCTAATCTCGAAATTTCTCCAAATAATTCAAAGGGCTGTGGTCTGTATATATGATTGTCTCTGCTGAGTTCTCAATGTTGGAACACCAGTACCAGGCTTAAAGTCTCTTTCTCAGTGGTTGAATACATCGGCCGGTGACTTTTTAATTTCCGTGAGAAATATCCCACTGGCTTCTCAAGGCCAATTTGTCTTCTTGTAATAACGTATCCCCTACATCACTGTCGCTAGCATCCACCGCCGGTTTAAACTGCTTGTTATAATTGGATGCTGCTAACACTGGGTTTGTCGTTAACACAGTTTTTAAATGGTTAAATTCTGTTTGGCAATGCTCCGTCCAGTCGAAGTACTTGTTCTTCTTCAACAGCTCTGTGAATGGTGCTCCCACATTGCACAAGTTTGGCATGAACCTAACTGTAGAATCCGCTCATGCCCAGAAATCTTAAAATCTCTTTTCTGATGGTGGGTTCTGGGAAGTCTCATATGGCCTGTAATTTTGCATCTCATAGGGCCATTTAACCATGTCCCACTGTGTCCCGGATATGAAGTTTGATCCTTGGCAAATTTGCTTTTTGCTAGATTCATCGCTGCATTAGCTTCTTCTAAGCGGTCAGACAGTTGTTTTTGGTAGTGTAGATACTCTTCCAACTCTGGCTGAACACCACTCAGTCATCAATGTATGCGGCACAGTAACTCAATCCTTGAATCACTCTGTTTGTGAGTCTCAGAAATGTTGCAGGGGCGTTCTTCATTCCAAATAGCATAACTTTGAATTGATGAAGTCCCTGTGGCATCACAAAAGCGGAGACCTCCCTTGCCCTCTCAGTCAAAGGTACTTGCAATAGCCCTTTAGCTTTTGGTGATGAATTTCAACTGTTCAACGCTTTTGATGCAGTCTTCCAAATGTGGAATAGGAAACAAATCCCTTTTGGCTACAGTATTCGCCACCTATAGTCCATGAACAGGATTCCATCCAATTTGGACACCATGACAATAGGGGAGTTCCAATCATTAGAACTCAATTCAATAATCCCATTCTGGAGCATTTACTCAATTTCCTTCTGTACCTGTGTTACCTTAACTATACTTAACCTATATGGATATTGTTTAATTGTAACGGTGACTCCCACATCAATGTAATGCGTCGCTAACCCTGTTCCATCTAGTCTATTCCCGCAAATACATTTATAGGACTGCAGTAACTCTGACCATTCAGTGGGGCTGTTATCTGGGACATCACTTAACCACTGGTTTACAATTTTCAGTGCTTCCTCATTACCCAAATGAATTATAGGGATGTCACTGTTTGAATTTGACCCATCATCTTCCTCCTGCTATGTTACTAATATAAGGGTCCTTCCTGTTGATTCCCTTATTTCTCCTTTCTTTTATTTTCCTGTTATCGTTTTTGATCCATGGATGCTTCATGGACATGCGTCTTTAAGTCAAGCAGCTGAGAGAATGAGGAATGCAGAAATTACAACAGAGAACGCTCTGCTAGGTTTGGACAGAAAAACTCAAGAGTTTTCGGAACCCAAGAGATAGGATGGGATTCAGTTTGATTGATTGGCTGATGGCCAATGAAATGGCCCAAATTGCATATTCTGCCTGGTAACAGGTGGTGAGTGGATCCCACCTGAGTGGGATGATTGCCAGAGACCCAAGGAAAGCAGCAAGTTGAGGCCTATACACAGAAAAAGGGTCTGCTCCATCTCTTTTCTCATCTCCAGAAAGGCTGTGATCTGATGTATTTCTGAAATTCCAGAGACCTGAATGAATCTGCAGTGAAAACCTGAAACTGAAAGCCTAGATTGAAGGCGGTCCAAAAACTGCATCGCTGTGTACAGAATCTGAATGAATCTGCAGTGAAAACCTCAAACCGAAAGCCTGAATTGACACAAAGATGCGAGAAACAACCATCTGAAACAAAGACTCTTTTTCCCTTTATTTATGATTTTCACCCCTTTCCTCCCCTCTGTGTTTGTCTGTCATGTCTGTGTGTGTATAGAGGTTGCAGGGCGGAAGTTAAAATGTGGGATTAGGAATTAGATATTAGTTGACCAAAGGACCATAATGTTTTCTCTTTTTAGTCAACATGGATGAACAGAGCCAGAAGGCTATCAAATAAAAATTCTTAAACATGAAAAGTTTGACTATAATACAATACTCCTTCACTCCCACTTATCTTCATAAAGGTACACTGATCTTAAGGATAACACAGGTTACATGATATATTTTATGCTTTGATGTTCTCACTAAGTTCAGTGGATTTCTCCTCAAATTCCTCCCAGATGATTGTCACATGAATGTTTCTAAACTCCACTCTCAAAAAGACACACTTTAAAAGCTTCTCTCAACCAATGTTTGCCAGCAGCTGTTTCATCAAGGATTTACCCCCAGGTTTTCCAGTGATCCTTTTAAACAAGGCGTTCTCTCAGCTGTTCCCAACAAGAATCTGCTTCCAGGTTTTACAACTCTCCTTTCAGTCTTCCTTTGTCTTGCGATGCTTTTAAGCATTTACACAAACTCTGAGATCCAGTCACCAATGCATCATAATCGTTTCCACTATCGCTTCACAAGCTATAATCAGATAATACAAACCTTAGAATCACTTCAGATATATTTGGCTTCTCACTAGCCAACTCCTTCTCAGCTCTGTCTGTGGCTTCAGTGAACAATACCCTGTTCCAGTTCCAGTTTCCTCTGTTCCTTTAACTTCAGACTTCCTGGAACTTTCTCTTCCATCTCTGGTTTTCTTACATAAGTGTTCTTTAGAGTTTTCTGGCACCTTCTCTTTGCCCCTTACTCCATTGTATGGCTGTTCTTCTAGCAAAGCTTCGAGAGATGTTCCCGCTCTCCCTGCGGAGCTCCTTATACTCTGGTCTCCTGTTAAAATTAACCTCAAAAGAGGCCTTTTCCTTAAAAGTGGCCCCATTTGCTTTGCAACATCTCATTCTTTCCCCAAGTTCATGATTACTTTTATCATAAGCTCTCTCACTCAGCACAATAGAAACACAGTTTGAATTGAAATCAAAATCCCCCATGCACGCAAACGCCTTTGTTTAACATGAATCTAACTAGAGTTTTGCCCTTTCTTACACTAAATTAAATTCACTTAAATCTATACCTTATTTCTAATATTTAACAAGACAATTATAGATCATTTAAAACGATCTCTATTGTCCTAACAAATGGAACACAATGAATACATGATAATTAATATTCAAGTAAAGCTGATAAATTTTACAGATCCATCAGTAAATTCACCTATGATTCCCATGGTGATGCTACCAGAATTCCTTTTCCCTCTTCTGTGAGCGTCTTCATGGATTGCCCTCTGTGACTGAGACTGACCTGGAGGCAGCCTGCTCTTTGCTCTGGCAAACAAAATGCCCATGACTTCCATTCTGGCTTGTGCCCATGAAGGAGTCACCATAGTCTGCCTCGCCTTCATATATGCAGGGGCAATCTCAGTCATCATAGAATTCTTATCATAGAATTTACAGTGCAGAAGGAGGCCATTTGGCCCATCGAGTCTGCACTGGCTCTTGGAAAGAGCACCCTACAAGGTCAACACCTCCCCCTATCCCAATAACCCAGTAACCCCACCCAACACTAAGGGCAATTTTGGACAATAAGGGCAATTTATCATGTCCAATCCACCTAACCTGCACATCTTTGGACTGTGGGAGGAAACCGGAGCACCCGGAGGAAACCCACGCACACACGGGGAGGATGTGCAGACTCCGCACAGACAGTGACCCAAGCCGGAATCGAACCTGTGACCCTGGAGCTGTGAAGCCATTGTGCTATCCACAATGCTACCGTGCTGCCCCTGATAGGGAGGTCACAGGGGGTGTCTCTGTCGGAGGCGACCGGGGCAGGCCAATGCTCACACGCATCTTGAATATGTCACCCCCACCATTGCTAGTAGTCTTGACTGCTTTAGTCCTTTTGAGGGTTACCCAGGAGCGGGACAGCATCTGGGACTGATTAACAATCATCATTGCTGAGTGTTTCAGCCACACTGTGCAGGCCACTTTGTTCCTGCACTCTCTTGTTGGCCTAGCTTATATGATCTCCACAAGAGTGGCCACTCTTTCAATTAATCCACATAATGCAGCATTTGACTGAGAGGTGGCGGCACTCATGACATCATTTTATTCCCCCATCTTCTGCCCAAGGGTGCACACAGGCTCAGGAAACTCTGTTAGATGTCAAAATATCTCCCTATGCTGCTCCACAAGCATCCACTTTGTGCATGATCCCTGAGGCTTAGCATCTCCAGCAAGTTAAGTATGGCTGGTACTGAATGTGACTCTCCACAGCTTTCCATGCCTCCATCATCTGTTCACATATGATGGGATGCACACCTTGTACCAACAATTCGACATGCAACAGAGGTCCTACTAAATCTGAATTGATGGAGGGTGCATTTGACTCTTCAGAATGCAACGTGCCCACAGAGGCCTCTGCTGCCTTGTTGTGCCATCACAATCTGCTCTTCCTTCAGCACTGACACTGCAATTTAGAGAAGATATAATTTAATGAAGCTTCCATCTCACTATGGCTACCTCCACGCAGTTCTATCTACTTATAGCTCACTGGGCTAAATCGTTGACTTTTAAAGCAGACCAATT
Organism: Scyliorhinus canicula; assembly: GCF_902713615.1. Classification (NCBI taxonomy): domain Eukaryota; kingdom Metazoa; phylum Chordata; class Chondrichthyes; order Carcharhiniformes; family Scyliorhinidae; genus Scyliorhinus; species Scyliorhinus canicula. The sequence continues at coordinate 154,271,755 of NC_052155.1, read as the reverse complement.
CCCGTACCAGCCTCCCTGGACAGGCGCCGGAATGTGGCGTCTAGGGGCTTTTCACCGTAACTTCACTGAAGCCTACTCGTGACAATAAGCGATTTTCATTTTTCATTTCATTATCAAATGAAAACACCTAGATATAAAATTATAGATGAGTTGGGTGCTCGAAGAAAAGACATGTTTCACCATCGCTCTGAAAAACCTCCACCTTGCCCTTAACAACTGCGTGCCCTACTGAGACCCTGTCAATCTCCAGGGCCGCCTCTTCCATTGTCATCGGGATTGAGATTATAGCCGGTCTGTTCCCAGTTCTCCTCTGAGGGTGTTGTATGCTCTCTAGTCCTGAATAATGAAGAGTGAGAATGTGATAAATGAAGGTGTTCCCATCTGCACCTGAGAAGGCGTTGCACTGTTTAATACATCTCTGGCCATTCATATCTTGGTGCCATTCTAACATCTTCCATGGTGTGGCCATGATATTAATGCTTCCAAAGTCTCAGTATTGGTGGCGCTTGTTACCAATTAAGCAATGCCACGCAGAGGGCAACTGCACTTGCCACTATGGTTTTTCATGCCACTCTGCTACTCAGGACTCAACAGGTCATGAAATCGTTTTTGGGCACTGAATCCATGTCTCCCTTAATACTCTGCAGCTGGACAACCACTATTCCACGCCCACATATATCTGCTTCATCATTGCAGCTGACCTCCTCCTCCTTCCACTCTCCAAGAACAATATATACATGCAGGCCCTAACCACGTCCACCATTGTCTCAAGGTAGGTGTCATTAAACCCAGTTGCCCTTCCACCCAATCTGTTCATCCTGCTCTTCTCTCTTCTACTTTTCATAGTCAACAGAGACACTCTGCATGCAACTACAGTTCAGGTACCCTTTAACTAGCCATCCAACTTCCATCTCCCACCTGCAGGACCCGCCTGATGTCCACAAAGAAGATCTGTTAATTGGTTGCCTTCCTTAAGATCGCAACGCCATGTGAACAGCAAATACCAGCTTGAGAAGAACCTGTAAATGTCACGGTTCTCAAATATTTTCTATGTCAGAAAGATTTCGACTGTTAACTTCGTTTCTCTCCATTGTTGCTGCATGACATGCTGAGTATTTCCACCACCTTTTTTGTTTTCATAGTCTCCCTATTCCTATTACACATGTTGCAACGATATGGTGTCATCAGAATGAGGCACACTGTTCAGATGCTTGCTCTGACTGCTGAGTTAATCTTGGTCAACACACTCTGGGTTTTGAAGCCTGTAAGGGGTCCTGCCAAAGACTGTGCCACCCTCACCTGTGTAGGGCCATACATGGCCATCGGGGCATGAAGCAGCAGTTAATGCACTGACTGAGGGGAGGGGTAGCGCGGATTGGCAACGGATGAGATGTGGAGTCACTTTGAGCTGAGTGCCCACTGCCATGTTCCCGTTCATCATCATCCCTCACATGGTGATCCAACACTTCCATTGGAGATCACTTTTCTGCCAATCAGTGAGATAATAAATGACCAAAGCTAGTGTGACATGCATTCTATTTCAAGTGGCCTTCATGATGTGAAAGCCACTGGTGAGGCCTGAATGTATTCATTTGATTGTCACATTTGCTGCTTCGTACAGGTTGTCACTCTTTCCATGCACAAAGGCATCATTACAGACACCTATGGCCTGTGTGCCATGAATAGTTGAGATTAATTGCTCTCAAGGGTGCACAATACAGCTGGAATGCCTGCTGGTGCATTTCACGGTCTCTGCTGTAATTCCAGAAATAGTAATCCCCTAAAATTCAGCATCTATATCTAGCTGACTGAGATTAGCACATCCTGCAGCCTCCCATGAGGACTCGCTGTTGCAGTCGGTCTCCGCCATCAGCTCTTCCAAAACTTGTGAAGCCCAACTATCTTCCATACCGATTATATAGAAGTGTGAGTGTCTGAGTTGCCGCATGGTTTGCATAAATACTGTGGTGGTGCTCCTTCAGAATGTATGACCTCCTCAGAAGAGTTGCCATTATCTTCCTGCACCCCCTCCAACGGGATGCTTGACCGTCCGATGGAAGATTAAAGGCATGAATTGGAACTGCCAAGATAAAAATGTTTTAAGTGATCATCATAAATGTAATCATATTTCACTCACTGTCAACACCAGGTCAACATCAGCGAGTGTTGTATGCAATGGGGATGTCTGATATTTAATTATGTTACTAAGTGTGCAGCTAATGGCATGAATGGATGGATGGAAAGCATTGATTGGCTACCATTTATCTAAGCATTGACTTGTGGAATGATGCACACCTGCTTCAAGAAGACCACCATCATACCGGTACCAAAGAAGAACCAGGCAATGTGCCTCAATGACTACCGCCCGGTGGCCCTGACGTCAGTTGTAATGAAGTGCTTCGAGAGGCTGATCATGAAGCGCATCACCTCCATACTCCCGGAACGCCTTGACCCACTTCAATTCGCATACCGTCGCAACCGGTCCACATCAGACGCCATTTCCCTGGCCCTACACTCATCCCTAGAGCATCTCGAAAACAAGGACTCCTACATCAGACTCCTATTTATTGACTACAGCTCTGCCTTCAACACCATAATCCCAGCCAAGCTCATATCAAAGCTCCAAAACCTAGGACTTGGCTCTCCACTCTGCAACTGGATCCTTGACTTTCTGACCAACAGACCACAGACAGTAAGAATGAACACCAACACCTCCCCCACAATAGTCCTCAACACCGGTGCCCCGCAAGGCTGCGTACTTAGCCCCCTACTCTACTCCCTGTACACACACGACTGCATGGCAAAACTTGGTTCCAACTCCATCTACAAGTTTGCTGACGATACGACCATAGTGGGCCGGATCTCGAATAACGACGAGTCCGAATACAGGAGGGAGATAGAGAACCTAGTGGAGTGGTGCAACGACAACAATCTCTCCCTTAATGCCAGCAAAACTAAAGAGCTGGTCATCGACTTCAGGAAGCAAAGTACTGTACACACCCCTGTCAGCATCAACGGAGCCGAGGTAGAGATGGTGAGCAGTTTCAAATTCCTAGGGGTGCACATCACCAAAAATCTATCCTGGTCCACTCATGTCGACGCTATCACCAAGAAAGCACAACAGCGCCTTTACTTCCTCAGGAAACTAAGGAAATTTGGCATGTCCACATTAACCCTTACCAACTTTTACAGATGCACTATAGAGAGCATCCTCTCGGGCTGCATCACAGCCTGGTATGGCAACTGCTCGGCCCAGGACCGCAAGGAACTTCAGAGAGTCGTGAATACCGCCCAGTCCATCACATGAACCTGCCTCCCATCCATTAATTCCATCTACACCTCCCGCTGCCGGGGGAAAGCAGGCAGCATAATCAAGGATCCCTCCCACCCGGCTTACTCACTTTTCCAACTTCTTCCATCGGGCAGGAGATTCAGAAGTCTGAGAACACGGACGAACAGACTCAAAAACAGCTTCTTCCCCACTGTCACAAGACTCCTAAATGACCCTCTTATGGACTGTCCTCATTAACACTACACCCATGTCTGCTTCATCCGATGCCAATGCTTATGTAGTACATTGTATATATTGTGTTGCCCTATTATGTATTCTCATGTATTTTCTTGAATTCTGTTCAATTCCCTTTTCTTCCCATGTACTGAATGATCTGTTGAGCTGCTTGCAGAAAAATACTTTTCACTGTACTTCGGTACACGTGACAATAAACAAATCCAATCCAATGTACTGAGTGTGAATTTATTGCAAGAGTTCTAATGGGAGTTTCTGTTTCTGGCTAACATAAGTCAAAGAAGAGCTTTCATTTATATAGTGCTTTTCCTCGCTTCAGGATGTCCGAAGGGTGCTTCAAACCCATTGAGTCCCCGCTGAGACTCTGAGGGATTTCTTGCTGGCGAGCTTTCTCGCAGATCGAGGTGCCATTTTATCCGCCCCCCTCCCCCTGCTGCGTATTTGACCCCAACCCTCCAGTCACCCTACCCACTATCCCCCCAACCAAGGGGAAGCCCCCCCCCCCCCCCGCCTTCAATTGGCAGGCCCTCCCTCGCTGGGCCTGAACCCTGACAGCCAGGCTTCCTGGCACTGCCAGGGTGGCACTGCCAGGGTGGCACTGCCAGGGTGCCAGGGGGAGTGCTAGGATGCCATCCTGCACTGTCTCTGATCACGCGGTGGTCTTCAATAGCTTGGGAGAGCCTCCCAGCTGCTGTTAGAACTGGTCCACGTTTGTGTGGACAAGTGCTACACATTACCCTGCACTGTCTCACAGGTGCGGCCGGTGAGTCCTGGGAACCTGGTGAATCCGGCGTCCAGGTATTTAAATGAGTCATGGGCTCATTTAAATTTTCAGATCTGGACCTCACCCAGCGACGTTGAGATCCAGATATGCCAGGCAGAGTGGGCCGGGTGACTAGCACAAGGGAGCCCGATTTGGGGCTCACATGCGATTCACCCGTTGTGCCCGGATCTGCGCCAGGTGAAAGAGGATTGCTGAATTGCACCCAAAGGCTCTGCTGTAATGCTGTAATATAGGGACACACGGCAGCAGATTCAGTTGAGGGATACTAGGAAAAACATCATCGAGTAACATTGGTGATCTTTTACAATCACCTGAGAGGACAGATGAGTCCTCCATTTTATGTCCCATCTGAAAGACAGTACATCTGACAGTGCAGCACTCTCTGGAAGTGCAGCATTTCACTGGAATGTTTTCCTAAATCATGTGTTCCAATCTCTGGCTTGAACCTACAACCATCTGACTCGAGGTAAAAGTGCCACCAGATGGATCACGGCTGACAAAGAACATCAGGCTGACAACTAAATTTAGGAAGTAGGTTAGTATTATGGAGTGTGCCTTCAGTCAACATTATCTTCTGCAAATTGCTTGATTATTTTTAGGGCTATGAAAGGAATCCCTTGATTTTTGTTCTTCTGAATTGGTCTCAAGTTCTCCTGGGAATTGAGTAACTAACTGGTGGTTGAGTGGGAATAAGTGGGAGCAATGGCGTATTGTACTTATACCATGGCAGAATGTCTGGCTTATATGATAGCTCATCTTTTGCTGTCCTTTAGTTTTCATGTGTTCCTAGACAATCAATGAATCCCCCATGGAATTTTGGTCCCAAAAGGGCAAGAAGTTGATTGAAGCAAGACTCAGGTGCTTATCAAATATATATATATATATATTTATATATTATATATTTAGTGGTTTAGATAAAACATATCTGGTTCTCCTTAGGTAAAATTTTCTGAACTGCAGGTTTCACTAAGAGTAAAATTGTGTTTCCATTAATGTAGCAAATGCAAGCAGTCAAGTGAGTGATTCATGTTAAAATCACATTGCGTTTTAGAGCCCCATTTCACTGTAAAATTGATCTTGAGAACTCAATTCCTGAGAAAAAGGAAAGGCTTAAATACTGGAGGCATTTTAGTTTTGGCAGTTTTGTTCCCAATTTGTGACAGAATGTGCAGGGGAAAGATCACTCAGGCAGTCTTTTTCATCTCGAGCATATATCAAGTAAGAAAGAATCTTTAGTCAAGCCTGTAGGAAACTAAGATTTCTTTTAAAATAAGCTTTTGCTCTTCAGTTATGCATGAAGGTACAGCAGGCAGTAAAGAAGGCAAATGGTATGTTGGCCTTCATAGCTAGAGGATTTGAGTACATGAGCAGGGATGTTTTGCTGCAATTATGCAAGGCCTTAGTGAGATCATACCTGGAATATTTTTTTTTAATATAATTTTTATTGGAATTTTTTACAGAAAATATAAAACATAACGACAAACAATGAAATGCAACAAAATAACCCATAATAACTGTAACACCCCCAGACCGTATCGACGCATGTATCCCATCCCCCACCCCCCCCAACCCCAATGAACAACAAAAGAACTTAAAAATAAATTTAAATTAAATAAACAAACATAGTCATCGTCCGCCCCCCCCCCCCCCCCCCCTCACCTTTTCCCTCCCCCTTCCCCCCCTCACCCCCGGGTTGCTGCTGCTTCTGTCCCTATCGTTGAGCCAGAAAGTCGAGAAAAGGTTGTCACCGCCTAAAGAACCCTTGTACCGACCCTCTCAGGGCGAATTTGACCTTCTCTAGCTTAATGAAACCTGCCATGTCATTGATCCAGGTCTCCACGTTTGGGGGCCTCGCATCCTTCCATTGTAGCAAGATCCTTCGCCGGGCTACTAGGGACGCAAAGGCCAGCACATCGGCCTCTTTCGCCTCCTGCACTCCCAGCTCCACCCCAACCCCAAAAATCGCGAGTCCCCATCCTGGCTTGACCCTGGATCCCACCACCCTCGACACCGTCCTCGCCACCCCCTTCCAGAACTCCTCCAGTGCCGGGCATGCCCAGAACATATTGGCATGGTTCGCTGGACTCCCCGAGCACCTGACACACCTGTCTTCACCCCCAAAGAACCTACTCATCCTCGTCCCAGTCATGTGGGCCCGGTGCAGCACCTTGAATTGGATGAGGCTAAGCCGCACACACGAGGAGGAAGAATTAACCCTCTCCAGGGCATCAGCCCATGTTCCGTCTTCGATCTGTTCCCCCAGTTCCCCCTCCCACTTAGCTTTCAGCTCCTCTACTGACACCTCCTCCGCCTCCTGCATAACCTTGTAGGTATCAGATATCTTCCCCTCTCCGACCCAGACCCCCGAAAGCACCCTGTCACTCACCCCCCTCGTGGGAAGCGAAGGGAATCCCTCCACCTGCCACCTAGCAAATGCCTTTACCTGCAGATACCTGAACATGTTCCCCGGGGGGAGCCCAAATTTCTCCTCCAACTCCCCCAGGCTCGCAAACCTCCCATCAATAAACAGGTCCCTCAGCTGTCCGATGCCCGCTCTGTGCCAACCCTGAAATCCCCCATCAATGTTCCCCGGGACAAACCTATGGTTCCCCCTTAATGGAGCCTCCATCGAGCCCCACTTCTCCCCTATGTCACCTCCACTGCCCCCAAATCTTGAGGGTAGCCGCCACCACCGGACTCGTGGTATACCTCATAGGAGGGAGCGGCCACGGCGCCGTTACCAGGGCCCCCAGGCTTGTATCTCCACAGGACGCTCTCTCCATCCGTTTCCATGCTGCCCCCTCCCCCTCCATTACCCACTTGTGCACCATCGACACATTGGCCGCCCAATAATACCCCGAGAGATTGGGTAACGCCAGCCCCCCCCCCCCCCCCCCCCCCCCCCATCTCTACCCCGCTCCAAGAAGACCCTCTTCACCCTCGGGGTCCCATGCGCCCAAACAAAGCTCATTATGCTGCTAGTCACCCTTCTAAAAAAGGCCCTAGGGATAAAGATGGGAAAACACTGAAAAAGGAACAAGAACCTCGGGAGAACTGTCATTTTGACGGACTGCACTCTACCCGCCAACGATAGCGGCACCATGTCCCACCTTTTAAATTCCTCCTCCATCTGTTCCACCAGCCTGGTAAAATTAAGCTTATGGAGAGTCCCCCAACTCCTGGCCACCTGCACCCCCAGGTATCTGAAACTCTTCACTGCCCTCTTAAACGGGAGTCTCCCAATTCCCTCCTCCTGATCACCCGGGTGTACTACAAATACCTCACTCTTGCCTAAATTTAACTTATAGCCCGAGAAGCCCCCAAATTCCGCTAACAGCTCCATCACCCCTGGCATTCCCCCTTCTGGATCCGCCACATACAACAGCAGGTCGTCCGCATACAGCGATACACGATGTTCCTCCCCACCCCGCACCAGACCCCTCCATCTCCCTGACTCCCTCAACGCCATAGCCAAAGGTTCAATCGCCAGTGCAAAGAGCAAGGGGGACAGGGGGCACCCCTGCCTAGTCCCACGGTAGAGCCTAAAGTACTCCGATCTCCTTCCATTGGTAACTACACTGGCCATCGGAGCCGCGTAGAGCAGCCTCACCCATTTGATGAATCCCTCCCCGAATCCGAACCACTCCAGCACCTCCCACAGGTACCCCCACTCAACTCTATCAAATGCTTTCTCCGCATCCAGCGCCACCACTATCTCTGCCTCCCCCTCCACTGCCGGCATCATAATAACATTTAGCAGTCTCCACACATTCGTGTTGAGCTGCCGTCCCTTGACAAATCCTGTCTGATCCTTGTGTATCACCCCGGTACACAGTCCTCTATCCTGGTGGCCAGGATCTTCGCCAGCAACTTAGCGTCAACGTTGAGGAGCGAGATAGGCCTGTATGATCCACACTGCAAGGGGTCCTTATCCCGCTTCAGGATCAGAGAGATCAGTGCCCGCGACATCGTCGGGGGCAAAACCCCCCCCTCCCATGCCTCATTGAAGGCTCGCACCAACAGGGGGCCCACCAGATCCGCATACTTTTTATAAAATTCCACCGGGAACCCGTCCGGCCCCAGCGCCTTACCTGACTGCATTTGTCCAATCCCCCTGACTAGCTCCTCCAACTCTATCGGCGCCCCCAGCCCCTCTACCAGCTCCTCTTGAACCCTTGGGAACCATAGCCTGTTCATGAAGCTCTCCATTCCCCCTCTCCCCATCGGAGGTTCTGACCGGTACAGTTCCTCGTAGAAGTCCCTAAAGACCCCATTTACTTCTGTCCCCTTCTGCACTACATTCCCACCCCTATCCGTCACTCCACCAATTTCCCTAGCCGCATCTCGCCTGCGGAGCTGATGCGCCAACATCCTGCTCGCCTTCTCCCCATACTCATATACCATGCCCTGCGACCTCCTACACTGTGTCTCCGCCTTTCTGGTGGTCAACAAGTCAAATTTGGCCTGCAAACTACGCCGTTCCCCCAGTAACCCCTCCTCCGGTGCCTCCGCGTATCTCCTGTCCACATCCAGGAGCTCCCCCACCAGTCTCTCCCTCTCCTTCCTCTCCCTCCATTCCCTATGGGCCCGGATGGAGATCAGCTCCCCCCGGATCACTGCTTTCAGAGCCTCCCAGACCATCCCCACCCGGACCTCCCCCGTGTCGTTGGTATCAAGATACCCCTCAATACTTCCCCGGACCCTCCTACACACCTCCTCATCAGCCAGCAGCCCCACATCCAGGCGCCAGAGCGGGCGCTGGTCCCGCGCCTCCCCCATCTCCAGATCAACCCAGTGTGGAGCATGGTCTGAAATCGCTATGGCCGAATACTCTGCATCCTGCACCTTCAGGATCAATCCCCTGCTCAGGATGAAAAAATCTATTCGGGAATAGACCCTATGGACATGGGAGAAAAAGGAATACTCCCGCGCTCTCGGCCTCCCAAACCTCCAGGGATCCACCCCCCCCATCTGGTCCATAAACCCCCTCAGCACTTTGGCCGCCGCCGGTCTCCTACCCGTCCTTGAACTGGACCGGTCCAGTGGGGGATCCAGCACTGTGTTAAAGTCTCCCCCCATGATCAGGCCCCCTGCCTCCAGGTCCGGAATGCGGCCCAACAAGCGCCTCATGAAGCCGGCATCATCCCAATTTGGGGCATATACATTAACCAGCACCACCTTCTCTCCCTGCAGCCTACCCTTCACCATAATATATCTGCCCTCCTTGTCCGATACCACCTCAGCCGCCTCGAACGCCACCCTCTTCCCCACCAGAATCGCCACCCCCCGGTTCTTCGTGTCCAATCCTGAGTGAAAAACCTGCCCCACCCACCCCTTCCTCAGACGAACCTGGTCCACCACCTTCAAGTGGGTCTCCTGGAGCATAGCCACGTCCGCCTTCAGCCCCTTCAGATGAGAAAATACCCTAGTTCTCTTAACCGGCCCATTCAGCCCCCTCACATTCCAGGTAATCAGCCGGATCAGAGGGCAACCTGCCCCTCTCCCCCGCCGGCTAGCCATAGCTTATCAACTGCTCGCCCCAGGCCAGCTCGCCCCGCCTGACCCGTTCCCCATGGCGATAACACCTCTCCTCTTACCCCCCCCGGCCCACACCAGCTCCTTCCTGGCCATTCCAGCAGCAACCAGGTATCCCCCCCCCCCAGGCTAGGACCCCTCCTAGCCGCGACGCACCCTCCATGGTACTTCCGTGAGTCAGCTGACTTCTGCTGACCCGGCAGCTCCTGCCAAAACCCATCTCCTCCCGGCATGGGGTCATCCCCCTCTTGCCACACCTCCTTGGCACCGCTTCAGCGCGGGAAAGAAAACCAGTAGAGGCCACGCCCCCACCTCCAGCTCCGCCCCGCAGCACGGACATCCAGAGGAAAGCCCGTGCTTTCACACTGCCACACCCCACCCTTCTGACGCAGCTCCTCAAATTCCAGCTCCACCCATCCCCCGGCCCCGTACAGAAGAGAACATATAAAGCACATACCGCCAACGTTCCTCACATACCACACACCCATACCCAACAGACAAACCCACCCGGAAACAGAGCAAAAAGAAAACCAGCATTAAAAAAAACACGTGTCAAAATTGAAGAACAGCAACAGCGAAAACAGCAACGGCCATAGTGTGTCCCCAGACCCTAGTTCGAGTCCAGCTTCTCCGCCTGTACAAAGGCCCATGCCTCCTCCGGGGACTCGAAGTAGTGGTGCCGGTCCTTATATGTCACCCACAGACGCGCAGGCTGCAGCATTCCAAATCTGACCTGCTTGGCATGCAGCACCGCCTTCATCCGGTTGAACCCGGCCCGCCGCTTTGCCACCTCCGCACTCCAGTCCTGGTAGATTCGCACTACCGAATTCTCCCACTTGCTGCTCCTCTCTTTCTTGGCCCAGCGCAGCACACACTCCCGGTCACTAAATCGATGGAACCGCACCAGCACCGCCCGCGGGGTTCATTTGCCTTGGGCCTCCTGGCAAGCACTCTGTGAGCTCCCTCAAGCTCCAGGGGCAAATGGAAGGACCCCGCTCCCATCAACGAGCTCAACATCGTGGTCACGTACGACGGGAGATCTGACCCCTCCAGCCCCTCCGCCAGGCCCAGGATCCTCAAATTCTTTCGCCTCGTGCGAACGTCCAGCTCCTCCAAGCGGTCTTGCCACTTTTTGTGAAGTGCCTCGTGCAACTCCACTTTCCCCATGAGGACCACGGCCTCCTCCTCCCGCTCAGCGGCCTGCTGCTGCAACTCCCTAATGGGCACCTCCTGTGCCGCCTGAGCCCCAAGCAGCTTGTTGGTAGTCCCATTCAGGGAGTCCAGCAACTCAGCCTTCAGCTCCGCAAAACAGCGCAGAAGAGAGGCCTGCTGCTCCTGCGCCCACTTCCACCAGTCCTCAGGTGTTCCGCCGGCCGCCATTTTGTCCTTCTTCCCCCGCTTTTCTTGGGGAGCTGCTGCAGCTTTTTCCTTTGCCCCACTCCGGGTGAGCACCATAAATTATGGGGAATGCTCCTCTAGACACTTCCCCCACCAGGATTCGTCGAGACAGCGCCGTTTGGGGCCCTCAAATCGGCCTAAAAGTCCTTAAGTAGCGGGAGCTGCGGTGCGCCGCACCTGCAAAGCCGATTTTCTGACCGCTCCACTCCTAGTCCAGGCCATCCACCGGTGGAGAATCTGAGAATGAGTGTTCCCACACGGGAAAAAGTCCAAACAGCACCACTACAAGCCCTTAAAAGAGCCCCAAAGTCCGAAAATAGTGGAAGCCACTGAACGTGCGGCTTAGCTCCGCATCACCGCTACCAGAAGTCTGTCTCCGCTTCTTCAATGGCCTTGGTGAGATCTTTTCACCGTTCTTCCCTCTGCTGCTAGAATTCAGCTTTCATAAAGGCCCTCAGGTCAGCTTGAAACCTATAAGCTAGCCCTTCCCCCGCTTGCATGCTTGCAGAGGCTTTTGTTTGCTGCTGCTTCAGACAAATCTTGCACTGTTTCTGAGGGTCTGATAACCAAGAAACATCCTATTCCTGGGGGAAAATACTCCTTGAACATTCACCCACGCCTTTTCATCGAAATTCCAACCCGTGCTGCCCAAAAAATAGCTCTTTTCTGCAACCTTAGGCAGAAGCTGCCTCTGTGTGATCACTCACTCCATGATGCACACCGGAAGTCCCCCATACCTGGAATATTGTGTGCAGTTTTGACCTCAATCTCTGAGGAAGGATGTTCTTTCTATAGCTTGAGTCCAGCAGAGCTTTATCAGACTAATGCATGGGATGGCAGGACTGACGTGTGAGGAGAGATTGAGTCAGTTAGGATTGTATTCCCTGAAGTTTGGAAGAATGAGGGTGGATCTCAAGAAATCCCTTAAAATTCTAATAGGACTAGACAGGGTAGTTGGAGGAATGATGTTCCAGATGGTGGGTGTGTCCAGAACCAGGGGTCACAGTCTAAGGATACGGGGTAAGCCATTTAGGACCAAGAGGAGGAAAAATTTCTCCACCCAGAGAGTGGTGAACCTGTGGAATTCGCTAGCACAAGAAGGAGTTAGGTATAGCTCTTGGAGATAAAGGGATTAAAGAATGTGAGGCGGAAAGCAGGAACAGGTTACTGAGTTGGATGATCAGCCATGATGATAATGAATGACAGAGTAGCCTTGAAGGCCAAATGGCCTCCTCCTGCTTCTATTTTCTATCTTTCAATGTTATTAGAGTGAATTAAATGTGTCTTTTTTTCCATCCTTATCTACCAACACTGGAATGTGTGTGAACTGGCATACATACAATAAAATAAGATCACGGTGCATACGTTAGTAAAAATGAAGGGGGTAATGTTGATCTCGGGAGAAATATTGCCAGTCATACACTCTCACAAGAAGTCCAAATTATTCCCATTGAGTTTTTGGTTTTATAAATGTTAACCAGGTGTCTGAGCAGCTCAACATTTGTGCCCTTGACTCCCAGGGGAAAGATAATTAGGGTTGGAGGGGTAATTCCTAATCTTGTGCTAGCATGTATTAAAGAGGATAGTGAATTGGCAACCTGTTTCAATATGTCCCCATTTTTATCTCCATTGACTTCTTGGAGCTTGGGTGATAAACCAACTTGCTACTTAACCTTGTTTAGGTGCATTTCAGGAGTTACAAATCAAATGGGACTATTCTTTTATATTCTGGGGGTAACAGAGTAAGTTGAACAAACTTCTGAGTTGGGGGGAAGGGAAAGTGAAAGCGACAGGGAGCATGGAGTTAAATGGCAAGATACGCAGGAGGATAACATGTAGGCAGGTGGATTTAAGCTTGAGGCAGACTAGGAATTCAACAAAAAGGAAGGATAACTTTGGACATCTTAGGACTTCCGATATCTGTAATGATAAGAAAGTTAGCAATAAGGCACTTTACCTGAATGCTCGTAGCATTTGTAACAAAGTAGACGAAATAATGGCACAGATCATCGTGAATGATTATGATGTGGTAGGCATCACAGAGACATGGCTGCAGGGGGTTCAGGACTGGCAGTTAAACATCCAAGGATATACAACCTATCGAAAAGACAGGGAGGTGGGCCGAGGGGGTGGGGTTGCCTTGTTAGTTAAGAACAAAATTAAATCTATGGCACTAAACGACATAGGGTCGGATGATGTGGAGTCTGTGTGGGTAGAATTGAGGAACCACAAAGGCAAAAAAACCATAATGGGAGTTATGTACAGACCTCCTAACAGTGGTCAGGACCAGGGGCGCAACATGTACCGGGAAATAGAAAAGGCATGTCAGAAAGGCAAGGTCACGGTGATCATGGGGGACTTCAATATGCAGGTGGATTGGGTAAATAACGTAGCCAGTGGATCCAAAGAAAAGGAATTCATGGAATGCTTACAAGATGGCTTTTTGGAACAGCTTGTCATGGAGCCCACAAGGGAGCAGGCTATTCTGGACCTAGTGCTATGTAATGAACTAGACTTTATAAAAGATCTTAAAGTAAGGGAACACTTAGGAAGCAGTGATCATAATATGGTTGAGTTCAGTCTGCAGTTTGAAAGAGAGAAGGCAAAATCGGATGTAATGGTGTTACAGTTAAATAAAGGTAATTACGAGGGCATGAGAGAGGAACTGGCGAAAATCGACTGGAAGCAGACCCTAGTGGGGAAGACAGCAGAGCAAAAATGGCAGGAGTTTGTATGCATAATTGAGGACACTGTACAGAGGTTCATCCCCAAGAAAAGAAAGATTATCCGGGGAGGGATTAGACAGCCATGGCTGACAAAGGAGGTCAGGAAATGTATCAAAGAAAAAGAGAGATCCTATAAAGTGGCCAAAAGCACTGGGAAATCAGAAGATTGGGAAGACTACAAAAACAAACAGAGGTTAACAAAGACACAAATAAGGAAGGAGAGGATCAAATATGAAGGCAAGCTAGCCAGTAATATAAGAAATGATAGTAAAAGTTTCTTTCAATACATAAGAAACAAACGACAGGCCAAAGTAGACATTGGACCAATTCAAACTGATTCCGGAAGGCTAGTGATGGGAGACAAGGAAATGGCTGGAGAACTTAATAAGTACTTTGCGTCTGTCTTCACAGTGGAAGACATGAGTAATATCCCAAAAATTATAGAGGGTCAGGGGGCTGAGTTGAGTATGGTTGCCATTACAAAAGAGATGGTGCTAAAAAAGCTAAAAGGTCTTAAAATTGACAAATCTCCTGGCCCCGATGGGCTACACCCTAGAGTTCTGAGGGAGGTGGCTGAAGAAATAGCGGAAGCGTTGGTTGAGATCTTTCAAAAATCACTGGAGTCAGGGAAAGTCCCGAACGATTGGAAGATCGCTGTTGTAACCCCCTTGTTCAAGAAAGGATCAAGACAAAAGATGGAAAATTATAGGCCAATTAGCCTAACCTCGGTTGTTGGTAAAATTCTAGAATCGATCGTTAAGGATGAGATTTCTAAATTCTTGGAAGAGCAGGGTCGGATTAGAACAAGTCAACATGGATTTAGTAAGGGGAGGTCGTGCCTGACGAACCTGTTAGAATTCTTTGAGGAGGTGACAAGTAGGTTAGACCAGAGAAACCCAGTGGATGTGGTCTATCTGGATTTCCAAAAGGCCTTTGATAAGGTGCCACACAGGAGGCTGCTGAGTAAGGTGAGGGCCCATGGTGTTCGAGGTGAGCTACTGGCATGGGTTGAGGATTGGCTGTCTGACAGAAGGCAGAGAGTTGGGATAAAAGGTTCTTTTTCGGAATGGCAGCCGGTGACCAGCGGTGTCCCACAGGGTTCAGTGTTGGGGCCGCAGCTGTTCACCATATATATTAATGACCTGGATGAAGGGACTGGGGGCATTCTAGCGAAGTTTGCCGATGATACAAAGTTAGGTGGTCAGGCAGGTAGTGCTGAGGAAGTGGGGAGGCTGCAGAAATATCTAGACAGTTTGGGAGAGTGGTGCAGGAAATGGCTGATGCAATTCAACGTGAGAAAATGTGAGGTCTTGCACTTTGGAAAAAAGAATCCAAGCATAGACTACTTTCTAAACGGTGAGAAAATTCATAATGCCAAAGTACAAAGGGATCTAGGAGTGCTAGTCGAGGATTCCCTAAAGGTAAACATGCAGGTTGAGTCTGTGATTAAGAAAACGAATGCAATGTTGTCATTTATCTCAAGAGGGTTGGAATATAAAAGCAGCGATGTGCTACTGAGCCTTTATAAGGCTCTGGTTAGGCCCCATTTGGAGTACTGTGTCCAGTTTTGGGCCCCACATCTCAGGAAGGACATACTGGCACTGGAGCGTGTCCAGCGGAGATTCACACGGATGATCCCTGGAATGGCGGGTCTAACATATGATGAACGGCTGAGGATCCTGGGATTGTATTCATTGGAGTTTAGAAGGTTAAGGGGAGATCTAATAGAAACTTACAAGATAATACATGGCTTAGAAAGGGTGGACGCAAAGAAACTGTTTCCGTTAGGCGAGGAGACGAGGACCCGTGGGCACAGCCTTAGAATTAGAGGGGGTAAATTCAGAACAGAAATGCGGAGACATTTCTTCAGCCAGAGAGTGGTGGGCCTGTGGAATTCATTGCCGCGGAATGCAGTGGAGGCCGGGACGCTAAATGGCTTCAAGGCAGAGATAGATAAATTCTTGATGTCGCGAGGAATTAAGGGCTACGGGGAGAATGCTGGTAGATGGAGTTGAAATGCCCATCAGCCATGATTGAATGGCGGAGTGGACTCGATGGGCCGAATGGCCTTACTTCCACTCCTATGTCTTATGGTCTTATGGTCTTAATACTGACAAGACCCACCAGAACTGGTACATAATTTGCTAGTCAATTACCTGTACCATTACTCAGAGGACACAAGAGAAAAAGCCCCTGCCTGAATAATCTGTCCTGTTCAAATGCTTCTACTTAAATATTACGTCACATTTTGGTTGCGTAAAATAATGTACAATGGCGAAAGGTCTGAATGATAAAGATGGAGCTTGCTGAATCTCAAAGTACACTGTCAGACTTGTACCCAAGAATTGTCTCTGCATTCAAATATGCTGTGACTTGTTCACACAGTTACATCTTAAAATTCATTAAACTGCACCTTTTGCTAACTCCACTATTATGGTGTGGGGGTGTTTTACCCATTTTTATTCTAGGGGCTGGATTTTATGCCCTCCCCCACCCCACCCCCATCCAGGGGCGAAATTCTCCGACCCCCAGCAGGTTCGGAGAATCGCCTGAGGCCGCCTAAAATCCCGCCCCCGCCGTGGCAGAGATTCTCCGCCACCCGGGAAGTGGCGGTGGCGGAATCTCGCCACTCCAATCGGAGAGGCCCCTGCGGTGATTCTCCGGCCCGATTGGGCCGAAGTCCCGCCGCTGGGAGGCCTCTCCCGCCGCCGAGGTTTATACCACCTCTGGAACGGCGGAATCAGTGGCGCGAGCAGGCCTGCTGGGGGGGGCGGGGGGCGATCGAACCCTGGGGGGGCGGGGGGCGATCGAACCCCGGGGGGTGCCCCCACGGTGGCCTGGCCCGCGATCGGGGTCCCCCCGCTCAGACTCCGGGCCAGTGCCCTGGGTGCACTATTTTCTTCCGCGTCCACCACGGCCTCCGCCATGGCGGAAGCGGAAGAGAACCCCACATCGCGCATGCACCGGCAGTGACGTCAGCGGCCAGCTGCCGCTGACGTCACTGTCGGCGCATGCGCCGATCGGCGAAAGCCTTTCGGCCAGCCCCGCTGCCGGGGGTGCTGGTTTTTTGCGCCAGTCTTCTGGTGCCAACCGCTCCAGCGCGGGGCTGGCCCCCAAAGGTGGGGAGAATTCCCCACCTTTGGGGAGGCCCGACCTCTGAGTGGTTGGCGCTACTCCCCTACGTCGGCACCCTCCGTCACGCCGGGTAGAGGAGAATGCCACCCCAGATGTGTTTCCCCATCTTTCTGTCCAGCCCTAAGCTTTTTTAAATTCGTTCTTGGGATGTGGACATTTGTTGGCCATCACTAATTAGCCTTGAACTATGTGGCTTATTGGGCCATTTCAGTGGGGGGGGGGGGGGGGGGGGGGGGGGGGCGCGACCCTAGAGCATTACCATAGGTATCTAGATTACTATCCAGTGACTATACCACTACGCCACTGCCTCCCCAATAATATAATTTTCCCCTATAATACAGTATATGAGCAGATGTCAAAATTGGTGGCCCACCCACCATTTTTATATAAATAATTAATGGTCAATTGAGCCTGTTAACCCTGTTAAGGCCCGTCAGTGCACTTAATGGCCATTTAAGGGACTTTTCCCACCCAGCCTCAATATTGAGGCTGGCAGGCACCCAATGACTGAGAGTGGGAAATAGAGAAAGTACTAATTCTCAATCTTGGAATGGAAGGGGTGCACCTCCATCAAATGGCCCCTTCTGACTGGGGGTGCCCTCCCCTCACGGACCTGAGACCTTGTAATGTCCCCCATCCCCCAAAACTGAAGTTGACCCCTTGCAACCCCCATCTGTCAAATTTGTGCCCACTCATTTAACGTGTCTATTTCTCTTTGCAATCTTTGTAACTCCTCTTGACAACTTACTTTCCGACCTCTTTTGGTGTCACCGTTAGATTTAGCTTTCATATATTTGATCCCTTCATCCAAGTACTTAATAGTGGTTATAAATAGTTGAAGATCCAGCACTGACCCCTCTGGCACACCAGTCATCACAGCTTGTGTAGTAACCTTTGATGTGCTAACTTTTCAAATGTGTTGCTCGTTCTGGTGAGTGTGCTTTGCACTCAATTGGCTCTGTTTTATTACCTTGCTCTAGAGTCACCAGGTATCTTTATGATACCACCACGAGGTTCAAGTTCAAGTGCTGATCAATAACTCGGTACACCAATTAGTAAGGTTCAAATCAAAACACGTTTATTATATACACAGTTAATCGCTACTCATGCATGAACACTACAAAACTAGACTATCTCTATCACTGCTAGACTATCTATATCACTACAGGCCAATACTTATCTTTGGAAAAGAACCCACTGGGTCAGGGAACAATGGCCTCTTGTTTAATCCTGGGGCTGCGGGCTTCCAACTGGTACAGACTAAGGGTCAGGAGCGCCTATCTCGTAGTGTGTGTTGACTGGACACTTACTTGTCGGTGTAGCTGTTAGCTAGGCCTCTCCTTCTCACTGTCAAGAGTTCTTCCAAGCTGCTAAGATGTTCTGCTTGGAGGGCCGGCTAAGAGATTGAATTGATCTTGGGACCTGTCTTTTATAGGCCCCAGGGGCTTCGCGCCCTTTTGGGCAGACCCGTTCCTGACTCCAATCGATTGGATCACGTACCAATCGATCGGTTTGAATTCCCCAATACTGGGGCTGTTCCCTGATCGCTGGGCATTCCTTAGGGCTTGTTAGCCTCTTTTGTCTTGGACTCCTGCTGGCGCCGAGGAGTCTGACTTGTTATTGAGTATCTCAAATGTAGCTAATTGTTCCCTGGGATTGCTCATCAATATGCAGATTACTGCTAGTTTCAGTGCTGTCTGCTTTCTGAATACACAAAGGAACTCTGCAAAACTGCTTGTTTTCGAATGCTGTCCATTTTCCCCTGCGCTCTTTGCGAATCTCCATTTTAAGTCGGGAAGTGGCCAAGCCAGGTGGCTACAAATGCATTCTGGAAATCTAAGTACATCACATCTACTAGTTCCCCTTTATCCACCTTGAATGTTACTTTGTCAAAAAACTAACAGATTTGTTTTGTCATTTCCCTTTCACAAAGCCATGTTGACTCAGAAAATCATGGTTTGATGAGACAATGTATCCCACTATAACCTCCTTAATAATGGATTCTAGCACTTCCCAAGTCAGATGTTAGTCTAACGAATCCAAACTTTCCTGCCTTTTGCCTTCCTCCTTTCCTGATTAAAGTTGCTACATTGGCTATTTTCCAATCTGCTGGAACCCTTTCAGAATCGGAGGAATTTTGGAAGATTATAACTAATGCATCTGCTATCTGTGCTGTCACTTCTTCAAAGACCCTGGGATGCATGGCATCCAATCCTGGGGACTTGTGAGCCTTTAGGCCAGTAGGTTTCTTAGCACCCTTTCCCTGGTGATGTTGATTGTATTATAAGTTCATGCCTCCCGATGATCTATTGATTTTCAAAAATCTTTGGGAAGTTTTCTAAGTCCTCTACCATGAAGACAGACACAAAATACTCTTTCAAATTCTCTGCCTTTTCCTTGTTTTCCACTATCAATTCCCCACCATACTCACTCTTTAGGGGACCAACATTAGCTTTCGTTACTCTTTTCCTTTTCAAATGTAGAAACGTTTACTATCTGTTTTTATATTACTAGCTAGCTTTCTCTTATACTCTACTTTCTCGCTCTTTATCATCTTTTTAGTCATTCTTTGCAGGTTCTTAAAATCTGACCCACTGTCTGACCTACCATTAATCTTTGCAGGATAGACTACACCAAAATGAAGCAAGCTCCCAATTTATTTATATACTTTTCTGAAACTTCTTCATGCACAATTATTTCAGGGTTGTGGCCTGTGCTACAAAGCCTGTCTTTAATGCTCATTTCCTGCATTAAAACAGTGACCACACTCCAGACATACTTACATGGAAACATAGAAAATAGGAGCAGGAGTAGGCCTTTAAGGCTGCTCCACCATTCATTATGAGCTTGACTGATCATCCAACTCAGTTCCCTTTTCCTGCCTCTCCCACCCCCACCCCTACCATATCCTTTGATCCCTTTAACCCCAAGCGCTATGTGTAACTCCTTCTTGAAAACATACAGGACGCGATTCTCTGGCCTCGCCCCAGCTTATCTTTTGGTGGCGGGATCGTCTGATCCTGTCACTGTCAACAGGGTTTCCCATTTAATTGACCCCCACGCTGCAGGAAACCTGCGACATGGGTGCACCGTCGGCAGGTTCACAGGCATGAACAGCTGGAAATTCTCACAAACAATATTTTTGCCTCAACTGATTTCTATGGGAGCGAATTCCACAGGTTCACCACTCTCTGGGTTAAGAGATTTCTCCTCATCTCAATCCTAAATGGTTTATTCCATATCCTTAGACTGTGACCCCTGGTTCTGGGCTCCCCCACCATTGGGAACGTCTTTCCTGCATCTACCCTGGTCCGGTCCCGTTAGAATTCTATAGGTTTCTATGAAATCCCCCCTCATTCTTCTAAATTCCATTGAATATAATCCCAAACAGCTCAATCGCTCCTCATTCGTCAGTCCTGCCATTCCAGGTATCAGTCTGGTAAACGTTTGCTGCACTCCCACTATGGCAGGAACGTATTTCCGCAGATAATGAGACCAAAAGTGCACACAATATTCCAAATGGTGTCTCACCAAGACCCTGTATAACTGCAGCAAGACATTGTAGCGCGGTAGCATTGTGGATAGCACAATCGCTTCACAGCTCCATGGTCCCAGGTTCGATTCCGACTTGGGTCACTGTCTGTGCGGAGTCTGCACATCTTCCCCGTGTGTGCGTGGGTTTCCTCCGGGTGCTCTGGTTTCCTCCCACAGTCCAAAGATGTGCAGGTTAGGTGGATTGGCCTTGATAAATTGCCCTTACTGTCCAAAATTGCCCTTAGTGTTGGGTGGGGTTACTGGGTTATGGGGATAGGGTGGAGGTGTTAACCTTGGGTAGGGTGCTCTTTCCAGGAGCCGGTGCAGACTCAATGGGCCGAATGGCCTCCTTCTGCACTGTAAATTCTATGAAAAATCCCTGCACCTGTACTCGAATCGTCTCACTATGAAGGCCAACATAGCATTTGCTTTCTTTACCGCCTGCTGCACCTGCATACTTACTTTCAGCAATTGGTGCCTAAGGACATACAGGTCTCATTGCGCATTCCCATGTCTCAATCTATTCTTGTTCAGATAATGATCTGCCTTCCTGTTTTTGCTAACAAATTGGATAATCTTGCATTTATCCACATTAATTGATGTTGACCACATTGGGACATCTTTGGGTCAAGTGAAGCAATATATAAATGCAAGTTGTTTCCCACTGTAAGCTGTTGTTAAATAAACAATGGAGCCAGATCACTAGAACAGTTGCCTTTGTAACCATTTTGCAGGTCCCGTAGGTACATTTACTTTATTGGACATGTGACTAAACTTCAGAAACACACAGCGCCGGCCCTAGGGTTGCTGGCGCCCCGGGCAAGTGAACTTCGGCGCCCTTGGCCGAGGGGGGGGGCGGGGCCGAGGAGGGGCGGGGGGCGGGGGGCGGGGCCGAGGAGGGGCGGGGGGGCGGGGCCGAGGGGGGGGGTGGGGGGGGGCGAGGGGTGGGGTGGGGGCCGAGGGGTGGGGCGGGGGGGCGGGGCCGAGGGGTGGGGCGGGGGGGCGGACCCGAGGAGGGGGGCGGGGGGGGCGGACCCGAGGAGGGGGGCGGGGGGGCGGACCCGAGGAGGGGGCGGGGGGGGCGGACCCGAGGAGGGGGCGGGGGGGGCGGACCCGAGGGGGGGGCGGGGGGGCGGAGGGTCGGACCCGCGGGGGGGGGCGGGCCCGAGGGGGGGCGGGGGGGGCGGGGGGGCGGACCCGAGGGGGGGCGGGGGGGGCGGACCCGAGGGGGGGGCAGACCCGAGGGCGGGCGGACACGAGGGCGGGGCGGGCGGACACGAGGGGGGGCGGACACGAGGGCGGGGCGGGGGGGGCGGACCCGAGGGCGGGGGGGCGGACCCGAGGGGGGGGGCGGACCCGAGGGGGGGGGCGGACCCGAGGAGGGGGCCGACCCGAGGCGAGTGCGGACCCGAGGAGGGGGCGGGGGGGCGACCGAGCGGGGGGGCGCGGCCGCCCTGGGGGAGGGCGGCCACCGCGCATGCGCTGGTTGGCACCGGCCCAACTGCGCATGCGCGGGACCCGAGCCTGGCGCCCCCTAGCACATGGCGCCCCGGGCGACTGCCCGAGTTGCCGGTGCCTTGAGCCGGCCCTGGAAACACATAATTAGCTGTTGAGCACTTTAGAACATCTTTCGGCACTATCTAAATGCAAGTTATTTTCTCCTTTAACCTGCTGTTCTGCAAAAAGGTGATGATGGTTTTGGTTTAATGTCTCACGCTGACACTATCTCTGACAGAGCAGCACTCCCTCAGCACCGCACTAGTGTGTTAGTCAAGATGACGTACTTATTCTGACTCAGAAGCGAGCGTGTTATCAAAAGAACCAAACTGATGTGGAGGTGGTTCTTCCCGTGCTGTCCAAACCAGCAGCCAGTGGTGCATTTAACTGTTTTGTGTGTAGATTTTGTGATATCCTAACGGATGTATCTCATGCCATCAGCAGCACGAAAGAAAACTGGCTGTGAGATCCTTGTGAAGGAGTTACTGGCCTCAGCAAACCTAATTAATTTGCTTCAGGATTGTCAGCAACCATGTCAGGTCTGCCAGTTGGAAGCCAGCAGTAACTTGGCACAAAGCCCAGTATCAAAACAGTTTTAAATGCCACCCATATCAGCTATGGCTCATCATCTGATACTCAGCCTACTTGTATGGAGCTTTGTCCAATGTGAAGGACGTTTCTATGTTTTTCTCCACTCACAAAGCTTGTCCAAGTATAATTATTTCAGTGTCAAGGCCTGTATTACAAAATTTGTCTTTAATGCAAACAGGGCAAACTCCTTAGCTCTGACTGTCTAGCATATTGTGAAATCATTTCCACTAGGAGCAGTTCCTGATATAAATGAGGAATGTTAATGATTGAAGCATGTTTCTCTTTTCCTTCTTTTGGACACATCAAGTCATAACACTGAACATTTAGGAAGTCAAGGTTCCCTTTTATGAAGGGTGCGCATTGTTTTTGTATTGTCACCGCTTCTAAAAACCCTGGAGGGTAACAAAATTGACCTTTGTCTGTCTGTCATCGTCTATTTGTTTCTGCTGTTGGTAATATCTTTTCAAAGATATATTCATCAACACAAAGCAAATATCTAACCAAGTAATCTTTCAGGCAGCAAATGAATGCCGCTTGTGACCAATAATCATCGCGCTCTCAAAATAAAATTTGAATTACAAATCTTCTAAACATACAAGAAATAAAGAATGTCACAAACTTAACAACTGACTTATCATACCCTGAAACTGACAGCCTGAAATGAGTGTCTGAATTTCTGAGTATCCTCTGGCTGTCACCCTCTTATATTATTCAAGAACAGCCTTCAAAAATATTAGTTTAGAGCAATAACATTCAAGGCTCCTTGTAAAAAAAAGGACAGTAATTTAAAAGATTATTACATCTGGCCCAAATCTCTTAAAAATGAAAACACAGAATTTTTAGAAAATGTGGAAGACCTGTCAGCTTTTCTTAGAGAAATGAAATGAAAACAATTTGTTAAACTCTGCCCCGTACAGAGCTGTTACTGTTGGCCCAAGAGCGAAGCTGCACAGTGCTTCCAGAATCTGTATTTAAAGGAGTCCTCATTTTATTGATCAATCTGACCAGGATGTTTTGACTGTAGTACTGATATTAAATAGTTCCCATTGTAACCTATTGACAGTTCTACTACCCATGCATTCCCAGTAGGTGGGAAACACTGCCTGACATTTTGTTCTTTGGAGTTCAAGTAGTTGGGTGACCAGCAGAAACGAATCAGACAATAGTGTAAAATGCCCAGTAGCAAATGGGATGTGCATTATACACAACGTCCAAAGTTAATTTGCATTGAAGTCAAAGGAGTGGAAAATTGTCTGGGTATATTGTCTGGGGCAGCACGGTAGCATGGTGGTTAGCATAAATGCTTCACAGCTCCAGGGTCCCAGGTTCGGTTCCCGGCTGGGTCACTGTCTGTGCAGAGTCTGCACGTCCTCCCCGTGTGTGCGTGGGTTTCCTCCGGGCGCTCCGGTTTCCTCCCACAGTCCAAAGATGTGTGGGTTAGGTGGATTGGCCATGCTAGATTGCCCGTAGTGTCCTTAAAAATAAGGTTAAGGTGGGAGGGTTGTTGGGTTATGGGTATAGGGTGGATACGTGGGTTTGAGTAGGGTGATCATTGCTCGGCCCAACATCGAGGGCCGAAGGGCCTGTTCTGTGCTGTACTGTTCTATGTTCTATATTATTGTGGGGACCCATTCAATACGGCCCATTTTACATGAATTGCCCAAAGGGGCTGTTTAGCACACAGCTAAATCGCTGGCTTTGAAAGCAGACCAAGCAGGCCAGCAGCACGGTTTGATTCCCGTAACAGCCTCCCCGAACAGGTGCCGGAATGTGGACTTCATTTGAAGCCTACTCGTGACAATAAGCGATTTTCATTTTTCAAGTTAAAATTAACCCAAATAACTTTTAAATGAGCACTTCTGAAGGTTGAATATAATTCCGAATAAAGAAGCTTAAATTTACGTACTTACTTTTGGCAGCCTGAGGACATCGCAAAGAGCTTTTCACTACCTCACCTTTTGAAATGTTGTTGTGTCGGTGAACACAGCAGCCAATTTGCATGAAGAATGGTTTGACAAACAGCAATGCAATGAATGACGATTTGATGTGTTTTGATAGGCGGTGTTGGATGAGGTAGAAATATTCATTGCACACCAGGCAAATTCCCCAAACTACACTAGGAGGGGCTGTTTAGCATAGGGCTAAATCGCTGGCTTTGAAAGCAGACCAAGCAGGCCAGCAGCACGGTTCGATTCCCGTAACAGCCTCCCTGAACAGGTGCCGGAATGTGGCGACTAGGGGCTTTTCACAGTAACTTCATTTGAAGCCTACTCGTGACAATAAGCGATTTTCATTTCATTTCATTTTCAAGAAGACCAAACTCAGATAGGTTGACAGTTTTGCAGGACACCTCCATTCCGTCTGCAAGTGTGACCCAATGCTTTCAGTGGCCTGCCATTTTAATTGTCCACCTTGCCCTCACATTGTCATCTCTGTCCTGGATCTCCTACAGTGTTCTGCTGGAGCTCAACGTGAGCTCGAAAAAAATCACCTCACCTTTCAATCAGGCACTTTACAGCCTAAAATTGAGTTCAGTAATTTCAGACTACAATCTCTGGCCCTCCCCATCCCCATTAATGTTGTTTCCTTTTCTTTAAATGTTTCCGTTTTAAGGTTGTTTCTTTTTGATTTCACACAGCAGCTGATCAGGTGTGAATATGCCATTCACACCTCGTCTGGACATAGCTTTTGGTTTTTTTTGCTATCTTGTTACTGGTCCTTTGACTCTGTCTCACCAACAGTTTTATCATTTAATGTCACCTGCCTTCTGCCCCATGGCAGGCTTTCTCTCTTATATTTTCTTCTCCTTCCCCCTTTAAAATATATTACATTTCTAACTTTTCCCAGTTATGGTGAAAGAAAAGTTGACCTAAAATGTTTCTCTCTCTCCATGGATGCTGAGAATTTCCAGTATTTTCTGTTTTCCTTTCAACGTTCCAGAATTCTGAAGTAATTTTCTTTTGTACGCATCTTCACATCCTATTTGTTTCCCCTGCAGTTCTGAGATGCTCAGATCATTTTTATCCCCACTGCTTTTTGCTTGACATTGCCAGAACCCAAGTGCTTCATGCTGTCTTTATCCATACTGAAGGCCAGCCTGTTTTTAACCATTCATAGAATGTGGGCATCATTGGCACGGTAGCACAGTGATTAGCACTGTTGCTTCACAGCGCCAGGTACCCGGGTTCGATTCCGAGCTTGGGTCACTGTCTGTGCGGAGTCTGCATGTTCTCCCCGTGTCTGCGTGGGTTTCCTCCGGATGCTCCGGTTTCCTCCCACAAGTTCCGAAAGACGTGCTTGTTAGGTGAATTGGACATTTTGAATTCTCCCTCAGTGTACCCGAACAGGCACCATTATTTTCTCAGTAACTTCATTGCAGTGTTAATGTAAGCCTACTTGTGACACTAATAAAGATTATCATTATTAATGTGCCAACTAGGAAATTTTCACAGGAACTTCATTGCCGTGTTAACGTAAGTCTACTTGTGACATTAGTGAAGACTGTTATTATCCTGGCCCTGGGTCACTGTCCATGTGGAGTTTGTACATTCTCCCCATGTCTGCATGGGTCTCACCCCGATGACCCAAAGATGTGCAGGTTAGGTAGATTAGCCATGTTAAATTGCCCCTTAATTTGAATTTAATTTTTTTTAATACATTTAGAGAACTCAATTAATTTTTTACAATTAAGGGGCAATTTAGTGTGACCAATCCATCTACCCTGCACATCTTTGGGTGTGGGGATGAAACCCACACAAACACGGGGAGAATGTGCAAACTCCACATAGACTGTGACCCAGAGCTGAGATTGAACCTGGGACCTTGGCGCTGTGAGGCAGCAATGCTAACCACTGTGCCACCGTGCTGCCCCGAATTTTAAAAAAATAAGAGTGAACCATATTGCTGTGGCTTTAATTCACATGTAAGTCAGAATGGATAAGGATAACAGATTTCCATCACTAAAAGATATAGAGCCAGGTGATTTTGTGACAATCTATTAGTTTCATCACTATTGATGCTAGCTTTTTATTTCAAATCTATTTAATTAATTAAACTTACATTCCCCAGCTGCCATTTTGGGATTTGAACTTGTGTCTCCAGATCGTTGGTCTGTATCTGTGGATTATTAGTCCAGTAAAATAACTATGATGCTATCACACCATCTGCTGCACACAGGTCCATTCCCCCAGCTGTTGTGACTCAACCTTTTCCGTACAATTAATTGATAAAGGTGGTGAAGATTTGCTGCCCTAACATTGATACCTGCAGGATTCCGCTGGGAATCAAACCCCGAAGCTGCTCCCATTGCTAATCACCCACTATCTGGACAAATATAATCAATTCACAATCCAGTTTACAATTTGATCAACGCTCCCACAGATCACATAATTGCTGTATCTGTGGCACCTTTTGGAAGTGTCTCTCTGTCTGGGGCACATTCTGCTGCACAGACTGTGTTTCAGTGTGAGGCACACACCCAGCCGATCGGCAATGGGGGGGAGTCACACACATCCAGCTGATCGGCAATGGGGGGAGTCACACACATCCAGCTGATCGGCAATGGGGGGGGACGATCCTACAAATCACATAATTGCTGTAACTGTGGCACCTTTCGGAAGTTGAAATTTACAATATCAATATTGTGCAGGATTTTGGTTCCTCAGAGGGTGGGGGAAATTAAGACCCTGGAAAAGATCCAGAGAAAGGTCACCAGAATGATTCCTGATCTCAGGATTCTTAGTTATCGGGATAGATTCAGGAAACTGGAACATTTTCACCGAAGAAATGTAGATTTTGAAGGAGGCCATCTTAGACAGGACTGTAGAGGATCCAGTGTTGCAGTGCTGATAAAGATCCATTCCTGAAACATCAGTAAAAGATCCAGCACAGAAGCACTAATTCTAGACCAGACTTGTAGGGTGGCATTTCATGGGGGTCTGTAAAATCACAAAATGTGGCAATTAGGTGAATTTAATTCACCGAGAACAGAAATATCGGTTTCCCTACGCAGTTTGAGTTCTTGAGGTAAAGTAGACAACGTGTCACCGGTCGAGCAGACAACATGGTACCAGATTGCAAGAACCGAATTGCTAGTCATTTGCATGTGATGAATACTGATAATTTGGAAGCGCCGCAAATTCAGTCCGACCTTCAATTTTAAAAAAAAGTTAGAGTACCCAATTTGTTTTTCCAACTAAGCATGGCCAATCCACCTACCCTGCACATCTTTAGGTTGTGGGGGTGAGACCCATGTAGTCACGGAGAGAATGTGGAAACTCCACATGGACAGTGACCCGGAGCCGGATCCTCAGCCCTGTAGACAGCAGTGCCAACCACTGTGCCACCGTGCCACACCGGACCTTCAAGACATGTCAGTAGCGCACGGGCATCTCGTGCTTTCCCGCTGGGCTGAATGGCCTCCTTCTGCACTGCAGGAATTATATGGTTCTAATACATCTGAAACTCCTACATTCATTACCCCATCCCCCTTAAAAAAAAATAACCAATAATACAAAAAGATGGCTTAATTTTTCCAAAGTCTTTCACTCTAAAGATTTTTCCTTACTAAACACAACTCGTACTCTATAAAATACACATCATATTATGTTTAATCATGCAAATGTAAACAAGAGTCTAGTCCATTTCAATCTTTCTTTTCCACCTTCGATCATTCGAGCCCTCTCACACTTCAAAGTCGTGATAAAGCACCTGCAATCACATTTTCTCTTCCTGCTACATGTATATTTTTTTACTGAAGTGGTTGTAACAAACTCCATCTAAGCAGTCCTGCATTTCGATCCCTAAACTTTTACAAAACTTTAATGGATTATGGTCTGTTGTGGGCAATTATGGACAATCGTCCCTGATGAATTGTTCGCAACATAAATATCAAAATGTTGTAACACCAATACCAAACTCAATGTCTCCGTCTCGATGATTGAATATTTATTTTGATGAATATTTAGTGTCCGAGAAAAATAAGCAAGAGGCCTTTCGATTCTTTTGTAGTCTTCCTGCAGCAGTACAGCACCAAGGCCACACAGAACACTTGCATCAATTGCCACCTTCAATTGCTTGGAAAAATTAGGTGTCATCAACACTGGTGCAGTGGTTAACACAGTTTTCAGATTATCGAATACATCCTGACATTCCGAAGATGCCCACTTAAATTTCCTGTACTTTTTCAGAAGTTGAGTCAGTGGAGCATCCACGCTGCTGAAATTTGGCACAGATTTACGGTACAAAACACTCATGCCGAGAAATCTCAGAACTTCTCTCCTCGTTGATGGTATTGGAAACTCCCCAATAGCTTTCGTTTTCAAATTCCATGGAGTCAACTGACCATGTCTAATTGTGCTTTGTTACTTGAGCTTTCACAAATGTACTTTTAGTCAAATCTACCACCAATCCATCCTCCTGTAGTTGATCGAATAATTCCTTTAAATGTTCCGAACGCTCCTTCCGCATTTGACTGAACACCACCAAATCGTCAATGTACACCGCACAATTTTAGAATCCAGAAATTACCTTTTTTTTTTAAATTTAGATTACCCAATTATTTTTTCCAATTAAGGGGCAATTTAGCGTAGCCAATCCACCTATTCTGCACTTTTTTTTGGGTTGTGGGGGCGAAACCCACGCAGACACGGGGCGAATATGCAAACTCCACACGGACAGTGACCCAGAGCCGGGATTCGAACCTGGGACCTCAGCGCCGTGAGGCAGCTGTGCTAATCACTAAGCCACCGCGCTGCCCAGAAATTAACTTGTTGGTTAATCTTTGGAATGTTGCTGCCGCATTCTTCATTCCGACAGCATAACTTTAAACTGATACAGACCATTTGGCATCCCAAAAGCCAAAACCTCCTTCACCCTCTCTGTTAAAGGTACTTGCCTATATCCTTTAAGTAAGTCAAGCTTGATCATAAAATTTTCTCGTCCCGCCTTTTCTACACTGTCTTACAAACAAGGAATACGATATGAATCTGACTTCATAAATGCATTGTCCACACACAATCTTTCCAAGTCCACACACGATCTTTCCATCTGGTTTTGCTACCGTCACAATAGGTGAGCTCCAATCGCTGCATTTCACTTTGATATCATTTTTAAGCATGCTGTCAATCTCATTTTGAACCTGTGCTAATCTTAGTGGATTGAGCCTGTATGGATGTTGCCTAATTGGAATAGCATTTCCTACATCTACATCATACAAAATTACTTTTGTACTTCTGAATGTATTCCCATATACAACTTTATGTGACTGTAATAACCCTTTTAGGTCATTTTGATTTTCCTCCAGAGGGTATCTCAATAATTTATCCCAATGTTTTATTACTTCCTCATTGTCCAAACTAATTTGAGGAATGTCAAAATCAAAACCATCTGGATTTATCTCTTCTCCCGGAGTTCCAACAACTAAAACTTCCTCCTCTTTTTCTTCTCTATCAAATACCTTTTGAGCATATTAACATGCCATACTCAGTGAGTTTTCCTTTTATCTGGCATTCTTATCAAATAATTCACTTCACTCAATTTCCTTTCAGTTGGATAAGACACACTAGAGTCATACAGGTTTACAGCATGGAAACAGGCCCTTCGGCCTAATTTGTCCATGCCGCCCAGTTTTTTCCACTAAGTTAATATCAATTGCCTGCATTTGGCCCACATACCTCTGTGCCCATCTTTCCCATATAGCTGTCTAAATGCTTTTTAAAAGACAAAATTGTACCTGCCTTTACTATTGCCTCTGGCAGCTCGTTGCAGACGCTAAATCTTGCTTTTAATGGTTCACCTACTATTGGTAACAGTACTAATACTTTCTCCCCACTACCAAATTTCATCACATTTTGACAATTTTAAATGTTTCCTATCCAGCTCACCAGCCTGAGTTTGACACATAATCCAAAAACGTATCTGAACGCTGGCTCAACAATTTCTCTTTAATTAATTTAAGTGGTCCTCTTAGTTCATGACCGAAAATCAATTCAAATGACTGAATTTAGTTAATTCAGTAGGTGCTTTCCTAATTGCAAATAATACAAATGGAATTCCTTTATCCCAATCCTCTGGATAATCCTGAATTTAGGTCCACAAATTCTCTTTAAAATTTGATGCCATCTTTCCAATGCCAACTGCAATTCCAGATGAATTTATTTTGGTAGTCTCGATCTAGTAAAAATTTTGGTTAACTCCTCTACAATCCTCTTAGCTGTAATGTTTCTCAATAGAATGGCCTCCGGAAATCTAGTAAACACACCCAATATGGTCAACAAATGCTGATTTCCTCTTTTGGTTTTAGGCAGGGGTCCCACGCAATCAATAGGACCTTAAAAAGATTCCTCAGATGCTGGAATGGGTATTAAAAGTGCTGGTTTGATTACTGCTTGATGATTCCCTCGTACCTGAGATATGTGACATGTATGGCAAAATTTAACTACATCTTCATGCAGTCCAGGCCAATAAAAGTGTTTTTGTATTTTTATTTATTCCTCAATGACACCCCACTGGATTCTCATGCACTACCTGTAAAATCTCCTTTCTATAACCCACTGGTAATACCACTTCACCCCATTTCTCATCTTCTTGAATATGTAAATGTCTCAATTTTCTCATTAATACATTATTTCTCATGTCATACCACTCTGGTATCCATTCAGATTCTATTTCTTTATATGCTTTCTGATACAACTGCTTTATCTCTGAATATTTCTGGTGATATTCAACCAACTTTCTTGAACTAAAGATATTTGCTTTATCCATCACCTGCTCTTGTTCTCTACCAACCATCTGATCAAACATGGCTTCTGACAACTGGACTTCAGCCTCACTATCGGTACTCCTCAAGTTCTCTTCTTCCTGTCTCAACCTGTGGCGTTGTGATCTTGTCACCACACAATCAAGAAACACCCCAGGATATACGTCTTGCAACACCTCAGTTGTTTGACTTTCCACTGACTTTTCCAGCACAGTGGGCTGCACTCCCATCTGTGATCCAGCTATATCATTAACTAGGATAAATTGTTTTCCTGTAAAAGGTAATTTTTCTAATACTCCTACCACCAATTCACCACTTTTCACTGGATTCTCTAACCTTACTTTACATAGTGGCACACTACTCCTCTCACCACTAATTCCACATATTACCACCTTTTCTGGCAATACGTCCAAACTGCATATTTCCTTGTCTCTCACCATTAAAGACTGACTTGCTCCTGTACCCTTTAAGATCTTAATACATGAGTAAACCTTATGCCTTATATACATGAGTAAACCTTATGCCCACAAATAAAATCCTTAAAAGTTTCTGGCACCTGCTTTTGCACAAACCTCTGGACAGGCTGTACACTCTGTTATACCTCTTCTACTGGAACAATAGTTTTTCTTCCCACTTTAAAACATCCCACTGGCTTATCTTGTTTTACAGAGCCTGTCTTCCCAGTACTTTTCTTAAGCCACCAACCCTGTGACGTCAAGTGTCCAACTTTATTACAATGAAGATACTTAAGTTTTCTTATCCCTCTTCCACTCTCGTAGGTTTCCTTTTTAACCTGAGGCAAACTCTCTTTAACATCACCAATTAAACCTCCTTTGTCTTGAGCACCTGTGAATTTCTCATTTTCCCAGTTTCTGTCCTTCACAGATTGAAACTGATGTTGAAGACCAGACTTTGAATCATAGAATTTGCAGTGCAGAAGGAGGCCATTCGGCCCTTCGAGTCTGCACCGGCTCTTGGAAAGAGCACCCTACACAAGGTCAACACCTCCACCCTATCCCCATAACCCAGTAACCCCACCCAACACTAAGGGCAATTTTGGACACTAAGGGCAATTTAACATGGCCAATCCACCTAACCTGCACATCTTTGGACTGTGGGAGGAAACCGGAGCACCCGGAGGAAACCCACGCACACACGGGGAAGATGTGCAGACTCCGCACAGACAGTGACCCAAGCCGGAATCGAACCTGGGACCCTGGAGCTGTGAAGCGATTGTGCTATCCACAATGCTACCATGCTAATTTGCTTTGTGAATTAATTCAAAATCATTGGCCATATATGCTGCCAGTCTAGCAGTTTTAACTCTTTGCTCTTCCACATGAGTTCTCACTACTGCAGGAAGTGAATCCTGAAACTCCTCCAAAATAATCCTTTCTCTAACAGTGTCATACGTTTGGTCTATTTTTAATGCTCACATACACTTATCAAAATTATTCTGTTCAATTCTATTCTAACCTGCCTGGCTACTTTTGGCTGGGGACACTTGGTTACCCCATGACTCTTGGGGAATATGAACTCTCCAATGAGGGTGGGGGGGGTGGCAATCCTTTCAGCTGCATAAATGGAGCTGGCCAATGTGGTACTGGCTAGAGAGAGACCCAGTAGTAAACTACTGATGCTGTGTGAATATTGTTGGAAATATAAACTACTTTCTGTTTGACTCTACAAACCCGTGCTGGATTCTTTGTGAACCTCACAAAATATATTTTGTATTTTATATGTGTCCAACCTGGCTATTTCCTTAGATTTCCAAACTTCTGTCGATAGGCTTCTGGCACTAGTTCATATGCATTTAATGTGGTTTCTAACACTTCAACATAATCCTTAGATACCTCCTCTGATAGTGCTGCAAACACTCCACTAGCTCTGCCTACCAACTTTGTTTCAACCAACACTGTCCACATAGTCTTTGGCCAATTCAACTACTTAGCCACTTTCTCAAATCAAATCTTCGCAGTGCTTGAATATATTTAAACATACCCCATCTAAGCTTTTGACCAGGAAATGTTTATCTTTCCTCTAGGCCTTTCTCAGCTACTGCCTTTAACTCCAACAGTTCAATTTGATATTCTCTTTTCCTTTCCAACTCCCTCTCATTCATTTTAATTTTATGAAGTTCAAATTCACTCTTTTTCCTTTGCTGCTGCCATTGACAATCTCTCTTTTTTGTTATCCTTTTCTTCCTTTGCCAATCTTTCCATTTCAGAAGAACATAAGAACATAAGAACTAGGAGCCGGAGTAGGCCATATGGCCCCTCAAGCCTGCTCCTCCATTCAATGAGATCATGGCTGATCTTTTGTGTACTCAGCTCCATTTTCCGGCCCGAACACCATAACACTTAATCCCTTTATTCTTCAAAAAACTATCTATCTTTATCTTAAAAACATTTAATGAACGAGCCTCAACTGCTTCACTGGGCAAGGAATTCCATAGATTCACAACCCTTTGGGTGAAGAAGTTCCTCCTAAATGCAGTCCTAAATCTACTTCACCTTGTTTTGAGGCTATGCCCCCTAGTTCTGCTTTCACCTGCCAGTGGAAACAACCTGCCCGCATCTATCCTATCTGTTCCCTTCATAATTTTATATGTTTCTATAAGATCCCCCCTCATCCTTCTAAATTCCAACGAGTACAGTCCCAGTCTACTCAACCTCTCTTCGTAATCCAACCCCTTCAGTTCTGGGATTAACCTAGTGAATCTCCTCTGCACACCCTCCAGTGCCAGTACGTTCTTTCTCAAGTAAGGAGACCAAAACTGAACACAATACTCCAGGTGTGGCCTCACTAACACCTTATACAATTGTAGCATAACCTCCCTAGTCTTAAACTCCATCCCTCTAGCAATGAAGGACAAAATTCCATTTGCCTTCTTAATCACCTGTTGCACCTGTAAACCAACTTTTTGCGACTCATGCACTAGCACACCCAGGTCTCTCTGCACAGCAGCATGTTTTAATAATTTGTCATTTAAATAATAATCCCGTTTGCTGTTATTCCTATCAAAATGGATAACCTCACATTTGTCAACATTGTATTCCATCTGCCAGTCTCTAACCCATTCACTTAATCTATCCAAATCCCTCTGCAGACTTCCAGTATCCTCTGCACGTTTTGCTTTACCACTCATCTTAGTGTCATCTGCGAACTTGGACACATTGCCCTTGGTCCCCAACTCCAAATCATCTATGTAAATTGTGAACAATTGTGGGCCCAACAATGATCCCTGAGGGACACCACTAGCTACTGACTGCCAACCAGAGAAACACCCATTAATCCCCACTCTTTGCTTTCTATTAATTAATCAATCCTCTATCCATGCTACTACTTTACCCTTAATGCCATGTATCTTTATCTTATGCAGCAACCTTTTGTGTGGCACCTTGTCAAAGGCTTTCTGGAAATCCAGATATACCACATCCATTGGCTCCCTGTTATCTACCGCACTGGTAATGTCCTTAAAAAAATCCACTAAATTAGTTAGGCACGACCTGCCCTTTATGAACCCATGCTGTGTCTGCCCAATGGGACAATTTCCATCCAGATGCCTCGCTATTTCGTCCTTGATGATAGATTCCAGCATCTTCCCTACTACCGAAGTTAAGCTCACTGTCCTATAATTACCCACTTTCTGCCTACCTCCTTTGATAAACAGTGGTGTCACGTTTGCTAATTTCCAATCCGCTGGGACCACCCCAGAGTCTAGTGAATTTTGGTAAATTATCACTAGTGCATTTGCAATTTCCCTAGCCATCTCTTTTAGCACTCTGGGATACATTCCATCAGGGCCAGGAGACTTGTCTACCTTTAGCCCCATTAGCCTGCCCATCACTACCTCCTTAGTGATAAGAATCATCTCAATGTCCTCACCTTTCATAGCCTCATTTCAATCAGTCACTGGTATGTTATTTGTGTCTTCCACTGTGAAGACCGACCCAAAAAACCTGTTCAGTTCCTCAGCCATTTCCTCATTTCGCATTATTAAATCTCTCTTCTCATCCTCTAAAGGACCAATATTTACCTTAGCCACTCTTTTTTGTTTTATACGTAATTTCTACGTAATGTTTCCTCCTTTCCATTTCCTTTTGAAAAACCTCCCCTTTTCCTTATATTTCCATTTTCGTCAATTTAATTTCTTTCTGTTCATCATTTTCCTGCATTTCTAATTTTTTCATTTGTATTTGAATTCTATCTCATTCTAATGATTCAGGCTGAGTCTCTGGCAAATTTAAATGCTGAACTATTTGTATTATATCTACCTTCCTCGCCCTTCAGATAAGGTTAACTGCATCTTTTCCGCCAAACACAAAAGTTTTGTTTTAGTCACCCTTTCTAAATTAGCCCGAGTAACCTCTTTCACACCCAGGAAAATGTATGCAACTGAAAGAGCTATTTCCAGTCACTCCCTATTTAAACTTCAACACCTAAAAGAAACCAATCATTCCACACATGCTCACTGTCTTGAAATTCAATAATCCCAAACCAAAAAAGGAATTACACGTTAAGATCCCAGATGAGCCCCTAATTTTATTAGGATCCAAAACCAGACCTCAACAGTGGCTAGAATACTGGTAAGAAAAACATTAATTTATTTTAATCTTGTAAGACTGTGAGGAAATGAAGCTTCCCTTCAGGGGTGATTGCACAAAGAAATAGGGATATGGGGCGGGATTCTCCCGTATCCGGCGGGGCGGGCGGTCCTGGCGGGACGGAGAGGCATGAACCACTCTGGCGTCAGCCCGCCCCAAAGGTGCGGAATCCTCCACACCTTCAGGGGCTAGGCCAGCTAGGAGTGGTTTGCACCCCGCCAGCTAGCGTGGAAGGCCGTTGGCGCCACGCCAGCCGGGGCCGAAGGGACTCCGCCGGCTGGTGAGAGTCCGCGCATGTGCGGCAGCGTCAGCGGCTGATGACATCATCCCCACGCATGCGCAGGGGGGGGGTCACCTATGAGTCGGCCATCGCGGAGGCTGAAACGGCCGACGCGGAGGAAAAGAGTGCCCCCACGGCACAGGCCCGCCCATGGATCGGTGGGCCCCAATTGTGGGCCAGGCCACCGTGGGGGCATGCACCCCCCCCCCCCAGAACCCTGGAGCCCGTCCATGCCCACAGGTCCCACCGGTAAGGGGCCTCGTCTGATCCACGCCGGCGGGACCGGCAAAAAACCAGCGGGACTTCAGCCCATCGTGGGCCGGAGAATTCAGGCAACCCCAGGGCGCATTGAGTCACACCGGTCCCCGCCATTCTCCGAGGCGGGCAGCGCGATTCACACCTCACCGACCTTTGGGGGGCCGGAGAATTCGGAGGATCGCCGGGTCGGAGAATCCCGCCCAGGGTATTTTAAAACAAAACTTTATTACTAATGCAGTATTAAAACCTTTAATATCACATGAAAAATAACTTACAATTACCCTTAAACAATACTGCAGTGAATATTCTGAATTACTATCTTCATTCCCACTTAAACAGCAAGAAAATAAACCATCTCAGCTCTCAATTCACTTTAACTACCAATGACACATTGGAATACTTGCTTTGAGACATGTTCCTTGAGAAAGAGAGATCTTCTGATACTGCTTCAAAGAAAAGATCTGACTCCTGTTTGACTCATGCAGAAACTCTGGCTGTATTTCTCCAGAAGATGCTTCTGAGCTTGTTTCAGTCCACCCTTGTTCTCAGATAAATCAGTACTGCTTTAAAGACTGATAATCTCTTTTAACTGAACTGCAGTGAGAGCAAAACTGTTTCACCTCTGGTCACAGCCTCCTTCAGCTCAGAACGGAACTACTTTCTCAAAATGCCTGATGCCTTAGCTCCACCCAGCAATGGCATCACCTTACCAAGCTAAAATCCAATTAACTACCCTTAATCAAAACAAAATTCCATTAGCTCAAGCTTTTTTTAATCGTGTAATTGCACCTCTGGCTCCCAAAATATACTTGTCTTTCAAACTCTGATTCTTTTGAAACATGATTGCAGCAGTCACGCACACATTAACCCAGGTTATTAACCCTTACTGCACCAAATACCTATAATACAATGGGCGGAATTCTACCCCCCCCCCCCCCCCCCACCACGCCGGGTGGGAGAATCGCCAGGGCGCCGAGCGAGTCCCGCCATGCCGCCCCGGCACCCGCACGTGATTCTCCCACCCCACCCAAACCGGCGCTGCGAGATTTACGGCTGGCCGCTGGGAGAATCGCCGCTCGCTGTTTGTAACGGGCGAGTGGCGATTCTCCGGCCTGGATGGGCCGAGCTGCCTGCCAAACACGATAGGTTCCCGCCTCCGCCGTCCACACCTGGTCGCTGCTGGCGGGAACAATGCGGGAACGCTGGGGGGGGGGCGGCCTGTGGGGTGGGGGAGGGGGGGTTCTTCCACCGGTGGGCCGGCCACTCTGAAGGAGGATCTCCTTTCCTCCACCGGCCCACAAGATCCATCCAACATCTTCTTGCGGAGAGGCCGCGAGGAGGACGGCAACCGCGCATGCGCGGGTGACGTCATTTACGCGGCTCTGGTCGCGTAATTTACACGGCACCGCTCCTAGCCCCCCGGGGGCAGAAGAATAGGGGGCTGGGAGCGGCCTCCGACGCTGGGGTGAAACACTCCAGTTTTCACTCTGGCGGCGGGACTTAGTCTCCCGATGGGAGAATTGTGCCCAATATATCTGAAATGCCAACATTCATCACACAGTGGTAAATATTATTGTGTGAGGAGGCCATGGAGAAATGGGAGGAGTCTGGGTAGCCTATGGGAGGGCCATACATTCTCATTTGCGCCTTCATACAGTACACTTTGTGGACCTGAAATTGGTCTCACACACCCAATGTTTTTGCAACCTTGGGTGTTGGTGGAGAGGATTCTCCAGAGTGGTGGGCTGATCACACAACAACATAGGCCACTATGTCATCAGCTAGCATCAGCTGAGGGAGAGGGAAGTCAGGAGGAACCCAACCAAGGATTACTGAAGAGCGTTGGCATGCCAGCGCGTATTCTGAACGTGCACCAACTACCGCCAAATATCTGAGAGGCAATGCCAGAGACAGGAGACTGCTGAGACTTTCTCGGGAGGCAGTTACTGACCTGTGCATGTGTGAATTCATCAGATTCTCAATGGACAGCTATTCTGCGGTTCCCACATGTACAGGGTACAATGGACTGCACTCATGGTCATTAGAGTTCATTGGAAATAGCCAGTTGTATTTGTAAATCAGAAGGGGGTTTCACGCCCTTATTATTTCTTGAACACAAAATAACTACGCAGGGGTGTGGTAATTTTCCATGGAACACGAGTGATGCATGTGGTTTAAGGAACTCCAGCTGCCAGAGCTATTTGAGGCCCTGACCCATGTGCGGGATTGGATTCTGGATGACGAGGCCTATACCCTTCAGAACAGGCTCATGACACCAGCGTGTCATCCCCAAGCCCTGCAGAGAAGCATTGAAATGCTTCACGTTGCTCAACAATGACAATCATAGAGAAAAGACCACAGATTGCTCGAAGTGTGCTTCCGATGGTTTGACTAGTCCATTAGACCATGGCATTGCAAAGGGAAGCAGAGTTGTCGATCAAGGATATAAAGAAGCAGTGAACCTCAGATGTACATGATGGGGAGAAATATTAAGAGAAGGACAGAGATCTGGCCGTACCAGCCTCCCTGAACAGGCGCCGGAATGTGGCGACTCGGGGCATTTCAAGTAATTTAATTTGAAGCCTACTTGTGACAATAAGCGATTTCTTCTTCTACTTCTTCACCTTATGGTAGCTCTTCCAGGTGCCAGGATCTTGCAGAGTACCAGCGTTGCTTTGGACACTAACTTTCATTTGTTCTAACCACGAGTGATCCACCTACCTGCTGACCATCATTTCCTCATCTGCAAACCTTTGCCTGGTCCAATTGTGCATCCACCTCTGCCAGCCTCCCATCAGAGCTGCCCTGCCGCACACACCCTCTACCCTCTAGAAGTCCAAGGGAAGTGGACCATTCTCATACAGGATGAAAAGAGATGACTCCACCAGAGGATACCAGCTTCGTACTGATACTGAAGTTGATAAATCTGACTTGAGCGAGCTGTCTGCTCCTCACTCATGTTGTGAAGGCCATGATTGCACAAGCAGCACATCACTTCCCACACTCATCAGTGACCTCAGCCAGATACTCCTTGTGCAGCCATGTTGCATTGCCTGGACAAGGCAAATCACGCCGCGCACAAACATCCCGACAAATGCACATAATGCACACAATAGACAATGGGCAAGATCTTCCAGCTGTTCATACTGAAGGGATCTTCCAGTCCCGTCGATGGCTCACCCCTGCTGCGGGTTGCCAGGCGGCATGGGGTGGATTTAATGGGAAATCCCACTGACAGCGATGAGACCAGGAGATCCTGCCGCTGGCCAATGGCGTGGTCAGCTCCCTCTTCAGGCAGGCCAGAGAATCCTGTGCAGTGTCTCAGCATTCATGTCACCCCTGTGCCCTCAATATCTTTTAAGATTTATTTTATCACCACCACACCTTGTTATGACCCCAACATCAGCAGCTAATGAGGAGGTAGGCTGCTGACAGTGATTCCTTGTAGTCCATATGCCTGCTGGACGCAATTCTCTTGCGATTGTGATTATATTGTGGCTCCCAACACATAAGAGGGAGTGGTACCCACTTTTTGCCTCGCCATCAGGAGCCGCACTCTTATTAAATTCTGCCCATAGTGTTGATAAAGCATTCAGTGTAACTGGTGGGGGATCCAGTGCAGAAGCACTGTTGCCACACTCTGACTGATTTTTAAACCACAGGTGAGCCTTGTGGTAACTTTACCTCTCTTGGAATCAGTTCTTTTACAAATGGTGAGCAGCAAAACAATTTTGTAACTACTGCTATAACCAGAAACCTCAGATTGGAATAGAATCACTCAAAAGTGTGCAACCGACATACTTGGGTCCAGGAACATATGAACTACACAATAACCTAAGCAGAAAAAGGTAAACCACAGAAATAAGTTGTAATGGACGCAATTAAATTGCAGATTTAACGTTGGAATAAAAATTGAAAATGCTGGAAACAGTCAGCATCTGTGGACAGAGCAAAGTTAATCTTTACTTTTAATAACATCTCCTTGGAATTACTGACCTACTGAGTCTTTTCAACATTTTCAGCTTTCATTTCACATTTCCAGCATCCAAAGCCTTTAGCTTTTGTTTAAATGTTGCATCATCTGCATTTGTAGAAAGTGAAAGGGCTGGTAACCCTGATTCATAGAATCATAGAATTTACAGTGCAGAAGGAGGCCATTTGGCCCATCAAGTATGCAATGGCCCTTGGAAAGAGAACCATACTTAAGCCCACGCATCCACCCCTAACCCCATAACCTAGTAACCCTACTTAACCTTTTGGACACTGAGGGGCACTTTAGCATGGCCAGTCCCCCTAACCTGCTCATCTTTGGACTGTGGGAGGAAACCGGAACACCTGGGGGAAACCCACACAGACACAGGGAGACCCTGCAAACTCCACACAGACGGTCACCCGTTGCCGGAATTGAATCCGGGTCCCCGGAGCTGTGAGGCAGCAGTGCTAACCATTGTGCCACCGTGCCGCCCACTTTATTAATAATTAAGAAAAAGAGAAGAAAGATGCTTAAACATTTATACACCACCTTATCACATGCAGATGTATTCCATAATACTTCAGAACCAATTGATTATTTGTTTAGAGGGCAGTCACTGTAGCTATGCAGACAAACTAAGCAGCAACTTATAAGCAATCAGATTCCTCACAAAACAAATGATACAACTAACCACTTAATGATGGTGCTGGATGAGGAAGAAACGTTGGGCAGGCCAACTGTTTCATCAGTCTAAAATAATCTATGACACCTGCTAAGAAGCCAAAAACGCCCCCCACATAAGAGCAACTTAAAATATGCGGGTTTGCTGACATTTAGTCTTTTTAGGTACATTTTCATTAAGGGAATTGTGCTGAACGATGGTACTGTATTATTTATTCAGGTTTTGCTGAAAAAAAAACTGCAGATCTGCACTTATGCTGAAATAAAATATGTGGTACTGCTGGGATTTCAAGGCGCAAGGGGCACTTGCCTAGCTGACATCAGCAAACCTGCTGCTGGGTGCAGAATAATAAAGCTCAAATTTCAACACTCAAACATTCCTACTTGTTTGATGGCTCCTGACAGGATTAGCCTGATTTGCAACAGGGTTCTGCAAACTTGCCACAAAGCATGTGAACACAGTCCACATGAAACTGCATGGCGGGCAGAACATTTATTTTTGGACCACAGTTTCTCACTTACCCTATGGACCGAGACAACTGTCGCTTGTAGTGGTACACTTCTGTCACTTGAAGGGGCAAGTAGTTGGGATGGATTTCTGGATTTATAAATTAGCTGCTGAGTCAGCTTGCATGCCTTTTCTTCAAAAAACAATTCCTGTGGCAGATAAGAACCTTGGCCGCTGGCAGTATTGAACCCTTCCAACTGGCGGTGTGGCAGAAAAATCATTGGGCATGAGAACCTTCAATCACTCTGCAGTTGCCAATTGAGGCTTTTCACGGCAGATGTGTACTTGGAAGAGTTTTAGGCCAAAGTGCGAAACCCATGGTCGAATCATCCAACTGCGAAAGTAATTCGGAATTGAATCATTTGAAATTAAATTACTTCAAAGGAAACAAAAAAAATATTTTAAATATGAATTGGGCTACCACTTTGTTGTCGCCTGTCTTAAACTGTCACGCAGTCGGAATTATGATCATGGGCGGGATTCTCCGACCCATCACTGGGTCGGAGAATTGCCGGGGGCCGGCGTGAATCCCGCCCCCGCCGGCCGCCGAATTCTCGGCCCTCCAGAAATTCCCCTGATGTGAAGCGCGCCGCCTGCCTCGGAGAATGTCGAGGACCGGCGCGATGCAATGGGCCCCGGGGCCACCCAAAATCTCCGGCTCGCAATGGGCCGAGCGGCCGCCCGTTTTAGGCCCGTCCCACCGGCGTAAATTAAGATAGGTACTTACCGGCGGGACCCGGCTCCACAGGCGGCCTCTGGGGTCTTCGGGGGGGGGGGGGGGGATCTGGTCCCGGGGGTGCCCCCACGGTGGCCCGGCCCATGATCGGAGCCCACCAATCCGCGGGCGACCTGTGCCATTGGGGCACTCTGTTCCTCCGCGTCGGCCGCTGTAATAGTCCACGATGGTTCACGCGGAGATGAACTCCCCTGCGCATGCGCTGGGATGACGCTAGCACACGCTATCGCTCCTGCGCATGTGCCAACTCACGCCGGCCTTTCAGCGCCAGTTGGCGTGACGCCAAGCCCCTTCCTTGCCGGCCGGCACGGCGCAAACCACTCCAGCGCCGGCCTAGCCCCTGAAGGTGCGGAGGATTCCGCATCTTCGGGGCGGCCCAACGCCAGAGTGGTTAACGCCACTCCTTCATGCCAGGGTTGCCCGCCCCACCGGATAGCGGAGAATCCTGCCCCATATCTCTGGGAAACTATATCTTAAGGATTTTGTCTGTAATATCCAGTCACGGACACGGGGCGGGATTCTCCGCCGGCGGGATTCTCCGTTTTGCCGGTGCCCGGGGGTTTGCTGATGGTGTGGGGCTGCCCCGCAGACCGGCCGGCACAACGGAGAATCTCGCCGGTGGATCGAGGCCGAAATATGGCACGGCGGGGCGGAGAATCCAGCCCCATGTCTTGATCATCCAACTTCAGTCTATGGCCGCCTTTCATTAGTTTGACCTCTGTGGTCTTTGCAATTTTCCTTGGAAAAATAATCCAGATTTTACTTTTTAAAATAATTTCCCACTTGATACATTGTTAAGGATGTCTTGTGACGCAG
This sequence comes from Scyliorhinus canicula, assembly GCF_902713615.1. Lineage (NCBI taxonomy): Eukaryota > Metazoa > Chordata > Chondrichthyes > Carcharhiniformes > Scyliorhinidae > Scyliorhinus > Scyliorhinus canicula. The sequence continues at coordinate 154,228,412 of NC_052155.1, read as the reverse complement.
TGGGTAGCACTCCCTGCCTCTTAGTTAGAAGCTCTTGGTTTGGGTCCTATCCAGGAGCTGGTGGCCTAACAGATTGAAAATCAGTCTGCAAATCCTTCCAATACAATGGAAGCAATAAGAGCAGCTGTGCTCCCTGGTCCACGATGTTCTGGAAAGAATGTTAGAGCCTCTACCATTGCAATCCACAGCTCTAGACTACAGCATGCATGTAAAATAGCTTTTAGATCCCTTAGATAGGTATCTAAGGTATCTATCTATCTATCTATCTATCTAATGCCTGTTGAAAGACCCCATTGTGAAATCTGTCAACAATGGGTAGGGCCTTCAGTGATCCCTATAGCCATCTACTCCAGAGAATTGATTTTTTAAAGTGTTTATTAAAATAACCCATCTTTTAAAACCAGGAGTTACAATCGCATACCCACCGCCCCACCCTCTCCACTGCGATAACCCATCGAAATTGAGGACTAATGAAGTTGGAGGCTCAATTCCATTGATCTGAGGACCTATCAGTTTGGGCGGTGCTAACTCTGGGTGCAAAAACAAAGTTGGATGTACCTCTATGACCAAAACTGGGCACAATAATCAAGGCACAATTGGATCAGAGCACTGTGTAGATTCAGCATAATATCTTGGGATAACATAGGTGGATTCTCTTCTTGCTGCTCACGAGTCTACTATCACCGCATCTACGAAGTTCTGTACCACGTAGAATCATGCACACAAAATAATTTAAACCTCAGTTTAACAAGAGAGAGGGGAAGCGCAGGCGTCCTAATACTGGAGATGCTAACTGGAGGCTAAAATACAGAGAGTGCAAGGAGGCGAGTTCATTCAGAAAATAACTCTGTTTCAGCTGAGTGGTTTATTCATATGCAATGTCAGCCCATGACTTCAAAAGCCTGTGGCTGCATCATTAAAAGAAAAATAAATTTGCAAGCATCTCAAAGATTTAAGATCTGTGGCAAGACTTTACCTCACGATTGTTCTCAAAACAATTTTTTTTGCATTAGCAAGCGGATCAAATAATGTTTATGAAATGATCTATTAGCGGATTGCACTTTTAATAGAATGTTACAGGAGTGCAACTGAAAATCCATAAGATTTCAAAATTTGCTTAAGTGTGTTAATAGGTTCATGGCTGAGTCTAGGCCCAGTGGGTTTTCAGTTCACTGATTGATTAGTGCTGCAGGTCCTCCCTACTCAGCCCTGGGATTTGATTGTAAATGCTGCCAAGTCTGTTACATAGAAATTTATCTTAATTAGATCTGAAAGACCTGCCACAGCAGAATAGTCACACCGATTAAAATGAAAAACAGGAGAAATTACTGATCAAATTAATCATAATGTCGGGTTACAGCTGTAGGTCTGATGTAATTTGCCACTCCAGTGAGTTACATCGGTCGAAGCAGAGGAAAGGGAGCTGGTACATGCTGATCCGTAACACACAGCTCGCTCAGGGCCGCCCATGAGAAGCTCTCATTCCATTCAGACTTACAGTCTATACCGACCTCAAAGTCTTGTAACTGGAACAAAATACGGCTGAAACAAGTAGAAACTCTTAGAGAAGTGATTTTGATCGCAGTGTAACCCAATACCATGTTTCAGATCTTCTTAATTATGCTGAGACACGGGTTTGCTTCAGAAAAAGGCAACTTGATGGTATGTGCCAATTTACTTGATGTATTGCTTTACATGCAGGGAGAAGGGAAGAAAGGATTATTGCGGAAAAAGTGTTTGCCTTGACAAACTGGAAAGCAAAAGTGGTCGTCATTATGTCTGATTTTTTTAGAGCTAAATTCACATGCAGCGGGGACTAGTTTCCAGATAAAATCTCCCGTGCCCGCTCTGCCGCAACCTCCTGTAAATTGGCAGCTGGCGACTTCCGATTGCCTGAGGATGCCCATCTAAAACAGGCATTAAGATCATTGAATTCGCTAATCAGGAGCCGAGTGCCCGTTTTAAGATCTCACTGCCAAATTTGGCAGAAACTGGATGGAGGCCGTACCATACATACATACATGCCGCAGTTTTGCAGGTGCACTGTTGCAGCCTAACAAGGGGCCTTTAAAGGGACCATTGGAGACAGGCAAAGAACAGGTGTTTCTTAATCTCAATACTTACCTCAGTACGGAGATATCTAAGCAAATTTGCTAACTGTTACCAGCCCAGGATCACACTGGGGCCTAAGCAGCCAATCTTGAGTAGGCCCCAACTGATAAGTTGCTTTGTGATCCCAAATTGCTGTCAAATTGTGAAAATGAAACCGAAGGTTCAATGTGAAGTAATTCTCAGGTCTCCACTGTTGGCCACATGTTCCAGACACTCTACCCACTTGACACTAAGAAATGATGCATTACGAGTTTCTTAGCAAGTAGCTTTTATGCCACTTTCATCATTTGCAATGGAGTCCTCAAGGAGGACAAACATGCTCTGCAAAACACAAATATAAGAGTTATTATGAATTGGAATGCACAGCCTTGAAGGGTGTCAAAAGCAGATGCAATAGTAACTTTCAAAGGGGAAATATATTAATACTTGCACAGGAAAGAAATGCCAGAGCCATGGAGTAAGAGCAGGGAAGTGGGGTTAATTGGATAGCTCTTTCAAAGAGCTGACAGAGGCACAATGGGCCGAATAGTCTCTTTCTGTGCTACACATTAAAAGGCTTAAATCTGACAGAACACGCTCATTCCTTTATTTGCTTTTATTAGCAGTAGTACTGCAATTCTATGCCCTCAAGCGTTTGCACAAGTCTCAAGTCTCCAAGCTGCAGTTTGTGTGTGCATTAAGCAGTTTTACGATCACACTGCCCTAATCCCAGGCTGTTGCTCTGTGTAGTATGGATAAACTCATTTCATATAAGATTGTTCCAGTAAGTCTCTCAGACAGTGTCTGCAAACAGGAGTTCAGGTTTGGCACTTCACAGATCTCTTGGGGCACCTGCCCTTCTGATATGTTTCCAAATGCTTTTCCCTTTTAACTCTTTGAGCTGTAGTGCTCTGGCTGTCAATTCCACAAAATACTCTGCTCGAAAAGTCTGCTCAAAAAGTAATTTTACTTGTGTAATTGAATGTTTCACAAAATAAATGTTTCATTTATGCCAAAAAAAATACGATAAGGATTTCAGGAGAACGTTTTACTCAGGACGGTTAGAATATGGGATCTGCTACCCCATGCAGTGGTTGAGGTGAAAAGCATAGGTGCACTTGTGATCGTACATCCCTGTTTTCCAGAGATAATCCTGAAACTAGGTTCTCTATTACCAGACAAACCATGTCCCCAGAAGAGTCTTCAGATTACAGAATTCATCCTGGAATACACAAAGTGTTATTCGTTTGCAGCTCACGTAAATCCGCATTCACAATCAGTGACTTAAAGATGGACCAATCAGCGAGGGTCGAACTTTGATTCTGTGCCCAATGGCAACAATGAACAAATCAAAGGGCAAATCACCGTTTGGTGTCTCCTGGATTGCCTTGATGGGATTGATTCGGTCTGGACCAATGAAAAAAATAGAGCAATGTTCGTGATGAAACTTTGGCTTTGACCAAATTGGCTTCAGTTTGGTCAATGAAAGGGCAGCGTGTGTTGGAGGTAGTCGAGTGCTGGTTAATAGGTGGCTGTATTTACATGGGATTTGATGGCAGCATTGGCTTTGCGAGTTGGAGCCCAGGGGCAGGTAACACTGAAAGTGCGTTAATACACAGAGTGGAAGAGTTTGGGGTTTTGCCCCATAACTTGGCAAATGGGGCTCAGTCTTCCTTAATTCTACGTGAACTGTGCCAGCCTGATGCCAAGTATGTCTGTGTATGTGTGTTTAGATGCTGTGCTCCCACCTCCTGTGTCCCTGGATTCTGGTGAGAAAAAATAGTCACCCTAATTTACAGGGATTTAGGTGAAGTACATAAAAAAGAAAGGATTGGCTGATCAGGTGAGATAAGGTAAGGTGGAAATGTGCTCATATATAGGATAAATTATGGTTTAGTCCTGTTGTGCTGAATGCCTGTGTTGTAAATTCTATGTAATTTTATGAATATGTAAATTGAATTGGCTACATACATTTTTAAACAGGGGTTTGAACCAAAATTTTAGGCTTGTTTTTTTCATTGATGATTTTCCTTTTCAAATGTTTTAATTCTAAAATGTACAAGAAAACAAGTATTCAACCATGCAGCCCACTTTTATCACTGCTGACTGATATTTCTGACCATTCTCGCTGCATCTTATAAGGTACCACATCAATTTCAATTTCAGCAACAGATTACTGAGATTAGACAGTTACATACTACTGAAGAATTAGGAGAAATATAGGAATGGAGATATGAAGGAAGAGGGCACAGTGTTTTCACTCCGTTTTATGGAACTAATGTTTACTCAGACTGTTCACCTGCAACTCTCAGATATCTCTTCAGGCTCCGAAACACAAATTTGGACCATATGCTGAGAATAACAAATTCATCTGATAAATTGTTTGCAGATAGAGTATACAGGGCATTGTTGACTTGTAATGTGCATCATGTAATGCACCTTTTGTACACATCTGATGCACTTTTTGTACAATTCCTGCATACAGCGTGAGCATTCATCAATTTAAGATGAAAGACAAAAACATATCCAGTCCTTCATCAATAGTCCATGCCCTTCTGTCATTATTAATTGGCAGGAGTTCCACTGTTTTGCACTGTTGCTTCACAGCGCTAAGGACCCAGGTTCGATACCCAGCTTGGGTCACTGTCTGTGCGGAGTCTGCACATTCTCCCCGTGGGTTTCCTCCGGGTGCTCCGGCTTCCTCCCACAAGCCTCGAAAGACGTGCTTGTTAGGTGAATTGGACATTCTGAATTTTCCCTCAGTGTACCCGAACAGGTGCTGTTGTATGGCAACTAGGGGATTTTCACAGTAACTTCATTGCAGTGTTAATGTAAGCCTACCTGTGACACTAATAAAGATTATTATTATTATTAGTTGTAGTCGTCAGTCCTGTTTCATTCCTTGTCTTCATCACCAGCGCGTAAAAGCTGTATGTAGGCAACAAAAGCCCAGCAAGTGTCTGAGTTATTTGAAAACTCTAGGTTCTTTGTGATAAAAGGCACTGCCTACGGGTTTTAAAAGATTTTCAAAATACACCATTTAAAACGTTTCTCAATGATCTGTTACTGGTGCAGAACTGAAAACATGCAAGGCCATTTACTGGCTTAAGTCTTTGGCAGGTAGCAGTTGGCACCACCAGCTATGCATGGCACTTTCAATGCCAGTGCTGAGAATTTCAGCCCAGTGCTAATGCCAAGAATGCAAAACAACAGCCAGCATGCTCTGGCCAAGTCTCCTGTGGCTATTTAATTCTTTGTGTTCCCAATATGTTAGTGCATTTACCCTTTGAGCAAATTGCTGTCCAATCAGGCTAAAGTGTGTTAATAACCTGACATGCCAGGCTAATGATGTGCATACTTTATGATTAGTCATGAGGCTTGATGGGCCCCATCAGCTGTATGTCAAATAAAATTATTATTTAACATGCTGCAATAATCACGAGGTATTTCATGAGAAAAAGACCCCCAGGAGGCAAGAATGTTTCAGCACTTGGACAGATCCCAGATAGATATGTGTAAGCCTGTTTCTGATATTTGCCAGAGCAGCACACAGTCACAGTAGTGTCACACAGCAGCTTGCAGTGGCCATAAGTCAACTTTGCAGTTTTGGTGAAGTTGTGAACTGCCGTTGCAATGCTCAAATGGTTTATGACCTTAAGCAGTACTGGAAGATTGAATTACTGTCTTATACTCACTGCCAGCCATTTGTTATTCTCCATAGCATATAGTCCATGGTTTGCGTTGTCAAAGAGTGTTCATTTGTTACTCTGTTTCACACTATGCACTGAGCCCACTAAACACAGCAGAGACAACATCATGTCAATTTTAGGGTAATAAAGATGATGGTGTGGTTAAACATGAAGGGTTTCAGCACTGTGCAACAGGCACGGTAGAAAGAGCAGTTGATACATTTCCCCAACAACAGAGTACAAGAAAATGGACTGTGCACTAAATAGTCCACCTGTTAAGGCAATAATGATGAGCATACATCACTGGAGATATCGGGCGCGATTTAATGGTAAAGTTCATTAGTGTGGTAGCGAGTGAGAACTGCCACGAGCTTCCCGACGCTCAACCTAGTGAGGCCGTCGCTGGTATAAAACATCAATTGGACCACTTAACGAAGCCCCATGGGTTTTCACACCGTAAATGATAGTCGCGCCAGCTGATTCGCCGGGACCCCGCCCGCCAGCTCCCCGCTAACAAGGCGGAGCAGCACATAAACCGATCCTGCAGAGCAAACCCCACACAGCTCGCAGCCATGCCACCGAGGAGGCCAGCCCCACGATTCGGGGATGCTAGCCTGGGCCGATTGTTGGGTGCGGTCGAGTGCAGACGGGATGCCCAGTACCCCCGATGAGTTTGGAGGATCAGCCACTGGGCAGTCACTATCCCCTGGGAGGAGGTGGCAGCGGCCGTCAGCTCGGGGAGCGTCACCAGGAGGACCGGCACCCGTAAGAAAATCAACTACTTCCACTAGGCCGAACGAGTGGGTTGACACTGGCCCCCTGGCACCAGCACCATCAGCCCCCCCGTCGACCACGAACCTGGCACCATCCCCACCCAGCAACATACCATGCCCTGACATAAGAGGTTGGCAGATGGTGCAGAGGTGAGGATCCACAGGCCGCCACCCAGATGGCCTGTTACACGTGAGTTGTTAATATCATACAGACTGACCCACCCTCCCACTGACCACATGTCCATTCTCCCGCAGGATCTGACGGTGCCGGCCCACCCGGGGTGGTTTCCCCCCCTCCCACCCTCTTCCCATGAGAATACCTTGCAGGGGACCTCCGAGGAGACCACTGTATTTGCGGCATAGCTGTTATCCCTAACTGTACAGAGACACACACCTAACGGTGGGCAACAGTACTGGTCAGGCTTCTCGAGCACATTCTGGTGAGTACCACACAGTTGCTGATGCACATCAGGGGGAGGCATGAACGCCCGAGTGAGACAACAGTCAGAGCTCTGCTGGATCCCAGGATCCAGCTGAGTCCCAGTCCGATGCTGAGCCTCTGGACCAGGATTACCCGGACCTGATGCAGAATATAGGGTGCGGCCGTGAGATTCAGAGGGAGATGTCAGCGACACTCCAGCAGGTCCATAGATGATTGGAGGAGTCCCAGAGTCTATGGGTGGCAATGTGTTGCACCGAGGCCAACACTGCTAGGCTGGGGACCGCAGCGGAGAGCCTGGTGCACAATGTCAGCAGAATGAGTGGAGGTGTCCCAAGGCGTGGCTCAGTCAGTGACGGCCATGGCTGAGTGCCTTGACAGCATGACCAACTTGCTAGGGCATCTGTCCGAGTTCCAGGTGGGCCTTTCTGAGATGCTGCAGAGTATGTCCCAGTCTCAGGTGTATATTGCCGAGGCACTCCAGAACATGTCCGTTTCGCAGGTGTGAATTGCCAGGACACTCCAGAACACGTCCCTGTCACAGGTGGGCATTGCCGAGGCACTCCAAAATATGTCCATTTCACAGGTGGCATTGCCGAGGCACTCCAGAACATGTCCATTTCGCAGGTGGCATTGCCGAGGCACTCCAGAACATGTCCATTTCGCAGGTGGCATTGCCGAGGCACTCCAGAACATGTCCATTTCGCAGGTGGCATTACCGAGGCACTCCAGAACATGTCCCTGTCACGGATGGGCATTGCCAGGGCACTCCAGAACATGTCCGTTTCGCAGGTGGCATTGCTGGGGCGCTCCAGAACATGTCCATTTCGCAGGTGGCATTGACGAGGCACTCCAGAACATGTCCATTTTGCAGGTGGCATTGCCGAGGCACTCCAGAACATGTCCATTTTGCAGGTGGCATTGCCGAGGCACTCCAGAACATGTCCGTTTCGCAGGTGGCATTGCTGGGGCGCTCCAGAACATGTCCATTTCGCAGGTGGCATTGACGAGGCACTCCAGAACATGTCCATTTTGCAGGTGGCATTGCCGAGGCACTCCAGAACATGTCCCTGTCACAGATGGGCATTGCCGAGGCACTCCAGAACATGCCCCTGTCACAGGTGGGCATTGCCGGGGCACTCCAGAACATGTCCGTTTCGCAGGTGGGCATTGCTGGGGTGCTCCAGAACATGTCCATGTCACAGGTGGGCATTGCCGGGGCACTCCAGAGCATGTCCGTTTCGCAGGTGGGCATTGCTGGGGTGCTCCAGAACATGTCCGTGTCGCAGGTGGACATTGCCGGGGCACTAAAGAGGATGTCCCAGTCTCTGAGGAGCATCGCCGAGGGTGTCCACACCATGCAGCAAACATTGGGGAGCCGCAAGGACTGGCAAAGCCAGATGACGTTGGGGCTCCGTCCAGCTGCCTCTCCATCCTGGGGTGGCCCCCAGGGCCGTATGGGAACAGACCCGAAGGAGGGGCCGCTGGGTGCCAACCTGGAGTCACCCTATGTAGTAGCGATGGCGGCCACCAGCTCAACCAATTTCTAGACCCCCTGACAATGGTGCGTCTCAGAGTAATCACCCGAAAAAGGATGGTACACTGAGGCATGGGCTTCCAGCAAGTGGACTGGGGCCCTGCAGCCCCAGGGACCCCGGAGGATGCACGCCAGGGGCATCGAAGGCCATGGGACACAACAAGCAACAGGCTGTCTCCATCTCCAATGTGCATTCTGGGGATACACAGATGCAATGGAAGATCACAGAAGGCTAAGCTGGTCGAGGATCACTCAGAGGGAATTGGGCTTAGAGGGTGAGGTGGGCAAGTCATGAGGGTAGGGTGAGGGGGGAAGAGGTTGGGGGAGGAGTTGGGGAAGGTGGAGCAGCAGCATCGGGGGCTAGGGACAGTTGGAGACACATATGTACAGCATTTAAAAACATTGCACCTGAGATATATGGTGCCTCTGGCACTTTCTTCCGCAGTGGGGCCGACCACCAATGCCATACCCCAGCCCCCCTGGGCAGTTGATGGGTGTGTGCAAGCACTCAGCAGACAGGCAGGAATCAGACTGTGGCATATACCGAGAAGCACCAGCTCTCAGTGGGTTATCATCACCCTCCTGCCTTCAACAGTGACCCGCTAACAGTGCCGACACAGTTCCGTCACCCTGGGGTGATGTTGCACAGACCCTGCGAGGGTGGCAGGAGGATGGAATGGGTGGGGGGTGGAGGTAGTGAGAAGACAGATAAAGTCATGTGTCTCCACGCTTGCGGACTCTCGCCGCTGCTGCCTCTCCTTCATCTTCCTGCCGGTCCTTCCCAGGCTCGTCCTCCAGCCCCTTCTGGTCCGGCATCCCCTCATCCTCCTCCTCGGAGATGGCTACTTGTTCCCATGTTCCTCCCCCTTCACCTCCAGCACGTCACCACGCTGCTGTGCCAGATTGTGGAGGGCACAGCAGACCAACACAAAGCGGAAAATCCTCTGGAGGGAAGTGTACTGCAGTGCACCACCCGAGCGATCGAGGCATCAGAACTGAATTTTGAGCAGTCCAATGCACTGCTCAATGACAGCCCGGGTGGCGTATGGGCCGAGTTGTATTGGGTCAGTGCCTCTGTACTGGCGTCATTAGCCAGGTCCTCAGCGGGTTCCCCTTAACCTCCAAAAGACAACTGGCCATCCTGAGGTGGTCCTCAAAAAGGCCAGGGATGTCCCACTGCCCCAGGATGGAGCTGTTGTGCACACTCCCTGGGAAGCATGCACACACGTGCATGATCTTCATGTGGTGGTCGCACATGAGCTGGACATTCAGCTAGCGGAACCCCTTCCTATTGATGTAGGGCATTCCCTGATGGCCCAGTGTGTGCAAGGCGACATGTATGCCATCTATTACCCCCTGGACCCCGGGCATCCTGTTGAGCCTTGTCCAATGTTACCACACACTGGATGAGTGCACGATCAGTTCCAGCCTCACAGACCCAGGAGTGTTAACTTATGTGAATTAACCAATAATTTGTGTTTTCCTGTGATCTTAAACCTTTGACTGGTCCAGTGCAATACAGACACCAGCTTTGCAAGTAAAACATGAACAAACTGTTTATTAATAATATGGGGAGATGAATATACAAGGAAATGACAGGACAATGATCTACCAGTCTCCCTAACCCCAAAACCCGCCCCACTCTCCACCCAGGCACACAAAATACAGACACATGGTAAGGGTTGGAGAGGATTTAAAACAGGAATTACGGGAAAAGTTTCAAGGTTAATCTTCGCTGCTGTGGTTGTGGCCTCTGGGGAATGGATCTATTCAAGAGATTCAGGTCAGGACTGTTCTAACTTTTGAGCATCAGATAGCGTTTTATAAAATAGTTCCAGGTCGATGTAATTCTGCCCTTCTACCACCAGGTGGAGATTTACCCAAGATTCAGATCATGCACTTCTGCCCCTCTATCACCAGATGGAACGTCTGTCTCCCTGAGATATTACTCGGCTTTATATCAGAACATTTGTGGGCCTTTCATTTGCCTGAATTTGGTGCAGGAGCCATGGCTATGGAAAAACATCTTGCATTTTCTCATTCCCGACATTTCTTATGCAGTTCTGTTTGTTGCCTGTGTCTATTAAACAAGAGAACCTTCACAGGTCTAAATGGCAATTTTTAAAAGCCCCTGGCAGTGAGAGAGAACAGAGAGAGAACCTTCAAGCTGCATCAGGGCAGAACTCTTCTTAGAACTGAGGACAAAATGGAGCTCTGCAGATGATGCACCTTCTTTCTGGAAGTCTCTGAACAGCTTCATCAATGCAAACAACAACAGGAGATAGTTCAGAATTTCAGAGTCATCGATTGGCTGCTTGTCAAGTCTATCAAACCAACTCCATGGGCTCTGTCACTGAACCTAGCAGGGAAATTCCGATTAGTCCATCGCTGCAGGGGTATTTCAGTTTGTCCAAAGTCTACAATTGAAACGGTGCAGCAGCTAACCAGAAGATTGAAGGCAGGTAGCAGAGCAGGGATTAACTGCAGCACGGTAGCATAGTGGTTAGCACAATTGCTTCACAGCTCTAGGGTCCCAGGTTTGATTCCCGGCTGGATCGCTGTCTGTGCAGAGTCTGCACGTTCTCCCCGTGTGTGCATGGGTTTCCTCCGGGTGCTCCGGTTTCCTCCCACTGTCCAAAGATGTGCAGGTTAGGTGGATTGGCCATGCTAAATTGCCCTTAGTGTCCAAAATTGCCCTTAGTGTTGGTTGAGTGGGGTTGCTGGGTTATGGGGATAGAGTGGCATGGGCTTGGGTAGGGTGCTCTTTCCAAGAGCCGGTGCAGACTCGATGGGTGGAATGGCCTCCTTCTGCACTGTAAAATCTATGAACATCTAAGAACTGGAAACACCACAGAACAGACAAGGTTTTACGACAGTATCCCAACAATACCTCCCCCCCCCCCCCCCCCCCCCCCCCCCCCCCACGCAAAAGAATAAAATGTCAGGATATGGACACCGACACGTACTTGTCTGAACCAGCAACAATACAATTCCCCTGCCCGGTTTCGGCATTAGTAACAATTTGATTTTTAAACATTGGACAAAGTATTTGCAAACACACTGGGGCAATTCTCCGAGCCCCGCGTTGGGCCGGAGAATCGCTGCAACCGCGCCACGATGCCCCGACGCCGGCGCCGATTCTCCGAGGTGTGGAGAATCAGCGCCATTTGCACTGGCGCGTTTGGCACGGCACTGGCCGCCGAAGTGGGCCAAGCGGCCGCACCGATACGACAGAGTCCCGGTGGCACCGCTCACCCCTGATCGCTGCCGGCGGGAACTCTGCGGGAACGTTCGAGGGTGCAGCCTGTGGGGGGGGGGAAGGGTGCTCCTTCACCGGGGAGGGGCCTCCGATGAGGTCTGGCCCACGATGGGGGCCCACCGATCAGCGGGCCGGCCTCTTTCCCCCCCCCCCCTCGGGCCTACTTTCTGGCATGCCGGCTCCTGAACACCGATTCCATGTTGAGTCAGGGCCAGCGCGCTAAAGAAGTCCCCCGCGTATGCGCAGGTTGGCGGCGTGAACCGCTCCAGTGCCGTGCTTGCCCTCTGTGGGGACCAGAATCGATCGTACCAGGGACCGATTTGCGCAGTCATGAAACGCGACGGCGTTCACGACAGCCCGAACACTTGGGCTCCATATCGGTGAATCACCCAGATTATCACTTGCAGAAAATTTGTTCAGTGTTTACAACAAACAATTGCAACAATGACTCTGTCAGAAAACCCTGCCTTCCGGGATTTAAATGTCACTGCAAACACAAGTAATTAGCAGTTCAGGGGGCAGTTCACCAATTTTGTCTACACACCCTTGGCACCTGCCCTAGACCCGTCTCTTGTGCCCTCAGGTAACACTAACATGCCTTCCTGGTTGTCCGATGAACTTCTACACAAACCTTGAGGGTTTCCTATAACTGCACTGCGAGTGGCGTAAACTGTTCCATCATTCTCTCTACCTGCTCCCACAGCAATGTTTGCCTTGGGTCTCCTAAATCCAGGTAATGCCACCACCAGAAGGTCAGGGGTCACTCTCATTAATTGTATGGAGATTGGCTTCAAGCAGTGATTATTCATTCCTTGCCATGTCACAGCAGGATCCAGCCTTTGCCAACAGACCGGGCTGGTTAGATCATAAACCATTCGGCGCCCAGCCTCTCAATTGTGGCCTCTCCTACAATCTAATGGTTGCATCACGCTCTCGCTCAAGCGCGACGTGGCTGTAAAATCGTGCCCATAATGTGTTCATGCACCGATCATATAGTTGAACTTTGTGTTCTGGTTCACTGCGTGTTAGACTGGTTCACAGAGTAGCACTGAGCGAGTGAAAGTTGTGTGTTCGAAACAGGATTTAAGCTGATAATTTAGACTGGCACTGCAGTGCAGGACTGAGAAGGTTCTGTCTTTTGAATGAGGGGCTTAAACATTTTCTCCATCTGAAATTATTTTTATTTAATGTGCGCAGTTGTATTTATGGAAATAAAAAGATCGTGGAGAATATTCAAAGAGCAGGGAGCCAATGTTCCTCCTTTAATCAATGGCACCTGATTATCTAGTCTTTCAAATATCTTTTCTTTCTGTGAGATCTTTCTGTTCAGCTTTGACTACACTTCAAAGGTAATTTATTGGATTGAAAGCACTTTGAGCACCTGATGAGGCACCTGATAGATGTAGGGCGAAATTCTCCCCCCCCCACGACGGGTGGGAGAATAGCGGGAGGGCCTTCCCGACTTTTTTGACGCGCTCCCGCTATTCTCCCCCCCCCCCCCCGCCGAAATCCCGACACGAATCGCTGCCGCCGTTTTTTTACGGCCGGCAGCGATTCACAGCTGTTAGAAGGGCCGAAGTCCCAGCCCTTTACGACCTTTTTACGAACGGCAAACACACCTGGTCCTGCCATTCGTAAAAACGTCGTGACCACCTGGAAAAAAATAACCATGGCACCGATTGGCACGGCAGTACCACGGCCGTGCCAAGGGTGCCATGGGCCCGCGATCGGTGCCCACCGATCGCGGGCAGCGGGCCCGATGCCCGCGCACTATTTGTCCTTCCGCCGCCCCGCAGTATCAATACGCGGGGCGGCTGAGGGGCAACCCGGACCGCGCATGCGCGGGGTTCGCGCAAAAACGCGATGACGTCACCCGCGCATGCGCGGGTGGAGTCTTCCCACCTGCGCATGCGCGGCTGACGTCATATGACGCGTCAGCCGGCGCTAAATCCGACAAGCGGGCTTAACGATTTTCGTTAAGCCCGACTTGTCGGGGCCTCCGACGTCGGGCTGCTAGCCCCGACGGGGGACCAGAATCGGTCCCCCGTCGGGAAGGGGCGCGATGCCGTAAAACCCGCCCGGGTTTTACGGCAGTTTGACGATTTCTCCCGTTTTGGGAGAATTTCGCCCGTAATTTCTATTGTGTGGTTGAAGCCAAGGCTGGGTCTTTATATGCATTAAGGAGAAAGCATTTTCTGAAGACTTTGACCACAATGTCTGAAATGTAGGCCGTCCATCATTTACGGATAAATGTTTGCATTTTTGAGAAGACTTCAGAATTCCAGCATTCAAACCTTAAATAAGGCTTTTCTGAGGCAATACAGAGTTGACTGGTTATTGTTGTCACTTGTCTGTATATAATCGCAGTCACACCATATCTACACAGTACTCAAAACCTGACTGAAAATATTTTGAAAAGATGAGTCTCCCTGACAGGTTTGAAGCTCATTCGCTATCAGTATCTTTCATTTGGTTCTCAGGCTTTGGTGCTTGATCATTTCACACTTTGGGGGAGAGAGTTTTGCCGTCCGTACTTTAATCTCTGTTTCTGGTCAAGCTTTTCAGTGAGGTGTACTTTAATTAATCCATATTTCTGGGAAAGGCAGCAGCAGCTTTTGCCATTACTAAATTGATATTTACATTGCAGTATTGCTGTTGGGCAATAACCTAATTTTCTGCTTCATTCCCCAGCCACACAGTTGGTTAGTTTCCATTATTTGATCCTGTACATCAAACTGTTGTTGATAGTGTTAATGGTTTAACTTCCCAACTGCTTCTAAATCCTGCAGCATTCTTTCTTTTAACATATGCTTGACATAATCCTTTGCGCACGTTTCTATGAATGATAACTCCAGTCCATCCATTGATGGGTGCCAGCACAACTGTGAAGCATGGGCAGCATGGTAGCACAAGTGATTAGCATTGTGGCTTCCCAGTGCCAGGGTCCCAGGTTCGATTCCCTGCTGGGTCACTGTCTGTGCGGAGTCTGCATGTTCTCCCCGTGTCTGCGTGGGTTTCCTCCGGGTGCTCCGGTTTCCTCACGCAAAACAGTCCAAAGACGTGCTGGCTAGGTGGATTGGCCATGATAAATTGCCCTTAGTGACCAAAAAAGGTTAGGAGGGGTTATTGGGTTACAGGGACAGGGTGGAAGTGACGGCTTAAGTGGGTCGGTGCAGACTTGATGGGCCCAATGGCCTCCTTCTGCAGTGAATGTTCTATGTATTCATTCCAATCCCTCAATGTTACACAGGTGCAGTGCTCATTTTTTTAAAAAAAGTCTGTTCCAACTTCAGTCGAGCAGAGGTTTAAAACTTTGTCATGACTAATTTTTATGGAGTCAGAGGGAGAATCACTTTACAACAAAAAAACATTGGTGAAATAGTGTGACGCCTAATTTAGTAGCAAAATGGAAAATTAATCTTGAGCAGACCTCATTGTAGCTGGATTGCAAGGTGTGTTATCTAATGCAATTTTTTACACTCATGTCCATTCCTCAAGTGAAAATTTGCCTTAACATTTCGAACTTACAATTCTGAATCCAGAGAAGGATGAAAATACTCAGCATGTCAAGCAGCATCTGTGAAGAAAGAAAGAGTTAACGTTTCAGGTCAATGACCTCTCATCATCTGAAAGGTCGATACTGCCTTACCTGCTGAGTATTTCCACCATTTTCTGTTTTCATTCAGGGGCGGAATTCTCTGTCAGCGTGATCCGCCGCTTCCCCAGCAACGCACTCAGGCCCACGGATTTCCCGATGGTATGGGGTGCCCAGATTGGGAAACCCCATTGGCCAGCTGCCGAGGCGGAGGACGCCGCTGCCGGTGGGGGCACACCGCACTAGAAAACGGGTGCAGGATGGAGAATCCCGCTCCAGATGTCTGGCATCCCCATTATACTGCTTTTCAGTTCTAAAACCAGTTTATTTCAATTCTCATGTACCCATCTGCTTCTACCTTTGTAGCAAATAGTTAATTAATAAAGTAAATTCCAGGTATTTGCACTTGTCTTTCTTTACTGCATTGTATACATGAAATAGAGCATGCAGTATAGTTTTGATTATTCAATTCTCAGGAATGAACATGTACATTCAATGAAGCCACCACATGTTTGGATGCCACAGTGCTTGTAGGAGGAAGTGAATTGATACACTTACACTTGTTAATCACGATTGCAAAGGAGATATTATGCTCCCAAAATGGAACTCTCTGCTCTGGGAACATGCGTTGGGATTACGGATACAGAGCCATGGGCCTACCAGAAATTTCTGACTATTAACATTAGGGTCCGACATCTAGTTAATTCATTACTGATCCATTTTATTCCACTTGCGTGAGAAATGGCTGCAGGGAACAAGTGTGTAGCAAACTCTCCTCCACAAACTAGATTTGGTACTAGATCCCAGCTACAGACCATCTCTGACCCCAGTGCTAATTCTCCATATGCAAGCTTCACTGAACCTGTCTGAAAGTAGAAAATAGATGTTGGCTTCGGTCCTTGACTTTCAACTGGAGGAAGAATTCTTGTTCATTGAACTAAGGACAGCATGTTAACGGCCTATAAATTTAAAACATATAAAGAAGGAAGCTGATAGTACAAGGTACTAAGCTCTTTTGTAGTCATTAGTAGTGAGTACCCAACAGACACCTTGTTGAATCTTGCTTTTCAGCAGCTGTAGGGAATCACTGACAATCCCAATTGAATATCAGTTTTCTCACAAGTGCTCAGTCACCCATTTGTAATAAAATTTGTGTCACTTCATTTTTAGCACTGAGGGGAAGACCCAAGTCACTTTCCACTGGTGCATCATCTCTTTGTTTCTCATGGTTATGATTTACTCTTGGCAAAAAAAAACCTTTCCTCACCACAATGTTTCCGTATTGAAAATCCATCATTGACAAATTTCCCTCTTTTCTAAATGCTAATCTTTTACACACCAGGAGACAATAAAAATGTCCAGTGTAGCAGAATGTAATACGCAAGTTTATTGATTCGCTTATTTTTGAAGTTGAATGCTCTGTTGTATTTATAATGGTCCTAACTGTCTTTCCGGGCCACCGATTCTCCGGCGTCCGCACAGTCACCGCCACGCCAGTCGGGGTCCGTTGAAAGTGGCCCCCTGGCGATTCTCCATGTCGTGACGTGCCGAGTGCCCAGCAAGTTTGGCCGAGTCCCACCGGCGTGGGTAACGTCTAGTCCCACCTGACGGGACCTCGGAGGTTTGGCTGCAGGGTCCTGGTTGGGGGGGGAGGGGGGGGGGGGGGGGTCCGACTCCGGAGGGGGCCTGGCCTGCGATCGGGGCCTACCAATCGGTGGACGGACTAATTCCGTCTATGATCCTCCACCCCGGGCTCTGCCATATTGCCCGGGGGCTGGTGCGGAGACGGGAACACACACGCATGCGTGGAGTTGTGCCAGCCGTGACGCACCGGCTTTTGAGCGCTGGAGCAGCAGACACCACTCCGGCACCGTACTAGCCCCCTAGGAAGGGGTGAATACCTGGTTCTGGCGGCCCATTGGCGCTGGAGTGGCTCACGCCGCTTTTGACGCCGGCATCAGAACTTGGCCACGCGATCGGAGAATCCCGGCTTATATTGTCATAGTCATAGAAGCATAGAGCTTTATAGCACAGAAAGAGGCCCTTTTCCCCATCGTGTCTGCACTGGACATCAAGCATCCATCTGTTCTAATCCTATCTTCCTGCACTTGGTCCGTAGCCTTGTATGCTATGTTTCAAGTGGTCATCTAAATGTGTCTAAATGTTGTGAGGGTTCCTGCCTCTATTACCCTTTCAGGCAGTAAGTTCCAGAATCCCACCACCCTCTGAGTGAAAAGGTTTTTCCTCAAATTCCCTCTAAAGCTCCTGCCCCTTACCTTAAATTTATGCCTTCTGGTTATTGAGCCCTCTATTAAGGGGAAACGTTTCATTCTATCCACCTATTCTATGTCCCTCATAATATTATATGCTTAATCAGTTTCCCCTCAGCCTTCTCTGCTCTAAGGAAAACAACCCCAGCCTGACCAGCCTCTCTTCGTAGCTGAAGTAACATCCAAGTGAATCTCCTCTGCAACCTTTTTGAATGCAATCACATCCTTCCTACAGGGTGGCAACTATAACTGCACACAATACTCTAGCTGTGGCCTAACGAGCGTTGTACACTGTTCCATCATGACCTCTCTTGTATTCAATGTAATGTGAAGATAGTCTTTTGGATCTTGTTTCTATGGTGGGCAATGCTAATCTATTTGAGAATATGCTGCTGTCATGCTGGAAATAAATTGCATAAAAGGGCATCAAAGTGCCCATCTGGTCTGGGTGTCCAGTATATCTTGGATTTAAAAGAGGACACAAATCAGATACCAGAAATGTTGGAGAATGAAAGGTTTAGTGAGAGGGAAGAACTGAGGGAGATCAACATTAGTAGAGAAATGGAGCTGGAAAATTGGTGGGATTGAAGGTGGATAAATCCCCAGGGCCTGATAATCTGCATCCTAGAGTGTTTAAGGAGATGGCCCTGGAAATAGTGGGTGCATTGGTGGTCATCTTCCGGTATTCTATAGACTCTGGCACAGTCCCTGAAGATTGGAAGGAAGCTAATGTCACTCCAATATTCATAAAGGGAGGTAAAGAGAAAACAGTGAATTATAGACCAGTAAGCTTAACATCAGTGGGGAAAATTCTTGAATCCATTATCAAGGACTTAAAAGCAGAACATTTAGAAAGCAGTGGCAGGATCAGTCAGAGTCAGCGTGGATTTATGCAGGGGAAATCATGCTTGACAAGTCTTTTGGAATTCTTTGAAGGTGTAATTAGTACAGTTGACAAGGGGGAGCCACTTGATGTGGTATATTTGGACTTTCAGAAGGCGTTTGACAAAATCCCGCATAAGAGATTATTGTGCAAGATTAAAGCTCCTGGGATTGGGGGAAGTATATTGAGGTGGATAGAAACTGGTTGGCACAGAGGAAGCAAAGAGTAGGGATTAATGGGTCCTTTTCAAATTGGCAGGCAGTAACTAGTGGGTTACCACAGGGATCGGTGCTGAGAGCCCAACTATTCACAATATATATTAATGATTTGGATGAGGGAACAAAATATAACATCACAAAGTTTGCAAGTAGTGTCAAGTTGGCTAGGAAGGTGAACTGTGATGAGGATGCAGGGATCCTACAGCTTGATCTGGACAGGTAGGATGAGTGGGCAAATCAATGGCAGATGCAGTATAATTTGGATAAGTGTGAGGTTATTCACTTTGGAAGCAAAAACAGGAAGGCAGATTTCTACCTGAATGGTTGTAAATTGGGAGAGGGGAGTGTGCACTGGGACCTGGGTGTCTGTGTGCACCAATCGTGAAGGTAAGCATGCAGGTGCAGCAGGCGGTAAAGAAGGCTAATGGTTTGTTGGCCTTCATTGCGAGAGGTTTCGAGTACAGGAGCAGGGATGTGTTGTTGCAATTATCCAGGGCCTTGGTGAGGCCACACCTAGAATATTGTGTGCAGTTTTGGTCTCCTTTTCTGAGGAAGGATGTTCTTGCTCTCGAGGGAGTGCAGCAAAGGTTTACCAGACTGATTCAAGGGATGGAGGACTGTCATATGAGGATAGATTGCCCAGATTAGGATTGTTCTCGCTGGAGTTCAGAAGAATGAGGGGGGATCTCATAGAGATTTATAAAATTCTAACAGGACTAGACAGGGTAGATGCAGGGAAGATGTTACCAATGATGGGTGTGTCCAGAACCAGGGTTCACAGTCTGAGGATTCAGGGTAAACCATTTCGGACAGAGATAAGGACACACAAAGAGTGGTGAGCCTGTGGAATTAATTACCACAGGAAGTAGTTGATGCTAAAACATTGAATATATTCAAGAGGCGGCTGGATATATCACTTGGGGAGAATGGGATCAAAGGTTATGGAGAGAATGCAGGATCAGGCTATTGAGTTGGATGATCGGCCATGATGGTGATAAATGGTGGAGCAGGCTTAAAGGGCCAAAGGGCTCCTCCTGCTCCTATTTCTATGTATCTATGTAAGCCATTTAAAATTGCCCAAGTGAAATTTGACTGTGAAAGCATTTGTAAAAGAGGTTATCTGTTGAATCAAAGATGTTGAATACATTTTATCATTAGTTCACCTCACTTATGCTTGATTAGAAGAAGAGGTTTTATACAGTGCAAGCACCAGGAGAATTGCTATTAAGGGCCATTTCCATAAAGTTTAATCCTGGATATCATGGGAATACTTCATTTTTATACTCTATGCGCGCCATCTATTACTTTTCTGAAAGATCTTATAATTTAGTAGCTTAATCATAGAATTGCTACAGTGCAGAAGGAGGCATTTGGCCCATCAAGTCTGCACTGACCCCCATGAAAGAGCACTAACCTAGGCACGTACGCCCACCCTATCCCTGTTACCCAATAACTCCACCTAAACTTTTGGACACGAAGGGGCAGTTTAGCATGACCAATCTACCTTACCTGCACATCTTTGGACTGTGGAAGGTGTGGTGATATGCATCACTGTAGACACACAAGGGGTTAATGTAAGTTAACGTAAACTAGCTAGACACTAGAGGGAGCACCAGAGACATGACACACAGACACTCAACCAATAGGTCAGTAAGATAGGACACGACCAATGGGCATTCGCGATACACACAGAGGTGACACTACCACAGGGGGGGCATTACACCAACCCATATATAAAGGACACAGCACACATGATCTTCCTCTTTCCAGTGGAGACACTCAGTGAGTACAGACACAGGGTTGATTCAACATCACATCCACCACGTGGATTGTAGCAGACTGGTTCGTCAGTCTGAGTAGCTATGGAAGGATTAACAGTAAAGGCGAATCTGAGTAGGAGAATTGTAAATAGTTTAATAAACGTGTTGATGTTATCTCCACGTCTGAACCTTCCTTTGTCAGAGTGAACATCAAGGAAGCAGCTTATGCTACGCCAAGAGCATAACAAGACAGGAGGAAACCGGAGGAAACCCACACAGACACGGAGAAAATATGCACACAGACGTGACCAAGGTTGGAATTCAACCTGGATCCCTGGTGCTGTGAGGCAGCAGTGCTAGCCACTATGCCACCTTGCGGCAGTTATTGGTAACTAGACAGTGACCCAAGGCTGAAATTGAACCTGGTCCCTGGCGTTGTGAGGCAGCAGTGCTAACCACTGTGCCCCATTTGCCAGTTAATGGTAACTGTTGATAACTCTTTTGATTTTCTTCTCTTTCATGCAAATTCAAATAAAGTCCTTCATTCAAGAATCTATTAAACAGTCAGTATATGCATGCTTAAACCTGCATACATTATTAGAATCAGCAGTTTAGAAATGCAGTGTCGAAGTAATGGTCTGCAGACAACAATGCTCCTTTGGTCCAAGCACTGTAGCAACTTGTGCATCCTGTACGCCCTTGTTTCCTCC
The DNA here is from genome assembly GCF_902713615.1 of Scyliorhinus canicula. Lineage (NCBI taxonomy): Eukaryota > Metazoa > Chordata > Chondrichthyes > Carcharhiniformes > Scyliorhinidae > Scyliorhinus > Scyliorhinus canicula. The sequence continues at coordinate 154,207,188 of NC_052155.1, read as the reverse complement.
ATTAGTGTCTGTGACTTCAGTCGTCTTAACCCTAAATTCTGAAATTGCCTCTTTAAATCCTTCCAACAATCCAGCTAATAGATGGCGCGCAGAGAATATAAAAATGAAGTGATAACTTTCTGCAAAACTGAGACACATCACTAAAACTATAGATTACACTGCCTTTGTGTTCAAGCTTGAAGCTTTTCATCGCTAACATCCTCCATCACTGAGGAAAGGTTTATCTAAGACCATGCAGTTTGTGCAGCCACTGATGATTGTTACCTGGCTGGCTGCTGCAGATGTAGTGCGCTTCCACAAAATATAACACAATGATACTTTTAAGCAAGATTTCCAGTAAAGCTATTTTGCCAGTATTATAATTTCCTGATAGATTGGTTTCTGCATTCAATGCCAGCTATGACTGGGAAGTGATTTCTATTCCTTTGTCTTGACCATGGTACATCAGCTGCGCTCCTTGCAAGGCAAGTTTTTACACAGAGGCTAGTGGGTGTCTGGAACTCGCTGTCAGGGGAGGTGGTGGAAGCAAATACGATTGCGGTGTTGAACAGGCATCTTGACAAATACAAGAATAGAATGGGAAGAGAGGGATACGGACCCCAGAAGTGCAGAAGGTTTTAGTTTAGACAGGCTTCATGATCGGCGCAGGCTTGGAGGGCCGAAGGGCTTGTTCTGTGTTGTACTGTTATTTGTTCAATTAACTCTCGAATTCTCCAGTAGATGGAAATATTGGAGTTAGTGACTAATTAATGCCCATCGCAAATTTAAGTTGAGAATTTGATAGTGGCTCCCAAATGTCTGTTCATATCAAGTGCTGCAGTTATTCCAAAGCACATAATGAAAGGCAGAAGGACTATTTTCCAACTTCACAATGGGTCACGTTTTCATGGAAGGAGCAAATCAACAGTTAGATTTGACATTCAATAGGCTTCTGCTTCTCGATAGGCGTCCACTTAACGTCTACTTCAGCAGTTACAACAATTGACATGGAATGTATTCAAAATTAATTGCTGCATTTACTTGGGAAAACTGAACAACCTCTCGATTTATTGTCTGGAAATTTGACAGACTGAGCACGATATAAGCAAAATGTTAAATGTTAAATCGGAATTTTTATGTACGGAAATGGGGAGGTGGCGAGTGAGCAATGTCATTACTTGGGAAAAGCGAAAGAAATTGGGAGACTGTAGCATTGTTGTAATGTTACTGGACGAGCAAACTAGAAGCCTAGGCAAATGGTCTGGGGGGCACATGTTCAAATCCCATCGTGGAAGCTTGTGGAATTTAATTTTGGGCGGCATGTTGGCACAGTGGTTAGTGCTGCTGCTTCACAGGTTCAATATGGCCTTGAGTGACTGACTGTGTGGAGCTTACATGTTCTCCCCGTTTCTTTGTTGGTTTCCTCCAGGTGCTCCAGTTTCCTCCCACTGTTCAAAGATGTGCAGGTTAGGTGGGTTGACCATGCTAAATAGCCCCTTGGTGTCCAAAGATGTGCAGATTAGGTGGTATTATGGGGATAGAGTGGGGGAGTGGGCCTAGGTAGGAAATATACCTCGGATATCAGAGGGTCAGTGCAGACTCGATGGGCCAAATGGCTTCCTTCTGCACTGTAAGGATTCTATGAAATTCTGGCGTGCACAAAAAGGCATCAAAAGTGCGACAAAGAAACTTTCAAACTGGTGAAATCAACCATTTTAAAAACAAGGGTAGAAGACTCAGGTATGAGTGCGGGTGTTGCTGGGGAAGGAGAGGAGGGTATGGAGCAGAATCCACATCCAGCTGATTTGGATCAAAACCAGATATAATTCTGATTTGGGAAGTTATTGACGTTCCACAAATGATGTTGGATCAAACTCCTGGGGCTCAATTCCATGCTACATTCCGTAAATGATCTGGGCAAGTGAATGTGGCCTGGGTCCCAAAGGTCAGCCGACGGGTGTCCTGAAGGTCGGCCAGTTGGCAGAAATGGGTCCAGGAAAAAGCGTTTGAAGCCTCACATTCATCTTTTACTTAAACCTTTGTCAGCTCTGGTTATTTAAATTTCCTGGGCCGGAAGGACGGGAAGGCCCCTACTCAATTTGTTGAATCAAACAGCAGCTATTTTACAACAATCAGGAAGCAGCTCTTTACAACTCCTCCCCACACAGGAAATTTAAGTTTGGCAATTTTCATGTTTTCAAGCATTAGGAGAAAGGGATAGCGGAAACAAATTAAATTATGGGAGAGAAATGGAGAAAGTGAGGCTTGGGATAATGATTGTTGGAAAGTATACCAGGAGGCGGAAGCTTTCGATGGAACACAAGCTATATAGCCAAGGTTTGGTGTGTAATTTCACTGGGTTGAAGAAAGACAAGTAACTGCTGCCAAAGCTGCACACCTTCAGCTTGTGCAACAACCATTTATGGGCAATAGTCTAGACTGGAGTTTAATTCTGTACAAGTGGATAGGTTTTGAGTGAATTAAAATCTTGCCCTATATGTCCATGATGTGGACAAGAAGTTGGTAAAAATGCATCCATGGATTTCCTTGTGTTACTCATTATGCTACTTGGGGAGTTACTGGTACTTTCTGTCAACTTAACTAAGGATTATGATAGTAAGAAGTCTTACAACACCAGGTTAAACTTCAATAGGTTTGTTTGGAGTCTCTGTAAGACTTCTCACTGTGCCCACCCCAGTCCAACACCAGCATCTCCACATCATGATTGTGATAGTAAGAAGTCTTACAACACCAGGTCAAAGTCCAACAAGTTTATTTCAAACACTAACTTTCAGAGCACTGCCCCTTCCTCAGGTGAGGAAGGAGCAGTGCTCCGAAAGCTCGTGTTTGAAACAAACCTGTTGGACTTTAACCTGGTGTTGGAAGACTTCTTACTGTGTTCACCTCAGTCCAACGCCAGCATCTCTATATCATGGTTATGATAGTGGCTGAAATGTTCTGGCTGTTCACGCCAGTGGGATCTCCTGGTCTCACCGACAATACCCAACCTGCCATGGGTTTCATCTTTGGGATGTGGGGGTGAAACTCACACAGACACGGGGAGAATGTGCAAACTCCACACAGACAGTGACCCAGGTCGAACCCGGGTCCTCAGCACCTTAGGCAGCAGTGCTAACCACTGCACCACCGTGTCGCCCATGCCCACCCACGTTGACCTGCATTGCTTTCAGGTCCTGCAATACCAACAATTCTCATTCTTGTGTTGAAATTCGGTCATGGCCTCTCCCTTCCCTCATTCCAGTCCTACAACTCCCCTCTCCCCTGAAGTTTTCACTCCAACATTTTGTGCATCGGGCTATCCCTTCATCCAAATCACTGGCCACCATGCCTTCTGCCAGCTTGACCGTGCGTTCTGGAATTCTCTGCCAAAACTCTTTTCCATCTCCCTGTTGTTTACGTTCCTTTATAAACCTTCTCTCTTCAATAAAGTACTTGGTCACCCTTCTTAATATCTCCTTCCTTGAACCATGTCCATAGTTTAATGACAATTAATAACAATAATAATAATCGCTTATTGTCGCTATTTGCCTTCAATGAAGTTCCTGTGAAAAACCCCTCATCGTCACATTCCGGCTCCTGTTCGGGGAGGCTGGAACGGGAATTAAACCCGCGCTGCTGGCCTTGTTCTGCATTACAAGCCAACTGTTTAGCCCGCTCTGCTAACCAGCCCCTCAATTCTGTGAAATGCACCAGGATGCTTTGCTTTCATTAAAAACGCTATATAAGTGATGCACCATCGATTGCACGTGAGGCGAGTGATTTACCAAAGTCAGGCTTTAATTAACTAGAACACAGCCTGGCGATCGTCTACAGTGGAAAGGGACGATCGTCAGGCTTCTGAGCATTTATACCTCGTTGATAGAGGCGTGGTTAACTCAGCCTCTCGGCCAATCGGTCGAGAGGCACATGACCGACCAGGGCCAATGGTGAGCCGACGTTCTGGCCCAATGGCAGACGAGTATGCAGATCATATCATCACATTCACCCCTTACGGAGAAGGAAGGCGGGGGGGGGGGGGGGGTGTGAACGAGACCCGGGGTGGGGGGGGGGGGGGGGAAGAACTGATGATATGAGTAGCCGTCGGGACAATAATTTTCTCTCCGTACCCTTGTCGAATTTGGGGGCTTGCCACTGGCCCAGACATAACAATATTTACAAAAGGAAGTCCATGGGACCGTAGAACTCTAGAAGGATTCGATCAGTCGTTTGGTGGTCCTTGACGTCCTGGCCGAGCGCCGTAGTGGAGGAGTTGGCGTCGGATCGGCTGATAGTCCTGCTGATGTCCTGGAGTCCGGGAGCGATAGACTTCGAGTAGTCTCCGTCACCTGAGCTGGCCGCGGAGACGCCATGGATGAGGGATGGGGAAGCTGAGTGGGGTGCTGGGGTGAAAAAGGGGAGGGGGGGTCTGTGGTGGGGGGGGGGGCTGCACGCAGGCGGGTGCCAGGTCCCGGAGGGAGACCGTGTCCTGCCGACCGTCGGGGTGCTCCACATACGCGTACTGCGGGTTAGCGTGGAGTAACTGGACATGCTCCACCAACGGGTCGGACTTGTGCACCCGCACATGCTTCCGGAGCAAGATGGGTCCGGGGGTGACCAGCCACGTCGGGAGAGGGGATCCGGAAGACAACTTCGTGGGGAAAACAAGAAGACGTTCATGAGGTGTCTGATTAGTAGCAGTACAGAGCAGTGAGCGGATAGAGTGCAGCGCATCGGGGAGCACCTCTTGCCATCGGGAAATAGGGAGATCTCTGGACCGGAGGGCCAGTAGTATGGTCTTCCAGATGGTACCATTCTCCCGCTCGACCTGTCCGTTACCCCGAGGGTTATAGCTGGTCGTCCTGCTAGAGGCGATGCCCCTGTCGAGCAGGAATTGACGCAGCTCGTCGCTCATAAATGAGGACCCCCGGTCGCTGTGAATGTACTCGGGGTAGCCAAACAGGGAGAAGATGGAGAGGAGGGCCTTAATGACGGTCGATGTGGTCATGTCGGGACAGGGAATGGCAAAGGGGAAGCGGGAGTGTTCGTCGACAACCGCCAGGAAGTAAATGTTGCGGTTGTTAGAGGGAAGGGGCCCCTTGAAGTCAATGCTGAGACGTTCAAAGGGGCGGGATGGTTTGATCAGGTGTGCGCGCTCGGGGCGGTAGAAGTGCGGTTTGCACTCGGCGCAGATGTGGCAGTCACGGGTTACTGTCCTGACTTCCGTGATGGAGAAGGCAGGTTGCGGGTCTTAATGAAATGGTAGAGACGGGTCACCCCTGGATGGCAGAGGTCCGCGTGGAGGGAGCGGAGGCGGTCTATCTGCGCGCTGGCGCAGGTACCGCGGGACAGGGCATCGGAAGGCTCATTGAGCTTCCCAGGACGATACAAGATATCATAGTTGTACGTGGACAACTCGATCCGCCACCGTAAAATCTTGTCATTTTTGATCTTGCCCCTTTGTGCATTATCAAACATGAAGGCTACTGACCGTTGGTCTGTGAGGAGGGTAGACCTCCTGCCGGCCAAATAGTGCCTCCAATGTCGCACGGCTTCGACTATGGCCTGGGCTTCCTTTTCCACAGAGGGGTGGCGGAGTTCGGAAGCCTGGAGGGTTCTGGAGAAGAAGGCCACGGGTCTGCCCGCTTGGTTCAGGGTGGCCGCCAGAGCTACTTCAGATGCGTCGCTCTCGACCTGGAAGGGGAGGGCCTCGTCGATGGCGCGCATCGTGGCCTTTGCGATGTCCGCTTTGATGCGGCTAAAGGCCTGACAGGCCTCCGTCGACGGCGGGAAGGTCGTGGTTTGCATGAGGGGACGGGCCTTGTCCGCGTAGTTGGGAACCCATTGGGCGTAGTATGCGAAAAACCCCAGGCAGCGTTTGAGAGATTTGGGGGTATTGGGGAGAGGGAGTTCCATCAGGGGGTGCATGCGTTCGGGATCGGGGCCTATCACTCCGTTACGCACTACGTAGCCGAGGATGGCTAGGCGGTCGGTGCTGAACACGCATTTATCCTTATTGTATGTGAGGTTAAGGAGTTTTGCGGTTTGGAGGAATTTCTGGAGGTTGGCGTCATGGTCCTGCTGGTCGTGGCCGCAGATGGTGACATTATCAAGGTACAGGAAGGTAGCCTGTAATCCGTACTTGTCGACCATTCGGTCCATCTCCCGTTGGAAGACCGAGACCCCATTCGTGACACCAAACAGAACCCTAAGGAAGTGGTAGAGGCGCCCGTCAGCCTCGAACGCGGTGTACAGTCGGTCACTCGCGCGGATGGGGAGCTGGTGGTAAGCGGACTTAAGGTCCACAGTTGAGAAGACCTTGTATCTCGCGATCTCGTTTACCATGGTAGAGATACGGGGGAGAGGATACGCGTCCAGTTGCATAAACCGATTGATGGTTTGGCTGTAATCGATGACCATCCGGTTTTTCTCCCCCGTCCGGACCACCAGCACTTGGGCTCGCCAGGGACTGTTGCTGGCCTCGATGACCCCTTCCGTCAGCAACCTCTGGACCTCGGACCTGATGAAGGATCGGTCCTGGGCGCTGTACCGTCTGCTCCGTGTGGCGACGGGTTTGCAATCGGGGGTGAGGTTAGCAAACAGGGAGGGAGGGTCCACTTTGAGGGACGCGAGGCTGCAGACAGTGAGGGGGGTATAGGGCTGCCGAATTGAAAAGTCAAGCTCTGCAGGTTGCACTGGAAGTCCAGTCCTAGGAGTGCCGGTGCGCAAAGGTCAGGGAGGACAAGGAATTTATAATTTTTAAAAACCTTCCCTTGGACCATGAGGTCCGCGATGCAGCACCCGGTGATGTGGACGGAGTGCGAACCTGAGGCTAAACCAATTTTGCGTGTTACGGGATGGACAGGGAGCGTGCAGCGTCTTACCGTGTCAGGGTGAACAAAGCTTTCCGTGCTCCCGGAGTCCAGCAGGCAGTCCGTCTTGTGGCCGTTGAGGTGGATCAGCGTAGTCGTTTTGGCGAGCGTGCGTGGATGAGACTGGTCGAGCTGAACGGCCGCGAGCCGTGGAGAAAATTCATCGTCGCTGTCCGATTCCATGCTGGAGGGACCTTGCGTGGCAGATGTGGAAGTCGGTGGCCAGGATACATATGTGGGGTGAACGGCCGCGAGCCGTGGAGAAAATCCGTCGTCGCTGTCCGATTCCATGCTGGAGGGACCTTGCGTGGCAGATGTGGAAGCCGGTGGCCAGGATCCCCAGGTGAGGTCTGTTCCCCAAGATGGCGGCGACCAGGACCCGCACGTGGGGTCGGGGCCCCAAGATGGCGGCGCCCAGGACCCGCACGTGGGGTCGGCACCCCAAGATGGCGGCGCCCAGGAAGCCCTCGTGGCCGCTGGAGGCGGAGCTAGCGTTGCCGGCGCTGTGAGCGGAGAGGCGCGCAGGCCGGCTCCAGGACGGCGGCTAGGTGCATCAGCTGTGGGAGGAGGTAAGGCGCGCGGGCCGGGTGCGGGGGGCCGGGGGCGGGGGGAGCCGAGTCGCGCTGCGGGCAGGCAGGGACCGGGGGGGCCCGGAGAGGCGAGCCGGTCGGGCGCCGGGCCCCGGGGGTGGGGGGAGCCGGGGTCCGGGAGCGGGGGAAGCAGGGCCGCTGCGGGCAGGCAGGGACCGGGGGGCCCGGAGAGGCGAGCCGGTCGGGCGCCGGGGCCCGGGGGCGGGGGGGAGAAACGTGCGCGGCGGGCAGGCAGAGGCCTGGAGGGGCCGGGGAGGTGCGCATGTAGGCTGGCGGGGCGCGAGTCGGGAGCGGCTGGAGGGGCCCTGGAGGAGAGAGGGAGGCACACAGGCCGTTTGCAGAGGCCTGGGGGAGGGGGGGGGGGGGGGAGAGTGCTGTGCAGCTTCCAGAAACGCTGCAGCCAGCGTTTTGGCCTGGCAGACCGTGGAGTAGTGGGCCTTCTTCCCGCAGCTCTTACAGAGGGCGGAGCGGGCTGGGCAGCGCGAGCGAGGGTGCTTAGCGTACCCACAAAAGTAGCAGCGGGGCCCCGCGGATTTATCGGGTCGCCCCGCGGCACAAGCCTGAGGGAGGCCGGGAGCGGTGGGTAGCTGGTGGGAAGCGTGCCAGGAGGCGGCCTGGCCAGGGTCATAGGTGCGAGCGCTTAGATCTGCGACCTCCAGGGAGGCGGAGAGCGTCAGCGTCTCCGTTAAACTGAGTGCGTCTCTTTCCAGCCTCCGCTGGCGGATCACGGGAGACAGCATCCCAGCCACGTAAGCGTCTCTGACGAGTAGCTCCATGTGCTCTGTAGCGGACACCGCTTCACAGGCGCAACCTCTCCCCAGGGCACAGAGGGCCTGGGCGTATTGGTCTAGAGACTCACCGGGGACCTGCTTTCTGGTGGCCAGCAGATGTCGAGCGAATACCCTGTTGGTCGGTTTGATGAATTGTCCTTTTAGCTTTTGTATAGCGTCATCATAATCTGTTTCGTCTTCGATTATTGAGTAAGCGTCAATACCCACGCTGGAGTGGAGGACGTGCAGCTTCTGTGCCCCGGTGGGGGGGGTGGTTGTAGATGCCAGGAACCCTTCGAGGCAAGTCAGCCAGAGTTTGAAAAGTTCTGTAGAGTTCGGAGTTTGCGGGCTGATGCGGAGGCATTCGGGCTTGATGTGGAACTCCATCCTCAAAGTTGTAGTTAATTAAATTGATGCACCATCGATTGCACGTGAGGCGAGTGATTTACCAAAGTCAGGCTTTAATTAACTAGAACACAGCCTGGCGATCGTCTACAGTGGAAAGGGACGATCGTCAGGCTTCTGAGCATTTATACCTCGTTGATAGAGGCGTGGTTAACTCAGCCTCTCGGCCAATCGGTCGAGAGGCACATGACCGACCAGGGCCAATGGTAAGCCGACGTTCTGGCCCAATGGCAGACGAGTATGCAGATCATATCATCACAATAAGTGAAAGTTTTGTTTATGGGGAATATTGAGTTAAATGTCAAGCATTTCTATAAAAAATCTCAAGCAGTTAAAAAGGAAAAGGTTAAGGCCATTGAAGGACCTCAAATGTTGCCCTGATACCAGGTTCAAAAGGCATCGCAAATAATCAAAATTAATTTTTCTCTCTTGTGTTATGGAGTAGAACGTGGTCATTCTCTCCAGTATTTTGAAAATGTTAAAGAGAAAGCAAAGTTCCTAAGGATTTCACACAAGTGCCCTGTAAGAAACGGCCGGAGAAATTGGCTGTACCCGTGCCACACTCTTTAAGGAATCATGAGAAACTGGCAAAAGAAAACTTCCTTTGACAAAGGAACAATTTCCTGGAAACTTGTTCATGTTGGGAAAGCTTGTTAGGATAGTGGTAAAAGATAATGCAAGGAAGTGTAAAATCTGTAACGAATTGTCATATTTTGAGGCAAGTCCAACCTCCAGAATCCACCAAAAAACAATGGGCGGGATTCTCTCAGCCCACACCGGTTCAGAGAATCGGCAGGCTGGGCACGATACGCGCGACGCCGGAACGCCAATTCTCCAGTCACCGGAGAATCGACACCATTGGCGGCGGCATAGTCGGGGCGGCACCGGTCGGGGGCCGCACTACGCAGCCCCTCCCAGAGAATCTCTGCCCGGGATGGGCCGAGTGGCCGCCAAAAAAGCCCGAGTCCCGCCGACGCCGTGCACAACTGGTCTTGCCCGGCGGGACCTTGGCGTCCATCCTGTCGGGGGCGTCCTGGTGGAGGGGGAGGGGGTCCAACCCCGGGGGGGGCCTCCACTGTGGCCTGGGCCGCGATCAGGGCCTACCGATCGGCGGGCCAGTCTCTCCGTGGGGGCCTCTTTTGCTCCGCGCCGGCCCCTGTTGCCCTATGCCATGTTACATCAGGGTCAGCGCGGAGAAGGAAGCTACCGCGCATTCGCAGCGCTTGCAGCGTGCATGCACGGACCCACGGCGCCTATTTGACGCCAGTATCAGCAGCTGGAGTGGCGCGGATCGGTCCAGTGCCGTGCTGGCCTCCTGTAGGGCAGAGAATCGCTAAACTTAGCGGTGCGATGACGCCGTCGCTAAACTCTCCCGTTCTTACAACGGCATCAACACTGCCATCAGATGGGAGAATCCCGCCCAAGATGTTAAACCTACTCAAACTCTGACGATGAGAGAGTACTTGGCCTCCCAAAGAGCAGAGAATCTTCCCACCAGTGACACAATTCCACCATCTGATTAAGGAAGCTTTATGGCATTTTCTTTAGCAGTGTCTATCCATGTGTCCATCTTGTTTTATTCTAACTCTGAAACAATTTGTATGATGCAGATTTTAGGATTTTGGTGTAAGAGGTTTCTCCCCGCGTCACTCCCAGTAAGGTTGTCCATTCCCTTCTTTTCTCAAGAAAAATGTACGGAGCTACTGATTGCTCCCCGGTGCCCTATCTATGTGTCCATGTTAATAGGCAAGTCTTGGCAGTGAGTAACCGCAAAGTACTTGACACAATCCTAATGGCACATGCATACTTTTAAAGGAACTCACTGGATAACAAATAGAAACAAAACCCTTGATGATTTATTCCCTAACCTAGTGGCGTTGAGGCCACTGTCCCAGGTGAGATTGGTTAACACCACACGGAGCAGCTATAGAACTTGAAGCTTTCTGCTGCATGTATCTTAACTATTCACTGCAGAAAATGATGGAACTTTGGAATAAGGTTATAATTAAGATACCTGATCACTTGATTATGATCATGAACACCAGACTGTGGTTAGTATTCAAACATTTAGGTGGATCTTTCACCTCTGAAGGATCAGTTGCCATCTTCCACTTGTTACTGCACTGAAGATGAATATCTGAGGGGCTGATGAAACGGGTCATAAGCGTGTGAGGTAATGGGAATTGTGTTTTAAAATTCCTCATGTTTATTTTGGGAGGGAGAAGCTTCATATTTCCCTCAGGCGCATTGGAAAGATTCTAGCCGAGATGCCTGTGGTTTCCAATCCATTGCAGAAGCGGCTGTTAAAATTCTGCAAAGGAAAGTAATGTAAGTGATCAAATATATTCTGATCAAATTAGATTTATAAATAATTGAACTTGTAATAAATCTAATGCAGGTAAAATGTTCATATTCACCACTGTCAGTCTGTCAGAATGAATGTTACTTACGAATGCACAACAGTCTCACACCAGGCAACATAAAATGGAATTTGGCCATTGTTAAAGACTGAAATGCTGTAAAATAAAAGAACATTAAACAGGAATGCATATCCTAATAGGAGAAGGCAGGCCCAGCAGTTATTTGCTGTAATAAGGGTGTTAATTCACTCGGACATTGTTCAAAGACAGCAAGTTTAAAAAAATCAAAAGGTTAGTCAGCGGCATCTCATAAGACAGCCCGATACGCTCAGTCCCCAGATAGTAGAACATAGAACATAGAACAGTACAGCACAGAACAGGTCCTTCGGCCCTCGATGTTGTGCCGAGCAATGATCACCCTACCCAAACCCACGTATCCACCCAGTATTGATAAGATTGCATAATTTCCCTTATTGCAATGAGGCGCCTAGTGTGTACTCTGCAAATATTATTGTTATAAGAGGACCGAATGCAGGGCAGCATGTGGCGTAGTGGATAGCACTGGGAATGCGGCGCTGAGGACATGGGTTCGAATCTCGGCCCTGGGTCACTACCCATGTGAAGTTTGCATATTCGCCCCATGTTTGCGTGGGTTTTACCCCCACAATCCAAAGATGTGCAAGCTAGGTGGATTGCCCATGCTAAATTTCCCCTTAATTGAAAAAAAAAATAATTGGGTACTCTAAATGAAAAAAACAATAAGAGGACTGAATGAAAAATAATATATGCTCACCGAGAACTGTGGATGGTAATAGAACTGATGCAGAAAGTTTAGTGCTGCATGTGTTTCCTCTTCCTGGCTGATGCAGAGCTCAGTAATATTTCTGAATCATGTCTGAATACAATATCCTATCTCCCAGCATTTACTTAAGTCAGCTTCTGAAATAAAGTAATTTTGAAAAGTGTAGAAAAATGTATTTACTTTGTTAAGAAAACTGTGAGAGAATTGGCTTTTATTTTCAAAACAGAGCAGTTGGTTTGAAGCAATTGATGTAGAGTTCCTCAGATTCAGTTCTTTTCCCGAGGCACCTTTCCATAACCAAATGCTTTAGAATGAGTAATTGAAAGCTACCTTTAGCTAACCACTGGGGACTCTTTACACACTGGCTTCGATTTGGAACCGAGTGCAGCCCAGCATTCAGGAGGTGTTTGTAAGCATTTTCTAATGGCATTTTGATGTACATGTACAAAATTGATGTCGGATGGATCATTGCATAGTCTAAAACTGTAGAATCTTGAGGACATTTTCAGGTGGCCGGTCAGACTCTGCCTGGATGATCCCCAGTATATTTTCTCATGTCACAGTTGATTAGGTTCACCGGGAAGTGGAAACTGTGGGGGGAAAATCTCCTATTACCGCGCTGTGCTTGGCCATATCAGGTCTCTTTCCTTTCCCTTTGGACACTACATTAGCTTTACTTCAGAGCAGTAACTGCTTCCGACAATTTGGAGATTTATTAAGCAAAAGTTATTTTCACAAGTGGCGTGACCATCAAAGTCATGAAAACTGACTAGAACATTTTTATTTGAATCTCTTTAAAGTTTCTAATGAAACAAATGGGAAGAATTTACTTGTTATTTCTGTATCATACTTGGGCAACACTTGGGCCTCATTTTTTGGTTTAGGTAAAACGAGCTTTTGAACAAATGTATAGAATAAAATGTTTCTGTGTTGTCCATTATCGTTACCGAGGTCAATTTTCAATGTTTATTTCCCTCGATAAGCAATATTACATTTGGGGGAGATGTTAATGTAGTGTTGATATTACTGGACTAGTAATCCAGAAGCCCAGACCTGTGTTCTGGGGACGCAGGTTCAAATCCCACTCGGGATCGCTTCTCGGCCTTCTGGTTAAGATCAAGTTCAGTGACCTTTTGGCTCAGTTCTGGTATGTCGCTTTTGTGGGGACCATGAATTGGATTCAATTTGAATTTGAATTGGTTTTCGGAGCAGGCAAGGAGCTGGATTAAGGGTTTGCCCCTGATCACACTCTGAGCCCTGGCTTTGTAATAAAAAAAGTAATTAAAAAAAACAAATCCCACTCGAGCAGCTCGTGAAATTCAAATTCAATTAATGAATAATTCTGCAATGGAAAGCTTGTTTCAACAATGGTGGCCAAGAAACCATCATCATTATCATATTACGGTGAGGTACTAATGTCCTTTAGGGAAGGAAATCTACTGTCTTTACCTGACCTGACTGACATGTAATTCCTGACAACGGCAATGTGTCTGACTCTTAACTAGCCTCAAGGGCAATTAGGAATGGGCAACAAGTGTTGATTTTGCCAGAGAGGCTCACATCAGATGAAAGAATAAAAAGACTGTTTCTTGTAAAATTAAATGTTTAATTTAAATTTCCATACTGTGGCACATTCGTTTTCTGCTCTGATCCAACACATTACCAAACTAGTATTAACAATAAAAAGTACACCCAATGATGTTACATATAGCTGCCCAATATTTAATATTCTGTTTCAATAGTGTGGGGTAGATTTTTGCCAGTGATGCGCCGTTCCCGACAGCATAACCGAAAGTGCGCGCCACTTCTGCTCTTCTTTCCCTTTCCTGTTTCGCACGTGATTTACAATTAAAATTTGAAGTGTCAGTAGAGTGCGCAGGAAGCATGTGCAATTTCACTGCAGCAGCAGTTTCTCACCTGATTAAACCCACCATCAAATGACAATGCTGCAGCTACGCATGAGCTATCAAGGAGCCTCCTGTTCCAACAGGAAGACAGTGCTTCACTGCCAGGGCATTGCAGTGCTGCAGGGCGAGAGATTTCTCCATGTGAAGACCCCCCCCCCCCTATCAAATACTGGGAGCATTGAGCTGCTCCACCATTCAGGTTGTTCTCCGGGACATCAGGGAAAGGCAGGTGGTGTTCTTTCCTGCAAAAAGGCATCAGAAGGCGCTCCCACCTTCAGGTAGCCTGGACAGAGGTCACAGCAGAGGTGAGCAACCATGGGGTAACAAACTGAACTTCGGTGCAGTGCAGGAAACAGATCAATGACCTTCTTCGATCCACCAGGGTCAGTGTCCATATTGCACCTTCAACAGGAGTCTCCTGTGTAGTCATCAGTAATGTATATGTGCAAGTGGGCAGCTTTGCCAGAAGAGTGAGTGTGTAATTGAGGCCTAAGCATGTGGAAGATTGGCTTTTGCATGTACTTGAATGCAGTGTGTGACTGACAGGCCAGTGTTTGCGATTGGGGATGAGTCCAGACAAGGGAGTTAGGTATCACTTAACAGGTCACTATCTCTGCACTTTGTCATGGGGGCAAGCAGGCCAACAACATCAGGGGAGAGGAAACAGACAGGAGGGGGAATGCCAGACCTCAGACTCCTCACAGTCGCAGAGGAAGAGGTGATGGAGACCTTTTGGTGAAGAGTGGGGGAGATCCATCATAGACGGCGAGGGTGGACCAGCCAAGCATAAGGATAAAGATACATTCTGGTGATGGCATCCAGACACACAGGATGAACACGATGAAATGTGACATGTTCGAATCGGGTTGATTCTTAATGTGATTCTTTTCCTTCTCCACTACAGGGCAACTCCATTCTAAGGACCAGGCCAGAGCCTGATGACTCTACCTCTGGGAACAAAGAATTCAATGTCCCAGAGGATGCAACAGTCATAATATACACACAAGTATATGATGGTGCACAGACAGGCATTGATTGACACACAGGATGACCAATTAACACACAGAACACAGCAGCCAATCACCAGACAGGACACGACCACTATAAAGCCAGAGGGCACTAGTTTTCCCGCTCTCTTGGGATGCAGCCTCTGAGACAGTCAGAGCCTGTGAGCAACAACTAGAACAACTAGAACCATGTGGTAGTAAGATAGTCTGGTCAGGTTAGCCTCAGGTCTCCAGTAAACTCAGTGTAGTGTCAACCCACAGTTAAAGTATGTATGAGAGTTAAGAGTTCAATAAAATAGAGTTGCATTTCTTCAAGTGTTGGAAGCCTGTCTCTCTCACTGCTGCAGTAAACGCAGTCCTCGCAGACCCAGCTTACCCAACACATCAGCAACTTCACCTGCCCTGTCAGCAACCTCTGCTTGTGCAGTTACATCCTCACAGTCCATGGAGGGTTTATATTTAAATCTGAGAGCACAAGCAAGTGAGCACAGCACAGATATGCCCTGCAGCTGAGGGAGGCTACGATGGCCAGTTCCCCAGATAATCAGAGGGCTCTTGCGGATCAGGCCCCTATCGAGTCCCAAGTTGACGAAGGGCCTCATGTTGTGGCAAAAACAAGCCTGGGGGAAATGCAGCAAAGTTAGAGGAAAGCATGGTGCCACATATTGTCCACAGTTTTGCATAGGATATGGTGGAGACCATGATAACCACGTGTTCGACCATATCTCAGGCATTTCAGCACATAGCTTCATGAATGCTAAAGATTGTGCGTGCCATGGAAAACCAGCTTGAGCATTTGATTCATATGCACTCGGACCTGTATTCCATCACTCTAGCCATGGGTTTAGTGCAGTAGTTTCTCGGCAGGAGGGAGCAAGGCATCTGGCTCCCCCCCCCCCCCCCCCCCACCCCACCCCACCCCACCCCTAACCTCCCCCCCCCCGCTTCCAGGAGCCCCTTCCCCTCAGGAAAGGAGGAGTGCGGTGCCAGCTGACCCCAGGCCTTCCTCTCAGGACACCCCCAGGGTTGGCAGCTCTAATCTGCCTCTCTGCCAGTGACCCCGTTAGCTCCAGCAGGCGAAGCTAAGGAGGATGTCCCTCCACCAGCGCAAGAGACCCCTGGTAGGCTGGAACCCTCAAGGCCCAACACCTCCAGAGGGCACCTGCCACATTCATCCAAAGCACTGGGGCATCACAGTGAGAAAGCCACCTCCATCTCAGCTGCCAATGTTGGGGTTGCACTGAGATGTTGTGGCTGAAAAGGGTGAACATAAATGTCACATGGGTAATTTAAGCATCTGTTTTGAACTTGTAAATATACGTAGAAAATAATGGACTCGATTTTACAGCCCATTTCTGGCAAAAATCAGGGCCACGTAAAATATGTTACGTGCCCAGATTCTTCCTGCCCAACCCCCGACTTGTTCCCCATAAAGTGGGAAGTTGGGGAAGGTGCCCAGTAGGCCACTTGTCCTTAGACCGATTGAGGCCCTTAACTGGCAATTAAGGCCTCAATCCACTGTCATAAAATGCTGGTCAGTGGCAGGCAGACCAGAGTGCCAAGTCCCTTTTTGAAACTGCTTCTATGAAAAGCTGGGTAGGAAGGGGGGCACCTCATTTGGAGAGGGGTTGGGGGGGGGGGGGGGGATTCCCTGAGAAGATCAAGTTCACCCTCTCCCACCCCTACTTCCAAGGTGTCACCAGTTTTTCTGCTCTGCCTGCCCTCCTACTCCTGGCTCCCCACTGCCTTAATGAGTGTTTGAGAAAGTTCCTCTTGCCCCTTCAATGCGAGGTAGCAGAGGCCATAGGTTAACTCCTCAAGGGAAGATGGTAGGGCTAGGTCTACACCCCAGGAAAGGGGCAAAGGTCTGTCGATGGGCCAACAGTCATGCAGCTGTCAGATTGTTGGGCACACCTTGTGTAGATCAGGTTGTCCCTGGCATCCCTTACCTGTTTCACCATGGCCCTGGCATCCATAAAAGGTTTATTCACACTTATGGCCACCTCCTCATGCTCCCGCAATTCATTGTCATCTGAGGAGGTTTTATGTTTGAATAGGAAGAGAGTGAAGGAACATGTGTCCACATTGCAAAGCCAGATTGTGTGGTGGACTGCAGATCACGACTATTCTTGACACCCTCTGGAGTATGTACTGCAAAGCCACTGCAGAAGATCAAGACAGTAAAAGTGTATTTTAAGCATCCACGATGGCTCTGGAGGAAGCATATGATCTTGATTGTAGAGCCTCAATGGTGTCATCAGCTATGTACGCGGTGGATGGTCCTTATCATGGAGGAATCATCTCTCAACCTGGACTGGGGCTTCCAAAATCTCTGGGAGCCGTGAATTGCACAAGATGTCGATGTTGTGACAGGTCGCTGGGAAACGAGTACAGACCTGCCTGATTATTCTCCTGTAATTGCACACCATATTTGTACAAGGAATTAAAGCCTTTTCAATTCACAAAAGCAACTGGCTGTGCCCAGGGAGATGTATTGACCACATGAATGTATTCAATGACCCCTTGCATCGAGGAAACAGAGCAATGGCACTGAACATGGCTGATGTTGCCACTTGGCTGTCTTTATCGGTGGGAAGGTGATTGGCGTCTTTATCGGTGGGGAAGTTGGAGGCATGACGGAATAGGGCATCAGTCACCTTGAGGCAGCTGTGGATGTTTCTCTTGGCATTCTCAAAGCCACCACTGGTAATCTTGAGGACCCCGGCATGCAGTTCCCACCAATTCCATATGGTTCACGGTCTTGATGCCCAGTACCACATATCATGATTATTATTTCCCAGGACATCCTCAATCATCTATGGTTGCCTCTTTGGCATTTTGCAGTAGTTTGTTCTTGTCCTCAAGATGCATTGACACACCAGTGTCCTTCTTTGACAAGGCCTTCCCTGGACCAGCCTCCCCCTCCGGTGCTTGCTGTTGGCTTCCTGGCCTCTGCTGTTCACTAGCAAGAGCTCTTCTTCATTGAATCGTCTCCTCCTGCTTCCGAGGTGCTGGGATATTGGGCGAATGAGACCTATGGTGATTGCATTATGTTAAGAGAAGAGACGTAGAGATGAGAGCAGACTTGATCATGGTTCTCACACATACAGATAATGATCCAGGAACCCCTTGAATCGGCCAGCTCCCACTTCAACCGAGATTTCATTCAGCGAAGCTGCATTACTAACTATGGTGCTTGTAACATTTGAGACCTGCCGGGCAGTTTTCAACCTCATCCTGTCACCCTCAGTATTGTCTCCATCATCCCTGTGCCACACAACCATAACCTTTTGTCTTCCTGCTGTGTGACTTTTGAACCTCCCCTGATTACCCTAGACCCTATCATCATTACCACTGGCATGTCATCTCTCTTCCCTGTACCTGCACCTGTGCCCATCCAAATGTCCACTCTAGCCCTGAACTCTCTAGTTATCCTCCTCACTACACCTACGCTCTGCTCTATGAAACATGAACTTCAAACCTGCTGCCTACTGAATCCAGCCCCCTCCTGTACCTATGTCTGTTCCTTCACCATGCAGCACCCTCAGTTTGAACCACAGGGCCCCAACATTGACAGCATCAATCCCATCTTTAGATTAATTATTCTCTGTCTGGGAACCACCCCCCCCCCCCTACCCACCCTCACCCCTTGAGGACACTAGGCCCT
Source organism: Scyliorhinus canicula (assembly GCF_902713615.1). Lineage (NCBI taxonomy): Eukaryota > Metazoa > Chordata > Chondrichthyes > Carcharhiniformes > Scyliorhinidae > Scyliorhinus > Scyliorhinus canicula. Next base: position 154,188,832 of record NC_052155.1, on the reverse strand, counting down.
TCCCTCCTCCGCATCTCTCCACACCCAACCATCACCATATGTCCTTGCCACCTTTCTGTACCTCCCCATCCACCTTTCCAGCCCCTGTGATGAAGATGTTCAGTAAGATGTCTTAAAACACCAGGTTAAAGTCCAACAGGTTTGTTACAAACACTAGCTTTTGGAGCACTACTCCTTCCTCAGGTGCATGCCCCCTTTAAAAGTCTGTGAACCAGGTGCCGTGAGAATGCCATAAAATGTTGACGCTATCTTGAAGGTAGAACTTAACAGTAAACAGTTGGATGCTGATGAGTATTATTTATTTAGCGAATACCGGAAGACAAGTGAGAGTATTCATGGCATGCAGCTTTACAGGTAGGAACTTGCTGTAGGCCAATATGAGATCCAGCGTGCCACTTACTTAACCTCCACATTTCAACTCACTCATTGTGGAATCAAAATTTCCACTGATTCATTCAAACTGAATGCCTTGTTCCCCGTTTTTGCAGGTTCCATACAATTCCCTGCATGATGTAAGATCGTGGTTTTCATGGGACAGATTGTGATCCCACAATCGGTTGGCTGAGTTTCAGTCTGCTGCTGTTTGTTGCAGCACAGTCACGTCCCAAATCCAAAGCTAGGAATCATCCAACAGGTGATCATGCTGGGGACTGCAAAAAATTCACGTGGCTCTGTAACCTTCGGGACGATAGTTTTCTGTAGTGTATTAATCAATTGTGCTGAATTGCAGTAACTGGGGTAGCTGTTAGTCATCACTAATCCAGCAATTTGGAAGCCGCCTAAAGATTGAGTGAACACTGAAGGATTGAGTGTTGTCATGGATACAGCTTGAAAAGATTCTAGTACTGAATCTACCAAATCTACTTGCTTATATGATATGAAGCGTGGCATTCAGATTTCCCATTTAAGGGATTTGGAAGTGGTCCGTTATTGAGAGAATGTCTGAATTTGTATCATCTCAGTTATAGTGTTGACTGGTTGGAATTAGATCAAAAATAAAGGGCGCGATCTTCCCAAAAGAGAACAAAGTCCCTGAGCAAGCGCGTTTATCGTGTGTTTCCCGGCACGCACAGTGTTGAATAAGGAGCCCAAGCTGGCATGTTCGAGTGCGCAAGATTGGGCCGGGGTTGCCTGGCGTGGGTGTTGGGGGATACGGGAGGGGGGGGGGGGTGCAGGGGACCCTCCCATGTTGCACTCGGGTTGGGAGAAGTCGAGGTATTTTTTTGAGGCCTCAGGGATTGGGACAACATTTTAAAATGGCATACCGATCTCTCACTACGATGGGGAGTTCCAGCGAGCGGAGCTCTCCATTGTAAAAAACGGGGCTATGAGCGACCTCTGCCGCGTGCTCCCCATTTAGGCCCCTTATTCAAAGTGAGTTGCGTTGATTAGCCATGTGTTTCTCAGCACTCCGCGGCTAAATGCGCTTGCTTGGAGATTTGTTCCCTTTCAGACCATAAGTCCATAAGATGTAGGAGCAGAATTAGGCCACTTGGACCATCGAGTCTGCTCCGCCATTCAATCATGGCTGATATTTTTCTCATCCCCATGCTCCTGCCTTCTCCCCATAACTCCTGATCCCCTTATTAATCAAGAATCTATTTATCTCTGTCTTAAAGGCACTCAGGGACTTGGCCTCCACAGCCTTCTGTGGCAAAGAGTTCCACAGATTCACCACCCTCTGGCTGAAAAAATTCCTCCTCATCTCTGTTTTGAAGGATTGTCCCTTTCGTCTGAGATTGTGTCATCTGGTTCTAGATTTTCCTCACCACTACCACTCTATTCAGGCCTCACAGTATCCTGTAATTTTCAATAAGATCCACCATCATCCTTTTAAACTCCAACGAGTACAGGCCCAGAGTCCTCAACCGTTTCTCGTACGACAAGCTCTTCATTTCAGGGTTAATTCTTGTGAACCTCCTCTGGACCCTTTCCAAGGCCAGCACATCCTTCCTTAGATACGGGGCCCAAAAATGCTCACAATTCTCCAAATGGGTTCTGACCAGAGCTTTATATAGTCTCAGGTTTACATCCCTGCTCTTGTATTCTAGCCCTCTTGACATGACTGCTAACATTGCATTTGCCTTCCTAACTGCCAACTGAAACTGCACGTTTTGGGAAAATTGCGCCCTAAGTGTGGGCTAAACCGGTGAGAAACTCCCCAGGGCCCCAAAAAGGTGCAGTCTTGCAAAAAGGGAACAAAGTCCCCGAGTGACTGCCTTTAGCCGCATGTTTCCCGGCACTTGCAGCGCTGTGAAACATGTGGCTATTCAATGCGACTTTCTTTGAATAAGGGTCCTGAATGGGGAACGCACGTTCGAGGCCGCACATAGCCCATTTTTTACAAAGGCACTCAAAGAACAAAGAAAAATGACAGCACAGGAACAGGCCCTTTGGCCCTCCAAGTCTGCGCCGATCCAGATCCTCTATCTAAAACTGTCGCCTATTTTCTAAGGTTCTGTATTCCTCTGCTCCCTGCCCATTCATGTATCGGTCTAGATACATCTTAAATGACGCTATCGTGCCCGCCTCTACCACTTCTGCCGGCAATGCGTTCCAGGCACCCACCACCCTCTGCATAAAGAACTTTCCACGCATATCTCCCTTAAACATTTCCCCTCTCACCTTGAACTCATGACCCCTAGTAATTGAGTTCCCCACTCTGGGAAAAAGCTTCTTGCCATCCACCCTGTCAATACCCCTCATGATTTTGTCGACCTCAATGAGGTCCCCCCTCAACCTCTGTCTTTCTAATGAAAATCATCCTAATCTACTCAACCTCTCTTCATAGCTAGCGCCCTCCATACCAGGCAACATCCTGGTGAACCTCCTCTGCACCTTCTCCAAAGCATCCACATCCTTTTGGTAATGTGTCGACCAGAACTGCACGCAGTATTCCAAATGTGGCCGAACCAAAGTCTTATACAACTGTAACATGACCTGCCAACTCTTGTACTCAATATCCCTTCCGATGAAGGAAAGCATGCCGTATGCCTTCTTGACCACTCTATCGACCTGCGCAGCAACCTTCAGGGTACAATGGACCTGAACACCCAGATCTCTCTGCACATCAATTTTTCCCAGGTTTTTTCATTCACTGTATAGTTCGCTCTTGAATTGGATCTTCCAAAATGCATCACCTCGCATTTGCCCGGATTGAACTCCATCTGCCATTTCTCCGCCCAACTCTCCAATCTATCTACATTCTGCTGTATTCTCTGACAGTCCCCTTCAGTACCTGATACTCCACCAATCTTAGAGTCAACTGCAAACTTGCTAATCAGACCACCTATACCTTTCTTCAGATCATTTATGTATATCACAAACAACAGTGGTCGCAGCACAGATCCCTGTGGAACACCACTGGTCACAGTTCTCCATTTTGAGAAACTCCCACTACTACTCTCTGTCTCCTGTTGCCCAGCCAGTTCTTTATCCATCTAGCTAGTATACCCTGGACCCCATGAGACTTCACTTTCCCTATCAGCCTACCATGGGGAACCTTATCAAGTGCCTTACTGAAGTCCATGTATATGACATCTACAGCCCTTCTCTCATCAATCAACTTTGTCACTTCCTCAAAGAATTCTATTAAGTTGGTAAGACATGACCTTCCCTGCACAAAACTATGTTGCCTATCACTGATAAGCCCATTTTCTTCCAAATGGGAATAGATCCAATCCCTCAGTATCTTCTCCAGCAGCTTCCCTACCACTGACGTCAAGCTCACCGGTCTATAATTACCTGGATTATCCCTGCTACCCTTCTTTAGCAAGGGGACAACATTAGCAATTCTCCAGTCCTCCTGTACCTCACCCGTGTTCAAGGATGCTGCAAAGATATCTGTTAAGGCCCCAGCTATTTCCTTTCCCACTTCCCTCACTAACCTGGGATAGATCCCATCTGGACCTGGAGACTTGTCCACCTTAATGCCTTTTAGAATACCCAACACATCCTCCATCCTTATGCCAACTTGACCTAGAGTAATCAAACATCTATCCCTAACCTCAATATCCGTCATGTCCCTCTTCTCGGTGAATACCGATGCAAAGTACCCGTTAAGAATCTCATCCATTTTCTCTGACTCCACACATAGCATTCCTCCTTTGTCCTTGAGTGGGCCAACCCTTTCTCTAGTTACCCTCTTGCTCCTTATATATGAATAAAAGGCTTTGGGATTTTCCTTAACCCTGTTTGCTAAAGATATTTCATGACACCTTTTAGCCCTCTTGATTCCTCGTTTCAGATTGGTCCTACATTCCCGATATTCTTCCAAAGCTTCGTCTTTTCCTCTTTTTCTTCTTAGCTCGTCTCACAATTTCACCTGTCATCCATGGTTCCCTAATCTTGCCATTTCTATCCCTCATTTTCACAGGGACATGTCTGTCCTGCACTCTAATCAACCTCTCTTTAAAAGCCTCCCTCATTTCAAATGTGGATTTACCTTCAAACAGCTGCTCCCAATCCACATTCCCGAGCTCCTGCCGAGTTTTGGTGTAGTTGGCCTTTCCCCAATTTAGCACTCTTCCTTTAGGACCACTCTCGTCTTTGTCCATGAGTATTCTAAAACTTACGGATTTATGATCACTATCCTCAAAGTAATCCCCGACTGAAACTTCAACCATTTGGCCGGGCTCATTCCCCAACGCCAGGTCCAGTATGGCCCCTTCCCGAGTTGGACCATTTACATACTGCTCTAGAAAACCCTCCTGGATGCTCCTTACAAACTCTACTCTAGAGTTTGCTCCTTACAAACTAGTTCCTTACAGGCTTTAGTTACTACCTCCTTAGTGTCCGCTAACTTCCTCATTTGGTTCCCACCCCCCTGCCACATTAGTTTAAACTCTCCCCAACAGCATTAGCAAAAGGACCCTCAAGGACATTGGTTCCAGTCCGGCCCAGGTGTAGACCAGAACCGGTCCCAATGTCCCAAAAATCTGAATCCCTCCCTCCTGCACCATCTCTCAAGCCACGCATTCATCCTGCCTATTCTTTCATTTCTACTCTGACTATCATGTGGCACTGGTAGCAATCCTGAGATTACTATCTCTGAGATCCGCCTTTTTAACTTGGCTCCTAACTCCCTAAATTCTGCATGTAGGACCTCATCCCGTTTTTTACCTATATCATTGGTGCCTATATGGACCATGACAACTGGCTGTTCACCCTCCCCCTTCAGAATGTTCTGCAGCCAATCTGAGACATCCCTGGCCCATGCCCCTGGGAGGCAACATACCATTCGGGAGTCTCATTTTCAACCACAAAACCGCCTATCTACTCCCCTTATAATTGAATCCCCTATGACTATAGCCCTTCCACTCTTTTTCCCGCCCTTCTGTACAGCAGAGCCAGCCACGGTGCCATGAACCTCGCTACTGCTGCCTTCCCCTGGTGAGCCATCTACCCCAACAGTATCCAAAACGGTATACCTGTTTTGGAGGGAGATGACCGCAGGGGACACCTGCACTGCCTTCCTGCTTTTTCTCTGCCTTTTGGTCACCCATTCCCTTTCTCCCTCAGCAATTCTAACCTGTGGTGTGACCAATTCGCTAAACGTGCTATCCGCGACCTCCTCAGCATCGCGGATGCTCTAAAGTGAGTCCATCCGCAGCTCCAGAGCCATCATGCGGTCTAACAAGAGCTGCAGCTGGACACACTTCCTGCACGTGAAGGAGCCAGGGACATCAGCCACGTCCCTGAGCTCCCACATTGAGCAAGAGGAGCATAACACGGATCTGAGATCTCCTGCCATTTTAAATCTTAAGCTTAACTTAGTCCAACTAAGTCTAACTGTCACTTGATAACAGCTCCTCCACAAACCACCTTCTATATACAGTGACCGCAATGCACTGGTGCAAATTTTCCCCGCAACAGCCAATCAGTGGCTCCTCTCTGCTGCCCTCTGCTGCATGCTTGCCTTCACTTGAACATGGAGGGTGTCTTGCTCAGGTACACCTTCTGGATACAGTAACCACAATGCCCTGATGTAAATTTTTCCCGCAGGAGCCAATCAGCGGCTCCGCTCTGCTGCCCTCTGCTGGATATGGAGAGAGATCGGGTCACCATTTTTAAATGGTGTCCTGACTCCGAGGCCCTGAAAAGAATCCCCGACCTCCCCTACTCATCAATATAAGAGGGTCCCCCGGCACCCTCCAACATCCACGGCAGGCTACTCCAGCCCAATCGCGCATGCACAAAAAATGCCAGCTTGGCACCTTGGCAGTGCCAACCTAACACACTGACATTGCCCCTGCCAGCACCTCCTGGGCAGTGCCAGGCTGGAACCCAGGTGGCACTTCCAGGTGCCAGGCTGGCAGTGTCAGGGTACCCAGATGGAACCAGCCCAAAGGACATGAAGCTGAGGGCCTCCGATCCCCTGGGAGACCCCCACAAGTGCCATTCCATCTGGTCCCTGTTTTTGGGGACCAGTGCCAATCAGTGCTTGCCCAAAGTCCCCAAGGCAAAAGGATTGGATCCCAAAGCCTCAGGTACCTCGGGAAGTTGAACATTAGAGTAAGACTTACTACCTCGCTCTAATATGCAGATTTTCTAAAAAGCCCCTTGTGGGCGTGATTCCACTTGCAACGTCTCACGGGATTGCATTGAATCTCGTGAGGCGGTGCGAGCCGGGTAAATCTCAGGAGCGGGGTCCCCTGGCTTTCACCAGCCACCTGCACCACGGCAAGTTGCTTTTCCGGCGAGCGTGGCCAGAGGATCGCATGCCAAGTGTCATTGAATAGAGGTGGGGAACTCGCCAATGGGAATCTCCCTGAAAGAGCCGCCACAAATTAAGTTGGAAATTCTGGAGGGAGAATCCGGCCCAATGAATAAGTTTTTAATTAGAACATAGAACATAGAACAGTACAGCACAGAACAGGCCCTTCGGCCCTTGATGTTGTGCCGAGCAATGATCACCCTACTCAAACCCACGTATCCACCCTATACCCGTAACCCAACAACCCCCCCCCCCCCCACTTAACCTTACTTTTTAGGATACTACGGGCAATTTAGCATGGCCAATCCACCTAACCCATCATTGACTCATCATTGACTCTCCAATAATAGGCCATAACCTTTCCCTAATCACACTACAATAACCCTTTAAAATGTTAAAAATTGAGTAGTTAAATGTTTTATTTAAATCCTCTATTAGATCTCCACTGGCCTTTTCTACTTCAATGGAAATAATCTCAGCACCTCAAGTCTCTCCTGATAGCTATAATTTTCCTCTCCCATAAATATTGCTTCCAATGCTGGTACTACGAAAGGGTTATTACTGAAGCCACAGTTCAGGATCTTTGCCTATAAATCCTATCGACATGATGGTGCGAATGGCCTCTTTCTGAGCTGTAAGCATCCATGGTTCCAAAAGAGTGGAGGTATCAGGGTTCTCTTTAATGAGTAAGTTCAAAGGCACTGTATGTTTTATGTTCTAAGAGCGAAGCATACCAGAGAGGCTTATACAAATTAGTTTTCCTAAATGCTGTCTGGTTTCTGCCATTTTCTGTTATCATTTCAGCCTTATAAAGGGATGTACTGCAAATTGAGGAGGAGTGTGAGACTGACCAGCTTTGAGAAAGTTGCCTTTGCTCTGTAAATGTTGATTTTGCTGTGCCATCTCTGCCTTGAATTTAATATCTGTCTCATGATTCATGCTCAGGTCAATCAGTCTGCTCCTGATGTAGTGAAATGTCACGGCAAATGAGATTTCTTTATCACATGTTCCACAGTACATCTAAGAATGGATGAAAATGCTGCCTCAAGAATTCTTGGAAGTCTGTCTTGAGAATATAATAATAGTGTAGTATTTAGTGTGTTACAAGTAGCTTACTGACCAAATATGGCTGATGCACAGATTTCTTTCCTTGGGGTACTTGTCATATTATTCTGAAGAAATTGATCTATCTGTTTGACTCTGTGCTTCCACCAATGATTATTATTAACATCCTAGGGCGTTAACGAGATACTGAATTGGACCAGCCAGATAAATACAGTGGCAGGTCAGAGGCTGGGAATTCTGTGGAGAGTCTAACTCACCTCCTGACTCCCCAAAGCCTGTCCACCATCCATAAGGCACAGGTCAGGAGTGTAATGGAATGCTCTCCGCTTCCCTGGATGGTTGACTCTCACATCTCCTGATTGAATAAATGTTTAACAACTCTGTGCTTCTACCAATTATTTTTTTTTCAATTAGGCAAGTATCCACTGTAAATGGTTTTTGGTCAGGACAAATGACCACCATCAGTAGGGCACTGAGATCACCGTGGACATCCAATCGTTTCACATCTGCATTCCCCACCATGACAGCTTCAGAACGTTTTACTTCTTTGTTGAATGGGTGTCCAACCACCGCCATTCTTCCCTGCTTGCTGAAATTGTTCTCATATTGAACAACTTCTCCTTTGACTTCATGCAATCCTCCAAATAGAAGGTGTTGCTGTGGAAACCAGCATGGGTGTAAACTACACTTGCCTTTTTGTGGGATAATTGGGACATCCTCCTACATCAACTACTCGGGTCCTCTCCCTCCCATTATATATCTCCATTGATACCACTTCCTGTCCTTTCCACAAATTGGAAAATTGCATCAGCTTTGCTTCCAATCTTGCCTCTCTCACACCTTGAGATGATCTGTTTCTGACTCTTCCCTTCCTTCACCTCCCTCTCTGTTTCTGGGGGTAGGCTGTCGAACCATGCCTACAATAAACCCACTGACTCCCACAACTACCTTGAACTGATATTTTTTGTCTTCATGGTAGAAGATAATATACAATTTCCCAAACCTGTAGTTAATGCCGAGGCACTTGGTGCAATAAACATCACCAGGGAGACGGTATTGAATAAGCAGATGGGATTAAAGGCAGATACATCTCCGGGACCTGATGACCTGGACCCTGAAGTATTAAGGGAGATGGCAGCAGAGTTAGTGGATGCATTGGTTACGATATTTGAGAATTCCCTGGATTCTGGAAGGGTCCCGGAGGATTGGAAACCGGCTGATGTGACATCCCTATTCAAAAAGGGAGAGAGGCAAAACGTACGAAACTATAGACTGGTTAGTTTGACCTCTGTGGTGGAGAAATCAATCATTACGGAGGGCATGACTGAACATGTGGAAAGACAAAGCTCAATCCACAATTTTCAGCATGGTTTTATATAAGGGTAAGTCATGCTTGACAAACTTGCTTGAGTTTTTTGAGGATGTAACCAAAAAGATGGATAAGGGGGAACCTGTGGATGTGGTATATCTGGAATTCCAGAAGGCATTTGACAAGGTGCCGCATAAAAGACTGATCCAGGAAAGATTTCAGGGGATTGGGGGTAGAGTACTAGATTGGATTAAGGATTGGCTGACTGACAGAAAGCAGAGGGTCAGGATAAATGGGTCCTTCTCTGGCTGGTGAATTATAACTAGCAGGGTGCTGCATTGGTCAGTCCTCAGACCTCAACTGTTTACAATCTATATTAAGATCTGTCAAGCAGGAACAGAGTGTAACATAGCAAAATTTATGGATGATACTAAAAGAGGTGTGAAAACAGGCAGTGAAGAGGAGATAAAAACTTTACAGATCTCCTCAAGTGCAAGGATGAGCCTGATACAGTTTAAGGTGGTGCACAGGGTGCGTATGACTCGGGTGAGAATGAGTGGGTTCTTTCAGTGGTTAGCAGATGAATGTGAGAGGTGTGGGCGGGGGCCAGCGAATCACGCGCACATGTTTTGGGGCTGCGAAAAATTGGGAAGATTCTGGGCGAAAGTGTTCGCGGTCTTAGTCAGGGTAGTGGAGGAGGATGTGGACCGGACCCTTTGCTGGCGATATTTGGGGTTTCAGAGAAGCCAGAGCTCATGAAGAGGAGGAAGGCTGATATCTTGGCCTTCACCTCTCCGATTGCACGGCGGTGAATTTTGCTGGAGTGGCGGTCGGCATAGCCTCCGGGGGTAATGGCTTGGTTAGGTGACCTATACGACTTCCTGCAATTAGAAAAGATAAAGTATGAGTTAAGGGGCTCTTCAGGGGGGTTTGAGGAAAGGTGGGGGATGTTTGTGACCGTGTTTGAGGGGCTGTTCGTTGCGGGGAAAGGGGGTGAAAAAGAGGAAAAATCTGTACAGACTGTATAGTTGACTGTAGTGAAGCATGTTTCCCGGAGTGTTTGTTCGCTGTAACCTGTTTTGATACATGTTTGTAATAAAATACATTTATAAAAAACTTTACAGATGGATATAGATAGGCTAGGAGATTGGGCCAAAATTTGACAGATGGAGTTTAATGTAGATAAGTGTGAGGTTATCCATTTTGGCTGAAAAAAATAGAAAGGCAAATTATTATCCAAATAGAAAGCAGATTCAAAATGCATTTGGGCAGTGAGATCTGAGTGTCTTTGTTCATGAATCGCAGAAAGTCTGTGTACAGGTACAGCATGTAATTAAAAAGGCAAATGGAATGTTCGTGTTTATTTCAAAGTATAAAAGTAGAGAAGTGTTGTTGCAATTGTATAGGCTGTTGATGAGACCACATCTGGAGTATGGTGTCCAGTTTTGGTCTCCTTATTTGAGGAAGGATGTGGTGGCATTGGAGGCAGTTCAGAGGAGGTTCACCAGATTGGTTCCAAGGATGAAAGGGTTGACATATGAGGAGAGGTTAAACAGTTTGGGCTTATACTCGCTGGAGTTTAGAAGGATGAAAAGCGATCTGATAGAGTTATATAAAATACTAAAAGGAATTGATGAAGTAAACGTATGCCAAATGTTCCCCCTTGGGGACAATCAAGAACGTGAGGTCACGGATATAGGGTGAGAGGCAGTAGATGTAGAACTGAGAAGAGGAGGAACTAGTTCTCACAGAGGGTGGTGAAGTTGTGGAACTCTCTGCCCCATAGTGTGGTGGAATCTGAGGCATTAAATGGTTTCAAGAAGGAAATAGATATATTTCTGATAAAAAATGGGTGAAAGGGATATGGGGTTCAGGTGGGGAGGTGGATTTGAGACCAGGGAGAGATCAGTCAAAGGTCCAAATTGCCTCCTTCAGCTCCTAATTCCTACGTTCCTATTACACTTCCTTCCATCCTGCTTCTTGTAATAACTCAGTTTCTCCATCTCCATTGCATCTGTTCTGTCATTTTCCATGCCAGTGCTTCTAATATATCTTCCTTTCTCCTGAACCGAAGATTTCTTTCCATTGTGGGTGTGTCCTTTCCATTTCTCACACTTCTACTCATTCCCGTTTCCCTCCTTTCCAGAACCATGACCTTGTCCTCACCTTGTACCCTATCAGCCTCTATATTCACTTATGATCCTTTGCTATTTCTGCCACCTCCAATGTAATGGCGTCACCAACCACGTCTTCCCTTCCCCTTCATTTTCTGCATTCCAAAGGGACATTCACTCCACAGCAACCTGGTTCACTTTTCAATCACCCCCTCCCTATCATACAGCACCTCCTCACGAAAGTGTGGGATTTGCAGCATTTGCCCATATATGCCTCCTCTCTTCCCATTGTCCAAGTTCCAAACACTCCTTCCAGATGAAACAACAATTCACTTGTACTTCTTTCGGTTTAGTACAGTGTATTGTATTATTTGCCCATGATATAGTCTCCTTTACACTCAGGAGACCAAAAGCAGACTGAGTGATTGTTTGCAGAACAGCTCTGTTCCGTCTAGCAGAGTGACCAAGAGTTTCTAGTCAGTTGTCATTTTAATTCTCCTGCCCACTCCCACTCTGTGTCCTTGGTCACCTGTACTGTTCTAGCAAAGCTCAATAGCAGTTTGTGGAACAGAACCTTGATTAGGCACTTTACACGCTTCACGGATCACCATTAAGTTCGACCAATTTCAGACAGTAACCACTGTTCCGATTTTTTCAGACAGCATATGCTGAAAATAATTCTGTTTTTGTCTTTGCGCTGCCCCAAACCCATTTCTTATTTCTTTTGTTTTATCATCACCAGCCAGTTTTGCCTGGTACCATTATCCCTTTTTTTAACATTTAAACTCTCATACCTTTAACACGATCACAGACTTTCCCTTTTGTTCTTTCCTTGGCCTCACCAACCCCCCAATTTCCCCTATAGTTGCTTAAACCTGTTGCATCTCTAACTTTTTCCAATTCTGATGGAGAATCAACAGTCTGAAACATTAGCTCTTTTTTCTTTTTCTACAGATGGTGCCTGACCAGTTGCGTATTTGCAACATTTTCTGTTTTATTCGAAAAGTATAGGGTAGGATTCTCCGTTGGCTGACGCCGAAATCAGGAAACGCGATTGGGCGGAGAATAGGTTCCAAGGGCAAAATCGCGGCGGGTGCCGATTTGACAATAAATCACAATTCTCCGTCAGTTGGACTGCGGCGTCAAGGCGGTCCGGAATGCCCGTACAGTAAACACCGTTTGCATATTATTAGCGGCCCTGACCCGGTATTCTCCGGGGCCTCCGCGATTCTCTGCCTCCGATGGGCCAAGTTCCCGATGGCGCGGTTCACTTGTCCTTTTAAAAATCGTGAAACCGGCATCGTGGCTGCTGAGGAAGAGAGAAGGGGTAGAGAAAATATCCAACATCGCCATAGTTTGCTGACAGTTGTGCCACTGGCCGGAGGCTTCTGCCAGGGCCGGGAGGGGAATAGCAGGTGGTGGCCAGGAGGTGAGCTGTGGGATTGAGGTGGACGGGCACGGAACACCATTGCCGCGGCCAACAAGGCAGCCATACAGCAGTGCATGCTGCTGACAGCCATACAGCAGTGCATGCTGCTGACAGCCATACAGCAATGCATGCTGCTGACAGCCATACAGCAGTGCATGCTGCTGACAGCCATACAGCAGTGCATGCTGCTGACAGCCATACTGCAGTGCATGCTGCTGACAACCATACAGCAGTGCATGCTGCTGACAGCCATACAGCAGTGCATGCTGCTGACAGCCTACTGTGAACCTAGGGCTATGGGTCGCATAGGTGTCCCCCAGGCCAGCCCCCTAGGTGCGCGCTGGCCGCAGCCGACCCATCAGCTGTATGGGCGTGTTCCCAGCACAACCAGTACCATCTTGTTGGCTGGGATGAGTGTGTATGGGTATTTAATTTGTATGTGATTTTACAGGGTTTCTGCTGCACTTCTGGTAATGTTACTGCTGCGGAGTAAGAGCACCCCCCTGATCATTGTTATGAGCATCCCAATGGAATTGGTATGATGTGAATGAACGATTCTGGTAAATAGAAGGCCATGGTAATATAGATTGGACATTCTCTATTTTTACACAGTGCAGCCATAGGGCTTCCCAACTCAGATTTATGGGATTCCAGTTCTCGGCTTCCCAATTTGGCATCAACATTCCACCTCACCTCCATTCTCTATCAGGTTTCTATTGCTGCGTCAGGAAGAAACATGCCGGTGCCTCCCTCTCAATTATTTGAGCTGTTTAACGATCACTTGACAGTTTCCTGTTCCCAATTATTCAAAGATACCCCAGGGTCCTGGAGACCACACTGTTAGAGGACCTGATGAGTACAGACAGTAAGGAAGGGGTCTCTGTGGGAAGATGTATGTACAGCTACTGAACAGGGCCCGATACAAGACCAGACGGAAATGGGGGGACGAACTGGGAACAGAGGTGGGTTGGGGACTCTGAAGAGAAGCATTCAGCAGGGCCAACTCCACCTCCTCCTGTATGGTGCACTATCAATTATGACGAGACGAGAGTAGAGTGTAATCGAGGCTTTATTAAGCAGAGCCTCCTGCAGCTGCTGCCGAAATGGCTGCAGCTCGGAGAGCCCACACATTTATACTCCGCCTAGGGCGGAGCCAGCAGGCAGGAATATACCCCCGTACCTGGAGTACAGGAGCCTCACAGTATTACATCTCGTATGTGATATATACAACAGTGGTGACTAGCACATTCACCCCCTGTTAAAAAAAGAGTCCAACGGGGGTGATGGGGAAAAACTATTTCCATGCATTTTAAGGTTAACATTTTGAGGAAAGTCACAAATTCAGACAATCGGGCGCCTTGATCCTCCGTTGTGAGCGCCGCAGTCCCGGTGGCGATGTAGGCGTTGGCTCGGTCGCCGGTGACTCCGGGAGCATGTAGACCTCATCTTCATCCCCGGGTGGGACCAAGGGGAGGACAGATCGTCCTGGAGCGGAGGCTCTGGTGAGGTGCGTTGGGGGGAGGATGGGTGGCGCCAGGGCAGAGGTGGGGTGTGGGGAACCAGCTGGTGCAAGGTCCCTGAGGGAGACTGTGTCTTGGCGGCTGTCGAGGTACGCCACGTAGGCTTACTGCGGGTTTGCATGGAGTATCTGTCCACTCTCGACCAACGGGTCTGCCTTGTGGAGCCGCACGTGCTTGCGGATGAGAACAGGTCCTGGAGCTGCCAGCCACATTGGAAGCGAAACCCCGGAGGTAGACTTCCTGGGGAAGGCAAGGAGACGTTCATGAGGGGTTGCATTAGTTGCAGTGAAAAGTAGCGATCGGATGGAGTGAAGGGCGTCGAGGAGGACCTCCTGCCAGCGGGAGACCGGGATATTTTTGGACCATAGGGCCAGTTGGACGGCCCTCCAGACCATCCCATTCGTCCGCTCCACCTGCCTGTTTCCCCAGTGGCTGTAGCTGGTCGTCCTGCTCGAGTCGATGCCCTTGCTGACCAGGTACTTACGCAGCTCATCACTCATAAAGGAGGATCCCCTGTCGTTGCGGATGTGAGCGCGGAAACCGAACAGGGCGAAGATGGTGTTGAGTGCTTTGATGACTGACAAACGTCAGATCGGGGCATGGAACGGCGAAGGGGAATCAGGAGTATTCGTCGACCACATTAAGGAAGTACGTGTTTCAGTCAGTGGAGGGGAGGGGCCCTTTGAAATCCACGCTGAGGCGTTCAATGGGCGGGAGGCCTTCACTAGATGCGCATGGTCTGGCCGGTAGAAGTGCGGTTTGCACTCCACACAGACCTTGCAGTTTCTGGTGATAGCCCTGACCTCCTCAATGGAGTACGGCAGATTTCAGGCCTTTATGAAGTGACAGAACCGGGTGACCCCTGGGAGACCGAGAGCGTCGTGTAGGGTTCTGAGTTGGTCCACTTGTGCGCTGGCACATGTACCTCGGGATAGGGCATTGGGGCGCTCGTTGAGCTTATCGGGGCGATACAAAATCTCGTAATTGTAGGTGGAGAGTTCGATCCTCTACCTCAAGATTTTATCATTTTTGATTTTGCTCCGCTGTGTGTTATTGAACATGAAGGCAACCGACCGTTGATCAGTGAGGAGAGTAAATTCTTGCCGGCCAGGTAATGTCTCCAAGCCGCACAGCTTCTACGATCGCTTGGGCCTCCTCGATGGAGAAGTGCCAAATTTCGGAGGCATGGAGGGTAGTGAAAAGAATGCCACAGGCCTGCCTGCTTGGTTGAGGGTGGCGGCCAGAGCGACGTCTGATGCATTGCTCTCGACTTGGAAAGGGAGCGTCTCGTCGACCGCGTGCATCATAGCCTTGACGATGTCGGCCTTGATATGGTTGAAGGCCTGGTGAGCCTCGGCCGTCAGTGGGAAAGCGGTGGAGTGAATGAGCGGGCGGGCCTTGTCCGCATAGTTTGGGACCCACTGGGCGTAGTATGAGAAGAACCCCAGGCATCATTTGAGAGCCTTGGGGCAGTGGGGGAGGGGGAGTTCCATGAGGGAGCGCATGGGGTCGGGCCCTAGAACTCCATTTTTCACCACATAGCCAAGGATGGCTAAGTGGTTGGTGCTGAACACGCACCTCTCTTCCTTGTTGTACGTAAGGTTGAGGAGTTTGGCAGTCGATCGTGATGGAGGCGAGCTGTTGCTGGTGTTGGAAGATCCCTGGCTGGTCGGCGGCTGTTGCAGGCGATGAGCAGCCCGATGAGGTGCCCGACAAGCAGGGGTCCTGAGGCAGGGAAGGTGGCGGCGCACACGTGGCAGGCGGCTTTAAAGATAGCGCGCCCACAGCCCGCACGTGTCCAGAGGCATACAAAATGGCGGCGCCCATGGGTTGCACGTGTTCTGAGGTGAGGAAGATGGCAGTGCCCATGGACTGCACGTGGGTTGCAGGGGCGAAAATGGCGGCGCCCACGGGTCGCACATTGGGGGTACAGGAACAATGGGCCTGGTTACAGCGGCGATCGAGCGGGCCTAACACACAGCAGCGCAATGTCCTTTCTTCCCACAGGCCTTGCAGAGTGTGCTCCGCGCCGGGCAGCGCTGCCAGGGGTGCTTTGTTTGTCCGCAGAAGTAGCACTTGGGTCGCCCGGTGTTGGCTGGCTGCCGCGCGGCGCAGGCTTGGGGTTGGCTGGGTGCGGTCACTGGTGGAGTGAAAGATGCGGTGTTCACTGGTGGGGTCCACGATGTCCAGGAGGGGGATGCTGTGCGGTCGGGGGCGTACACTTGTACATTACGGGAGGCGACCGTTCATGAGAGCGCTGGTTTCTTGGTCGCTGCAAGGTCGAGGGTAGCCCCTTCTAAGAGGCGCTGGCAGATGTACGCCGAACCTATGCCTGTAACGAAAGCATCCCTGATTAGGAGTTCGGAATGTTTAACTGCCGAAACGGCCTGGCAATCGCAGTCCCTCGCCAGGGCATGCAGGGCATGCCAGAAATCTTCCACAGACTCACGGGGGAGTTGATGCCGTGTGGACAGGAGGTGCCTGGCATAGAGTTTGTTGGTCTTCTGGGTGTAGTTCTCTTTTAGAAGCGCCATGGCCTCAGCGTAGGTGGACGCTCCCGGGTGAGAGGAAAGATATCGGAGCTCAGCCGTGTATATAGGATCTGGAGTTTCAGTGCCTCTGTGGGTTGTTCTGTCACAGATCCAATGTAGGCTTCAAAGCAAGCGAGCCAGTGGAAGAAGGCTGACTTGGCGTTGTCTGCTTGAGGGTACAGCTGCAGGCGATCTGGCTTGATGCGGAGATCCATCGTTGTAAAATCTCTGCGTAATAAATTGATGCACTATCAATTACGACAAGAGTAGAGTGTAATCGAGGCTTTATTACGCAGAGATATGTTGCCTCCTGCAGCTGCTGCCGAAATGGCTGCAGCTCGGTGAGCCCACACATTTATACTCCACCTACTGGGTAGAGCCAGCAGGCAGGGATCTACCCCTGTACCTGCAGTACAGGAGCCTTACAGTATTATATCTCGTATGTGATATATACAAGAGTGGTGACTACCACACTGTGCAATGCTCAGCCTCATGCAGTTTAAAGTGGTGCACAGATCATACCTGACCAGAACCCGAATGAGCAGGCTCTTCCCGGAGGTGGAGGATATATGTGAACGGTGCCAGAGAGGCCCGGCCAAACACACCCACATGTTTTGGGTCTGCCTCAAACTTGCTGGGTTCTGGACAGTCTTTTCCGAGGCAATGTCCAAGGTTGTGGGGGTGAGGGTGGAGCCGTGCTCAAAAGTGGCAATCTTCGAGGTACCGGAGCAGCCAGAGCTACACATGGGGAAGAGGGCCGACGCCCTAGCCTTCACTTCCCAAATCGCACGCCGGAGAATCCCACTCGGCTGGCGATCAGCAGCACCACCCACAGCTGCAGCGAAAGAGAAAATGCTGGAAAATCTCAGCAGGTCTGGTAGCATATGTAGGGAGAGAAAAGAGCCAACGTTTCGAGTCCGATGACTCGAGGGCAGCACGGTAGCATTGTAGGGCAGCACGGTAGCATTGTGGATAGCACAATTGTTTCACAGCTCCAGGGTCCCAGGTTCGATTTCGGCTTGGGTCATTGTCTGTGCGGAGTCTGCACATCCTCCCCGTGTGTGCGTGGGTTTCCTCCGGGTGCTCCGGTTTCCTCCCAGAGTCCAAAGATGTGCAGGTTAGGTGGATTGGCCATGATAAATTGCCCTTAGTGTCCAAAATTGCCCTCAGCGTTGGGTGGGGTTACTGGGTTATGTGGATAGGGTGGAGGCGTTGACCTTGGGTAGGGTGCTCTTTCCAAGAGCCGATGCAGACTCGATGGGCTGAATGGCCTCCTTCTGCACTGTAAATTCTATGACTCTTTGTCAAAGCTTTGACTCAAAACGTTAGCTCTTTCCTCTCCCTACAGATGCTGCCAGACCTGCTGAGATTTTCCAGCATTTTCCCTTTTGTTTCAGATTCCAGCAACCGCAGTAATTTGCTTTTACCCACAGCTGCAGACTGGCTGGCAGACCTAGCGGGATATCTCCACTTGGAAACGATCAAATACACCATCTGAGGGTGGGAGGAACGCTTCCAAAAAAGCATGGGGGCAATTTGTCGGCCAACAACAAATGAGGCCAACAACAACTAGCAGAGAGGAAAATTAAACAGTAAAAGAGGGACATCATGAGCACACAACCTAGCGGGAGGGGAAGTCAAAGAGAAGAGGGAACCAGAGGCGACCAAAAGGAACAACCCGAAATGAGGGGGAGGGGGGAGGGGGTAGAACGCCCCCCCCCCACAATCCACAAGGCGGACGTGGCCGAAACAGGCAGGAAAGAAGGGGGGGAAGGGGTGGAACTGAGGTGGAGGGCAACACACTCCCGATGGAGCAGGAAGGGCATTGGGGGGAGGGCTAGGGAGGGGTGGGGTGGGGTTGTTGCTGGGAGGGGGGGGAGGGGGGGCGGGAGGAGGATAGCATACCGAGCCAGATGGCGACAAATTGCAAATAGACACAATAAAATCTTTTGTACTGTACAGTAACAAAAAAGAACTGCAATGTATATACAACTGAAAATGCCAATAAAAATATATTTTTAAAAAAGAGATGGAGTTAGAATTTGGAAAAAGTTGAGACTTGTGCGCATCACTGGTGGTGCTGTGCAATTTAATACATCCTGGGGTAGATTCTCCAGTACTCCCCCAGCCCACACTATATCCACACCAATGATGTCTAACATCCCATTTCCTACTGTATTCGGATGACCAGTTGACAGACCCCACTTGACTTCTGTTGCAGGCTGTGAATGGATGCCAAGTGCCCCAGGGCTCTCCAGCCCCAGGTTTTACAATGGTAGTGGGTTGCAGAGCAGCAGTGGTAGCTGTTATTTGGAGCCCAGAGGGCTTCTCCTGATCTTTTTTGACCCACAAAAATAAACATTGATTCAGTTGTCAACTTCTCTTCAACTGAACTGCCAGCTGAGACTAGATGGAGAACCCCCAGTAAAACAGTAAATTCATAGTGTGTCAGAGGACTCTGATCAGCATTTTGAATTGATCGCCAACCTGCTTCAGTCCCAGTTGTAACTTCCGGCTGACAAATTCCTGCTTCTGCACGCTGAAAACAGTTTTTGAACAAGGCCATGCTGCTATGAATGGCAAAACCTCTGGGTGTGCCACCCGCTACGCAGCTTTTCATGCAGCGTCTGCCTCCATTCCATGTGCACTCATTTTATACTGGCATGAAATTCTTTAAAAGAGATGAACTCCTACATAAAACAGCTGATAGACTGAAAATACTGAGGGCCGTATTCCCCCATCCCAAGTCAAGATTGAACACAGGCAGGACAGGAAAGGATTGCCTTTGTTCCTGCTTCTGCCTTTTGCTTGAGAGCAGGGAGGGAATGGGCCTTAGAAACTGCCCATTCCTATTAACATGTCAAACAGCATGAGCAGCATGCGATATACAGAGCTAAGCGGATCCCACAACCATCAGATCATATCTAAGCTCTACAGTCCTGCCACATCCAGTCATGAATGGTGGTGAACAATTAAGCAATTCACTGGAGGAGGAGGCTTCACAAATATCCCCATCCTCAATGATGGGGAGAACCAGCACATCACTGCAAAAGATAAGGCTGAAGCATTCGCAACAACCTTCATCCAGAAATGCCAAGTGAATGATCTATCTCGGCCTCCTCTGGGAGTATCATAATTTGATTCATTCCATGTGATGTCAAGAAACGGCTGAAGGCACTGGATACTGCAAAGGCCCTGGCAATATTCCAGTAATAGTACTTGTCATAATATCCACTCATGTATATAATGAGATGCAGACAGGCAGTGATTGACACACAGGATGACCAATGAACACACAACACAGAACAACCAATCACCAGACAGGACACCACCACTAGAAAGCCCACAGGGCATTAAGACTCCCGTTCTCTCGGGACCCAGATACTGAGACAGTCAGAGTGCACAAGTTTGTGGGCACTATTGCCGTGTGATAGCTAGTAAGCCTGGTCGAGCCAGTAAGAGGTCATTAGTAGGATTAGTGGAGTGTCAACACATAGCTGAACATGTACAGCAGTCCTTTTCGAACAGGCCTCTGGGTCATTATGTATAGATCACCTGATGGACTTGTGGTTAAAAGTGTTTTTCTGCATAAATTTTTCCACGCGGTACAGACCAACCTTTTTGAGTGTTCCATGGCAGCATGGCCAGACACATCATTCACAACATTCAATGACAGCCTTCACAGAGCTTCGCCGACCAACACTGGATCTCAATCAGGAGGCTGACATTTCTGAGCAATATCTAGGAAGGCCAAAACAGCTTCACTTCAAAGTGATGGAAGAAGTCAACCTCGCCAGATGTATGCCACTTAAATGCATTTGTACATACGGACATTCTAATTCCTGACTGATGAGGAATTCAATTTGGAAGATAACTTAATTCCAGCGAGCTGGCCTTTTGATGAGCAAGCATGACATCCTAACGTTGCTAATAGCTTCCTGACATTGCTCATAGGGAAGTTCAACCTGCCTCGAAAGTCCAGGGAACTTAATTGCAAAAGTTGGTCTCGTTATTGGGAAACTGATTTTTGATCTTTTGCCAAATTAAGTTCCCCTGCCCGCCAAGCTCCCCACTGTCATTGGGACTGGAAGATTCCACCCCCCAAAGTGGGCAGTTTAATTGGACAGAATTGCTGAATTGTACAACACAAGCTCATTGATACGATGTCATGAATTTGAGACATGTTTGTTTAGAAATTTATCGCAGTACAATAGATCCTTCCACAGAGTCGGCAGAAGGCAATGAGCAGTTTATGTATTACGGTACATAATCCAGGATTTGAGCACAAAACAAAATCAAGTCTGACACTCCAGTGAAGGGAGTGCTGCATCTTTTGGTTGAGATCTTAAACTGAGGGCCTGTTTCCCTTCTTAGGTCAGTGTAAATGATCCCATAGTACAATTTTGAAGACGAACTGAAGGGTTATGCTTGGCATTTCTCAATCAACATCACAAAAACAGATGATCTGGTCATTGTCATGTTGTATGTGTAAGTTGCTTTACACTTAACTACCATATTTCCAATACCCCCGACAGTCACTACTCTTCAAAAGTTCTTGATACACTCTAAGGTGCTTTGGTACGGAGGCTGTTCATGAAAAGCATGACCTCCATACTCCCAGAACGCCTTGACCCATTTCAATTTGCATACCGTCGCAACCGGTCCACATCAGACGCCATTTCCCTGACCCTACACTCATCCCTAGAGCATCTCCAAAACAAGGACTCCTACATCAGACTCCTGTTTATTAACTACAGCTCCGCCTTCAACACCATAATCCCAGCCAAGCTCATAACAAAGCTCCAAAACCTAGGACTTGGCTCAAACTCTGCAACTGGATCCTTGATTTTCTGACCAGCAAACCACAATCAGTAAGAATGAACACCAACACCTCCTCCACAATAGTCCTCAATACCGGTGCCCCGCAAGGCTGCGTACTTAGCCCCCTACTCTACTTCCTGTACACACACGACTGCGTTGCAAAACTTGGTTCCAACTCCATCTACAAGTTTGCTGACGATATGACCATAGTGGGCCGGATCTCGAATAACGACGAGTCGGAATACAGGAGGGAGATAGAGAACCTAGTGGAGTGGTGTAACGACAACAATCTCTCCCTCAATGCCAGCAAAACTAAAGAGCTGGTCATCGACTTCAGGAAGCAAAGTACTGTACACACCCCTGTCAGCATCAACGGGGCCGAGGTGGAGATGGTTAGCAGTTTCAAATTCCTAGGGATGCATATCACCAAAAATCTGTCCTGGTCCACTCACGTCAACGCTATCACCAAGAAAGCACAACAGCGCCTATACTTCCTCAGGAAACTAAGGAAATTCGGCATGTCTACATTAACCCTTACCAACTTTTACAGATGCACTATAGAAAGCATCCTATCGGGCTGCATCACAGCCTGGTATGGCAACTGCTCGGCCCAGGACCGCAAGGAACTTCAGAGAGTCGTGAATACCGCCCAGTCCATCACACGAACCTGCCTCCCATCCATGGACTCCATCTACACCTCCCGCTGCCGGGGGAAAGCGGGCAGCATAATCAAGGATCCCTCCCACCCGGTTTACTCACTTTTCCAACTTCTTCCATCGGGCAGGAGATACAGAAGTCTGAGAACACGCACGAACAGACTAAGAAACAGCTTCTTCTCCACTGTCACCAGACTCCTAAATGACCCTCTTATTTATTGACTGACCTCATTAACACTACACCCTGTATGCTTCAACCGATGCCAATGCTTATGTAGTTAAATTGTACATCTTGTGTTGCCCTATTATGTATTTTCTTGAATTGTGTTTAATTCCCTTTTCTTCCATGTACTGAATGATCTGTTGAGCTGCTTGCAGAAAAATACTTTTCACTGTACCTCGGTACACATGACAATAAACCAATCCAATCCTGTGCTTGGGAAATTCACTACGGAAATGAATTATTGAATGATAAAACCTTGAATGGTTGGGGCACAAGGGGCGGGATTCTCTCAGCCCAGGCCGGGCTGTAAAATCGCCGGAACGGGCGTGAATCGTGTGACTCCGCCCCGACACTGGTCCGCCTATATTCCGGAGACTGGAGAATCGACACCATTGGTGCTGGCGCAGTTGGTGCGGTGCCGGTCGTGGGCCTGGTCGGCGATTCTCGGTCTGGAATGGGCCGAGCGGCCGTACAAAAAAACCCGAGTCTCGCCGCCGCCGTTCACACCTGGTCTTACCCGGCAGGACCTCGGCGTCAATGCATCCGGGAGCGGCCTGGTGTTGGGGGGGGGGGGGGGTGTGTCCGACCCTGGGGGGGGGGGGCCTTCGCTGTGGTCTGGCTCATGATCGGGGCCTACCGATTGGCGGACCAGCCTCTCCGGATGGTGGCCTCTTTCGTTTTTCCACGCCGGCCCCTGTAGCCCTATGCCGTGTTGCTTCGGGGCTGGCGCGGAGAAGGGAGCCATCGCGCATGTGCGGTAATCGCGCCAGTCCCACTGCCAATTCGAGCGTTGCCGCTGGTCCCACTGTGAATGCGCAGACCTGCGGCACCCATCTGATGCCTGGATTGGCAGCTGGAGTGGCGTGGGTTGCTCCAGTGCCGTGCTGGCCCCCTCTAGGGGTCAGAATTGCTGCTCCTGAGGCCATGTTGACACCGTCGAGAAACGCAACGGCGTTTACGACGGCGTCAACACTTAGCTTCAGGATCAGAGAGTCAGCAGCTTGACAGCTGGGGATGGCATAAGGCCCTTTTAATATGCAAGTCAGGGGCAACCAAAGACTAGCCATCTAATACTGTGGAGCACAGGTTATCCACCCGTAACCCACCAGCTCTCACAAAAGACCTGGGCCTCCCACTCACCGGACGTCCGTATACCTGTTGTGGAAGACTGGCAAGCAGACTCCATCGATCCAGGAGGCCCTCGCCTCCTGTAAGCGCCACGTTCAGCTTCACTGAAGCTGCCAGGTTTCTCAATGCTTCGGAAACCCAACTGACAACAGTTACATTTCTGAAGTGGAAGAGCAATGAGGGTCTCAGTTACATTATCATTTTAAAAGTACCAGCCTCCCTCGTGCATCAGTTTAAAGCTGGAAATGGTCGGGTTGGAGATCGATTTGGACTGGAAAACAGTTTTCTCAGATTTTGATCTCCCACCCAATGCAAATTTCTCTTTAGGTTAAAACTTTCCCCAAGTCCCTTGGATGTTTGCCTTTTATTCAAAGTGGCATCACACCATAGGGGATGGAGCGGAGAGGGAGGCATGTACAATAACCAATTTTCATCATCATTATGGAGAAATGAACTGCTAACAAATTCATAGGAAGGAACAATCTTGAAGTGGGCGCATAGTGAGAATGCATTTTCATTATTAGTATTGAAAAATGGCAGTCAACCATGATACAGCTCCAATATTGATCCTTTAACCCATCTTAAGCATCTAATGAACCACTTAATGTCAATAAATCTATTAATGAAAATGAGTGGCCAATACTTCTGGGTGATGACGTGATCACAATTGAGAAGAGTCTTATTTGAGTATTGTCCAAAGTGCAGGTTAGGTGGATTGGCCATGAGAAATTGCCCTTAGTGACCAAAAAATGTTAGGAGGGATTATTGGGTTACAGGGATAGGGTGGAAGTGAGGGTTTAAGTTGGTCGATGCAGATAGGGGCTGGTTTAGCTCACTCAGCTAAATCACTGGCTTCTAAAGCAGGCCAACAGCACGGTTCAATTCCTGTACCAGCCTCCCCGGACAGGCGCCGGAATGTGGCGACTAGGGGCTTTTCACAGTAACTTCATTGAAGCCTACTCGTGACAATAAGCGATTTTCATTTCACTCGGCAAGCTTGATGCTGAAATAGGGAGAATGAAAGCTACCTTGTGGGATAAAGGTTATCCCGATTGGGTCTTCAGGATGGTAGAGAATCAGAAATTGGAGCAACAGGTGAAACTAGCCATTTCATGCTGCTATTGTGCAGCAGCAAAACAAGTGGTATTTTCCATGAACAGGATGCCTCTATCAAGCCAAAAAGACATTCTGCCTATCAAAAAAGTGAATAATGTGGTATATGCATTTCAGTGCCAGTAGGATTTCAAGTGTTTGGGCCATATGTCCCCCCAATGCCTGGTTGATAGTATCAAACAGAATGTACCTTTGGCTTTTCACAACGGGAAATACTGACCATATTGAAACCAGCCCATGCTTGCAAAACCGAGAACATCGTGTCCAACATTAGGTGTGATTCTATGATTGGACAACACTTCCTAAATAATCCCACTTGTGCAAAGATTACACTGACAACCAAATTAAGATTATCAATCGGGTTTACAATGTACTAGAAGCTACATATATTCATGCACAGCGCCATTAGACCATAAAACTACAAGACATAAGAGCAGAATTAGGCCACTCGGCCCTTCGGGTCTGCTCCGCTATTCAATCATCGCTGATATTTTTCTCATCCACATTCTCCTGCCTTATCCCCATAACCCCTGAACCCCTTATTAATCAAGAACCTATTTATCTCTATGTTAAAGACACTCAGTGATTTGGCCTCCACAGCCTTCTGCGGCAAAGGGTTCCACAGATTCATCACCCTCTGGCTGAAGAAATTCCTCCTCATCTCTGTTGTAAAGGATCGTCCCTTTAGTCTGAGATTGTGTCCTCTGGTTCTAGTTTTTCCTACAAGTGAAAACATCCTCTCCACATCCAGGCCTCGCAGTATCCTGTAAGTTTCAAAAAGATCCCTCCTCATGCTTCTAAACTCCAACGAGTACAGACCCAGAGTCCTCAACCGTTCCTCATACAGCAAGCTCTTCATTCCACGGATCATTCTTGTGAACCTCTTCTGGACTCTGTCCAAGGCCAGCACATCCTTCCTTAGATATGGGGCCAAAACTGCTCAGAATTCTCCAAATGGGGTCTGACCAGAGCCTTATACACCCTCAAAAGTATATCCCTGGTCTTGTATTCTAACCCTCTTGACATGAATGCTAACATTGAATTTGCCTTCCTAACTGCCAACTGAACCTGCACATTAACCTTAAGAGAATCGTGAACAAGGACACCCAAGTCCCTTTGTGCTTGTGATTTCCTAAGCATTTCCCCATTTAGAAAATAATCTATGCCTCCATTTTTCATTCCAAAGTGCATAGCCTCACATTTCCATCTGCCACTTCTTTGCCCACTCTCTTAGCCTGTTCAATCCATCTGCAGCCCCCTGCTTCCTCAATACTACCTGTCCCTCTGCAGATCTTTGTATCATCTGCAAACTTAGCAGTGTCCTTTGCAGCTGAAGGAGCATGTCCAAGCTTTGCATCTTTTCCAACTAAACAAAACTTTGGGGGACAGTCATTCCCTGGTTCATTCCCCAAGGCAGTACTTACCAACATCCTGCGGGTTACCATTGACCAGAAATTGAACTGGACCAGCCATATATGAACACTGTGGCTACAAAAGCATGTCAGAGGCTGGAAATTCTGTGGAGAGTGACTCACCCTCCTGATTCTCAAATCCTGTCATCTATCTACAAGGCTGCAGTGAAGTGTGAGATGGGATATTCTCCATTTGACTGGATGAGAGCAGTTCCAACAACACTCAAGAAGCTCAACACTATCCAGGACAGATCAGCCCACTTTTTTGGGCACACCATCCACCACCTTCAAAATTCACTTCCTCCTCACCAGTACCATCTACAAGATGCACTGCAGCAACACACCATGCCACCTTACATTTGCGCTGCACCTTTTATGATCTCAGGACATCCAAAGTACTTGACAGCCAATTAAATAGTTTTAAACGGAAGTCGCTGTTAGAATGTAGGGAAAAGCACCAACCAATTTTCCTGCAGCAAGCTCCGACAATGGCTATGTGATAATGACAATTTTACTTTAGTGATGTTGGTTGTATGGTAAATATTAGCCATGCTCCCAGGGAGAACTTTCCAGTTGTTCTTAGAAATGGTGCCATGCTATTTTTCATGTCTACCCGAGAGGCTTGACAGGGTGTAGTGCTTTATTTGAAAGACAACGGGCGTGATTTTTCCGATAGCGGGACAGAGTGGCCGCGCCGTCGTGAACGCCGTCGTGTTTCACGATGGCGCGAAATGGGCGCGGGCACTGGCGATTCTATCCCCCACAGGGGGCCAGCACGGCGCTGGAGCGGTTCACACCACTCCAGCCTCACTTCCTGGTACACACTGGGGACGGCACCAACCCACGCATGCGCAGTGGCGACGCGTCAACCCGCGCATACGTGGTGGCTTTACGGAATGCACCGGCCCCGACGCAACATGGCGCGGGGGTTCTGGGGCTGGACGCGCAACAAAGTGGGGGGGGGGGAGAGGCCAGCCCGATTGTGGGCCAGACCCCATCGGAGGCCCCCCCCGGGGGATGGAGCCCTCCTCCCCCACCACAGGCTGCCCCCCCCGACCCTCCGCGCAGAGTTCCCGCAAGCAACGATCAGGTGTGGATGGCGCCGGCGGGACCCTGCTTTTTCTGCGCAGCCGCTCGGCCCATGCGGGCCGGAGAATCGGCGGCCTGGCCTCATACAGCGGCCCGCAACCAGCGCCGCACCAAACGCGCCGGCGCAAATGGCGCCGATTCTCCGCACCTCGCAGAATCACGTGCCGGCGTCGGGGCGGCGTGGCGCGGTTGTGGCTTTTCTCCGCCCGGCGCGCGGCTGGCAGAATTGCGCCCAGAATCTCCAACAATGCAGCCCAAAATTGTCAGTCTTAATTATATGCCCAAGTCCCTGGAGTGTGAGCTCGCACCCATAAGATTTAAATTCAGGAGTGAGAGAGCTATCATTTGAGCCATGGCTTCCAATCTCTACATGGGATATATCCAGATGTGGAGATGACCGTGAGTAATAGGAGTGAGCATAAAAAACAAACTAAATTGCATGTTAATAAAAAATCTCGAGAATGGATAATTACACAACACAATCTAAAAGCGAACAAATATTTATGGAACCAAGGCATCTACCTAGAACATTCTCCCTGCTTTCCCATTATCTGTTGCATATTTATTTGGCTTGAAAGATATTCTTAGATGATCGTAGCAAAACAGAAATTCCTTCAACTGAAAATTCTAATAGGTGTTTATTGAGCACCTAAACTCATACAATTACAAAAGAATAGTGTTTATCTATATAATTTAACACTGCATCTACATAGTTTATGTCAAATTGATGCATGTTTTTCTGCTACCTTAGTGTGCTGGCAATTGTGCTTCAGTGCAGATTGGAGTGGAGAAACTGTAAACCAAGCTTGTGAGAAGTGACAACATGACAAATGTAAGCCAGAGAAAAATGGATTACCTGTAGACAAAACAAAAAAAAATGGATACAAATACGTTTAGCTGTGATTTATGCATTGTTCAGCAATAGAAAAGTTTAAAGCAATATTTTGATGATAATTTCTCATACTTGAAATAAGTTCCTCAGACATTGACATATTTATTTTAAATTAATTCACATTCCTTTTGTATTCGCCGACAAAGGAATTTTATACAAGTGATTGAATATTCAAAGATCCCAATTTCAAGTCACCCAGCAAAATCATTTTTGAGGGTATTTCAATTTGGTACAAAGTGATAAATGTGCTGCAATAATTTGTTTCATCAGGTGTATTTAAATTGTAAAACAATTTTAATTGATTTTCTTTATTGTAATGAAGCAAAGTGAATTTTGAACTCTTCACTCACTCAATTGACAGTCCTTTGAGAGCATTTAATATTTCAGCATCCGAAGCATGTGCAGCAATATAATAGAGTATTCAGTGCCTCTCAGGCATGCAGTAAAATAAGTTCCATCATGTAACATTAATTTCATTCTTCATTTTCAAACTCCACTTCAAAAAGAACTCTGAAAGAACAAGTTTTGCATATTCCTTTCCATTCTATCAGAAACATATGGACTTATGCATTGCTGATGTTCCATTAACATGAGTGCACCCAATTCTATGTTACTGGTATCTTAACTCACACCAAGTCCTCTTCATCCATTGATCGTGCGGCTCACTGAGCTAATTAACTCCCGATACCCATTTTATTGACTTTTGAATTCTCATCCTTGTGTTCGAATTCCTCCATAGCTTCACCCCTTCCTATTTCTGCAATCTACTCCAGTGATGCAGCCTCCGAGAACTCTGTGTTTCTCCGTATCTGGTCAGTTGTGTATCTGCAACTTCCTTTATCCAACTATTAGCTGCCTTGCCTTCACCTATCTAGGCCCTAAACTCAGGAATTTCTCCCTAAATATTTCTGCTCCTCCTTTGAAATAATTTTTAAATCCTGTCACCTAACGGAGATCCTAACATCTTCTTTGGCACCGTGTCAAATTCTTTTGTCTAATTATGCTCCCGTGAAGTACCTTGGGATGCTTAATCTATTAAGGATGCTGTATTAATGCAAGTTGTTGTTTACTAACAATAAATATGATTATCTCGAGTTGTGTTTCTGCTAGTTATGTTAGTGCAATCCATATGGAATTAAGCTGGTTTTTGATTCAATCTGCTCGAAACAGCCCCCCCTGTAACATTAACGATGCCCAAGTTCCTCGCCTGAGGAAGGAGCAGTGCTCCGAATGCTAGTGTTTGAAACAAACCTGTTGGACGTTAACCTGGTGTTGTAAGACTCACCCCAGTCCAACACCGGCATCTCCACATCAAGTTAAAATGGTGAGTTGATGACTCCAGGTGGGGGCCATGAGGTGAACGGTTGCACACAAGAGGGCTCCCGCTTGGAGATTAGGTTTTTGGCCCTTTTTACCCAGTTAACGGGTGTGTTTTGGGAAGAAAAATTTTGGAGATTGAGTGTTTCGACCCCCTCCTCCGGTGTGTGATGTCTAGAGGTTATAACACAAGGAATAGGTTTGGGGGGGGGTGATAGCGGCCACCTTGGTTGGGTCTGGAATGGGTGCGGATCGGGGCCCTGTCGGACCTCCGTGTGGGATGGGCGGACAGTGGAGGGATGGGCCAGAGGCCCCTGATCAGGTTGGCCACATGGAATGTGGCTGGTTTAGCTCACTGAGCTACATCGCTGGCTTTTAAAGCAGACCAAGCAGGCCAGCAGCACGGTTCGATTCCTGTACCAGCCTCCCCGGACAGGCGCCGGAATATGGCGACTAGGGGCTTTTCACAGTAACTTCATTGAAGCCTACTCGTGACAATAAGCGATTTTTATTTCATTTCATTTTCATGTAAGGGGTTAAATGTACTCGTGAATAGGTCCCGGATATTTGCCCATTTAAAAAGTTTGAAAGTGGATGTGGTTTTCTTGTAGGAGACCCATCTGAGTGTCAGGGATTAGACAAGGCTGTGGAAACAGTGGGTGGGGCAAGTGGTCCACTCGGGTTGTGATGCTGGGACACTGGGAACTGCGGTGTTGATCAATAGGAGGTGTTTTTTTTCGGTGGCTAATATTTTGGTGGATGCAGGAAGGAGATAGTGAGTGGCCTGTTGATGGATGCTCCAGTGGTATTAGTTAATGTGTAGCACCGAATTGGGATGACACGGACCTCATGAAGAAGGTGATGGCAGCTATCCTCAAGCTAGATTCACACTAATTAATTATGGGGGTCTTTAATTGTGTTTTAGACCGTAGGCTGGATAGGTAAAGCCCCAAATCCTCTGCAACATGGGGGGTAGTAAAGGAGCTGTTATTGTTCATGAGTAGATGGGGGGGGGGGGGGGGGGGTGCTGCCGGCCATACTGGTGCAGACTTCAATCTCATTGATCTAGAAAAAGGACAAATACCCTACAGAGTGTGGGTCTTCTAGACCCATCTCTCCATTGAATGCTGATGCAAAGCTGTTGGCTAAGGTGCTGGCTACCTGTTTGGAGTTGTGCCTTCCGGGGGTCATATCTGAGGATCAGACGGGTTTGTTAAGGGTTGACAGTTGTCTGTCAGCATCAGGAGACTTTTGAATGTGGTGCTGCTGCCCTCTGCAGGGGTCAGGCCAAAGGTGGTTATCTCCATGGAAGGGGAGAAAGCGTTTGAACGGTTGGAGTAAGGGTACCTTTTTGAAATTACGGTTTCATACCTTGGGTTAGGCTTTTGTAAAGGGCCTCCATTGCAAGCATCCATACTGATGTTCTGAGTTTGGGCTATTTTCAGTTGAATAGAGGTATTAGGCAGGGGCATCCACTTTCGCCGTTGCTGTTTGCGTTGGCGATTGAACCGTTGGCCATTGCGTTCAGGTCTTTGACCAGTTGGAAGGGAATAGAGGGGGGAAATAGGGAGTATAGGGTGTCTTGTCTGAGGACAATCTGTTCTTGTACATCATGGATCCTCTCTCCAGTGTTGGGAAGATAGTGGAGGTACTTAGGAACTTTGGTTCCTTCTCGGGTATAAATTAAATGTGGGAAAAAGTAAGGTTGTTCCGATGAATCCTCCGGCAAGAGGAGCTGATCAGCGTAGACTACTTTTTCGATGGATTGAAGAGATGGGATGCCCTCTTGCTGGTGGGTAAAGTTCAGATGGTAAAGATGTACATTCTCCCAAGCTTTTTGTTTATGTGCCTTTGTCTCTCAGTTTTTCTCCCAAAATCATTTTTTAGTAGGGTAAACAAGTTGATTTCGACCTTTGGCCAGGTAGGACACCATTTTGGGCAGGTATTGACCCATGTGGCTGGGACGCGGAGTTGGCATAAGCCTGTGGACAGTACCCAACCTTGAACGGGTTGACCAGCGCACATCTCTTTATAGTTTAGTTTGTCTTCGGAAGACTTTTTTGCAAAGGGAGAGATAGTCGAGGGTGTCGTGTTATGTAATTTGGAATAACACAAGCTGCCACTTGATGCAGTTTTGAGTAAAAGATGCTCCAGACTTTGAAGTGAGTTCAATGTGTTTTATTGAACTATTAGCACAGTTCTCAATGAATTCGACTCCCTGCTAATCTAAATGTAGTAACTCAGTCTAACTGAACCAGCCTTGCTCTAAGCCACGTGCTGGGGTGTGATGCTGAGGATACACCCTGTCTCACTCTGTAGATGTTGGTCTGTGGAAAGAGGCGGGGTGTGAGTGCCTCATCCCTTTTATCGTGAGATACCACCCCTGAGTGTCCTGACTGCTCATTGGTTGTGTCCTATTCTATGTGTTAATTAGTTGCATGTTTGCACATGACATCTCCCCTTTATTCTTATGTATTGTTGGTGTATGTGAATGTATTTACTTATGAATGAGGCTGTCTAACGTGACTGACGGAGGGCAACGGAACAGAGCAAACAAAACAACATTCACAAGTCCAGTCTCTGAGGCTTGCGTCTGATCCTGGTCGACCGCCGGAGAGGTGGCGGAGGGGACGACTGCGCCTTGACAGGCGGGATGGAAGCCTGACTGGTGGCCTCATGGTGCGAGGTATCAGGAGGTGGCAATTCAACATATGGAAATGGAGGAGAAAGTGGTTGCGGGCAGGCAACTTAGCGCAGTGCCCGTCGATTCCTTTGCGTGATGGAGCCGTCAGCCATAAGTACAACATAAGAGCAGGGCGAGGCCTGTTGAACAATGACAGCTGGGGCAGACCACCCACCATCCGGTATCTTGATCCTGACAGTGTCTGCCAGGGATAGCATGGCCAGATCAGTGGCATGAGCATCATAGCTCTGCTTATGACGGTCTCTGAGCTGTTGCATCTTCTGCAGCACCGGGAGGTGATCCAGGTTGGGCAGGTGTATGGCTGGAAGTGTCATCCGCAGGTCCCTGTTCATCAGGAGTTGAGCCAGCGACATGCCAGTGGACAATGGAGTCGCCCTGTATGCGAGCAGCGCAAGGTGTATGCCGGAAGCAGAGTCATCGGCTTTGCAGATGAGCTATTTCACAATATGCCCCTCTTTCTCGACTTTTCCATTGGACTGCAGATAGTGCGGACTGGAGGTGACATGCTGGAAATTGTAAGACCTGGCAAATGTGGACCATTCTCGACGGGTAAAGCACAGGCCATTGTCACTCATGACGGTGATTGGGATACCATGCCTTGAGAATGTCTCCTTACAGGCTTTGATGACTGTCCGAGAGGCGAGATCCGGGAGCTTCAGCACCTCAGGGTAATTCGAGTAATAGTCGATGATCAATATATCGTCGCGACTATTCGCATGAAAGAGGTCGATGCAAACCTTGGACCACGGAGAGGTCACTATGTCATGCTGTTGGAGCGTCTCCTTGCTCTGCGCTGGCTGGAACTGCTGACAGGTGGCACAGTTCAGGACCATGTTCATGATGTCCTGGCTGATGCCGGGCCAGTAGACAGCCTGCCAGGCTCTGCATCTGCACTTCTCGACGTCCAGGTGTCCCTCATGAATCAGAGGCCTATGATCTGTCTCGATGTTGGCAGGCCATAGACATAATCATGAAATTTGAGGATGCCGGTGAGAAGATCCAAGCACTCCTTCTCAATCTGTGCATATCTGGTTTCAGTGGGTTTCATCGCCCTTGATGCGTAGGCTACTGGTGCCCAGGATGATGTGTCATCTCGTTGAAGCAAGACCACACCGATGCCATCCTGTCCCGCATCTGTGGATAGCTTTGTTTCCCGGTCCAGGTTGAAGAATGCCAGGACTGGTGCAGTGGTGAGCTTGGCTTTCAGCTCCAGCCACTCTGTCTGGAGAGCCGCCTTCCACTCAAAGGCAGCTGACTTTTTCACCAGCTTGTGTAGGGCCGTGGTGTGTGTTGCCATGTTTGGAATGAACTTGCCCAGAAAACTGACCATACCCAAGAAGCGCAGCACCTCCGTTTTGTCCTCAGGGACCTTCATCATCTCGATGGCCTTGATTTTGTCTGTGTCCGGGCGCACACCACGCTGTGAGATCTGGTCGCCTAGGAACCTGAGCGTCGATGTGCCAAAGCAACATTTGGACCTGTTTAACTTTAGGCCGTTGGCATATACATGGCGGAATACCTGCTGGAGACGGGACACATGTTCTTCAGGGGTCGTGGATGTCGTCCACGTACACACAAACACCTTCAATGCCTTCCATCATCTGCACCATGATGCGATGGGATATCTTCGATGCCGAGATGATGCCAAATGGCATGCGATTGTAGCAGTATCTGCTAAAAAGACGTGTTGAAGGTGCAGAGCCTTCTGCTGGACTCTTCCAGCTGGATTTGCCAAAATCCCTGTGATGCATCCAATTTGGTGAAGAAGTGCGCCATCTCATTCGCGAGTTCCTCCCGCTTCGGGATGGGGTAGTGTTCCCACATGATATTTTTATTGAGATCCTTGGGATCAATGCAGATGCGCAGGTTCCCCGAAGGCTTCTTTACGCACACCATCGAACTGACCCAGTCAGTCGGTTTGGCGACCTTGGATATGATGCCTTTTTACTGAAGATCTTTGAGCTGTGCCTTCAGGCGCTCTCTCAGTGGAGCAGGGACTCATCCTGGTGCGTGGACCACTGGCTTGGCATCAGGCCATAGCAGAATCTTGAATCGATACAATCGGCTTAACAATTTCAAAGCGTAACCGTGCTTGTGTGTGTGGGTTGGATACGTGCAGATGGCAAGACCCCAGTGCCGTGATGGCATTCCTGTTATAATCCAGGAGCTTGCAGGCAGCTGGAAGGACCGTGAAGGGCTTTTTAATGCATCTGAAGTCTGCCTGTGAGAGGAGGTTGGCAGAGGCACCTGTGTCCAGCTTGAACTGGATGGGGCAGTGGTTAACCTTCATCACTGCTCGTCATTCATCCTCGGAATCCACAGCTAGGATTGACTGGACTTGCGATGAGTCTGGTGTGGCATATTCACACGTTGTAATAATGCCCACACGGTAGGTGTTGTCTAGGCATTCATCATCTGGATTCGTTGCACTGCCGGGATCAGAATCCTGTTGGCGTTGTTGCACACTCCGGCTGCGCCGTCATCGGAATTGGGAGCGCTGGCTCCTGACTGATGGTGAAGCTCTGCATAGGGCCGCATAGTGGCCTGGCTTCCCGTAGTTTAAACAGCGTCTGCCTCTTGCACAGGGCCGGCTCAAGGCACCGGCAACTCGGGCTGTCGCCCGGGGCGCCATGTGCTCGGGGGCGCCAGAGACTCGGGTCCCGCGCATGCGCAGTTGGGCCGGTGCCAACCAGCGCATGCGCGGTGGCCGCCCGCCCCCAGGGCGGCCCCCCCGCTCGGTCCGCCCCCCCGCCCCCCTCGGGTCCGCCCCCCTCGGGTCAGCCCCGCCCTCGGGTCCGCCCCCCCCGCGTCCGCCCCCCCCTCGGGTCCGCCCCTCCTCGGCCCCGCCCCCCCCTCGAGTCCGCCTCTCCTCGGCCCCGCCACCCCGCCCCCCCTCGGCCCCGCCCCCCCCTCGGCCCCGGCCCCCCCCGACCCCGCCCCCCGGCCCCAAGGGCGCCGAAGTTCAGCTTGCCCGGGGCGCCAGCAACCCTAGAGCCGGCGCTGCTCTTGCAGGGCAGTGTTTCTTTAAATGGGCGGTGCCACAGTTCGAAAACGTCATGATGTCAGCGTCCTGACGCTCCGTGCGTCGTTGCACATGCGCAGTGCGGTTCTCAGGCATCTGCATTTGCACAGTGCGGGTTTCGGCCGCTTCGTTATGCCGTTCGCATCGCGCATGCGACGGGCCCCGGGAAGAGTGCGCGAAATGTCCGCTTTCATCAATGTTGAGGTGCTGCATCCGGGAGATGGCCTGCACACTCTCCGCCTCGTGGGAGGCTAGTTTATCATTTACTGCCGTTTTGTACTGGGAATAGCGATTTTTAGCGTGCTCATGCACTGTGCATGTTTCAATCGCGACTGGCAGGGTCGTATGCATGATCTTCAGTAACTGCTCTCTCAGAAGATCAGAGTGAATTCCAAAAACGATTCGGCCTCTGATCATGGAGTCAGTGATATCACTGAAGTTGCAGGATTGCGCTAGCAGTCGAAGGGTAGTTAAATATGAGGTGGAGGATTCGTATTTACCTTGCAATCACTGCTTGAATATGTCCACCTCACAGTAGCTGTCAAACTTGTCCAGGATGGTCTGATAATTTGTCTTGTTCTGGTTTTCGGCGAAGTGAAAGGAGTTGAATATTTCCAAGGCGTGATCACCCGCTGTGGTGAGGAAAAGAGCTATCTTCCGTGCATCAGGCGCACCATTGAGGTCTGATGCTTCGATGTAAAGCTGAAATTTCTGCTTGAATGTCCACCAGTTGGCCCTGAGATTGTGGAGGTCCTGAGCTGGTGAGGAGCCGGAATCTTTTCCATTGTGCCGGTATACATTCGCTGGTCATCACGGATCTTGCTGAGTTGAACTAACTAGATTGAACAGACTCCTGGTATCATAATTTGGAATAACACAAGCTGCCACTTGATGCAGATTTGAGTAAAAGATGCTCCAGACTTTGAAGTGAGTTCAATGTGTTTTATTGAACTATTAGCACAGTTCTCAACGAGTTCGACTCTCTGCTGATCTAAATTAGTAACACAGTCTAACTGAACCAGCCTTGCTCTAAGCCACCTGCTGGAGTGTGATGCTGAGGATACACCCTGTCTCACTCTGTAGATGTTGGTCTGTGGAAAGAAAGGGGGGTGTGAGTGCCTCATCCCTTTTATAGTGAGATACCACCCCTGAGTGTCCTGACTGCTCATTGGTCGTGTCCTATTCTATGTGTTAATTAGTTGCATGTTTGCATATTATGATGTGGAAATGCCGGCGTTGGACTGGGGTGAGCACAGTAAGAAGTCTTACAACACCAGGTTAAAGTCCAACATGTTTGTTTCAAACACAATTGGAATTGTCTTTCTCTAATACGGTGCTGGTTTGGGAGGGCTTTTCAAATTGCACTCATTTTCTTACGTGCGCTGGCACTGAAAGGAACTTGTTTAAAGATTTTACATATAAAAAAACATTTAATTTACTAGGAAATATACTCGTTTACCCCAATGACGTAATTAAATAGCTCAGTGTAGTTTTTTTTTTAAAAGAAGTTATTTTCAGTCATTAGAAATCCGCTTTCTCACAGGGCTGCACTTACTAAAAATGCTTATTTTTGCTGATGGATTCTTGCTGAGCTTATTAATAAAGCTTTATCAGGTAATCACTCTTAAATGTATCAAGGGATACCTTATAACGGATGGAAGAAAATAAACAAGTACATTCAATTACACTGCCCAATTGTGATGGTTCGCAGAATGTTTTATGTTTGCGATTATGCAAATTAATTTTAGTGGAAACTTGAAGCCAAACCTAACCTGCGCAATTTCAATCGCATTTTGGTACAGTGGTGTGCTGTCCCGGGAATATGGGGATTGGTCCTTTATAGCCATATGAACAATTACATGGTTCTCCTGGAACCGAACGGGCAGACGCCCGTTACCACAGATTAGCCATGTCGTCCGATATTTAATTAGTTGTCGCTTCCCAATCATTTATGGCGTTGCAGATGTTTTCAGCTGCTGAAATGCATGATGAACTCCCTTCGTAATGTTAATGTCAGTGCAGATAACTTGATGCATTTCCAAAGGCCATGTTAAGCATCCCAGAGCTCATTCATTCGAGTTTTTGCTGGATAAAGTTCAAAAATTATGGTGGAAGTTAACTCATGAGGCAATAATTAGATAAAAGAGAGGCAAGCTGGGTTGGGTTTCGGAAAATAAATATCAATCATTATTTGCCAATTAATTGAGTGGGATCTATGAGCAAACCAAGTATGGTCACGCCCATTTGGTTTTCCTGATAAAGGTTCCAGTTTGATTAAAATGTTTGGACGATAAGGGAATAGTGTAGATGGGCTTTAGAGTGGTTTCACAGGTCGGCGCAACATCGAGGGCCGAAGGGCCTGTACTGCGCTGTAATGTTCTATGTTCTATGTTTGGTTAGAAAACCCTACATTTGTTTCTTGATAGTGCATCCTGGTTAAATTTAATGGGCCTGGAAGTTGGTTCCCACTGCTTTTGCCTCATTAATGGATCAATCCTGCATCAAAATATCAAGATCTGTTAATATCAGCAACTTAGGATATCTGCACATTTATGAGAATGTGGATTTGACCTTCAGAGGGAACACCCTGATAAATATTTCTATCACCTACAAAGATGAGATGCTATCCCAGTCTTAGCATAGATTTATCTTGAGGCAGCCTTCTATACCCAGTCACTCAGCAGGCATAATTATACCATTTTATATTAGCAATCTTGTATTTATTGTTGGGATTCTTCACACCTTTTGTGGGTCAACTCTGAATCATGATGGGGACATCATGCATGAAGTCAATCAGAAGTGATGCTTTCAATATGGGCATCAGATGTTATAGGTTGTGACTCTCAAGTTAGCATATTTGATATGATATCTGTGAATATTTGTACATTATGTGGAGCGAAAAAGGGTACAACTAGAAAGATCATCATAGAATTTGCAGTGCAGAAGGAGACCATTTGGCCCATCGAGTCTGCACCAGCCCTTACAAAGAACACCCTACTCAATCCCACGTATTTACCCTATCCCTGTAACCCAGTAACCCCCACTTAACCTTTTTGGACACTAAGGGCAATTTAGCATAGCCAATCCACCTAATCCTCACATCTTTGGACTGTGGGAGGAAACCGGAGCACCCAGAGGCAACCCACGCAGACATGGGGAGGATGTGCAAACTCCTCACAGACAGTGACCCAAGCCAGGAATCGGACCTGGGGCCCTGGAGCTGTGAAGCAACTGTGCTAACCACTATGCTACCATGCTGCCCTAAAGATCTGTTTCTGATTATTTTTTATTTGTTAATATGGTGTGGGCATCACTGGCAAGTTTGGCATTTATTCCCTATTCCTATTTGGCCTTGAGAAGATAATAGCGATTCACTTTTGAATTGATGAATTCCATGTGGTGTAGGTAAACCCACAGTGTTGTTAGGTAGGAAGTTCAAAGACTTTGGCCGGGTGACTTGATGGGAATGACAAATTGGGCGGGATTCTCCGACCCTCCCGCCAGGTCGGAGAATCGCCGGGGGTCGGCATGAATCCCGCCCCCGCCGTCCTCCGAATTCTCCGGCAATCCCAAAGTCGGCGAGGCGTGAATCGCGCTGCCCGCCTCAGAGATTGGCGGGGACTGGCACGACTCAATGGGCCCCAGGGCTGCCCGAATTCCCCAGCCTGCGATGGGCCGAAGTCCCGCTGGTTTTTTGCCGGTCCCGCCGGCGTGGATCAGACTAGGTCACTTACCGGTGGAACCTGGCGGCGTGAGCGGGCTCTGGGGTCCTGGGGGGGGGCAGCGATCTGGCCCGGGGAGTGCCCCCACGGTGGCCTGGCCCGCGATCGGGGCCCACTGATCCGCGGGCAGTGCCTGTGCCGTGGGGGCACTCTTTTCCTCCGCAATGGCTGACGCATAGGTGAACCCACCCCCCCACCCCCACGGAGATGACGTCAGGAGCCGCTGACGCTCCCCGGACTTCCGCCGGCCGGCGGAGTCCTTTCGGCCCCAGCTTGCGTGGCACCAAAGGCCTTCCACGCCAGCCAGCGGGGCGCAAACCACTCCGGTGCCGGCCTAGCCCCTGAAGGTGCAAAGGATTCCGCACCTTTGGGGTGGGCTGACGCCAGAGTGGTTCATGCCACTCTGTCCGGCCGGGACCCCCCGCCCCGCCGGGCAGGGCAGAATCCCGCCCATTGTTTTTAAGTCAAAATGGGTGTGATTTGGAGGGGATCTTGAAGGCGGTGGTGTGCCATGCATCCACCTCCCTTGTTCTTCTAGGTGGTAAAGGTTGCAGATTTGGAAGGTGCTGTCCGAAGAAGCCTTGATGAGGTTCGCCTGTGCATTTTGTGGATGATACTTACTGCAACAGTGGTACGTCAGTGGTGGAGAGAATGAACGTTTAAGGTGGTGGATGGGATGTCAATCAAGTAGGCTTCCTTGTCCTGGATGGTGTTGAATTTTTGTGAGTTGCTGGAGCTGCATTCATTCAGGCGGAAGAAAAGTATTCCATCACACTCTGACTTATGCCTTGTATTTGATGGACAGGCTTTGCGGAGTCCGGAGGTGATTTATTGGAATACCAATGTGTTGCTGCAACCATATACAGCTGGTCCAGTTAAGTTTCTGGTCAGTGGTGATGCCCAGGACGTTGATGGGAGGGGAATAATTGATGGTAATGCTGTTTAATGTCAAAGTGAGGTAGTTTGGCCTTCTCTTATTTGAGATTGTCATTGTTTGTCACTTGTATTTTTTTAATTGTTCATGGGACGTGGGCGGAGCAGGCTGTGATTTATTGCCCATTCCTAATTGCCTTTGACGGAGCAGTTAAGATTCACCCACATTGCTATGGGTCTGGAGTCACATGTAGGCCAGACCAGGTAATGTGGGCAGATTTCCTTTCCTGAAGGACATTAGTGAACTAGATGGTTTTTTACGACTATTGACAACGGTTTCATGGTCATCATTAGACTTTTAATTCCAGATATCTATTGAACTTAAATTTCGCCGTCTACAGTGGCGGGATTTGAACCTGGGTCTCCAGACCATTACTCTGGGCTGCTGGTTTTCAAATCCAGTGACAGTACCACTACACCACCGCCTCCCCCAATGTGGACATTAATATAAGTGATGAAAGATTTAGTAAATTTGCACTGAGTGCTATTATAATCTCAAGCCAGACCCCAACAGTGGCTTGGATACTGACAGAAATCTCAATAATTTATTATAATTTTGAAAGACTGTGAGGAAAGGATACCTTGCTCCAGGAGTGATTGCACGAAGAAATAGGGATATGGTATATTAAAACAAACTTTGTTACTAACACAGTATTAAAACCTTTCACAACACACTTTAAAATAACTTACAATTACCCCATAAACAATACTACTGAATACAGTGAATATAATACCCTTAATTGCTATCTTTATTCCCACTGACACATCAAGTAAAAAGACCATCTTAATTCTCAATCCACTGTACCTACCAATGACACAGGAATACATGTTTTGAGAAATACAGATCTCTTAACATTGCTAGAAAGTTAAGATCTGACTCCTATCAGCCACATGCATAAACTCAGGCTTTATGTCTTCAGCAACTGTTTCTCAGCTTATTTCCACACCCCTTCTCAGGTGGTCTGCACTGCTTTAAAGATTGTTAATCCCTTTTAACTGTACTGCAGAGAGCAAACAGCTTCACTTCTGAACACTGCTTCATTCAGACCTGAACTAACCTGACCTAAGTTATGAAAAAATACCTGATGCCTTAGCTCCACCAGCAACGACATTATCGTACTAAGTTGAAATTAATTAAATCTACAGGGAATCCTCTTAATCAAAACAAAATTCCAGTAACCCAAGCTTTTTACACTGGTTTAATTGCACCCCTGCCCCCCACCCTTTCAAACCAAGATGTGTTTGAAACATGACTACAGCAGTCAAACATACTCCAATCCAGGCTTTTAAGCCTTCTGCACCAAATGTCTATAATACAATACAGCTATAATTCCAATATTCATCACACCCTTAAAAAAAATCAACCAGCAATATAAAAAGATGGCTTCATTTTTCCAAAAGCCTTTTAATTCTAAACATTTCTCATGACTAAACATAACAAATCCCCTATAAGATACATATCATATTACATTTAAACATGCAAAAGTAAACATGAGTATAGTCCATTTCAGTCTTTCTTTTCCACCTTCAAATGTTCCAGTCTTCTCACGCTTTGAAGTCTTAACAAAACATTGGCAATCACATTTTCTCTTCCTGCTACACATATTATTTTTAAGTTAAATAGTTGTGATAAACCCCATCTGAACAGTCTTGAATTTTGAGTGTACATACAATTGCCTCTAATGAATTGTGAGCAACATGAATGTTACAATGTTGTAATGCCAGTACCAAACTCAATGACTCCTTCTCGATGCGCGAATATTTCTTTTGATGAATATTTTATTTCCGAGAAAAATAACCAACAGGCCTTTTAATTCTTTCATTGTCTTCCTGCAACAGTGTAGCACCAAAACCCATATCACTCGCATCAATTGCCACCTTAAATTGCTTGGCATAGGAGGCGACACGGTGGAGCAATGGTTAGCACTGCTGCATCACAGTGCCGAGGACCCGGGTTCGATCCCGGCCCCGGGTCACTATCCATGTGGAGTTTGCACATTCTCCCCATGTCTGCATGGGTCTCACCTCCACAAACCCAAAGATGTGCAGGTTAGGTAGAATATGCTAAATTGCCCCTTAATTGGAAAAAGAGTACTCAAAATGTTTTATTTTTCTAAAAATTGCTTGGCATAATTAGGTATCAGCAACATTGGTGGGTGGTTAACACCGTTTTCAGATTAGCAAATGCTTCCTGACATTCCGACATCCTCTGAATTTCCTGCGCTTTTTCAGACATTCAGTCAGTGCTAAAATTTGCTGCTAAAATTTGGCACTTATTTCCGGTAGGAACCACTCATGCCCAGAAATCTCAGAACTTCTCTCTTCGTTGATGGTGTTGGAAACTCCCCAATAGCTTTCGTTTTCACATTCCGTGGGGCCAGTTGATCATGTCCAATTTGTATGGCTTAAGAATTCACTTTTAGTCAAATCTGCCACCAATCCATCCTCCTGTAGTTGATCGAATAATTCCTTTAAATGTTCCAAATGCTTCTTCCGCAGTTGACTGAACACCACCAAATCATCAACGTACATAGCACAATTGTTTAGTCCAGAAATGAACTTGCTGGTTAATCTTTGGAATGTTCCCGACACATTCTGCATTCCGATAGCTGACTCATCAATTTCTCTTTGGTTAATTTAAGTGGTCCTCTTACCTGATGACTAAAAATCAATTCGAATGGACAAAATTTAGTTGATTCATTAGGTGCATTCCTAATTGCAAATAGTACAAATAGAGTTCCTTTATCCGAATCCTCTGGTAATCCCAACTATAGGCCCTCAACATGGTCTTTAAAGTTTGGTGCCATCTTTCTAACACCCCTTGTGATTCTGGAAGAACGACTTGAGTTAAATTGCTTTCTTTGTAAGCTATCCTTAACTTCCTTGAATAACTTTGACATAAAATTGGAACCCTGATTTGATTGAATTTATTTTGGCAGTCCCTATCTAGTAAAAAAATTGGTTAACTGCACAACAGCTCTCTGAGCTGTGGGCCGGGATTCTCCGATCCCGCAGCAACGTTTTTACGCCGGCGTCAAAAGTGGCGCAAGCGACTCCGGCGTGACCCATTCCTAGGGAGCTAGTATGGCGCCACAGTTGTGTCTGCTGCTCTGGCGCTCGAAAGCCAGTGCGCCACGGCCGGCATGGGTCCGCGCATGCGCACCACGGCCGGTGCGGCTCCGCGCATGCGCACCACGGCCAGTGTGCTCCGCGCATGCATGTGGTTGCCGTCTCTGCGCCGGCCCCTGGGCAAAATGGCGGAGCCCTACAGGGGCCCGGAGCGGAGGAACATCGGCACCCCACGGAATTAGCCCACCTGCCGATCAGTAGGCCCCGATCGCAGGCCTGGCCACCATGGAGGACCCCCCAGAGTCAGAGCCCCCCCCCCCCCCCCCCCACGAGGATGGTCCCCGCAGCCAGACCTCCGAGCTCCCGCTGGGTAGGATCATACGTAACCCACGCCAGTGGGACTCGGCCGAACTCTGCGGGCACTCGGCCCGTCGAAGGCACGGAGAATCGCCGGGCGGGCCACTTTCAACGGATACAGCTTTGACAAAGTGTCATCTGGACTCAAAATATTGGCTCTTTTCTCTCCCTACAGATTCTGCCAGACCTGCTGAGATTTTCCAGCATTTTCTCTTTGGTACCAGTTTTAACACTTGGCTCTTCCGCACTACGGAAAGTGAATCTTAAAATTCTCACTACTCTGGAAAGTGAATTTTAAAATTCCTCCAAAATAATTGTTTCCCTAAGAGCACGGTGGAGGATGATACCCGCTCCCCATGGCCGTCAAGGTCACCGCAGACCAGAACCTCTACGCCTCGAGATCATTCCAGGGTTCGAATGGGACTCACAAGGTGCCCCAGGGCTGGAGAATTGTAAATTTTACACTTATTCAGAAAGGTTGTAAGGATAAATCCAGCCATTACAGCCAGTCAGTAGAACATTGATGGTGGGGAACCTTTGATAAATGCTAACCCGGGACAAAATTAATAGTAATTTGGTCAAGTATAGGGGGGCCTCACGGTAGCATGGTGGTT
Source organism: Scyliorhinus canicula (assembly GCF_902713615.1). NCBI lineage: Eukaryota > Metazoa > Chordata > Chondrichthyes > Carcharhiniformes > Scyliorhinidae > Scyliorhinus > Scyliorhinus canicula. The sequence continues at coordinate 154,145,077 of NC_052155.1, read as the reverse complement.
AGCATCAATGCTTCACAGCTCCAGGGTCCCAGGTTCGATTCCCGGCTGGGTCACTGTCTGTGTGGAGTCTGCACGTCCTCCCCGTGTGTGCGTGGGTTTCCTCCGGGTGCTCCGGTTTCCTCCCACAGTCCAAAGATGTGCGGGTTAGGTGGATTGGCCATGCTAAAATTGCCCGTAGTGTATGTTAATGGGGGGATTGTTGGGTTACGGGTATACGGGTTAGTGGGTTTAAGTGGGGTGATCATTGCTCGGCACAACATCGAGGGCCAAAGGGCCTGTTCTGTGCTGTACTGTTCTATTCTATATCATTCTATAGTTTAATTAAGGGAAGCCAGCATGGATTTGAGAAGGGCAAAATCATGAGCTAACTTTCTTGAGTTTTTGATGAGGTAAGAGAGGGTTGATATGGTATATTTGAATTTCAAAAGGCATTTGTGCTGCAAAACAGCGCAAAGTTATAGCTCATGGAAGAGTAGCAAATTGAATGACAGGGAACAGAGTAGTGGTTAACGTTTGTTTTTTTTTGGACTGGAGAAAGGTTTATCATGGGGTTCCCAGGGGTCAGTGTAATGTTCCCTGCTCTTCCTGATATATATTAATGATCTAAACCTTGATGTACATGGCACAATTTCAAAATTTGTGGACAATACAAGACTTGGAAATATTGTTGAGGAGATGGATAAAGTAGAACTTCAAAAGGATATAGGTTGACGGAATGGACGGACAAGTAACAGATGAATTTTAATCCAGAGATGTGTGAATTGATTCATTTTTGTAGAAAGAACAGGGAGAGACAATGTAAAATAAAAGCTGTAATTCTAAAGAAGGTGCAGGAGTAGAGACACTTAGGAATATATGTACATAAATCATTGAAGGTGGCAGACAGGTTGAGGATCGTTAATGGAGTATGCAGCATTTTGAACATTGCCAATAGGGTCATACAGTATAAAAGCATAGAAGTTATGCTAATTTTGTATAAAGCTGAAGTTCTTCCTCAACTAGAGACACCACACTTTATGAAGGATACGAGGATTCAGAAAAGATTGTTTCCAAGGATGAGGAACTTCAATTATGTTGATAGATTAAAGAAGTTGTGATTGTTCTCCATGGAGAAGAGGTTGAGAGGAGATTTGATAGAAGTATTCAAAATTATGAGGGGTCTGGACAGTAGATAGGGAGGAACTGTTCCCATTTCTGGAGGTATCAAGGACCAGAGGGTGCAGATTTAAGGTAATTGGCAAAAGAAGCAATGGTGACAGGAGGAAAACGTTTTTCACACAGCAAGCGGTTAGGATCTGGAATGCGGAGTCTGAGAGTGGGGCAGGCTCAATTAGGGCGTTCAATTCAGAATTGGATTAATACCTGAAAAAGAAGAATGTGCAGGGCCATGGAGAGAAGGTGGGGTAGTGGCACCCAATCAAATGCTACTTCAGAGAGTCAGCACTGATTAAAATGGGCAGAATGACCTTCTTCTTTACCGTAACCGTTCTCTGAACTAACTGTAGTACCTTCTGGGACAGAAGAACCATAACTCAGAACAGAAGGCAATTCATCTGTTGACCTTAATACTTGACTAAAACGCTGACCAAAACATCTGGGGCTGGATTCTCCAATAATGGGGCTATGTCCCCACACCAGCGAAAAACACTGTTGTTTCAGTCCGGACTTTCCTTAAGAAAGTCCTGAGCGATTCTCCTACCTGCATGGGGCTAGCAGATCCCCGGAGTGCCCCTCGCAGCTCTGGCTGTGGATACGGGGCCCCGCACTTCCGATCGGGAGTCTGCGCATGCGCACAGTGGCCGCCTGCAGTGGCCGCCCCGTGGGACATGACGGACTCGAACCACAGAGCGGAACCAAAAATGTAGGGCCCTACCCCCCCCCCCCCTCACCCCGAGATCGCACCCGCCCGCAGATCCGTGACGCCCGATGGCTCCCCAGCCCATCTATGAGCCCCCCCACCGCCGGTGAATGACCACCCCCCTCCCACCAGGACGGCTGCGGACTGAGTCCACAGCCGCCACCCAATGTTCCCGACAGCTGATAGGTGGTTAGAACCACACCATCGGAAACCTGGCCAGTTTTGCACGGAGAATCGAGGTGGGGGGTGGGGGGGGGGCTCTGTCAATGGCCCCCTTCCCACGTAGTTCCCGTGCGAGAGACTCCCTAGCGATTCTCCGGGAGAATTGCGGGATCGACAACATTCCACATTTCCGGTTTGACGACCATTCTCCGCCCCCGTGCCAAACGCGATTTTCAGTGCGGAGGCTCGGAGAACCCAGCCCCAGATTTTGTTAAGAGCACATGATGTTCTGCTTGGGTAAACTGCAGATCCACTAACTTCCCAAAAATAATTTCCTCGTTGTGCTTCATGTCAAGTTTCATTTGTTGTCTTTTTTCATAGGTTTACTCAATAACTGAGGTATCTAACTAGAGAGTGCGCCTGAACTTATAAAGTGGCTTACTCCAGCTATTTTGCATGGAATTATAAGTCTCTTTAGTGACCTCAATATGTGTTGTCACTATAAACCAAAAGCAAGGAGTATTTTTATATACTTTAGCCTTGCTTTGTTCCTCACTATTCAGGTTAAAAAAGTTTCTTGAATCACTATCTGTCCTGCATGCTGATGAAGTATATGTACCATGTCGTACTGCAAAGTTAAAGGAGTCTACATCTAACACATTTATCAGAGAACTAAACTCCTTATGACCAATATAATTTATTCAGATGTATCATTATCTTCCTTCTCTTCCTCCAAATTATCTTCAGCACATGTCATTTCATTGGCCCTGCCTCTTCATTTTGGGCAGTTAGCCACATAGTACGTCTTACCTGAAGCACCTATTAACTGTCCTTTTGACATTACTGGTATATCCATTTGGCCATTATTATTATTTTTTTTATTTTGCTGCATTGGCCAGGTACCTGTACCTTCATTCTGCCTGTCTTTAATCCTTCTATTGTATTGAAGTCGGCATCCAATATCTTGACTATTTTGAAATCTGGGAATCATAGAGCCTTCTGTTCTTTGTATCACTGTGGAACATCTTTGTTCCATGAAGACGGGAGAATTGGTTATTCCCACAAAAATATCAAGGCAGTGGACATCGAATACAAAAGAGTTGTCTCCTCCGAGAATTGAACACCTGTTAGGACAAGTTGGTTGTCCTTATGAGACACCTAACACCAATCCAATAAGTTATACACCAAGACCAATCCAGGAATCCCCAAATTAAATTGTATCAATCTTTTATATAATCTGTTAAAATCCACGGTAGTTTTTAGAAAATCTTTGGTCATTCCATGGAAGAAAATAACAAACACTGACTATTCCTCATAAGCATTTAATGAATTATCCTTCTTATAGACACTCTAATAGAAGGTTCAAACCTTGATCGTTAACCAACTGACAGGCATCAATTTAGCAAAATACTGCCACTGCCTTCACTTCTTCTAGGAAGTGTCAATCTATGACCATGCTTTGTTACACTTTGGTAAGAACATCACCCATGTCCAAACATTCATTTCTTTCTTCCACTGATCATTTGGTTCAGACTCTGAGGACACTGCAATCACAGCCCAACAATTTACACTTGCTTTCTGCCTTTCCCACAATGGCCGCCAGGATTTTAGTTTGCTGTCTGAATGTTTTTTTTCTTAGTTCCCAACCCTCAGCTTTAGCCAACCATGCGCTGCTGCCATATTCTCCTCAAAAAGCCAGATGGTGAACAATAGAACTGGAGACTAATTTTGGACATTGTAGTAATCCACGGGAGGCAGGAGTTCCGTCACCACACCAATATTTATTTACAATAACAATATTACAGGAGCAGCTACAAACAGTGCTGCTAGCAGTCCAGTCAACTTAAGACTGCTCACAAAGCCTACACAGGTGATTATATGGGCCCCCTCAATGAGCTATCATTGAGGGAGCTCATACTCCAATTGGCCAACTAATAAAGCCAATTGGAGTTCATTACAGACATTTAACAAGCTTCTATTTGCAGAGATACACAGGTAATCTTGCAACAGACGCTCCCGAAGAATCCAGCCCATAGATTATAAATGGGCGGAGCTTGGCAACACATCTCAACCTGTACATATGAGGTGTTGAGTGGACAAACCAGCAAACCCTAAAGGGCCCACTGGATCCCACATGAAAAAGACCCTCAGCAAACTTCCAGTTTCAGCAGAAGAGCTGCAACAAACAATCCCAGCCTATTGCGAGTGCATTTGAGGACCTGCCCTCCGGGACCAACAACCGTAACAACCACACCTTCTCTATCCCCGCACCCCCCACCCCAAGACCTGACCTACTGGCCAAGTTCCTACTCTCTCCAAACAGCAAACTACGGAGGAGGCCCATTTGTTTGCTGGTGGTATTTTATCGAAGCCTAAACCAGCAGTTTGTCCGCAGTTGGAATTTCTTGGCCAATCTGTGGAGAATGGTTTTTGTGAGACAAGAACATCAAAGCTCCAGCACATTAACCCAATGCACCAACTGTTGGCTAAAATATTATATATTAGAGAAACCATCTATAATTTATCACTGTGCTATATAATGGGGAAAGTGAATAGAAAGTCACATCATGAATTTGATGTTAATTTAATAAAGCTAAAAAAAGTATTTGCAATGCAAGTTGTAAGTTAGAGCAAAAAGCCTTGTTGCATACATTTAGTAACTCTCAGGAGCCTCTTGTTGAGATGATTAAAAGCCTCCGAAAGGCTTTAGTGTATTATAGAAATGAACTTGTGCCCTTCTGAGTACTAAATTTCCTGACAGCTTCCAAAATACACACACATTTTCTTGTCTGAAAAGAGTTGTCTGTAAATTTTTAATGTGAAATCGTATAAAGCAGAAGAGAAAATTGAAAAGCCTTCTTTTGTTTGTTGTATTATTGAGCAAAATGTCTGAAATAACATTTAACTTCCTTTTTCACATCATGCCCAAAGCTATGCAAGGTAACTGTGAAGTATTTCGAATAGTTCCAGCACTTAAGTACTAACGCCACCTTCAGGATGCTGAAATATGTTCTTAATAATTAACATAGATTTGAGGCATTTAAACTTTTCAGCAATAAATGCATAATTGATGCCACTGAAGTTGGAGCATATCCTTCAAATCAAGGTCTTACATCAGCTATAAACCTACTTAGTCCTTGTACCACCAAAGAGTTGCCATAATTCAGAGTCAAGTAGTTTGCGGATTTTGACAGGTCAGGCCACTACAGTGTGTTAGTATTTTAATTCCCCATGTTGTCAAAGCTGTGTGACCTGTCACATGATTGCCGTTGGAGAAGAAGTGCAAATAAACCATAGGTTTCTACACAAGAGTAATCAAATCAACTTTCAAACTCTCAGAACAATGAGAAAAAGGAAATGAAAGAATGCAAGGAATACAATATAGTAATAATATTAATTTGTATTAATTTGTGGTTAGCATCAATGCTTCACAGCTCCAGTGGTCCCAGGTTCGATTCCCGGCTGGGTCACTGTCTGTGTGGAGTCTGCACGTCCTCCCCCTGTGTGCGTGGGTTTCCTCCGGGTGCTCCGGTTTCCTCCCACAGTCTAAAGATGTGCGGGTTAGGTGGATTGGCCATGATAAATTGCCCGTAGTGTAAGGTTAATGGGGGGATTGTTGGGTTACCGGGTATACAGGTTACGTGGGTTTAAGTAGGGTGATCATTGCTCAGCACAACATCGAGGGCCGAAGGGCCTGTTCTGTGCTGTACTGTTCTATGTTCTATTGTCACAAGTAGGCGTACATTTACACTGCAATGGAGTTACTGTGAAAAGCCCCCAGCTGCCACATTTCGGTTCGGGTACACAGAGGGAGAATTCAGAATGTCCAAATTACCTAACAGCATGATTTTTGGGACTTGTGGGAGGAAACCGGAGCACGCGGATGAAGCCCACGCCTCCACCCTATAACCCAGTAACCCCACCTGGACACTAAGGGCAATTTAGCAAGGCCAATCCACCTAACCCGCACATCGTTGGACTGTGGGAAGAAACCGGAGCACCCGGAGAAAACCCACGCAGACACAGGGAGAACGTGCAAACTCCACACAGACAGTGACCCAGGTCGGGAATCGAAGCTGGGATCCTGGAGCTGTGAAGCAACAGTGCTACCCACTGTGCTATCGTGCTGCCGACAAATAGGATTGATTGTTGTTGTTGGTTTCCAACGCTCCATACTTCCAGTTATTTAAATACACCTTCAAATCTTCAACTTTGATTTAATGAATGAAATTATCGCAAATATAACTGAAAAAGAAGCTAAATTTATTTGGGACATTTATATTTATGGTTGGAAATGACAGAGTTGATGAAGCTCAATTGTAAAATGAATGCAAAGAACAATAGATTTTAAAAGTGGAACCTAATGTGAAATCCACATTGAAAGCACAGTTACACTGAAATTTCTTTACACCGTGTTACAGACTAATGTCATTGCCTTTGCTTTTTTTCAGCTGGTCAATAACCCTTTGGCAAGTCAAGCAGCTGCAATGGGTTCCATAGCTGGTTCTCAGGCCTTCAACACAGCCCTCTCCAGCCTGCAAGGGATGACTTCTCAACTCGTAACAAACGCACAAGGCCAGGTTGGTCTACGTATTATATGTTGGTTACGCACAAAGCAAGCAGTGCTGGTCATGTTAAACAATCTCTGCTTTAAACACAATTTCCGAGAGTTTATTTTGGAGAGCACGTGTGAAAACATCCATGTTGATTTATTTTGTGATCATTAGATATAAAGAACATAGAAAGATAATATTGTGATTTTGTCCCATTTGATTTCGGTAGTTATTTCAGTATTTAAAAAAATATTGGCACATACGCATATACATATATAATATATATAAAGATGTGTGTGTGTCTTTTGAGAAAGATCTAATATAAGAAAAGGTGTACCTTGAGCAACAGTAAATTGCTGGCCTTGTCATATTTATTGGGCAGATATAGAATTGCACCACCAGTAATCAAAGAGTTGAACGATGAACCTTGTCAATGTGGAGCCTGATCTAATGAATCATCCAATCTCAGGTGCACACAACAGATATTGTAGGAAGATTGTCTCAACAGCATGCCAACCATGCCATCTTTTTGTAACCTGAATCTTTATTCTATATTAATTTCTGTTTGTAAGCTGTTGAAATATTACTGTGTTTGCATGTTCTGTTTAGAACAATTGAGCAGTTGTTTGTAGCCTGTGGCTCATTGTAGAGGACGTTGTCTGCTTTGCACTGACAACCTTTAAGTTTATAAGGTGCAGAATGCGCATCAATCATTTAGGATACATATTTTGCAGGTTTTGCGTTTGTTTTCCAAAGCAAGCAGAACCCTGAAGTATTCATCAGTAATTGTTAGAACACCATCTCCTGGAGGGTGAAACACTGATGGCTTGATCCCTCAACTCTTGTGTGAAAGTGGAGACAGTTTTTTGAGGTAGTTATTTAGTCACAACACCCAGATTTTGTTCCAAAAGATTGCTCTCTGCCATTGTCTGTGCATCTGACTAAAGATGCAAAAAAACGCAATTCCTCGCACGGTACTCGCACAATTCATGTAGAATGTAATAGAAACAAGATATTGTATCAGGGTTGCCAGATATTGTACTAAGGTTACCAGATTCTGGGATATGTTTATAGATTCTGAGCATATTTCATAGAATTAAGAGCGCTTAAGGCCATTCAGTCTATGCTGGCATTTATCTCCACACGAGCCTATTTCACTTGGTCCTTCTACTCCTTTCTCACTCTTGTACTTTTCGAGCTTCTGCTTGAAGGATTTGTGTCATTAACCTCAACTACTCCCATGTACTGACAAGATCTAACCACTCACTGGGTAAAGATATTTTTCTTGCACTTAGTACTGGATTTACTGGCGGTATCTTGTATTAATGGCCCCTCATTTTGGGCTCACCCACAAGTTGAAACATTTTCTCCACACCAACTTTATCAAACCCTTTCGATTTTTTGAAGATCTCTATTTGGTCCCCACTCACTCTTCCCTTTTTCTAGAATATTAAAGACTATTCAGTCTTTCTGAACAGTTGTTTCTGGTTGTTATTCTTGTAAAACATTTTGCACTTTCTCTAGTATCCTGATACCCCTTTCATAACATAAAGGCTACAACTGTACACAGTATTTCAAGTGTGCTTTAATCAAGATTCTGCACAAGTTCGGCATAATTTCCCGGCTTTTTAATTCTATTCTTCTGGAAATAGATCCCACTGCCTTGTTTGTATTTATTCTGGCCTTGTCCGCTTGCTTTACTACTTATATTGATTTGTAAATTTTTTCCGATGAATTCCTTTCCTCCAACATCCCATTTAGACTTCAGAGGAAGTTTTAACCATAAAGAAATGGGTGAATTGGGGCTGTTTGTTTAAAAAATTGAAGTCTCAAACTCAATTCCAACCCACCTCTGACGCATCTACTTCATGGTTTAATGAAGGTGGGGCTGGGTGGCCACCAGCCTGCTCCAAGAAGGTGGGTTGGTCAATTACATAGTATTTGTGAGGTTTTTTGCCTCATATTAACATGCCTTCCAGGTTTAGCCCTGGCCAGCCAGGTTTCTCAAGCCCTGGAATATCTGGCAGCTAAAAAGAGTCAAGGGCTGTTTTGTGGAAAAGATAAATGCCCTCGTAATTGGAAATTGGAATCCTTCTCCCTTGGGATCGGGCATCAGAACCCAAACCCTCTCTCCCGTACTCGATTCCTCCCCCTTCAAGGATTAGAAACCCCACCAGGGCTTGGTGACCATACCAAGCCCATCCCAACTGAACCAACCTCCCCAGAACTGGACAGCCCCCACCCCCAATCAAAAAGAATAATATGCAGGGAGATCCAAACATCTTGGTCTCAGGAACTAACCTTCTTTCTTTCCCCTCTGCCCTGCCACAGTCATGGTTGGGGGCGGGGGGAGGGAGGGGGGGGGGGGGGAGCAGGTTATTTAATGGAGGCAGTGAAGTGGCCAGAGACCCACTTCGCCTCTTTTCCGGAACAACCAGCAAATTGAGTGTCAGTTAGGCACTTAAATGGGCAGCGCTGGGCCTTCACTGGGTTAATGAACACTAGGGTAGAAGTCCTAACCATTTCAATTCTTCATTGCTTGGCAATGCTCCTGAGGAACTAGTGGCTGCTACTGGTACAACACACACCTGAGGCCTAGGATTACCAATGGACCCAGGCGCAGGAGTAATGGCCGGAGAAAAAGGTTGCAGAGTGAACTTTGCGGGAATGGGGAAGTGGATGTTCGCAGTAAGGGTAGGGTGTAAGCTCTCAGTGGTCACTCCTCCCTGATGCCAAGTCTTTCAATCAGACGCTTGAGTGATTGAATGAGGGACACCCCCCCCCCCCCACCCCCCACTTCATGAGCGCACAAACAACCCCATTAGGGTATGTTTTTTGAGTTTTCTGCATGGCAAGCCCCCACCCATTGCTGGGTGACTAGCAGTGGCAGAGGACTGAGGCCCTGAAGTGGGGAATAAATGCCCACTTAAGGCCTCAATTGGCCACAGGGTGGCAAGGTTATCCACAGGCCTTCCCACTACAGACTTAATGAGAGCAGGATCCCCACCAGCCACACCCCACCTGATTCTAAATTCCCCCACTGGGTGTTCCTCTCTCTCTCTCTCTTCTTCCCCCCCCCCCCCCCCCCCCCCCCCCCAAGCCACTAAACTCATGGCATTAAATTCCACCTTACATGCCAAGTTTTATGTCACCTTCATTTTCCACAAAATGCAGCATTTCGCACTAATGTGTATCGACATTAATTTGCTAATTTACAGACATCTTCTTAACTATATCTCCAATTTGGAGTCATCCACAAATTTTCAAATTGTACGTGGTAAACTTCCAGCCTTCCACCAATCTGAGTAACTACCTTAAACAACTACTTCCCATTTTCCGTTTTGTAACTAGTTTGCTAGATTCTGCTACCAATTGCTTAGCTCCACATATTCTTAGCCTATTCATGAATTTAGTATATGGTAAAATCAACGATATTACTTATACAATGATACCATGATTGTATTCTTCTTAAGTTCTTTGCTGTAAGCACGTTTTTGGCGATTATTTGCTAAATGTCAGCAAAGTGCCCTGACATTTTTACTGTGGGTAGGGCGAGGAGGCAGGCCCTGGGCGGGATTCTCCGTCCCGCCTCACCCGTTTTCTGGTATGGCGCACTCTCGCCGGCAGCGGGATTCTCTGTGCCGGAAGCCGGCCAATGGAAGGGATAGTGGGAGACTGGATCCTACAAGGTGAAGAATCAAAAACTGATTAGCATTGGGAAGAGTAAGGACAGACGCTGATTTTTAGGATCCATTGGTAATTTGATTCTAGGTCATGATGCCAATAAAAAGGTATTTAAAGGGCAGAGAGTGTGGTAAAAAAAAAACAGGATTGTGAAATTGGGATTGGGTTTGATAGCAAAATGGATGATGACAAATCAACAGTCTGCCAATTTTCTATTCCATTCTTTGAGTGAGGTGATCTCAAGGCGAGGAGTCCAAAATCAAGTCAATCATGATCACATAATTCAAGTAGCTTTAGTATATTACCTATGGCATGTAACAAAGAAATTAGGGAAATGAGCTTGTAGCTTAGAAATAACTTGTTTAGCCAGATGGCAGTTGTGAGAAGTCAATAAGAATGTGTCCTTCTCAAGGGGTAACTGTAAGAAATTAGAGTTTTAATCGTCCTAGAATCAGGAAGCGTAGAATTATGAACCCCAGAAGAAGACTGTTTCTCTTTCCCTCTCTCTTTCCAAAGAAACGATTCTGAACAACCATGGAGAAAGATAATAACCAATGAGAATGTTGCTTTCAGGGCACTCCGGGTAAAGGCCTCTAGGTTGACATTCCTGAGTTGATAAGGTGTGCCTTTTATCTATACAGGTGTCTGACAGGAGTTAGGAAATGGCTCCCAGAGTGACCTTTAATACCTGTCCTTCAGCCCTTGATTAGATGAGATTGAATAAGTGATTGACACGGGGTAAACCACCAGCCCCTAGAAATAAGGTATATTGACAGGTGCTCAGAAGAGCAGTGGGGAATCTTCTTCAGATGGAGAAAGACCAGTGAAGAGCTGCCTAACATTTTGGCTGGAGAGCTAAAGGTTCCTACCACCAGCGACAGAGATTGACACACTCTACATCATCCATCCATTCACCCTCTGGAGCCAGTAAACTGTTCTCACCTGCCACAGGTCATATACTTTACTGTTTATTTAGCTTGTGCCCCATTTATTTAGCTGATGCTTCTTAATAAACTAATTTATGAGCTCAAACCCACATGTTGTGTAATCTGTGACTCCCGAACGCAAATCATCCACCTACCTGTCCAAGTAACAACTATTCCTCACTACTCACTGTTTCCTGTCCTACTGGGGCTGGTTTAGTACACTGGGCTAAATCGCTGGCTTTTCATAGATTATCATAGAATTTACAGTGCAGAAGGAGGCCATTCGGCCCATCGAGTCTGCACCGGCCCTTGGAAAGAGCACCCTACCCAAGGTCAACACCTCCACCCTATCCCCATAACCCAGTAACCCCACCTAACACTAAGGCAATTTTGGACACTAAGGGCAATTTATCATGGCCAATCCACCTAACCTGCACATCTTTGGACTGTGGGAGGAAACCGGAGCACCCGGAGGAAACCAACGCACACACGGGGAGGATGTGCAGACTCTGCACAGACAGTGACACAAACCAGAATCGAACCTGGGACCCTGGAGCTGTGAAACAATTGTGCTATCCACAATGCTACCGTGCTGCCCAAAATTTAAAGCAGACCAAGGCAGGCCAGCAGCCCCGTTCAATTCCCGTACCAGCCTCCCCGAACAGGCGCCGGAATGTGGCGACTAGGGGCTTTTCACAGTAACTTCATTGAAGCCTACTCATGACAATAAGCGATTTTCATTTCATTTCATTTCAGCTGACTTTGTATCCATGCTGTTACAGCCCTCTTTATTCCATGCTTTCCTGAGAAGCCAAGTGTGGCACTTTGGGGCGGCATAGTGGTTCAATTCCGACTTTGGGTGACTGCCTGTGTGGAGTCTGCACGTTCTCCCGGTGTCTGCGTGGGTTTCCTCTGGGTTCTCTGGTTTCCTCCCACAGTGCAAAGATGTAAAGGTGAGGTGGATTGGTCATGCTAAATTGCCTTAGTGCCCAAAAGATTAGGTGGGGTTTGGGGGATAGGGTTAGGGTGTAGGCCTAGCTGGGTTGCTCTTTTAGAAGGCCGGTGCCAATTTAATGGGTCAAATTACCTCCTGCACTGTCGGGATTCTATGAAATACCTTTTTGAAGCTCATATATATTACATCAAAAGTAGACGTCTATGCAGGCGTCCCTTTATAAATCCACAACCATTCAATTGACTGTTAATTTAGCTCTGGATTATCATTTCAAAAAGTGTTCCCATCACCAAGGTTAAATTGAATGGCCTATAATTGCTGGGTTAACCCTTATACCTTCTTCCAAACAAAGATGCATCATTTACAATTCCCCAGAACTCTGGCAACATCCCTGTACTTAAGAACGATAGGAAATCTATGGCTAGTATCTCCACAGTTTCCACCTGTACTTCCCTCAGCATCCTAGCATATATTCCTTCCAGTCCTGGTGACCTACCTACTTTAATTACAGCTTACCTTTCCAATAGCACCTATTTATAAATTTTTAGCCCATCTAATGTCTCAACAACCTCCCCTTTCACTATGACTTTGGAAGCATCTTCTTCCTTGGTGAAGACAGACGTAAAATACTCATATAGTATCTCATGCATGCCCTTTGCCTCCATGTGTGCATCTCTTTTGTTCTTGTCCCAAAGCAGCCCCATCTTTCCTTTAATAACCTTTTTACTGTTTCAAGGGCTATTGAAGACTTTTGGATTCCATTTTACATTTGCTGCCAGTCTCTTCTCATCATCGTCATTTAGGTCAATGGAAAAGAAAATCGAGCAAACACGACTGCTGTGTTGCTCTGTCTTGTTTTTCTCTAACACCCAAGATCAATTTCACTCTCCTGTGTACAAATTGATAGCAACACAGTTTAAATAATCAATAAATAAAAGACCTGTACCTCTATTGCACCTTTTATAGCACTGGAGACCTCAAAGCACACTACGGCTTTAAGTACAGTCACCGTTGTAATGTTGGACATGCATCAGCCAGTTTGTACACAGCAAGTTCCTGCAATCAAATATGTGACAGTGACCAAATAATTGTGATGTTGATTCAGAGATAAATATTCACCAGGACACTGGGAATAACTACCTTGCTCTTCTTTGCAATTGTCATCATCATCATCAGCAGCAGCACCCTTTCATTCACATAAGATGGTGGGCGTGCAGTGAATCTATTGGGTTATAGTTTAATATGATGCACTTTTGCTGATGGCTGAAGAGACCATCCCATGAGAGGCAGGTAAGAATCATAGAATAGAATCCCTACAGTGCAGAAGAAGGCCATTCGGCCCATTGCGTCTGCGCTGGCCCTTGGAAAGAACACTCTGCTTACACCTTACTCTGGATACAAAGTCTGCCTCCACCCTATCCCTGAAACCCAGTAACCCCACCTAAACTTTTGGACACTAAGGGGCAATTTAGCATGGCTGACTCACCCAACCTGCACATCTTTGGACTGTGGGAGGAAACCGAAGCACCCGGAGGAAACCCACGCAGACACGGGGAGAATGTGCAGACTCCGCACAGACAGTGACCCAAGGCCAGTATTGAACCCGGATCCCTGGAGCTGTGCCACCGCGGTTATCAGGTGTTATGGTGGATTGTTGTTTTCAGTGTTTGGTGCCTGTTATCAAACTGATCGTCATGGCATGCCGGCCAACAAATTATATTAGAGAATCCTTCTATTGTTAGATAGTGTCTCCAAGCTGTGAAAATCAATGTTCACATCAAGCTTTCAAGCATTTTTGGAGTGGTGTTTTTGACGTCCTGTTGGTCTTCTGGTCCCACCTTAGCCACAATATAGAAAATTCTTGGACATGCATCCATTCTCAATCCTGCAAATGTGCACGATTCAGCAAAGTCACCTTTGCCTGGTGAGTGTTAGCATACTTGAAATAGTGCCATAGAATCCTTTATGTCCACCTGAAGGGTAGGCAGAGCCTCAGTTTGACACTGTATCTGAAATACTGCACCGGCGTGTCAGCTCTGATTTTTGTGTTAAGTGCTGAATGGGGCATGAATCTACGACCTTCTGGCTCAGGGGTGAGGATGCTACCAACTGAGCCATGGCTAACAAACCACTGCTACAGTTCAGTCAATAGGTTTGCAACATGAAATTCAATCCGTAATTAATTATTTAAGTAGCCAATAAATTAACTATTTATTGAACTCAGCTAGTGTTGTGAATAGCTGTTAAAACCAAGTCAGGATAACAACTATTTTAAAATTCAGTCAGAAACGTATTCAATTATTGAAGGCATTCAGTATTTCCTTTGTTCATCCAATTATTTTAGAAATTTGCTCAACAATTAAATATAGTCAGTATGGCAATTATTTTAATGGCCATTCTTTTCTCCACCCTGAAGAAATACACAGAACTTACAACCATGTCAATATTACCCTGCATTTGAGCAAATAGTCGAATGACATTTACTCACCCTGTTCCATTTTCCTTCCACCCCTTTTGCTTTGTCCACCTATCCTATCCAACCTTGAATGCTGGCACAGTTTTTGCCTTAACCATTAAAACCCTGAAATGAGATTCCACAGCCTCTCAACTATCTGTGCAAAGGAGATTCTTCTGTTACCTGTTCTAAATCTCATGCATTTAATCTTTTATCAATGGCCTATTCCTCTTGACACCTCCACGACTAGAAACAGTCCGCTTCTATGTACCATGTCCCGTTCTTTCATAATTATTTTTTAATTACAATTATAATTTACAGTGCAGAAGGAGGCAATCTGGCCTAACGAGTCTGCACTGGCCTTTGGAAAGAGCCCACACCTCCACCCTACACAGTCACCCCACCTCCCCTTTTTTTGGACACTAAGGACAAGTTAGCATGGCCAATCCACCTAATGTGCACATCTTTGGACTGTGGGAAGAAACCAGAGCACCCGTAGGAAACCCACGCAGACACGGGGAGAATGTGCAGACTCCGCATGGACAGTGACCCAAGCCGGGAATTGAACCTGGGACCCTAGGGCAGTGCGAACCACTGCGCTACCGCGCCGCTCAATGTGAAACATTTTATTCATACTAAACACTCACATTAATCTTTTAAACTCTGCCTACCTGGTGGAAATTGGTGAACAATTAAATTCACCCAATTAACGCCCACAAACATGCTTCTAGATTGATGTTTAAGGTACCCAGTGACAAACATTGGAGATTCTTCTTCAAGTGTGTAGATCGACTTCTCTGATGTCATTGGGCTCTGTAATGACTTAGGCCAGGCCTTTGAGATTGACCCAATCAGGGAACCCCTTTCTCTGTATATAACAGGGAGTGTCAGATCCTCTGCACTCCCGGTGTAGACAGCAAGCTGAATGCACCTGGTTGTTCAGCTGTTGGTTTTGTAAATAAAAAGGTTCTGGTGAAGGGACTTCTGCCTCCATGGACTTATTACAGGCTCCCACTACAATGTAACTCAGAACTGAAGAATGCTACCATAGATTTCCCCTAATCTGAACCTGGTCACAAGAGGATTGTGAGGGACATGAAGGGACAGTTTTACAATCCCAGACCAGATCCCAACAGTGGCTAGGATACTGGACAGAAACCCCAATATTTAATTTTAATTTTGTAAGAGTGTGGGGATAGGATACCTCACTTCAGGGGCGGGATTCTCCGTAGCCCTTCGTAACGCGGGTTGCCTGCGAAAAAAATCGGTGTTAATCACTCCGGCGCCGGGGCCTTCTTTAAGGCCGCTATTCTCCGTTCCCGGAGGGGCTAGCAGCTGACTGACGCGATACGCGTCAGTTTCACCAGCTGCGGAAGTGGTGAGACCCGGCGTTTTTTGGAGGATAAGGAGGAGAGAGACAGGGGGGGGTGTGTGTTCCGGCATTTGGGGGGGGGGGGGGGGGTGTGTGTTCCGGCATTTGGGGGGGGGGGTGTGTTCCGGCATTTGGGGGGGTGTGTTCCGGCATTTGGGGGGGGGGGGGTGGGGGGGTGTGTTCCGGCATTTGGGTGGGGGGGGGGTGGGGGGGTGTGTTCCGGCATTTGGGGGGGGGGGGTGTGTTCCGGCATTTGGGGGGGGGGGGGTGTTCCGGCATTTGGGGGGGGGGGGTGTGTGTTCCGGCATTTGGGGGGGGGGTTTGGGGGCAGCGGCGGGCAGAGAGGGGGGGCGACGGATGCCCGGGGCCAACGCACCGTCGCCCCCCCCTGTCCGCCGCTGCCCCCTACCCCAACCCCCCCCTCACCACCCTACCTCAACCCCCCCACCACCCCTACCTCAACCCCCCCCCCACCATCCCTACCTCAACCCCCCCTCACCACCCCTACCTCCCTCCCTCCCCACCACCCCTACCTCCCTCCCCACCACCCCTACCTCCCTCCCCACCACACCTACCCCCCTCCAACGTCGGGTCTCCCCCCCCCCCCCAACGTCGGGTCTCCCCCCCCCCCTCAACGCCGGGTCTCCCCCCCCCCCCTCAATGCCGGGTCCCCCCCCCCCTCAACGCCGGGTCCCCACCCCCCTCAACGCCGGGTCCCCCCCCTCAACGCCGGGTCCCCCCCCCTCAACGCCGGGTCCCCCCCCCCAACGCCGGGTCCCCCCCCTCAATGCCGGTACCCACACCCCGTCCCCCTCCCTCTGAAGGCCGGTACCCACACCCCACCCTCTCTCCTCCTCCCCCCCCTCTCCTCCTCCCCCCCTCTCTCCTCCTCCTCCCCCCCTCTCTCCTCCTCCTCCCCCCCTCTCTCCTCCTCCCCCCCCTTCCTTCCTCTGTTAGTGGGGGGGGGGGGGTGCGGCGTTAGTGGGGGTGTGGGGGTGCGGCGTTGGAGGGGGGTAGGGGTGGTGAAGGGGGTAGGGGTGGTGAAGGGAGGGGGTTGGGGTAGGGGCAGCTGCGTGCAGAGGGGGGGCGACGGTGCGTTGGCCTCGGGCATCCGTCGCCCCCCTCCTCTGCACGCCGCTGCCCCTACCCCAACCCCCTCCCCTCACCACCCCTACCCCCTTCACCACCCCTACCCCACTCCAACGCCGCACCACCCCCCCACTAACGCCGCACCCCCCCCCCCCACTAACGGAGGAAGGAAGGGGGGGAGGAGGAAGGAAGGGGGGGGAGGAGGAAGGAAGGGGGGGGAGGAGGAAGGAAGGGGGGAGGAGGAGGAAGGAAGGGGGGAGGAGGAGAGAGGGGGGGGGTGTGGGTACCGGCCTTCAGAGGGAGGGGGACGGGGTGGGGGGTTGCGGCGTTGAGGGTGGGGGGTTGCGGCGTTGAGGGGGGGGGACCCGGCGTTGAGGGGGGGGGACCCGGCGTTGAGGGGGGGGGGGTTGCGGCGTTGCGAGAGATGGGGGGCGGCGTTGGAGGGGGGTAGGGGTGGTGGGGAGGGGGGTAGGGGCGTTGGAGGGAGGTAGGGGTGGTGAGGGAGGGGGTGGTTAGGGTAGGGGGCAGCGGCGTACAGGGGGGGGGCGACGGTGCGTTGGCCCCGGGCATCCGTCGCCCCCCCCCCTCTCTGCCCGCCGCTGCCCCCAAACCCCCCGATGCCGCAACCCACCCCCCGATGGCCGCAACCCCCCCGATGGCCGCAACCCCCCCGATGGCCGCAACCCCCCCGATGGCCGCAACCCCCCGATGGCCGCAACCCCCCCGATGGCCGCAACCCACTCCCCCGATGGCCGCAACCCACTCCCCCGATGGCCGCAACCCACTCCCCCGATGGCCGCAACCCACCCCCCCGATGGCCGCAACCCCCCCGATGGCCGCAACCCACTCCCCCGATGGCCGCAACCCACTCCCCCCGATGGCCGCAACCCACTCCCCCCGATGGCCGCAACCCACTCCCCCGATGGCCGCAACCCACTCCCACGATGGCCGCAACCCCCCCGATGGCCGCAAACCCCCCGATGGCCGCAACCCCCCGATGGCCGCAACCCACCCCCCCCCGATGGCCGCAACCCACCCCCCCCATGCCGCAACCCACCCCCCCCATGCCGCAACCCACCCCCCCCCCGATGGCCGCAACCCACCCCCCCCATGCCGCAACCCACCCCCCCCCATGCCGCAACCCACCTCCCCCCCATGCCGCAACCCACCCCCGACACTGAACGGCGTCAACCATCATCAATGGTTGACGCCGTTTTAAACCAACTTTGATTTGCGCCGACGTGACCCGTGGCCACGTCGGCGGGACTTCGGCCCATCCGGGCCGGAGATTTACGGTCAGTGCAAATAAAATGAAATCCCGCCGGCGCCAGCTGTTTTCACAGGCTGCCGGCGGGATTTGCACAACGCCGGTTTTTTACCGGCGGGAGAATTCGAAAACCTGCGGGAGCGGAAATAACGCCGCTTCCCGCCAATTCTCGGACCCTGCGTGGGGTCGGAGAATCCCGCCCCAGGAGTGATTATATGAAGAAATAGGGATAGATATTAAAAACAAACTTTATTCCTAACATAGTATTAAAATACCTTCAACATCACACAAGCAAATACCTTACAATTACCACTTAAACAATGCTAACACTTAACTGCTATCTTTATTCCCATTCAAACAACAAAACTAGTTCGGATCCTAATCCACTTTTAAAGGCAGTTAGCACTCAGGAATACTTCCTTGACAGAGATGTCTGGATACTCTACTTTGAGAAAGATAAAACTTTTGACTGCTTTAAAGAAAGAGACCAAACCCTGTCAGAATAATGTAGAATCTCTAGCTGAAATCTTGAAAAACTGCCTCCATAGCTTGACTTCCAGCTCACAAATAAAACTCTGACCCTCAACACCTGACTGCTTCAACCCTTGTTTTCTCCCATTAATTTCATCATCTTACTAACTGAACACACTGGGCTGAATTCTCCGCCGCCGGGATGCTGCTTTTTGCTGGCAGCCCGGGGGTTTCCCAACGGCGTGGGGCTGCCCCACAATGGGAAACTCCATTGACCAGCCGGCGAAACGGAGACTCCCGGCGGCATGCTGAACCAGAAATCTGGTACGGCGGGTTGGAGAATCCCGTCCAATGTCTCTAATTAAATACTTCACAGGGACCTCTCTTAATATAAACAAAAATCTATTAGCCCAAACTTTTACAGTACTTTAATTGCACCTCTGGCTCTGAAAAGACCGAGTTGTCTTGCAAACTAGGATTTTTAAAAACACTACTACAGTAGTTATACACGCGCTAGCCCAGGCTTTTAACCCTTCCTACACCAAGAACATATAATACAATGGGCTGGATTCTCCGATTCTGAGACGAAGTGCTGACGCCGGCGTGGGAACGATGGCGTTTTATGACTGAAAAAGTGGTGCAAAACAGCCACCGATCCTCCATCTGGTGGGGGGCTAGCAGCCATGCAGCATAGAGCCTCCTGCGGATACAGCTGGAGAATTGCCGGGTCTGTGGCTGCACATGCGAATAACGGCGGCTGGCAGCGGCCACGCCATGCAACATGGCTCCGGCCGCGTACGGACTCAGCCTGCCAAATAGTGACCCTCTTTAGCCAGGCTTGTCACCCCCTAGAACACCCCCACCAGTGTCTCCAGCCCCTGCCAAAGCCCTCCCCTGCCCACGGATCGGCTCCCTCCTGACTGTGGCGGCGCTGCACTTAGTCTGCAGTCGCCACACCGAGTTCCTGAAAATAAATGCCAGATGCAACCGAATCCATCAGGAACTTAGCCTATGTGGGGCGGAGCATTGGGGGGGGGGGGGGGGGCCTCAGGTAATGTCCCGAGGCTGGCCCGACAGCGTGCGGCGCACTCCTGGAGTACGACGTTTTGGAAAGGGCAGAACATCGCAGAAACGGCGCCATCCCAGATTTCGGCACCAACATTGGTTCTCCAGCCAATTGTCGAATGGGACTTTGGCGTCGGAGACCGGAGAATCCCGCCCAAGATGTCTGAAATTCCTCCATGCATCACAGACAGTGAGAGGTGATGTTTTGCTCTTTGTGTTGGGAGGCGAAGTAGGAGCACTTCCCACATTCCATTCCACAAGACGCTCCCAGGCTCCCATTCTTCATATCTTTCTGCCGGATCTTTCAGTGCAGGACCAGCAAAATATTAATGACGGGATTAAAAACAGTCCAGGCAATTTGACAACATCTGAACCAATCCTTGCATCAACATTTCTGGCAGGGCTCACTGTAAAGAGTTAAAGAGTGGAAACCCTAAGCTGATGTTTTTCAAACTTTATTTTTCTGGCAACCCACTTTTACAAAATGTCCGACTCTCATGATCCACGCCACGTTCACAATAGATTCAATAGATAGTTACTTTCATTGTTAGCACTTCTGCATGATTAAATGTAAAAATTGTAGATAAAAATATATTTTCTATTTTTTTTTATTTTTCGTTGTATTATGGGCCAGGGTTTAAAGAACACCAAAATATATCAAAGTCCACCTGACCAACAACATTGAATAGATTTTGGTTATGGGGAGCACAAGGGCCCACTTTACAGGTGTGATGCAACAGAGATCTAAAGTATTTTAAAACAAAAACAATGTTGATTCTATGAACCCAGTTAACATTTTATAAACACACGGTAAACATTTTATCAACTACCAACACTGATACTCCCCACAGATACAGTATTCTATAGGTAACCCTAGATAACTTTCCTCACAACATCCATAAGTCAAAAACACTTTTTAACAAAGGCAGTAGGTTTGCATTCTTTACAGAAACAGTTATTACTTTGAAATCATCAAGTGATCGGGAGACATTCTTTAGAGAAAGAGAGATCCAAAATACAACTCCTTGGTTTGAATGCAGCTCTCCAACTGAAAACGAAACTAAAACTCAGCTACAAAACAGCTTCCAGCTCAAAACTAAAGTAAAAAGGAGAGTGAGAGACCAGCTCCACCCACACACTGACATGAGTGCAGCCACTTGAGAAGACAAACATTTCTTAAAGTGACATTCCCATGACAGTTGTCATTTGGAGATCTAAATAACTTGTAACAAAAATCTCCAAACAAGCATTTTTCCCCTGACAGGGATGGATGGAGTTCCCAAACCCGCACCGGTACCCTCCAGAGCCTAGTTCAGAATGGGGCAAACATGAATCAGCTTCATAACAATGGACCAAATGAAAGGTGGGGAAATCCCGACAGGAAAACTGGAATTTTCTGCTAAATCTTGTATGTGGGAGTCCAGTTGCTGACTGGGGTACTTGTGGAAACATATTGCAATCAGGATTCATTTGGATTGGGGTGAGAGGTGCCAGTCTGGCAAGAAAGAGCACAAAGCACCACTGGAAACTAACTCTGTACAAAAGGAGTTCTTCAGGAAAGAAACTTAAAGGGAATTGATTTTTCTTTTAAACTCTTCAGTTTTAGCTGCAGGTGATGACTAACCTGGTCGATCAGCGACTGCAGGAACAGGAGCCGTTGCTGGAGGCTGTGGCGGTGACTGTAACAGTGACCCAGGGAGGCCAGAAGGTCCACGGCACCACCTTCGACATCAGCCTCATGTGGTCATGCATGGTACTGCAGCGAGAATTTACCCAGAGAAAAAAACAGTAAAAATGGTCAGGCAACATTTGGGGGTCATTTTTGGTGACTTTTTAGTGACCCATTTTACAGCATCCCACGACTTACATCACACTGCTCCTATTTCCTGTGTCACAACCCCTATAATAGACCTTGCAGCTGTTTTCATCACTTGTTCATCTTCAGTCAGCTGAATCCAACTTTGGCATCTTTTCTGAAATAACTGAGTCCTGCATAGTGGGGGCTGAAGGCCCACCTCCTCAGGAAGGGACCAGTGTTTTATTCTAACAATGACAGGTTAGTATCTCAGTACCTGGGACTGAAGGCCTCACTGAGTGTCAGCTTTGGTCTCAGATCAAGGTGGTCAACATGTGATACCCTCAAACTCATCCAGAAACAGGACAGCTCACTCAGTCTTCACTGAAATCAGCACAGTAACTCTTAGCATCTAAGAGCGTAGCAGCATGTGCCCCCCTTCAGCACTGCAATGAGTTAATCAATATATCTGTTGAGAAAGATTGACCGGGATGGTGGCCACCCATCTCTAATCTGTATGAGTACTAAGCTCTTCAGTTGAAAGTATTGAACCTCTCAGCAAGACAATCACATCCAAACCTGCTGGAAATAACACGCACGTGCAAAAGGTGTCTGGGAAAGCTAGCAGAGCTGAAATTCTGAAAATGTATAACGCCGGTGCCTTGATAAAAGCTGTCTACACTCTGTGATAGAATATTGAAATCCTGCTTGGTTGACGACAGTAAAAATCACAAGGGGATAATTTTGACATTGCTCACTGTGTCTGATCTTCCATTCCCAATGGGAGAACTTTGCTCCCAATTTTTCACATTCATTTAGATTAAAACAAACGATTGAAGAAAACAAGAGATCTGCACGTTGAACAGGCAAACCTCCAAAACTCGCTGGTCCAATCTCCCCTCCCATTGATTTTACTTCAACTAGGAAACAGAGGACAATGTTTCCTCATAGTTTTAATATGAAATAACTAATTTAAACCACGAAGGTCAAGTGTTTGATGAATTCACTTACTACCATATATGGAAAAGCTTTAGGTTATGCTTGCGTGAAGCAAGAAATTCAATCACGCTGTGTCATTTGCTCTGCGGACTTAGCTTCGGGAGCAGGTAACACACAGACGGCTACATCTACACGGTGTCCATTCTTGATATGGACCCACACAGCCTCATACCCAAAATACGTGAAAACAGCATTTTCTTAATGGCACTCAACCTAACTGGGCCTTGTCCATTCTTAAAAAAGAAAGTATGAAGCAAAAAATGGGCCCTGCAATAGGGTTACTAAAGCGTCCTGATTGCAGATTTAAAAAAATTATGGGCTGGATTCTCTGATTTTGCGGCTATGTCCGGAGGAAGCGTCTGGTCTTACGACCAAAAAGTCAGCGGCCCCCCTGCACCAATGCTTCGCCCAGTGTGGGGGGTCACGTAAAGCCCCCGGCTTTACCTGCAGGTACGGACGGAGAATTGCCGGGTCCGTGGCCGCACATGCGCACGGCCATGACCTGCGGCAGCTGCATCATACAACATGGTGCCAGCCGTGGGCGGCCCCGGCCAGCCAGTTAATGCCCCTCTGTAACCTTCCTCGCCACCCCCAGACCACCCACCCTCCAGTCTCCCCAGCCCCCGCTGGAGCTTCCCCAGCCAGCGGAACGGCTCCCCCGCCACCCGTGACTGTGGCAGCGCTGGACAGAGTCCGCAGCCGCCACGCGAGGTCCCCGAAAACTGAGAGGACACGCGGCCCACGCTGTGGCGAAATCGGTCCATCGGAGCCGGAGCTTCTGAAAAACGGTGCCGCTCCCGATTTCGGTGTAAAAACGGATTTTCCGGCCAATCGTCGAACGCAATTCCAACGTTGGCAATCAGAGAATCCCTCCCTATGGTTTATTCCCATTGGGATACGTCTGAAGTTACTCAGGAGTGATTTTGGAGGTGGTGTGATGAATTTGCCAGAGAGATTGGTCACATCCTCACAGGGATAGTAGAGCAGTAGTCGACCTGGCCACATGATGGCTGCAACTGGTGTGGGGCACCAGTAGCAGTATCTCTGGGGCTGCATGATGACATGGAGATAGATGAAATAAAGGCCGCATAAAGGGTCCACCATTCCCTCGGCCAGCTTTGAGCTGGATGCTTCCATGTCCCTTCACAGTGACAGGAGGCTGTCTGGAAGGCCAATTCATCCAGCATTTGGTTGCGCTAACCCATTCAGAGTTTGCCCATACGCCACCCCACCATGGTCTTCACCTGAGAACTCTGCAGCAGCACTCGCCTGTCACCTTGCCCTCTGGAAAGCTGGCAAATGCAGCATCCTTTAACCCCGGCCTGGCTGCAATCCACTTTTGCTGAGATGACTGAACATGTGGTGATCCTAACTCTATATTAACCTTAAATGTATGTGTAATGTCAGCACCTGAACTCTCGGCTGTGGATATCAGATCATGTGATATGGCTTCCACACCATGGCTGCTTTTGCTTTCGTTCTTGAGGCCACCTTGGCTGGGCCAAGGGCAGGTAACTGAAAGGGGGTGGGATGTAAAGCAAGAGGTCCATGGTCATCAGCAGCTTGCTCATGGTGCTAGATGGGTCAGCTGAAAGTTGAAGAGGCATAAGGTGGAAACGTACCATGATGAAAAATGTTCCCAATGATGTCAGATTTCACAGGTTCTGTTGTTGTTGGCATTGTAATGGTGAGAACCATCTCTTCTGTAGAGCTCAGGAGATACAAGTGCCTTTTTCCCCCACCTGTTCTGTTCTGCTTCCTTCAATTGTGTAACAACTTGTCCTGGAAAGGAGAGAGCAGATTGTCAGCAATTGTGTAGCCCTGTGTTTGGGTCATGAATAGATAAAGGTGTATGTCGACAGCAAAAGGTGGGTGTGAAACTGGTAGCATTAATAGGACTGCGAGGGTGAAGTGGAGTACCTGTACGTTAGTTATTAGTACTGAGTGCCAGAGAGTTCTGCTAGTTGACCAATGAGGGTGCAGTGTGAGAGGCTAGTGTTGTGCAGGCTCTGAGGTGTGATGTGAAGATGTAATGCATTCACTGGCATTGACTATCTGTGTGACATCATTAGACCTCTTGTGGCAATGCTGTCAGTTTCTGAGATCCACACTAAGGTGTGGATATTCGCTTCCACTGAGGATTGTCTATGAGCTTCTCCTGGATCCCACGGGATAAGGCATCTGTCTTCCTGTCCAGCTCAACCATTAATGTCTGCTGTACCATATCTATCAGTCTGGAACCTTTTGTGTCTGCTGGTGTTCATTCTTCAATCATTTTCAAGGCAGCAATCCTTTATTCCACCATCTGTTTACGAGACAAACTGCCTTTAAGATTAAACAGGGGCTGGTTTAGCTCACTGAGCTAAATCGCTGGCTTTTAAAGAAAACCAAGCAGGCCAGCAGCACGGTTCGATTCCCGTACCAGCCCCCCCGGACAGGTGCCGGAATGTGGCGACTAGGGGCTTTTCACAGTAACTTCATTGAAGCCTACTCGTGACAATAAGCGATTTTCATTTCATTTCATTTCATTTCTATGCAACATGAACACTGCTGTAACTGCTACCTGCTGTGCGCAGACAGTACAGCAGCATTGAGACAAAGTTCCAGGACATCACTGCAGGAGCTCCTCAGGGTAATGTCCTCGGCCCAACCACCTTTAGCTGCTTCATCAACGACATGCCTTCCTTCATTAGATCAGAAGTGGGGGTTGTGATGTTCTCTGCTTTCTTGATAAGGATGGCTTTGACATGTTGTGTGCAACAAAGAACATCAAGCTATGTTGATTGGCAAAGCTAATTTATTAACACTACTTATAATTAGATTTGAACTTCTCCCTCAGTACAAATGTTGCTAAATAAACTATGCTATAACTCTATCTACAGATCGCCTGAACACATGCCAACTCTCTCTCATGCCTAAACACCTTTTCCCAGAATTTCATGTGATCTACATGACTGCTCTTGATCACCATCTGGTAGTTAGATGTATTTACATAGAATTGTTAACCCTTCATTTACCATACAATATCCATATTGTCGCCGGGATGTTCGCTGATGATTGCATAATGTTCTGCACCATTCATGGCTCCTCAGATACTGAAGCAGTCCATGTCCAAATGCAGCAAGACCTGGACAACATCCAGGCTTGATGCCTGACAAATGACAAGTAACTTTAGTGCCACACAAGTGCCAGGCAGTGGTCATCTCCAACAAGATAGAATCTAACTATCACCATTTATATCCAATGACATTATCATCACTGAATCCCCCACTATCAACAGATTACCATTGGCCAGAAATTCAACTGGTCTCATCATATATATAATGTGGCTACAAGAGCAGGTCGGAGGCTAGGAATCCTGCAGGGAATCAATCACCTCCTGAAACCCTAAAACCTGTCTACCATCTACAAGGCACAAGTCAAGCAGTGCAATGGTATACTTGCTACTTGCCACTTGCCTGAGTGAGTGCAGCTCAACAACACTCAAGAAGCTTGACACCATCCAGGCTTGATTGGCACCTCTTACACAAACGTTCATTCCATCCACCATGGCCACTCAGTGGCAGCAATGTGTACCATGTACAATGTGCACTGGAGGAACTCACCAAAACCCCTTAGACAGCAACTTCCAAATCCACAACCACTACCATCCAGAAGGACAAGGGCAGCAGATGCCTGTGAACATCACCACCTGGAAGTTCCCCTCAAAGCCTCTCTCCATCAGGACTTGGAAATTTGTCGCTGTTCCTTCACTGTCACTGGGTCAAAAGCCTGGATCAGTCTCCCTAACAACAGTGTGTGCACTTATACCACATGGACTGCAGCAGTTCAAGAAGACAGTTCGCAACCACTTTCTCAAGGACACCTTCTCAAGGGGAGGTACGATTGTACAGCGAGTAACACTGTTGCCTCACACCGCCATGGACACAGGTTCAATTCCAGCCTTAGGTTACTGTTTGTGTGGAGTTTGCAGCTTCTCCCCGTGTCTGCGTGTGTTTCCTCCGGGTGCTCAGGTTTACTCCTACAGTGCAAAGATGTGCAGGTTAAGTGGATTGGCTATGCAAAATTGCCCCTTAGTGTCCAGAAGGTTACATGTGGTTACTGGGTTACGGGGATAGGGTGGATGTGTGGGCTTAAGTAGGATGCTCTGTCCAAGGACTGGTGCAGACCTGATGGGCTGAATGGCCTCCTTCTGCACTGTAGTGATTCTTCTATTCTCCGGACCGTCTCACTCTCAGCCTCCCTTGATCCCTGTCTAGGACACTTCTTGGGACCTCCCCCCCTTCCCTCTTCCTTATCCCGCTCTCTGAGGCTCGTGATGGCTATGGTGCTCTGCACACAATCCCCTGCCCTGGGTTTTTGTGCCGTTCTTCTTTTTGCTCTAGGCACAGGTACACTGGGCCTGTCCTGGCCCTGAAGAACATGAAGGTGTCGAACTGTGCATTACAACTACTTCTGACCTGCAATTGAGCAGAATGTCAGAGGTTCGTTAAGACCTGGAGTTCCTGGGGCAGCACGGTGGCTCAGTGATTAGCATTGCTGTCTCATGGCGCCGAGGACCCAGGTTTGATCCCGGCCCTGGGTCACTGTCCATGTGGAGTTTGCACATTCTCCCCGTGTCTGTGTGGGTTTCACCCCCTCAACCCAAAGATGTGCAGGGTAGGTGAATTGGCCACACTAAATTGTCCCTTAATTGGAAAAAATGAATTGGGTATCCAAAATTTTTTTTTTTTTTTTTTTAAAAGACCTGGAGTTCCTGAACTCCACGTTCAACAATGCAAGTTTCATAACATGTTTCTGTCGACACTGTAGAATGCACAAAAACCATCCGAGGAATGCTTGAACATGAAGAGATAAAAGGGAGGGAGGAACTTAAAGCAATCACAATCACTAGGAAAAAGGTACTGGGAAAAATTGTTAGAACTAAAAGCTGACCAGTTGCCTGGACTTGATAGCCAACATCCTCAGGTCTTAACAAGGACGTGGCTGCAATGGTTATGGATGCATTGGTTCCAATCGTCCAAAATTCCCTAGATTTAGGAAAGGTCCCTGCAGATTGGAGCATTGCACATGAAGCACCATTATTCAAAGAAGGAGGGAGACAGAAAGCAAGAAGATATAGGCCAGTTAGCCTCACATCTCTCATGTGGAAAATCCTAGAATCTATTATTAAGGAGGTAATAGCAAGATATTTAGAGAAAATCAATTGTGCAATTGTGCAGAATCAGTGTGGTTTTGTGAAAGGGAAATCACGTTTGGCTAATTTATTAGAGTTCTTTGAGGAAGTAACAAGCAATATGGATCAGAGAGAAACCTGCAGATGTGGTGGACTTGGATTTCCAAATGGGATTTGATCAGCTCTCTATCAAAGGCTACGACAAAATAAGAGTTCAAGATGTGCTGGGGAACATGTTTGCCTGGATAGAGGATTGGTTAAAACAGACAGCAGAGCGACTGAACGAGAGGAGGAGTCCACTGCAATGTCTTTGGAAATTAGCATACTACAGGACAGACAGAAACGACTACTTGGAGGACTTGGAGAACTGGTTTCGCAGGCAAAATATCCAAATCGCGGGCTGCCAGAGGGGAAGGAGGGATCAAATACAGGAGCGTATGTGGGGAAGATGTTGCAGGAGATGGTCGGGGACGATGTGATTGACAAGCCGCTGGAGGTGGAGCGGGCGCATAGGGTGCTCGTACGTAAGCCCCAGGGTTGTGAGCCCTCGAGGGCCATGGTGGTGAGGCTACATCGATTCCTCGATGAGGAGCGTATCATGAAGTGGGCCAGGCAGACGAAACGGTACACGTGGGAAGAATCAGAGATCCGGGTGTATCAAGACTGGGGACCAGAACTCGCAAAGAGGAGAATATGTTTCAACAAAGTTAAGGCTGCCCTGTTTGAGAAAGTAAGAAGTCTTACAACACCAGGTAAAAGTCCAACATGTTTGTTTCAAACACTAGCTTTCGGAGCACTGCTACTTCCTCAGGTGAATGAAGAGGTATGTTCTTCATGCGGAGAACATACCTCTTCATTCACCTGAGGAAGGGGCAGTGCTCCGAAAGCTAGTGTTTGAAACAAACATGTTGGACTTTAACCTGGTGTTGTAAGACTTCTTACTGTGCTCACCCCAGTCCAACGCCAGCATCTCCACATCCTGTTTGAGAAAGACATTAAATTCGGACTGTTATACCCAGCGCGTCTTTGGGTGACCTACAAGAACCGGGAGCTGTACTTCAATTCTCCGGAAGAGGTGCTTACTTTCATGAAAGACAATAATCTGATTTAAGGACTCTTAAATTAATGACTCTTAAATTCTAACTGTGGTGGGCTGAGTTTGAGGGACGGGATGGAGTGGCAGGGAGGAGAGAAACATGGTTTTGTATTCTGCTTTATCATGTTTAAAATTTCAGTCCTTTAATTCTGTAAATTAAGTTGCGATGTTCGGGAAGAAAAGGGTTTGGGTGTTTTATTTTTTTAAAATGTTTTTCTCTCTTTTCTTTTCTCTCGTCTTGTGTAATTTTATTTGGATTTAGATGGTTGATTCTTGCATGCAAGAAAGGAGGCTGAAGGAGCTACCTTTCAAAGTGGTTGGGAAGAGTTTTAGGTATCTGGGGATTCAAGTGGCCAAGGATTGGGGCAGCTTCACAAGTTAAATCTGGGCAAAGCAGTGGATCAAATGCGAAGGGATTTTTGTAGATGGGACATGCTCCAACGGACACTGGCGGAGAGGGTTCAGACGGTGAAGATGATGGCCCTTCCGAGACTGCTTTTCTTTTTTCAGTGTCTCCCGATTTTTGTCCCAAAGGCTTTTTTCAGAAGTATTAATGTGGCGATATCGAGGTTTATATGCGCGAGTCTGGAGGCTTTACTGAGGGCCGTTCTCGCAGGCTCGGTACTCCACAGGTCCTGTGGTGGTGGCAGCCCTGAGGGTGTGGGGGCAATGGAGACTGGAGTCAGTGTGGTCACCGATCTGTGACAATCACCGGTTTGTCCTGGGGGGGGGGGCTGGATGGGGCTGGATGGGGCCTTTAAGGTATGGCAGCGGGCAGGGATTGAGAGGTTTGGGGATCTACTCATCCAGGAGGGCTTCCCGACATTGGAGACATTAGGGAAGAATTTGACTTGCCGGGAGGGAACGGGTTTCGGTATCTTCAAGTGTGGGACTTTGACGGAGACAGGTCCCAAGCTTTCCTCGCCTTCCCCTGAGGGGTCTACAGGATAAAGTGCTGTCAAAAACAGGGGTTGGAGGTGGGAAGGTTTCAGACATATATAGGGAATTGTTAGAGTGGGAAGGGGCCCCTATCAGAGAGGTGAAGAGGAAGTGGGAAGAGGAGTTGGGAGGGGAGCTGGAAACTGAACTGTGGGAAAAAGCCTTGAAAAGGGTAAATGCATCCTCGTCCTGTGCTAGACTCAGCTTGATTGAGTTCAAGGTAGTCCACAGGGCCCACATAACGGTAGCCCGGATGAGTAGGTTCTTTGAAGAGGTGGAGGACAGATGTGGACGGTGTGGGGGTAGCCCGGCCAACCATGTTCATATGTTTTGGGCATGTCCGAAACTGAGGGAATCCTGGCAGGGATTTGCGGATGGTATGTCAGAAGTCCTGGAAGGTTAGGGCAACTCCGAGTCCAGAATTAACAATATTTGGGGTGTCAAAAGATCTGGGGGCAAAGGTGGGGGAGGGAGGCCGATATCTTGGCCTCCTCCTCCCTGGTGTCCCGGAGACGGATCTTGCTGACATGGAGGGACTCTGAGCCCCTGAAATCAGGGGTGTGGGTCAGCAACATGGTAGAGTTTCTCAGTCTGGAGAAAATCAAGTTTGCTTTAAGAGGATCAATACAGGGATTTGCCCGGAATTGGAAGCCGTTCATCGATTTCTTTAACAAAAACTGAACATCAGCAGTAAGGGGGGAAAGGGAAAAAGCAGGACAGGAAAATAGGAGGTATGGTAATGTTAAATACGGACAGGGAATTTAGTATACGGGTAATTGGGGATAGGGCGGGAGAAGTGGGGAACGTGGTTTATTGTGTGTTATTATTTTAGGGGGCATTTTGTGCATCAACCCGCGCAGATGTTTTAGAAATGTCAATATATTAAATTGTTAAAATTACAAATGCTTCAATAAAATATTTTTAAAAACAAACAGCAGAATGTGGGGATGAATAGGTCATTTCCAGACTGGCAAGGTGCGATTATTGGAGTGTACAGGGATTAATGCCAGGGCTGCAACTATTTAAAATCTATACCAATAACTTGTGTGAAGGGACCGAATGTATGGTAGCTAAATTTGTTGATGGCACAAAGATAGGTGGGAAGGTAAGTTGTGAAGAGGACATAAGGGAATGAATGCTTGCCGTCGGGATGTTCCATTTTGCCGGCCACCTGTGGGTTTCCCAACGGCGTGAGGCTGCCCCAAAATGGTAAACCCAATTGACCAGCCAGCAAAATGGAGAATCCCGACGGCGTGCTGAACCATAAATCTGGCACAGCGGGACGGAGAAACCCACGCTTGGAGTCTGCAGAGGGATTTCAATTGGTTGGGTGAGCAGACAAAAAATTGGCAGATGAAGTACAATGTGGGAAGATGTGAATTTGTCCACTTTGGCAGGAAGAATATAAAAGCATTCAAATAGAGAGAGACTGCAGAGCTTTACGATACGGAGTAATCTGGGTGTCCTGGGACGAGAATCACAAAATGTCAGTATGCAGGTACAACAAGTAATGAAGAAGACAAATGGAATGCTGCCATATAGTGCAACGGGACTCAAGTACAAGAGTAAGGAAGTGTTGCTACAGCTCTGGTGAGACTGCAATTGGAGTATTGCAGATTTTTGGTCTCCTTACTTTAGAAAAGATATAAATGCTTGAGAAGCAATTCAGAGAAGATTCATTTGACTGATTCCTGGTATGAAGGGCATATCATATGAGCAAAGGGTAAGAGGTTGATCCTATACCCATTGGAGTTTAGAAGAATGGCAGGTGATCTTATTAAAACATAAAGGGTGCAATTCTCCCAAAAGGGAACAAAGTCCCCTAGCGAGCGTCTTTAACCGCATGTTGATAGCTGGAGGGTACCCTGCACAGGTGTGGGGGTGTACGGGGGGTGCTGAGGATCCATTATACATGGGTTGGAGGTTCAGCGGTCACATCGGGGCTCGGGAACTCCTCAGTTCAGGGAACGTGGCTAAGTGCAGTCTTTTTTTTTATAAATGTTTTTTATTGGGTTTTCATATTTTATATATGACAAATTACAAATTATTAGAGAGAAAAAAGAAAACACAAAAATTTAACATATATATTTACAGGTAAGCATCTTCATAACAACAATTGTGGCCACCCCCTTTAGCCGGCATACATATTTTACATTCCCCAATATGGCCGAGGCACATGTTTATAGGCATTTATTTATAGTTTGGTTTTGGGCCTTAGCTTGCCATCAAACCCCCATAACGAACCCGTAACCCCCCCCCCCCCCCCCAGCTACCTTGCCCCGATTCCCGTCCATTTTCCCCTGATTCTTGGCCACCCGACTATTCTTCCTCTTGTACGTTGGCCACAAACAGGTCCCGGAACAATTGCATGAATGGCTCCCACGTTCTATGGAAGCCGTCGTCTGACCCTCGGATGGCGATTTTGATTTTCTCCATTTGGAGAGAATCCGAGAGGTCGGACAGCCAGTCTGCAGCTCTGGGCGGTGCTGCTGACCGCCAGCCAAACAGGATTCTACGGCGGGCGATCAGGGAGGCAAAGGCAAGGGCGTCCACCCTCCTCCCCAGGAATAGATCTGGTTGGTCTGAAACCCCGAAGACCGCCACTATCGGGCATGGCTCCACCCTCACCCCCACCACTTTGGACATAGCCTCGAAGAAGGCTGTCCAGAACTCCACAAGTCTGGGGCAAGACCAGAACATGTGGGCATGGTTGGCTGGGCCTCTTTGGCACCATTCACATCTGTCCTCCACCTCCGGGAAGAACCTACTCATACGGTTTCTCGTTAAGTGGGCTCTATGTACCACTTTTAGTTGCGTCAGGCTGAGCCTTGCGCACGTGGAGGTGGAGTTGACCCTATGCAGTGCTTCGCTCCAGAGTCCCCACCCAACCTCCATCCCCAGGTCGTCCTCCCATTTCCTTCTTGTTGCGTCCAGTACGGTGTCGTCCCTTTCTACCAGTCGGTCATACATGTCGCTACAGTTCCCTTTCTCTAGGATACTTGCGTCCAGTAGGTCTTCCAGTAGTGTCTGTCGTGGCGGTTGTGGGTATGTCCTTGTCTCCTTTCGTAGGAAGTTTTTGAGCTGCAGGTACCGTAGCTCGTTCCCCCCGGCTAGCCGAAATTTCTCTGTCAGTTCGTCCAGTGTTGCGATCCTGTCATCCGTGTATAGGTCCCTGACTGTCAGTGTCCCCCCGTCCTGCCTCCACCTTTTGAAGGTGGCGTCAGTCAGTGCTGGTGTGAACCTATGGTTGTTGCAGATGGGAGCCTTGTCCGACATTTTGGTCAGGCCAAATTGCTGCCGCAGTTGGTTCCAGGATTGGAGGGTGGCTGTCACCACTGGGCTGCTGGAGTGTTTTTTGGGTGGGGATGGGAGTGCTGCCGTGGCGAGGGCCCGGAGGGAGGTCCCCATGCAGGAGGCCTCCTCCGCACGCACCGCTAAGTGCAGTCTTGATAGCACTCCTAGATTTATAAAATAGCATTACCTCACAGTTTTAGAGAAAATGTTCTTATATTTACTCTAATTAGACCCTGCAAAAGGTGCCTCCAAACAGTGGAAAGCAAAATCAGGTTTATCTTTGACTGTGCTCTCAATTAAGACTGTCCTGCTATTGAGTTGCGAGAATTGTTTGCAATAAGTTACTGCAATTCACTGCATCAATTTTAATCTTGTTCAAGCCAACTAAATCTTGCATCTCTTTCTTAAATGTGTATTATTCTCTCCCTTTTACTGTCGAAGAATTATATTATTTATCTAATGTGTATTAATATGAGTAGTGTTCAATATGAGATCTTGCAAATTGAATGAAACATTAACAATATTAATCATTACCTCACGTAATTTCATATCACACTACATGTACAAATTAAATATTACTGCAATTTATCATTGTTTGTAAAAAAAAAAGTGCACATAAACAATTTGATTAAATTCATCAAATGCGTGCTTGGAAAGTGCTGGGCAGACTTAGACCGCAGACTGAACAGATTATAGTTGCCAAGGACAACGTGTCTTGTGAAGTGGGTGGGGGAGCTCCTTTGTGGCTGGCTGTGTGCAGCTGAGATGCCAGTACTAAATTGGGCTGAGTGGAAATGATCATACAGCCCCTAAATTCAGAGACTGGGGTCCTCTGTATAGTCAATCAAGTATACTGGATAATTTGCACATTGAAAAAATTATTTAAGGGACCTTCAGGGCACAGACGTTGGCATGGGGATTATGTGCAAAAACTGAAACTTTAAGAATGAGTGGTTGGGGAGGAACAGATCTCTTGGGCTGGATTCTCCGCTCCCCGACAATTAAATCACGTTTGACGACAGGGCTGAGAATCCATTATACGCCAATATCGGGAGCGCTGCTGGTTTTTGTATTTGCCGCCACCTGAAAAGCGCTGTACTCTAGGAGTACGCCGCACCAAGTATGCACGGCCTCAGGCCATTGCCTGAGGCCCACCCCGCGATGCTCCGCCCCCGACAGAGCTGAGTTCCCGACGGCGTGGGACTCTCACGGTTGTGAATCTAAGTGCCGCCACAGATGGGGGAGGGCATTTCCACAGGCAGGTGTGGCTTTATTCAGGGCTGGGGGCACTGTGGGCTGGCGGTCCGGGGCATGCGAGCGGCCGAAGGGGGGCACTACTTTTGCAGACTGGGTCTGTGGGCATGCGAGCGGCCGAAGGGGGGCACTACTTTTGCAGACTGGGTCTGTGAGCTGAGTCCACCATGCAGCCACTGCAGGCCGCCACCTGCGCCACAGAACCGGAAATGCTCAGGGCCGTATCGGCAGATAGAGCAGCGAGCTCTACGCTGCCTCCCTGCTAGCCCCAGCAAAATAGCGAATCAGTGCCCGTTTTCCGCCAGTTTTCCTGGCATAAAACACCACCGTTTTCACGCCGGCGTGGGGGCTTAGTCTCCCAAACCGAGAATTTAGTTTACTCCTTGAAGCTGTGAAATGGTGATAAAATGGTTGGGAAGAAAACAAATGGCAAGAATTTCCTTGGAAGTGGAAGTTTAGTGTTTACATGCAGGCTGCTCTGGTAAGATAAGATATGGTCTAAAATCTTCCGTATAATATTTCCACATATCCAAATTTATACTCCATAATTAAATAGGGCAGGGTCAGGTACTAAATATTCCTGGGTACAAAATGTTCAGGAAAGATGCGGAAGGAAGAATAGAAAGGAGGATGTGTGGCAGTATTGATTGAGGAGAATATTACAATGCTGGAGAGAGAGGAAGGATGTCAGAGACGGGTTAAGTACAGAATTTGCTGAGAATTAAGAAAGAATGGCTTTTACATCATTGGGTGGGTTCTAGTGCAAAAAGTTCAACTACTGCAAAAGATATTGAGGAACAAATTTGCAGGGAAGTTACACAAAGAGGAGAAAGAGCTGTGATGTAATTGTCCTAATTGTGACTGGAATAGTAATAATGTAAAGTGGAGAGAAGGGAATGCATTTTCGAAATACTGTTCAGAACTTTCTAGAATAGTATGTTTCTGGCCCAACAAAGAGACGGTTGTCGATCCAGTTCAGGGAAATGGGTTGGGTCAGATGGAATAAGTAGCAATGGGGGAGCATTTAGGGAGCAGTGATCATGGTATCATAAGGGGCGGGATTCTCCGACCTCCCGCCGGGTCGGAGAATCGCCTGGGGCCAGCGTCAATCTCGCCCCCGCCGTGTCCCGAATTCTCCGCCACCCGAGAATTGGCGGGGGCGGGAATCGTGCCGCGCCGGTCGGCGGGCACCCCGCGGCGATTCTCCGGCCTGCGATGGGCCGAAGTCCCGCCACAGATGAGCCTCTCCCGCCGGCGTGGATTAAACCACCTCTGGTACCGGCGGGACTGGCGGCGCGGGCGGGCGCTGGAGTCCTGGGGGGGGGTCGCAGAGCAATCTGACCCCGGGGGATGCCCCCACGGTGGCCTGGCCCGCGATCGGGGCCCACCGATCGGCGGGCGGGCCTGTGTCATGGGGGCACTCTTTTTCTTCCACCTTTGCCATGGTCTTCACCATGGCGGACGCGGAAGAGACCCCTCCCCTGCGCATGCGCCAGGATGACGCCGGCCGGCGAAGTCCTTTCGGCCCCTGCTGACGTGACGCCAAAGGCCGTTCACGCCAACCAGCGGAGCGGAAACCACTCCGGCGCGGGCCTAGCCCCTCAATGTGAGGTCTTGGCCCCAAAAGGTGCGGAGAATTCCGCAGCTTTGGGGAGGCCTGACGCTGGAGTGGTTGACGCCACTCCAATACGCCGGGAACCCCCGCCCCGCCGGGTAGGGGAGAATCCCGGCCAAGGTTTAGATTTGCAAGGAAGAATGACAAGAAGAAATCGAAAATAAAAATACTTAATTGGAGTAGCGTTAAATTCAGTCGGTAAATTTGAATTGGATCACAGATTGGCATGCAAGACTGTAATCAAACACAGGCCAAAGAAGTGGCAATCTTGGCGCAGTTGGGGTACAATCCCATGAGGGGAAAGGTAGGGAAGCCAAAGCCAGAGCTCCGTAGATGAGGAAAGAAATCGCAAACAAGATGAAGCGGCAAATACCAGGTTGATAATACAAGTGAGAACCAGGCTCAATTATAGAGAGTTCAAAGGGGAAATGAGAAAGGATATGAAAGGGGCAAATGAAAAGAGATCGGCAAGTCATATAAAAAAGAATGCCGAGAAATGCCAAGTAGTGCATTTTGGCAGGAAGAGACAGCGGAGGTAATATGAACGAAAGGATAAAATTCTAAGAAGGGTGCAAGAAGAGAGGAACCTAGGGGTATGTATGCACAAATCGGTGAAAGTGGCAGTGTAGTTGGAGAATGCTGAGAAAAAGATAAACAGGATTATGGATTTTATCAAAAGAGGAATAGAATTTATAGGCAAGAAATTAATGATGAACCTCGATAAAACATTAGTCTGACCTCAATGAAAGTATTATGTCCAAGTGTGGCACATTTAGGCATGATATGAAAGCAGTGGAGAGAATGTAGAAAAGATGTACGAAAGTAGTTCAAGGAAAGAGGGTCTTCAGTTATGTGGATAGATTTGAGCATCTGGGCTTATTCTCCACAGAGAAGAGAATGTTGAAAGGAGATTTGATGGAAATGTTCAAAATCATGAGGGGTCTAGTCAGGGTAGATAGAATAAAACTGTTCCCAGTGGCAGAAGGGTCAAGCACCAGAGGACAGCAATTAAAGTGATTGACAAAGAAACAAAGGCATCATGAGGAAAACCTTTTTTTACACAGTGAGTCTTTATGATGTGGAATGCGCTGCCAGATGGGGGCAGATTCAATCTTGGCTTTCAAAGGGGATTTGGAAAGTAAAAGAAGAAAAGAATGCTGAGCTCTGAGGAAGGGCAGTGGAGTGGGACTAATAAAATTGCTCTTGCAGAAAGACAGCACAGGCTTGACAGGCCAAATGACCTCCTTATGTGCTATAACCATTTTATTATTCTATGATCTTTATGTCTGAAGATCAATGCATAGGCAATGCAGTGACATGCAGCCAGAGAAATGTGGATGGGGAGGGCTTGTAGTTTCCAGGCTCTTTTGCAATTCATTGGCAGTCAAGGTCAAGGAAGGGCTAATTTCCCAACTTCAAAGCTCTCGAATGGGAGCTTCGTCTATGGCAGCCACCCATATTAAATACTCGTGCACACATCGCTTGCAGTTTCCCAAATATTCGGCAATATTAGGGGGAATAGTTCAAATTGGTGCTACTGGCAGGCAAAGTTCCCAAGCAGCAGCATAGGGAATTGTCCCTCAGAATCCAGTCTTAAAAAATAGAGGGGGGAATTTTCAAGGCCTGTGCAGTGTTCACCACGATAACAAAGAGGAAAGACATTTAGGTCGCTGTCTGTGGTGCCGTACACCACTTGGTAATCTATGTAATATACATTAGTGTCACATGATCAAATATTTCCCCCATCGTGATTAAACCTAAATTTGGAGATGAAGTGAAAATTAGAGGGGTACACAAGTAGAGACCTAGAAAGTTATATTTGAGTTCATTTACAATGAAATGAAATGAAAATCGCTTATTGTGAAGGTGCAACTAGTGTTTGACCATCAGATGCGCATCATGTGCGTCTGCACCCGATAACCAACAGTGTGCACCATGGCTTCATCCTGGCACACTCAACGATTCCCTGTCTCTTCGAGTGCACATCCGGTTGGGGGGGTTGGTTCCTGGGCGACAGGGATTATCCGCAGCGGTCATGGCTGATGACGCCTAACCCGAGGCCACAGACCAATGAGGAGACCAGCTACACCGTTGCCCACGCCGCGACTGGCAGTGTGATTGAGCTGTGCTTCGGCATCCTGAAGGTGCAGTTCAGGTGCCTGGTCCACTCTGGAGGGGCCCTCCAGTATGGCGTTGGGTGGGTCGCCCATATCATGGCAGCCTGCTGTGTCCTCCACATCGTGCAGCAGAGGGCCAACGTGCTGGAGGAGGTGGATGAATGGCAGGCCATGTCCGACGAGGAAGATGCAGGGGAGGGGAAGGATGGACAGGACATGGGGCATAGGCAGGCTCCGGAGGCCGCACAACACCTTGACGGCCACTGGGAGTGGGTGTTGCGCCAGAGCCAACGCGCATGGGACGCTTTGATCGACTCCAGGTTTACAGACTCTAGATTAGGGGGGGACTGACCAGGGATACGGACATCTCATACCACCCCCACACACTCCCCCCACCCCCTGTTTGATACATACCTGCCGCACTACGGGGTGTGGGCCCTAGGTTGGCAGTAACACCGGGTCTGGGCCATGAATGGAGGATGATTACAACCCTCTCTGCACGGAGCTCTGGTGCCCCACATCATTTGACAATGTCTGATTCTTGCCCATGGTAGCACTTTCCGCCGTGCACCTGGGTGATCCCTGCATGCGAGCTGGGAATTCCATCACACAGGTCCCATCGGATCCTCTGGGGTGGCAGAGGTGGAGATGTTGGGAGGCGAGGGATGTGGTGGCATGGGGCTAGGACACCGGAGTGGTGAGCGCTGGTTGAACTGCGGTCCCTGAGCCACGCCCACCCCACAAGCCCTATCCAAGCGAGGCCTGGATAGAGTGGACGTGGAGAGGATGTTCCAACTTGTAGGAAAAACTAGAACCAGAGGACACCATCTCAGATTAAAAGGGCAATCCTTTAAAACAGAGATGAGGAGGGATTTTTTCAGCCAGAGGGTGGTGAATCTGTGGAACTCTTTGCCGCAGAAGGCTCTGGAGGCCTGAGACACTGAGTGTCTTTACGACAGAGATAGATAGGTTCTTGATTAATAAGGGGATCAGGGATTATGGGAAGAAGGCAGGAGAATGGGGATGAGAAAATATCAGCCATGATTGAATGGTGGCGCAGACTCGATGGGCCGAGTGGCCTAATTCTGCTCCTATGTCTTATGGTCTTATGAATACGCTGCATCAAGTGATCTGGCAGCGAGAAATAAGATCTTATGTGCAGGCATCCAATATCACAGCATAGTGATGATTTGAAACTACAGACTTTGCTTTTAAAAGACTTTACTTTGAACTATTTTTTGTTATCTTTGATTTGGTTCTGCCCGTCCTAATTTATCCGGGCAAGAAAGTCCATCTCCAATACACCGAGTGGAAAATTGTGGAATGATTAAGGACTGAATGTACGTGTGGTATCATCAGGCTCGACATTGCATGGTGCCGAGAGAAGGAATGTCAGTGAGGGATGTTTCACCAATGGAAACATGGTGGTGCATCGCTACCAAGTGGAATCTCATCCATCAATTAACTGGGGGTTTGATCCAAAGAATGATGCGAGAGAGGTTAAAAATGTACCTTAGGGGCCAAGGGGGCCGAGCACAAAGAAACACAAAGGGCCCACAAGGTTAAAGAAGGGGGGGGGGGGGGGGGGGGGGGGGGGGGGGGGGGGGGGGGGGGGGCGTGTTCTGTAACCACTTTTGAAAGACGTTCTGTGTTTGGTCATCAGAGTTGCCGTCATGTAAATAGCACCTTAAGCTTTACTCTGGTTCAATTTGTTCAAAGCGGAAGGTGGAACATTTTAATAATTTACACTTATAACGTTACGCATGTTCAAATGAAGGATGAAGTTGGTAAGAAGATAAAAGATTATTATGTAACTGGTTTTGGATATGATACAGTCTTTTTCCCTGAGCATTTGACTGTGTTGCAGAATGGGATTGACTCATCCCTCAGAATTGTTACGGCACAGGAGGCCATTTGTCCATCGTGCCTGCTCTCCAAATGAGCATTATGACTTAGTGCCATTCTCCTGCCTTTTTCCCGTACCCTTGCACATTATATCCATTCAAATAGTCATCTAATGCTTTCTTGAATGCCTCGATTGAACCTGCCTCTACCACATTTCCTAGCAGTTCAATCTAGAACCAAACCATTGCTGTGTGAAATAGCTTTCTCTCACATCACATTTGCATTTACATCTCTTAAGCATTATGATCAAATTCAACAACATACCAAGGAGAAGAGAAAACAAGCCGGCAAATTAAGCATTGGTTCTCTTTGGTCTACGGATTTGGAAGAAATGTATATATATATCAAGGTTCATCCTTCAATAACGATTACATGCTGTGGGGAAGTTGGTAATAGTGATTTATCTATTGTGTGACTTTGTTTGCTGGGTGAAAAACAGGAAAGCAAATAGGTAACAACCCAGGCGTACTGCAACCTTGAGCCTCGTGATCTCCAAGATGTCGCTTATGCATGCATTGAAAACGTGAGGCTGCTTCCTACAGAATTGTAGAGCCTCCTCAGGCGAGATGCTTGATCTCATTCAAAATCTATATTCTGTATCTAAACCCCTCAAACGTGACACACAACAGGGTTCAAGAAAGACAATAATATTGACAGGGAATATTTCGAAAAGAAGACAGAAGATACTTATCAACAGAACGTGTCCTGGTGAATCAAGCAGTATTATCTATCAAACAGTAAAGGTAAAGTCAAGTAATCTTTATTGTCATAAGTAGGCTTACATTAACACTGCAATGAAATTACTGTGAAAAGCCCCTAGTCCCAACATTCCGGCGCCTTTTCGGGTACACAGAGGGAGAATTCAGGATGTCCGAATTACCTCACAGCACGTCATTTGGGACTAGTGGGAGGAAATCGGAGCACCCGGAGGAAACCCACGCAGACACAGGGAGAACGTGCAGACTCCGCACAGACAGTGACCCAACCGGGAATCGAACCTGGGACCCTGGCGCTGTGAAGCAACAGTGCTAACCACTGTGCTACCGTGCTGCCCACTCTTGACTACCACTGGGAGGTAACTAGACGATGTTGGATTTTGTGTGAGATTTTATCAATTGTCATTCTCAGTCTCTGAACTTAAGAAAGAGTAAAATTGTCTACAAGGGTTATGAATGATCCTTGGCTGTCCCTTTAACTCAAGGATGACTTTTACTCAGGATCTCCAGTTTCTACCGTGGGTCTTCATGTGACTGAACAGGCTGATTCTTGACCAGCAGTTCTTTGGGCGCATGGGGATGGATATCCTATGAGCCAGTGGGACCAGGTGTGCAGGATTTGCTTCTTTCTCTTTCCTTCTCTGCCACTGCACTCTCTCATCAATAAGATGTGCCTCAAAACGTGATGTAGTTTGATGGACTAGTTGTTGCCACCCTGAATGAATGGTAGCAAGTTACTCCCAGTCACTAATATCAACGCTTCCATGTTTCAAGAATAGCTGCAGACTGCCTTTGAAACATTTTCTTTGTCCTGCCCTGGACCGTTGGCCACTTGAAAGTTGAGAAAACAAGGCCTAGCCAGGGAGATGGTTTTCAGCCATCCAGACATTGTCCAGTCCTACCAGAATTGATTCAGGAGGAGTTTTGCCTGAATTCCTGTGGGCCTGGCTCAAGAAGGACACAAATGTTTGGTCAATGGTCCTCCAGTTGAATCTGGAAGGCATAGAGGGGGCTGATGGAATTATGGAATTTCCTTGTGCTCCTAAATGTCGCTGTTACACTGATACTCACTACACTATAGGAGTGAGACTATTATTCTGTACGCTAAGATATTTGTTCATTTCCTGAAGTCCTCGTTGTTAAACACTTGTAGCCATAGTTTGTAGAAGGCTGAAGTCTGAGCTGGCACATGATGACCTTTGGGAGAGTTGACTGTTAAAGTATGGGAAGTGCTGAACATATTCCAGAGTATTTCCTTCGATATATATGGGAGGTGAAATATTTGGCTGGCCAGGTATGGGTTAATGTATGAGTTTTGTTTTGACTATATTCAAGGACAGGTTGAGCTTCTTGTACTCAGAATTGAAGAAATTGAGAGAAACTGACAAATCAGCTGAAGATTGGCACGGACAGTGCAGTCTTCTGTAGATCTTTATGTCGATCTGTGGTGATCAATTTTGGTTTTGCACAGAGGCCACCGAGGTTCAAGCCAGGCAGTATGTAATACTGACACCAGTATCAGGGGCTGTTTAGCTCACAGGGCTAATCGCTGGCTTTGAAAGCAGACCAAGGCAAGCCAGCAGCACGGTTCGATTCCCGTAACAGCCTCCCCGAACAGGCGCCGGAATGTGGCGACTAGAGGCTTTTCACAGTAACTTCATTTGAAGCCTACTCGTGACAATAAGCGATTTTCATTTTCAGATAGCGGCTGAACTTTGATGAGGTGAATGGACATTGTCAGGTAGATTGTACATCGTATGGGGACTATCACATTGCCTCGCTTGACCCCAATCTGGACTTTGAAGGCACTTGTTTCAGACCTTGCGCTGATTGCAGGATTGTGATGAACTTTCTTGGACATCCAAATCTTTGCAGCACAATTCACAGAGCCTCACA
This sequence comes from Scyliorhinus canicula, assembly GCF_902713615.1. Lineage (NCBI taxonomy): Eukaryota > Metazoa > Chordata > Chondrichthyes > Carcharhiniformes > Scyliorhinidae > Scyliorhinus > Scyliorhinus canicula. The sequence continues at coordinate 154,102,418 of NC_052155.1, read as the reverse complement.
ATTTGCTGAGTCAAATATTTTAGTCAAATTGATGATTGCAACAAAGAGTGGCCCTCGACATTTTTCTTGGATTTGTTGGAGCTTCCCCTGGAAGACTTAAAGCCACACTATGCCTCTGGGAGGATTTCCTCAGCTACAGGAAGTAGGCGATTCAGGAGAATGTGTCAGAATTTTCCCTGCTATGGACAAGAGGCAAATACATCAATAGTTTCCACAATATAATTTATCTTTCTCCTTGAAGACAGTTATTATTGTCCCAGTCCTGAAGTCGGAATAGGGGCAATTTTTTCTCCTTCAAGGGCAGCACGGTAGCATTGTGGCTAGCACAATCGCTTCACAGCTCCAGGGTCCCAGGTTCGATTCCGGCTTGGGTCACTGTCTGTGCGGAGTCTGCACATCCTCCCCGTGTGTGCGTGGGTTTCATCCGGGTGCTCCGGTTTCCTCCCACAGTCCAAAGATGTGCAGGTTAGGTGGATTGGCCATGATAAATTGCCCTTAGTGTCCAAAATTGCCCTTAGTGTGTTGGGTGGGGTTACTGGGTTATGGGGATAGGGTGGAGGTGTTAACCTTGGGTAGGGTTTCTCTTTCCAGGAGCCGGTGCAGACTCGATGGGCCGAATGGCCTCCTTCTGCACTGTAAATTCTATGTAAAAAAAACGTTGTGAAGTCTTCAAGTGAGCAAATGTCCACCAGCTTTGAAGATCTCAGCTGGAATACCATCCAAGTCGCTGGCTTTGTTGCTTTTTAGTTGTTTGTAGCAGCTCTCCCATTGATGGTGGTTCACCGATGGACTCCGTCACAAAATACTGGGAGAAGGGAGAAAGTGGATTCATGGTTGAGGAGTTATTCAAAATATTATTTACAGTCTTGGCAGTTGGCATGGTCATCTGCAAAAGGAGAGATAGCAAGGGGATTTTGCCCATTTGAACCTTGGTCGATAAAGTGCCCTGGTGGCTTCAAAAAAACTTTGCATGTCATGGCATATGATGGCCAGCATATTGTTGAAGCTCTCAAGCTTTTTCTTCCCACCACATGTATTTTACCTTTCGGATTTGTCTTTGGCTGTCAGCCTTGAGCTGGTGGAACACTGTTTTCTTGACTTGGAACCTTGGATTGTTCTGTCAGACAACAAAGTCTGCTCATCTGTGCTCTAGGAGCTCACATATTTCAGTATTGTTTTCATCGAACCAGTCCTGGTGAGGGCAATGCTCGAAGCCAGTGGCCTGGGCAGAGAAGTGTAACAAAGCGGGCTTTATTTGATCCCACCGTTCTGAAATTGAGTTGGATGATTTTTCAGATTGGTTGTCAGCTGCACTTGGAATTCCTCTCTTGGATCAAGCTACTGTTGGGCTAAGATATTGATCTTCGTCCTCTTGGACGTTTAGGCCTTGCATTATCTTGGTGCTAGTTGAATTTTCATTACCAATGGAGCAAGTTGGTGATCTGCCCAGGAAGCACCACTCCCCCACATGGATCGAGTGGGAAAAGCATCACTTAGAACTTTGGCCTGGACAATGACATAATCGACCTTTCACCCAAATAGTGATAATTGAAATTTCCAAGACCAAGGTGGACAGAATTTGTAAAGTAGGGGTATCAAAGAATATGGATCAGTGGTGGGTAAATGGAGTTCAGGTACAGATCAGCATTGATCTGATTAACCAGAGTCAAGGGGCTGAATGGCCTGCTCCTGTCCCTATGTTCCCCGTCAAGTACTGAGCCATAATTACACCCCCACGCTCTGTCAGAATTTTAAATGTTTTCTGTGCTTGTTTCATAGCATAGTCTGAGAAGAAGGAAGTTCATGTCCTCGGGCACTGCACGGTAATCAGCCAGTCTACTAACGAGACAGGGGATTCAGAAACTTGGTCCGAGATTCCCTGATTTTCCCGCGGCATGTTTCTTGGCAGCTGGAGGTGGCCCACCATTGGCCGGCAGTGAGATCTTCTGATCCCGCTGCTGTCAATGGGATTTCCGATTGAATCCACCTTTCGCCGCAGGAAATCCGTGGGGGGGGGGGTGCTCCATCGACAGGAATGGAAGGTCCCGCTGGCGTGAACAGCCGGAAGATGTTGCCCTTGGTGCTGGACCATGTTTGCTATTGTTGTATTGTTAGTAACTGTTGTGTTGTTAGTAACTGAAAAGAGTAGGTTATAAAATACTTATGGCACGTTTACTGTTTTAATGGAGAACATTGTAAGACAGGGGTTCCCAGACTGTGATCTGTGGACCACCGGGGGTCTGTGAAGCTGGTGGCTGCCACGTGACCAGTAAACGTCAGTTGCAACACTCCAGATTTAAAAATAAGCCGGGAAAACAAATTTGCCAATCAAGGCAAGACCTCCTGAACCATGTAGTGCTTTGCAAGGCCTTGCTCTGATTGGCCCATTTGATTTATTCGATCTCACTGTCATGGAACCATGGAACCATAGAATTCCGACAGTGCAGAAGGAGGCCATTTGGCCCATCGGGTCTGCACCAATCCTTTGAAAGAGCCCCCTACCTAGGCCTAACCCACGCCATAACCCTGTAACCCCCAGATCCCCACCTAACCAACACATCTTTGGACACTAGGGGGCAATGTAACATGGCCAATCTATCTAACCTACACTTCTTTGGACTGTGGAACGAAACCGGAGCACTCGGAGAACAGACACGGGGAGAAAGTGCAAACTTTACACCCAAGGGTGGAATTGAACCGGGGTTTCTGGCGCTGTGAGGCAGCAGTGCTAACCAACTTTAATGGCAGGGCTAGGGGTACAGCAACTTTGATGAACAAAATAATGAAGTTCTCCCCAGCACTAGCAGCAGCTCAGGTGGGCTGCACTAGCAGCAGCTCAGGTGGGCTGCACTAGCAGCAGCTCAGGTGGGCTGCACTAGCAGCAGCTCAGGCGGGTGCACTAGCAGCAGCTCAGGTGGCTGCACTAGCAGCAGCTCAGGCGGGTGCACTAGCAGCAGCTCAGGTGGGCTGCACTAGCAGCAGCTCAGGTGGATGCACTAGCAGCAGCTCAGGTGGGTGCACTAGCAGCAGCTCAGGTGGGTGCACTAGCAGCAGCTCAGGTGGCTGCACTAGCAGCAGCTCAGGTGGCTGCACTAGCAGCAGCTCAGGTGGGTGCACTAGCAGCAGCTCAGGTGGGTGCACTAGCAGCAGCTCAGGTGGCTGCACTAGCAGCAGCTCAGGCGACTGCACTAGCAACAACTCAGGCGACTGCACTAGTGATGTGTCCATCAATTCACTCGAGACACGATAGGAAGTAAACTGTGGCTTTAATAGACTTACAACTAAGCCTGGCTGTGACCAGAAGAACTGAGGGCTGACTCACAAGGCTGCAGCACTTTAGTGGGAGGGGCCATGGGCGGAACCATGGGCGGAGCCGAGGGTGAAGCCCTGTACAAGCTCCTCATCTTCCCCTGTGGGCAGAGCTGCGCAACTGCTCACAGACAGAGCCCACAAGGACACAATGCTATACAGTGTGAGCGCAATACTACACAGTGTGAATTACATGATGTACATTCACCACATTCACCCCCTGTAAAAAAAATCAAGTCCAGCGGGGGTGACGGGTCTACAGGTTGAGCCGGTCCGGTGGCCGAGTCGTCCTTTGGGATCGGCGGAGCACTGGAGTTGCAGCCTCTTCGGGTGGCTGGGTGGTGACGGGCAGTGTGGATCTGAGGGTGGACTCCGGGGGTGGTTCGATCCGAGCTTCGTTCCTGACTGGTGCGACGGGCGAAGGGGGGCGCAGGAAACCTGTAGGTGTGGGGGGTCGGGAGGGGTGTAGTGTGAGGGGTACCTCGGCGGTGGTGGTGGTAGTGGTGGATCCTGCAGGCGCCAGGTCCTGGAGGGAAACGGTGTCCTGATGGCCGTCGGGGTGTTCAATAAAGGCGTGGGCCGGAATTCTCCGCACTCACGACGGGGCGGAGAATAGCAGGCGGCGTGAATTTTTACGGCCACGCTGGTCCGACGCCCTCCCGCTATTCTCCCCCACCCCCCACGCCCGCCTCCCGACACGAATCGCTGCCCGCCGTTTTTTTACGGCGAGCAGCGATTCTCCCCTGGCCGATGGGCCGATTTCCAAGGCCTTTACGACCGTTGTTATGAACGTAAATATCACCTGGTCTGACCGTTTGTAAAAACGGCCGTAAAGTCCCGATCTGGGGAACCATGGCACTGATTGGCACGGCAGTACCCCGCGCACTCTTTTTCCTTCTGCCGCCCCGCTGTATCCATTCGCGGGGCGGCTGAGGGGCATACCGGCCCGCGCATGCGCGGGTTTCACGCATATGCGTGATGACGTCATCCGCGCATGCGCGGGTTGGAGTCGTCCAATCCGCGCATGCGCGGCTGACGTCATCTGACGCGTCAGCCGTCGCCAACTCTGGCTAGCGGGCTTAACGAAATTCGTTAAGCCCGCGATGCCGGAGTTCACGGCCACGCGATGCTAGCCCTGACCGGGGAGCAGAATCGGTTCCCGGTCGGGGGGGGGCGGGGGGGGGGGGGGGCGGAGGCTGGCGTCAAACCCGCCCGTTTTTGACGCCACCCTCACAATTTTTTACGGGTGCGGAGAATTACGCCTGTAGTGTGGGTTTGAGTGTTGCAGTAGTACCCTTTCTACTAGTGGGTCCATTTTATGTGTCCGGACGTGCTTCCGGAGGAGAACCGGGCCCGGTGTCCTCAACCAAGATGGGAGCGAAGCCCCCGTGGTAGTGCCCCTAGGGAAAACAAATAATCGCTCGTGAGGGGTCTGGTTAGTGGCAGTGCACAAGAGGTACCTAATTGCATGGAGCGTGTCGGGGAGGACCTCTTGCCAGTGGGAGGTCGGGAGATTCCTGGACCGTAGGGTCAATAGGACGGTCTTCCAGACGGTCGCATTCTCCCTCTCCACATGCCCGTTCCCCCTGGGGTTATAGCTGGTAGTCTTGCTCGAGGCAATGTCCTCGTTGAGCAGGTACTGATGCAGCTCGTCGCTCATGAAGGACGAATCCCTGTCGCTGTGTACATAGCTGGGGAAGCCGAACAGGGTGAAGACACTGTGTAGGGCTCTGATGACTGTGTGGGAGGTCATATCAGGGCATGGGATAGCAAAGGGGATGCGGGAGAATTAGTCTATGACGTTGAGGAAGTACACATTTCGATTGATTGAGGGGAGCGGCCCTTTGAAATCGATGCTCAGGCGTTCAAAGGGCCGGGAAGCTTTTACCAGGTGGGCCATGTCTGGTCTATAGAAGTGCAGTTTGCACTCCGCGCAGATCGGGCAATCCCTGGTGATGGCTTTTACCTCCTCGGTGGAGAAAGGCAGATTTCGGATTTTGACGTAGTGGGCGAGCCGGGTGACCCCCGGGTGGCAGAGGTCATTGTGGATAGCCTGTAATCGGTCGTCTTGCGTGCTGGCGCATGTGCCGCAGGACAGGACATCTGGGGGATCGTTGAGCTTCCCCGGTCGATATATGATGTCATAATTATAGGTGGAGAGCTCGATCCTCCACCTCAAGATTTTATCGTTTTTTATTTTGCCCCTTTGCGAATTGTCAAACATGAAGGCAACCGATCTCTGGTCGGTGATGAGGGTAAACCTCCTACCTGCGAGGTAGTGCCTCCAGTGCCATACGGCTTCCACAATGGCTTGAGCTTCTTTTTCGCCTGAGGAGTGTCGAAGTTCCGAAGCGGAGAGGGTTCGGGAGAAGAAAGCTACTGATCTCCTTGCCTGATTCAGAGTGGCGGCGAGAGCGACCTCTGAGGCGTCGCTCTCCACCTGAAAGGGGACGGATTCATCCACCGCCCCCATGGCGGCTTTGGCGATGTCGTCCTTGATGCAGTTGAAGGCCTAACGGGCCTCTGCTGACAGTGGGAAGAGTGTGGTCTTAAATAGTGGGCGGGCTTTGTCCGCATACTGGGGGACCCACTGGGCATAATAGGAGACGAATCCAGGCACCTCTTGAGGGCCCTGGGTCAATGAGGGAGAGGGAGTTGTAAGAGGCGGCGTATACGGTCTGGGTCGTGGCCCAGGACTCCGTTTTCCACAACATAGCCAAGGATGGCTAGTCTAGTAGTGCGGAAAACGCATTTCTCCTTACTGTAGCTGAGATTGAGTTTCTGGGCGGTTTGGAGAAATCGGTGGAGGTTGGCATCATGGTCCTGCTGGTCATGGTCGCAGATGGTGATGTTATCCAGGTACGGAAACATGGCCCGCAGCCCGTACTGGTCCACCATTCAGTCCATTCCTCGTTGGAACACTGAGACCCCATTCGTGATGCCAAAGGGAACCCGGAGGAAATGGAAGAGGCGGCCATCGGCCTTGAACGCCGTGTAGTGGCGGTCCTCCGGGCGGATTGGGAGCTGGTGGTATGCAGACTTCAGATCCACTGTGGAGAAGGTGCAGTACTGGCCGATCTGGTTGACTATGTCTGCAATTCTGGGGAGGGGGTACGCATCGAGGTGCGTGAACTGGTTAATGGTTTGGCTGTAATCAACCACCATCCGGAACTTTTCCCCGGTCTTGACGACCACCACCTGAGCTCTCCAGGGACTGTTACTGGCCTCTATGACTCCCTCACGTAGGAGCCGCTGGACTTCGGCTCTAACGAATACTCTATCCTGCAGGCTGTACCGCCTGCTGCGAGTGGCTACTGGTTTACAGTTAGCCGTTATGTTAGCGAAGAGTGGAGGGGGGTCGATTTTTAGAGTCGCTAAGCTGCATATCGTGAGAGGGGGTATGGGTCCACCGAAGCTGAGTGTGAGGCTCCTGAGGTTACACTGAAAGTCAAGCCCGAGTAAGAGTGGGGCGCAGAGGTCGGGGAGTACATACAACTGGAAATTAGAGTAGCTGGCGCCCTGTATCATTAGGGTCGCAACGGTGCGCCCTTGTATTTGGACCGAGTGCGAACCCGAGGCGAGGAAGATAGTTTGCCGCGCAGGGAAGATAGGGAGCGAACAGGGTCTTACCAGGTCAGGATGTACGAAGCTCTCGGTGCTCCCGGAGTCGAAGAGGCACGGTGTCTTGAATCCGTTGACTTGAACGGACATCATCGAGCTCCTGAGGTGCTTCAGACGCGACTGGTCCAAAGTGACTGCGTTGAGTTGCGGGTAGTCGGTGGCTCGATCAGCAGTGCTGGAGTGGCCCCGTGATGACTGCCCACGGAGGTCGTAGTCGTCGAGGTGAACTTCGGGTGATGGCCAAGATGGCGCCCCCCGTTGATCGCACGTGGCGGGCGATGAAGAAGGTGGCATCCAAGATGGCCACCCCCGTGGATCGCACGTGGCGGGCGGCGAGGAACATGGCCCCCAAAATGGCGGCCCCCATGACTCGCACATGGCCAGCCGCGTGGTGAGGATTACCAAGATGGCGGCCCCCATGAGTCGCACATTTCGGGTGGAGGCGGAGTCGGCAGACAAGCTGCAACATTACGGGGTCTGCAGGCCTGCGAGTTGGGAGAATGATTGCTTTGGACTGCGGGGAGTTAGAGGGTTTCGATTCCGACAAGCATACTTTAGCATAATGTCCTTTTCGACCGCAGCTGCTGCAGGTCGCGTTGCGGGCCGGGCAGTGCTGCCGTGGGTATTGGGGCTGACCACAAAAATGGCACGCTGGCGCTCCATAGTGGGTGGGCGGCCGCGCGGCGCAGGACTGGGGCAGTCGCTGGTTGGGGGTCCACGATGGGGCCGCGTGGTCTGCGGGGAACGAGTTGAGACTTTGAAACGCGACCTCCATTGAGGTTGCTAGCGCTACCGTGTCCTCCAAATTCTGGGTCCCTTTTTTGAGGAGTCGCTGGCGCACATAATTAGACCAGACCCTCGCAACGTACACATTACTGACAGCGAGTTCCATATGCTGGGAGGCAGTTACAGCCTGAAAGTTACATTCCCGTGCTAGGGCTTTTAAATCATGCAGGTAGTCCTCTAGCGACTCTGCGGGGCGCTGGCGGCGGGTAGCGAAAATGTGCCGTGCGTAGACCTCATTTACAGGCCGCATGTATAATCGGTCGAGCATAATCGGTACGAGTCGGTACTGTTGAGTTGTGTAGAGATGCGATGGCTCACCCGTGCGTGCAATAGGCTGAGGTTCTGCTCATCTGTAGTAGCGGAGGTAGTCGATGCAGCCAGGTAGGCCTTGAAACACCGGAGCCAGTGTGGAAAGATTTCCTTCGCCTCTGCAGCCTGCGGGTCGAGTTCTCGTCGATCAAGTTTGAGGGCTGATTCCATAGTAGTTTTCTTAAGTCTATTAAATGGATGTGACAAATCAATTCACTCGAGACACGATAGGAAGTAAACTGTAGCTTTAATAGACTTACAACTGAGCCTGCCTGCGACCAGAAGAACTGAGGGCAGACTCAGGCGGCTGCACTAGCAGCAGCTCAGGCGGCTGCACTAGCAGCAGCTCAGGCGGCTGCACTAGCAGTAGCTCAGGCGGGTGCACTAGCAGCAGCTCAGGCGGCTGCACTAGCAGCAGCTCAGGCGGGTGCACTAGCAGCAGCTCAGGTGGGTGCACTAGCAGCAGCTCAGGCGGCTGCACTAGCAGCAGCTCAGGCGGCTGCACTAGCAGCAGCTCAGGCGGCTGCACTAGCAGCAGCTCAGGCGGGTGCACTAGCAGCAGCTCAGGCGGCTGCACTAGCAGCAGCTCAGGCGGGTGCACTAGCAGCAGCTCAGGTGGGTGCACTAGCAGCAGCTCAGGTGGGTGCACTAGCAGCAGCTCAGGTGGGTGCACTAGCAGCAGCTCAGGTGGGTGCACTAGCAGCAGCTCAGGTGGGTGCACTAGCAGCAGCTCAGGTGGATGCACTAGCAGCAGCTCAGGCGGCTGCACTAGCAGCAGCTCAGGTGGCTGCACTAGCAGCAGCTCAGGAGGCTGCACTTGCAGCAGCTCAGGTGGCTGCACTAGCAGCAGCTCAGGTGGCTGCACTGCTGGTAGTTCGGAGGGAACGGGGTGCAGTGCACACCTTGGAGTGGGGGGATGGGAGCAGGCCATGGAGCTGGCGAATGTATTTGTGACTGTGTGCCTCTTTCTAATTCTTAATATATGTATAGACACAGCTCGAAAAGATTTGTTTACATTTGATTTCTGTGTTCACACCTACCTTGCGGCAAAAAAGGGGAATCGATATTATGAGAATGCTTGGGGTTCCCTGATGCACTTGGGAATTCACTGAGGATTCTGCGTCTCAATGTTTGGGAAACCCTGTTGTAGGATATTGCGTCGGGTTCAAAAAATAAAATTAACCCTCGTTACTTATGAAAATTTCCTTTTTTTTAAAGCAAACGGATATTTATCAAGAAGGATGCAGTGTGACATGTCAGTCTTTTCTTTTTTATTTAATATTTTCCTTCTGAGCATACAACATCTCAGTAAATCTAAACTTTTCCACTCACAAATTGTTTGCATAGAAGAAAACTTCTATTAGTCCAAAGATGTGCAGGTTAGGTGGATTGGCTATGCTAAATTGTCCTTTAGTCTCCCAAAAGATGTGTAGGTTAGATTAAGGGGTTAATGGCTTAGGGTAGGGGAGTGAGCTTGGGTGAAATGCTCTTTCGGAGGGTCGGTACAGACCCGATGGGCCGAATGGCCTCCTTCTGCACTGTTGGGATTCTATGATTAGTAAAAACTAAGAGTTCCCTTCACATCAGTGGATGCATTTGTCAGAAAGTGCACATGAGCCCAACGCCACATTTTAAATACTATAGTGAGGGGATAGATGGTGGCGTAGTGGTAACATCAGTGGGCTAGCCAATGCTGGTTCTCTAATATCCTCTAGGAAAGGAAATCTGCTGACCTTACCTGGTTTGACATGTGTGTGACTTCAGACCCACAACACTGTGATTGACTATGACAATGGGCTTTGACAAAGAGTCATCAAACTCAAAACGTTAGCTCTTTTCTCTCCCTACAGATGCTGCCAGACTTGCTGAGATTTTCCAGCATTTTCTCTTTCGTTTCAGAGTCCAGCATCCGCAGTAATTTGCTTTTATCTATTGACTATTAACTGCCCTCTGAATTGGCCTCAGCAAACCAGGGATGTGCAACAAATGATGGCTTTTCCAGCGACGTGCCATGAAAGAATAAAGAAATACCATCTGTATTTCCTGTGGTCTATTAACGAATGTATTAAGCAAAGTGTTGACCTGCTGTATTCTTTGTATGTAAATTCAGAGACTCTTTGAATCACTCACGAGCAAGCGTGGGTGAGCTCCCGTGATTACAGCAGCAGCATTAATCTTTACAATTGGTTCATTGCAGAAGAGAAATAACAACCTCTGACCAACATTCATGCTTCACACTGTACCAGTGTTAGCTTATAATAGCTCAGATATTATTTTCAATGAGAAAACTAACCTCATTATTTTCCATATTATCCCCAGTGTCTTTTAAATGCTCCTAAATATGAAGGTTCACTGCCCCTAAGGTTAATGTGTGCAGCATTAAGGGTGTGGTTTGATGTAGGTAACTGTTTAAAAGTGCTATTAAACTCATTATGTCTCGCGTTATGAAAATGTGCAGTGGTTGAGTAAGGGGTTTAAAGTTTTTGTGCCTAAATGGTGAGGCATATAGATTGAGCAACAGGAGATGCATTGAGATGAAACATTTGCCATTATCGCTACAGTGCAGCAGTTTTGATATCAAAGGTTTTCTGTAGATTAGGTGCTAATGTTCAGTATAGCTGCTGTAAAAACACTTTTTCATAGTTAATCATGCCTTGTTTAACAAGTGGCTCCTGACTGAAAATGTATTTCAATGCTAAATGTTGCTGAGTGGTTTATCAGTAAACATTAACATTTGGCAGGGCTTTTTGAGCTACTTTTCAGCCGACAATTAGCCCATGCATCAAAATCAGACGATTCAACATGTTGGTCCAAAGTAATGGTCTGTACACTGGGTCTTTTCATTATTCTGATTAGCCAAGTGTACATGGTTCTCCGAGGTTCTCGATGCTAAATGGTGCTAATGAGGTCTGATGGATGCTCTGCTTGTCGCAAACCTGTAGTAGAGTCATTACTCTGAACAGGGATTTGAATGGATGTGCTTGATTTTGTAGTGTCTCAGCTGCTGAGACTGCCAACATAAATCAGGTCACAAAACTGGCCACAGCCATCAACATAAACACACACACGCACACACACACACACACACACTAGTTCAATCCCTCATTCTGGGAAGACAGCATACAGCTTCAAAAACAGGTCCAAACAAAAGCAACTCTTTCTCAGTGAAAACCTGTTCAATATTAGAAGAGAGATAAAATGTTCACCCTTCACTGTTTCTGTTCCACAAGTTAATATCATACCGTTTCAGAAAAACACTCAGATGATATCCGCCCGAACGCAGCAATTAGGACCATTTGCAATAAGGAGTGTGGCACTTACTGACTAGGGGGCAAGAATGCTGCCTTTCTGCCATCGCAAAGATATGGATGGAAACTTTCATTACGTGTAATCTTGCTTTTACCAATTTTGATCCCTGCTTCTTGGGTGGAGTGCAGGAAAAGAGGGAGAATTGGCAGATAGATGGGTGCGTTAGCCCATCACAGGAAAGCATCAGTCAAAGGGTGGAAAGTTACCTGCTGGCTAACTCTGCTCTGACTTTGAGAGAAGAAGCTTGCCATAGTGAGGAAGCATGATGTAGTGGAATGGGGAACTAATTTGGCAATGAACAGAGAAAATGAGGATAGCATAAACGAGGAATTTCAGAAAATGTGGAAATCAAGGATTCAAGTGAAGTGCACAAGGTCAGAAGGGCGGCACGGTATCACAGTAGTTAGCACTGTTGCTTCACAGCACCACGGGCCCCGGTTTGATTCACGGCTTGGGTCACTTGTCTGTTAGGAGTCTGCACGTTCTCCCCGTGTCTGCGTGAGTTTCCTCCGGTGCTCCGGTTTCCTCCCACAGTCCACAGATGGGCGGGTTAGGTGGATTGGTCATGCTAAATTGCCCTGTCATGTCCAAAAGTTAGGTTGGGTTGCTGGGTTACAGGGATAGGGTGGAGGTGTGGGCTTTGGTGGGGTGCTCTTTCAGGGGCCGGTGGAGACTCGATGGGCCGAATGGCCTCCTTTTGCACTGTAAATTCTATGAAGAATTTCCTTGATGAGATTTATACTTTAATTTACAAACAGAAAATTCTGAATCAACTCAGCATGTCTGGCAGCATCGGTGGGGGAAAACTAAGTTACCATCTCAAGACTTAATGACCCTTCTACGGGACTGAAGAAAGGTAGAAATGTAAATAATTTTATAATTGGAAAAGCGGCAGAGGAGATGGAGCAAAAAAAAATAACAGGAATAGGTAACGGCAAAATGAATATTGGCAAATTTGTGATGGACGTGAGACAAAAGGGAGTGTTAACGATGCAATAAAGGGATGAAAAATGCTAATCGTAGCAGACTGTGTAAAGTATTTTGCTTTTATTACACTTTAATTTACACTGATTTCTATCACAATTTTTGACAACATTTCCGAGGGTATCATCAGCAAGCAGCAGAATCTAAAGCCCAGTATAAAACAAGTGAAAATCAGCATTGACGGAATCTGGGGGAAGTGCAGAAAGTTTGTCTCTTTCTTTGAGCTGCCTTTTAACTATTGACATTATTAAATTGAAGTTTAAAGCCATCAAACTATCTTTTATTCACATGAAACAGAGCACATTTCAAAAACAGTTGTGCCAGCTATTATCTTTTTATTCTAATGGTAACCTGTGCCACAAAATAAATTCAACGTATTCAGTGTAGATACAGTGTGGGTCTCAAGACAATTTTTACAATTGTTACACCAGATAAGGTGACCTCAGGTCCAACTGTGCCTAAAACTTGGGGTGTACATCGACAGGAAACTCAGGGGACGAAATTATCCTATCGGGAGACTAAGTGCCGACGCCGGAGTGCAAACCCAAGTGTTTCACTCTGGTGTCGGAGGCCGCTCCTCACCCCCTATTCTCTCAATGTGTCAATGACGCGCGCCGGGCCTTGGTGCCGCGTCAAAGTGGCACCGCGTTAATTATGCGGCCGGCGGCGCGTAAATGATGTCACCCTCGCATACGCAGGTTGGCCGACGCCAATCCGCGCATGCACGGTTGCTGTCCTCCCCGCGGGCGCCCCGCAAGACATGGAGGAGTGATCTCGTGGGGCGGCGGAGGGAAAAAGTGCGACCTTTAGAGACGTCGGCCTGCCGATCGGTGGGCACCGATCGTGGGCAGACCCCTACTGGGCACCCCCCTGGTGCTCGATCCTCCCTGCCCACCCCCCCCCCACAGGCCGCACACGCAGCGTTCGTGCGCTGTTCACGCTGGCAGCGACCAGGTGTGGTTGGCGCCGGCGTGAACCTGTCGTATCGGGCAGGCCGCTCGGCCCATCTGGGCCAGAGAATCGCCGCTCGCCTGTTAGAAACGGCGAGCGGCGATTCTCCGAGCGGCCTGTCATGAAACGCGATACACCGTTTTGGGGGGGGGGGGGGGGGAGAATCGCATGCGGGTGCCAGGGCGGCAATCGGCCGGCACTCTCGCGATTCTCCCACCCGGCACTCTCGCGATTCTCCCACCCGGCGTGGGGGTCGGAGAACTGCGCCCCGGTTTTCTGGCCTTTTGCAGTGAGGTTGTGTGTAGGTTGGTACAGTGGTTAACACTGCTGCCTCACAGCTCCAGGGATCCGGGTTCACTTCTGGTCTCAGATGACTGTGGAGTTTGTACTTTCTCCCCGTGTCTGGGTGGGTTTCCTCCGGGTGCTCCCGTTTCCTCCCACAGTCCAAGTTGTGCAGATTAGGTGGATTGACCACGCTAAATTGCCCTTAGTGTCCAAAAGGTTGGGTGGGGTTACTGGGTTAGGGGGATCAGGTGGAGGCGTGGGCTTAAGTTGGGTGCTGTATCCAAGGGCCCGTGCAGACCCGATGGGCCGAATGGCCTCCTTCTGCATTGTAAATCCTATGATCAATAAGGTAAGAAGGGATTCGACAGATGGGCGGCACGGTAGCACAGCGGTTAGCACTGTTGCTTCACATCACCAAGGTGCCGAGTTCGATTTCCGCTTGGGTCACTGTCTGTGTGGAGTCTGCACTTTCTCCCCGTGTCTGCGTGGGTTTCCTCCGGGTGCTTCGGTTCCCACTAGTCCCAAAAGACGTGCTGTTAGGTGAATTGGACAGGTGTACCTGAACAGGTGCCGGAATGTGGCATAAAATTGGAATGCAACAACATTTTAGGCCACAGAGGTGTGTTCTGTTAAATGGGTGACATGATGTCGAAGTCATAATAATCGAAGGCTGGGCGCTGCTGAAAGGTGTGAAGTGTGATGTGCTGAAGAAGGCAGAATGAGACTGAGTGAAAGGATGGGGGTTTTACACCACAGGATGTAGATGAAGCAGCAAATATGCTCACTTTTCCTGGCCTGGTTACCTGATTAAACTACTTCCTAAACTTCACCCAAGATCTGGTCACAACGCTTCTGCTACTCATTCCTGCAACTGTTTCCAACCATTCCTCTTTGGTGAAAACCACAGGTTTCTTCAGAAACTGGGAAACATATGCCCCTTCTCCTCTGACTACACCCAGCAGTAATTCAAGGGATGCATCAATAAATTGACAATCCTTGTTCTATGTCAACGGTCCTTCCTGCTAACCTCCACTTCACAAATGTGGACTATGCCTTTACAAACAGCTGGAACGGTGGCATGTGGCGCAGTGGTTAGCACTGGGACTGCAGCGCTGAGGACCCGGGTACGAATTCCGGCTCTGGGTCACTGTCCGTGTGGAGTTTGCACATTCTCCCCATGTCTGTGTGGGTTTCATCCCCACAACCAAAAGATGTGCAGGTTAGGTGGATTGGCCATGTTAAATTGCCTCTTAATTGGAAAAAAAATAATTGGGTAGTCTAAATTTATTTTTTAAAACAGCTGGAAACACATCATGCAGGTGTGAATGATGTCCATTGCATTGTTTAGAGACGCAAAATTTGAAAGGAATTCGTACAGTTGAGTGGAGATCACAGATTGGCTGATTGGCCTTCAGATTATCCCCATGAAATTCCATTCAACTATCAGAGCCAATGGACAGCCATTTCTGCCCTCACCAGTAGCGGGTTTTGAGGCAGGCGGGATTAGAAAACTCGGTGTAATGATCTGCATATCTGTGTATATACACAAGGGGTCAATGTAAATGCAATACAACTAAGCCATCACGAGAGGGAGCATGGGAGATGTCTAAATACAGACAGACAGGAAGTCAGAGGTCACTCTTCACAGGAAGAGTCTGAGCAGGACACAGACTGGCAGCTCAGATGTAACATAGTATAAGGACTGGAGAGACAATGAACTCATAAAAATAAAGCATCTACTTCAACTGTAAGACTACGAGCTTTAGTGAGACACAAGGAATAACACATGGTACCAGGGGACTTCAGAACGCTTACTAGAAGATTACACAAGATGCCGACAAAGAAAGATCGAAGTGACAAGAAAACTCGTTCTGGTCATTCAACGTGGGGAGACTTTGCTGATTCAGTGAAACTCGTTGGAACTCCACCGCAGCTGAAAACAAGCAGTAATTTAAGTCATAGATGGAAAAGTTTTAAACAAATGTGCTTGTAGTTTTTGTTGTTGTGCTAATGATTTGAGAACAGCCTCAGAAGAAATGAAAATAGCACTGCTCCTAGCAGGACATGAAGCGCGAGAAATCTATAACTGCTTTAAATACTTGAAAGGTAAAGACAACACCAAATTAGAAGTAATACTCAAAAAATGTGTAGATCACTGTCATACCAGTAACAATGCTGCCTTAAGACATTCAATGCTTGGAGACTAAATTGCACAGGGAATGAGTGATGCGAAACTCAAACAATCATTACCAGAACAGAAAGATTTAACGCTGGAAATCGCAATTGAAAAGTGCAGATCGAAAGAAAAAAGTAACATTAACTTTTTACCAAGAAAAAAACGCCGAAATCCACATTAAAACTGCGTCTCAGCACATTTTAAAGTCCCCGGGGAACAAAAGACGCAAATCTGGGTCTGCGCATGTGCAGGAAACCACAGCTGCGCATGCGCAGTTGAAAACAGCCATTTTGGATTTGATCGTTATCCGCAAGCCACGCATGTGCAATTGAAAAAAGATGTTTTGGGCGCAGATCGTTCTGCACATTCGCAAGCCGTGCATGCGCAGTCAGAAGAAGATTGAACACATTCGAAGATGCGCATGCACAAGCCATTCATGTGCAGTTGAACAAAAAGAGCGCACAGTTCGAAGATGGATCTGCGCATGTGCAAGTCGCAGACTCAGACCACGCCCCTTAACGGGGAAATGCCCGAAAAGTTAAAATGTGAATTTTAAAGCCACAAAACCCAATTTTCTTATTTTGAAAGACAGAACAATGCCTGAACTTCCACCAGCAGTTGAACTTCCACCAGCAGTTGAAAATAACTTTTGCAACACCCTGGAACAAGCAGTTTGCACCACCGTAAGTGAAGAGCACCATGACTCTACTCATGGTGGATGAATCCATTACAATGATGCAATGGCAGATCGTCAATACATTGGATGCCAGCAATCTGTCAAATACCCAAAAAGAGCACAATGCCCGACATACCGTACTGAATGACTCCGTTGAGAGGGCACAGATCGACTCCACTGGGCAAACACTGCACAACTCCACACAGAGCGCGATGAGACTGCACAGAGGGAGCGACACAAGCCTCCACAGGGACCTCGTGACAGACTCCAAATGGAAGCAATTAAAGACACCATCGTGAATGCCATGCATGATCAAGATCATGAAGGTTTATCCACCTCACGGGAACAAAGAAAGGAATGCTATGAAAGTCTACCCAGCTCACATAATCAACAAGAAGTCTACCCACTGTATGTGAAAACAGTGACAATGTGATCACAATCGACATACAGGATGTGCAGGATCACAGCGAGACTGACAGATCTCTGCTCGTCTGTACAGAAGCACTTAGCAATCAGAGTAGGGATACTCATGAGTCCAGTGAGACCACATCAATTGAAACCTCATCCACTCTAAACTGCCCACAAGAAAATGAAATCTTGAAGATTTTGACTCCAGAAGAGGAGCACCAAGAAAACAAAGATGATTCAAATGAAACAGAAATGACTCCAGGAGAGGAGCACCAAGGAAGCAAAAAAGAGGGTGTTATGGGGCTGTTAGTTGCATATTACTGCTTGTTGCTATACTTGTTGTTATATTTTTATATTTTCTTTTAAAAATTCCAATAAAAAAATTATTTAAAAAAAAAAGATCATTCTCACAATCCTCAAGAACAAACGCTCAATGAAACAGCAGATACCACAATGGACATTGGCACCAATAACTTGGAGAATGACTCTAATTATCCACATGGAACAGTCATTGAGCGCAACAAGAACAACAAAAACCGCAAGAAGCACAAAAAAAACTACAAGCACAATAACAAAAACAACAATAAGAAGCAGAAAAAAGACAACAACAGCAACAACATGCACGACAAAAACAACAAGAACAAAAACAGAAACAACTAGCACGACAAAAACAACAAGAACAGAAACGACAGAAACAACGACCTGTACAACATGGCACAACTCTGCACGTGTAGGACGATGCAACAGCACACTCCAAAACAATGACAAGAAGACAAACATACTATGGCATGACAACAAATCTTACAAATTCACATTTGCTCCAGAACAAACAAGCACGCCAACTTTCAATGCAGATGACACACTAAATCGATACCACAAGCACAGAATAAAGTCAACATCAGTGGTTCGACTATTCAAACACCTCGTGATGACTTGTTGGTTACGTAAAACACAGGAACACTGATGACATTCACAAAGAAGTTACAATATCAATGTCACAACGTCAACAACAGAAAAAAAAATCTCAACCGAACAAATTCATAGAGTTTGGACTCATAATAGGGATCCACACGTGACCCAACTTGCATCTCTCAGGGCTCAACACATCAATGTATCAAGGACGTGATAGGTGTCTTATGTGAGGTTCACACTGGATGAAACTGGAGTTAAAATTTTGGATCTAAATGATCCTTCTGCAGATGTTCTGTCGAAGGGTTATTTTGATCCGAAAGTTTAACTTTGTTTGTCTCCACAGATGCTGCCAGACCTGCTTGAGTTTATCCAGTTATTCCTTTTTTTTTTACAACATTGTATGCCACTTACTGTGACTGTCAGGATGTGATCAATTCCTGGAGGGCTCATCTGTACTAGTTTGCTGGGAGAGGATAATCTTGTCACCACCACAGTAACAATCTCTGTCCTCACCTGCCAACTTGGCGGCATCCTACTTGAATTTGGAGAGCTCCTGGATGTTGGCTGTTCCTCCTCCAGATTGGGATCTCCCCCTTTTGTAGTGGGCAAGGCAAGCGTGCATGAAGACAGGTAGATGGGATGTGATGAGATGGAGTGGAGCAGAGGTTGGGAAGCATGCAGGCCTGTTGTGTGTGCCGAGTACCGCCTCCGCGCCCGCCCGCACCATCTCCGGAACTTACACAGCTGGGCTCCGGTGAGTTCGGATGGTGTTTAAATATGGCGCCCGATACACGACCCCCATGAAATGACGGCAGGCGGACAGACAAATCAGTGCCCGCCCCACCACGCGATGCAGCAAGCCAATCATTCACCTATGGAAAAGTACTGAGGTTTTCAGCAGAAGGTAAGTGTACAAGAACCCGACCCACCAAGCAGTGCCAACAGGTGCTAATCCCGCCCACCCGCTACCACACTTCGTCTCCAGAGCAGAAAATTCTGACCATGTTTCTGTCACAAACAATCTTCTTGGATCATTTTTTGGAAACATTTATTGTGCAACTCTGTCACAAAAAGTCAATGTTTAGTCCAACAGAAAACAATCAAACAGAGAATGGTTTTTCCTGCTGAAATAAACAGCTACTTGCAGTGTCCAGTTTTGTTAATCCAGTTATTTATTTTGACGGTAAAACTAGGAGAGAAAAGGATATTGAATCTCTTGTTTTTGCTGTTTCTTATTTCTGCTTTTCCTTATTATAGATAATTGGAACGATCCCACTGATGTCAAACCCAACTATGTCGCCCAATCAAAGTACAGGTGGGACTCAAGGCATCCAAGTGCAACCAATCACCCCTCAGCTTCTGACTAATGCACAAGGTCAGATCATTGCCACAGTGATTGGGAATCAGATTTTGCCAGTGATCAATACACAGGGAATCACACTATCACCCATGAAACCGGGACAGCAGGTAAAAAACTTTCTCCCATATTACAGTTCACATAACTGCCGAAAGCCATATCAAATCAGAAAAAGAAGGAAAGATAACTAATCAGACCACGGTACAATTCTTTGCTTTTCCCCTAAAATATTCCGTTGCGCCAATTTATTTAGTGGCACAAAGGCACAAGACTGTCCAATGTGTAAATAGGTCTTCTTGTGCACTTGCGAAATGCCACAGATCCCCACTGAACAATACTCAATCAGTCAGCAAGACCAGTCTGTTTATAAGCTGAGCTCTGAAGCACTAATAAAGTCATGCATGGTGACAATGGGAATGGTACAAGCTAGGGTTGAAGTAAGGGATCACTGCGCAAGCAGATCTTACAGTGGTGCCACAAGCAGCAAATGAGGTGTAAGGTGACAAATGGAGCTGAAATATCAAGTTTAAAAAAACGACAAGTTCAAAAGTCTGTTGGCAGTAATGATCTCACTTAGGGGTCTGTGGACATTTTAATATCCACAGAGACCAATTTGTCATGTATTATTGTCATGGAGGCTGGTGGTGATTGTCCCATAAATGTGAACCTGGTGATTAATTGAAGAGAAACAAAGAGAAATGAAGGTCCAGGTTATGATAAAACATCCAAATATATTGTATTTATTTATCATTTTAATATCTACCATGATGAAGAGATTATTCTGATCTCTGATCAGGTTCCATCACAGCCATGGTACAGATGTTAAGGCTCTGCATTTTCAGGTCCCACAATTCCCTGCAATTGCTAGTTCCCTTGAGCAGTGTTGGCCTATATAAATTGTTGACCAGCCAGTAGTGTAACTATGGTGACACAATTTTAGCAACATGCACTAATTTGAAACACATTCACACAATACAGGCTACGAGACAGTCATGTAACTATGGAGCCACTCTTTTAGCCATATGCACGAATTCTAAACACACTCACTCAATACAGTATTTCACATGGACATATCTACTTCTCAATCCTCCCACTATTCAGTAATTAAGGAATGGTCCACAATAATGAGCAGTTTGGGCATCCTGTTTTATGGAATATATGATCATTTATACGTTACTTCACTAAGCTGGTTTTCTGAACAAGGCCATGTAGGTTCCTACCAAGGGCAGCACGGTAGATTTGTGGATAGCACAACTGCTTCACAGCTCCAGGGTCCCAGGTTTGATTCCGGCTTGGGTCACTGTCTGTGCGGAGTCTGCACATCCTCCCCGTGTGTGCGTGGGTTTCCTCCGGGTGCTCCGGTTTCCTCCCACAGTCCAAAGATGTGCAGGTTAGGTGGATTGGCCATAATAAATTGCCCTTAGTGTCCAAAATTGCCCTTAGTGTTGGGTGGGGTTACTGGGTTATGGGGATAGGGTGGAGGTGTTGACCTTGGGTAGGGTGCTCTTTCCAAGAGCTGGTGCAGACTCGATGGGCCGAATGACCTCCTTCTGCACTGTAAATTCTATAAAAGATGCAATAGTCACATATTGGAGGTAATTCAACTTTGGGCAGTGGTGTAAAACAGTTGATATCAACATCTGCCCGATATCCATCTCTTCTGATTTTGATTTACTTTTTTAAAAAAGATTTTTATTTGATTTTTAACATTTTAAATATACAAAAAAAAATAAAACAAAAAAAAAACTTCCCTGCTCCATTCTACAACAACCCAGTAACTCAAAGCAACCCCCCCGACGCCCCTCAGCACCGGCGGTAACCAACTCTTTTAAGTGCTGGTTTAAGTATAGGGGCTGGTTTAGCTCACTCAGCTAAATTGCTGGCTTTAAAGCAGATCAAGCAGGCCAGCAGCACGGTTCGATTCCCGTACCAGCCTCCCCGGACAGGGGCTTTTCACAGTAACTTAATTGAAGCCTACTTGTGACAATAAGCGATTTTCATTTCATTTCATTTTTCAAAAACGACCTCCAAAATTTCTCCAACTTTGGGTAGAACCAGAACATATATACATAATTTGTCAGACCCCTCCCCACACCGTTCACAAGTGTCGTCCACCCCCTCAAACAAATGGCTGATCCTCGGCTTCGTCAGGTCTGCTCTTTGTATCACCTTTAACTGTTATCAACATTGCACATGAGGTTGAGGCATTCACCCTCCGCAGCACCTCACACCACAAGCCCTCCTCCAATGCCACTCCCAGCTTCTCCTCCCACAGGGCCTTAATCCCTTCCAACGTCGCCATATCTCCTCCAAAATTCTCTCATAGATTGTTGAGATGACCCCCTCCATCACTGACACATCCCCTCCAACAACGAGGAGGGTGGTGCCACTCACTGGAAAAGTAGGGAAAACCTCCTTCGCAAAATCCCGCACCTGCATATACGTAAAGGCCTCCCCCTGCGGACTGCCAAACTTCTCCGTCAACTCCTCCAAACTCGCAAACCACCCTTCTGAAAATAAGCCCTTCATTTCCATCATCCCCTGTAATTGTGTTCCAATTGTGTCTCTCCTATATATGCTGTGATTGTGAACCTGCCTCCACTTCACCTGATGAAGGAAAGGCGCTCTGAAAGCTTGTGATTTCAAATAAACCTGTTGGACTTTAACCTGGTGTTGTGAGACTTCTTATTGTTTTCCAGATTCAGCTTATAAACTGAAAAAGTACCGAATATCCTGTGCAGCCCATTATCTCCCCCACCATGGAATCTGGGTTGGAGATGTACAACATCAAATAATCGGCAAACAAAGACTATGCTCCACCTCCCCCCCCCCCCCCCCCCCCCCCCCCACCTCACAATCCCCCTGTATTTATCCAAGCACCTCAGTGCAATGGCCAAGGACTCTATCACCAGTGCAAACAGGAGGGGGGACATGTGACTGAAAGTACCCCAAATTCACCTCATTCGTGCGCACACTCGTCTTCAGTTCCTTAATAAAGTCACGCATGGTGACAATAGGAATGGTACAAGCTAGGGTTGAAGTAAGGGATCACTGCACAAGCAAATCGTACAGTGATGCCACAAGCAGCAAATGAGATGTAAGGTGACAAATGGAGTTGAAATATCAAAAGTTTTAAAAAACGACAAGTTCAAATTTAACAATTTAACCCACCCCACAAACATACGGCCAATCCCAAACCTCTCCAACACCACAAACACGTAACTCCGCGTCTAGCGCCACCACCACCTCCGGCTCCCTCTCTTCTGACAGCAGGAGCACCACATTTAACAAACACCGCACATTCAAAGACAACTGCCTAACCTTTACAAACCCCGTCTGATGTTCTGCAATCACTTGGGGAAGGCACTCATCCAACCTCAGCACCAACACCTTGGCAAGAATCTTGGCATCCACATTTAGCAGAGATATTGGCCTGTACGATCCACCGGCTCCTTATCCTTTTTTAACATCAGCGAAATGAAAGCCTGCGCCATCATCTCCAGGAGTGCCCCCAGAGCCACCGAATCCTCAAATATCTCCACCAACAGTGGCGCCAGCCTATCCAAATACCTTTTTTTTTGAAAAATTAAACATTTATAGTACCAAATTATTTTTTTCCCCAATTAAGGGAATTTAGCGTGGCCAATCCACCTACCCTACACACCTACACATTTTTGGGATGTGGGGGTGAAACACGCGCAGACACGGGGAGAATGTACGAACTCCGCAGGGGACAATGACCCGGGGCAGGAATCGGACCATGTGGCAGCAGTGCTAACCACTGCGCCAGTGTGCCCCCTCTCCAAAAACCTTTTGTAAAATTCCAATGAGAACCCATCGACCCCAGTGCCTTACCAGTTTGTATCTTCCCTATCGCCGTTTGAATCTCTTCAATCCCCATTGGCTCCTCCAGTCCTCCCTCACCTCCTCTCGTACTCTTGGACACTCCAAACACCCCCCCCAAGAAATCCCTCATTTTCGGAGGCTACAACCCATACAACCTTTCCTAAAACTCCTCAAATGTCTTGTTCACCTGCTCCGGCGCCACCACCAGCTCCCCTGTCCCATCCCGACCCAAACGATTTCTCGCACGGCTGCCTGCTGGCAGAGCTGGTCCGCCAACAAGTGACTGACCTTCTCCCCATACTCATATACTACCCCCTTCGCCCGCCTCAACTGTTGTCAGCTGCTCCTGTAGCCAAAAGTGCAAACCGTGCCTGCAATTCCTTTTTACTCACTAGAGGGTCCAGACTGGGATCCTACGCATTCTTTCCATCCGCTTCCAAGATTTCATCTACCAGCTGCTGCCACTCCTCTCTTGCCTCCATCTGATCCTTAAATTAGTTGATCTCACCCCTTACCACTTCCTTCAGCGCCTCCCCATTCCTATTGAACCCCACATAGTCATCAATCACCTTCCCCATCTTTACACAAAAATCCAGATCCTCGAACCACCCCACATCAAACCTCCATGCCGTCATTGGTACAGGCCCCTTCTCCAAGACCACAAATGCGGAGCATGATCTGAAATAACAATCACTGAATATTCCGCTTTTCTCATCCCCGACAACAACGACATCCCCATAATAAAGAAGTCAATGCTTGAGTACACATTATGCACTGACGAAAAGATGGAATACTCCCTACCCCCTGGATGCAAAAACCACCACAGAGCTGCTCCCCCTCATCTCCTACATAAACGCAGCCAATACCTTTGCCTCCCCTTGAGGGGGTCAGCGAGTACGGCTTAGACCGATCCACCTTCGGACTCAACACTATTTAAGTCCCCACCCAAAATTTACCAAGTGAACCGAAATTCGGTATGGCAGCCACCATCCTCTTCCTAAACCCGACATCATCCTAATTCAGGGCAAACATTCTGACCAACACCACCAACCTCCCCTCCAAAGCATCTGTTACTATAACGTACCTGCCCCCCTGGTCAGCCACCACCTTCTCCATCTGAAACCTCACACTCTTACCCACTGGTATCACTATCCATCCTCGGGCCCTACTGTCAAAGCCCGAGTGGAACACCAGACTCACCCAGCCCTTCCGAAGTCTCACCTGGTCCTTCACTGTCAGATGGGTCTCATGCAACGGCACCTCATTGACTGTCAAGCTCTTCAAATGCGAGAAGAGTCTCGCTCGCTTCACCAGTCCACCCAACCCCCGCATGCTCCACGTTACCATTCGGACCAGGGGTCTCGTCCCCCCCCCCCCACCCCTCCTGTCAGTCTTGCTCTCCACTCCCAGCCCCAGCCAGCGAGTGAGATCTAACCCTGCTCCTAGTCACCATCAACCAGCTACCCCTCCCCCCTCCAAGAAACCCCCAAGCCACTTTCTCTCAAATCAACTTCTCTCTGCATATTCCACATCCCCCCCCACCATTCACACCTCCCAGGCCCACAGTGTCCAATGGCCGCTGCCTCTCCCCCACCCCACTTTGCTCCCGTTCACTGGCCAACTTGGATTTGCTAGCGAGGTGGCCCCTGCCAGAGCCCCCTCCCCCCACATGCCCAATACTGAAAAACCAACATAAAAGCCCCCCCACAACCAGTACTTCCAAACAAGCCCCAACATATTACCCCGACATCCCAGAACCATACCCTCCAACACACAACATAAAAAAAACCAAAGTCCAAACTCAGTTCAGTCCCAGTCCTTGAGCCTTCAAGAATGCCTCCGCCTCCTCCGCTGCGTCAAAGCAATAGTCCTTGGAGTTATGCGTAACACTCAACTTCGCCCAGTAGACAACCCCAAACCGCTGTACAACGTTGTCTTGTACAACGTTGCTGTCGCCCTGTTGAAGGCCGCCCATCTTCTTGCCAGCTCCACTATGAGGTCTTGGTATATATGAATACCACTGCCTTCCCACCTTACCTCTCGCTTCTGCTTCGCCCATCTCAGCACCTTCTCCTTCATCTGGTAGCTGTGAAAACAGACTATCACAGCTCTTGGTGGTTCATTTGCCTTTGGCTTCAGCTGGAGTGATCAGTGAGCCCAATCCAGCTCAAAGAGGGAGGTGTCCTCCTCCTCCTCCTCCAACATCAACTTAGTGAACATCTTCGAAAAGTACTCCGTTGGCCTCCAGCCCCTCAGGCAGTTCCAGAATCCGCAGATTCTGCTGCTGTGACCGATTCTCCTGGTCCTTCACTTTGGCTCTCAACCCTCTGTTGCTCTCCACCACCTTCCTCTCCCATCGAGGCGAGTTGGTCACTGTGCCACGACAATGCCTCCTCCGCCCCTTCAACGCCTCTCCTTGCTCCCGCGCTGTTGTCGGTGTCTTTCTGAGAGCCTCCTGTGTCGGGGCCAGGGTATCGTCCACCAAATGTTTAAGCGAGGCTATCATCTCTTTCCCATGCCGCTCAAAATGCTTGGTGAACTGCCACTCAAACTCCACTGCCATCACCTCTACCAGCTTGTCCACCATAATGGGCACAGCCCCACCCAGCGAGCTTGCTCCCGCCATCACTCAACCAACAGAACTCCGCATCGAACCCAAGCTCTCAGGCGGACTATCGCTCGCTCCTTTTCATCCCATACTTTTCCGTTGGGATTTCAACATCCTTTAGTGACCACAACCTTTCGGGAGATCAACCATGTGAACCTTCCCCCCAAATCTGGGTGAAAAGGGCAAAAAAAACAAAAGCTCTAGCAGGAACTACCCAGTGTGCGACCTCCACAGGAAATCCTCCCTGATTTTGACTTCCAATAAATTCAGCAAAGGGAGAGATCAGGTGGCTGATCAGGCATCGCTCATCCAAAGGCAACATTCCTCTCATTAATTTGAAATCTATCATTCTATTAAGTTCCAAATATCTCAAGACCTAAATTCCCGTACCAGTCTTCCCAAACAGGCGCCGGAATGTGGTGACTAGAGGCTTTTCACAGGAACTTCATTTGAAGCCTACTTGTGACAATAAGTGATTTCCATAAACGATTTTCATGTCCGAACTTCCCGAAAAGCAAGATAAGACTATTTTTAGTTGCTGTTGCCTTAATATTGCACACTTCTTATGGCAAGCTGAGATAGTTGCAAATTAATAGTTACCTGAATATTAACCCTATAAATGGCCCAAGGATTCATGGCTCAGGCCTACGAAGACAAAAAACTTGGGTGCCACTGCGTGAATTACAGGATTAAAATCTAGAATTCTTTGAACTATTTGGGGTTTAATAGAGCCAGCATTTTGAGAGACAGACTGTCACGAGGTCGAGGTTGCTTGCGGCCCATGGGCTACAGTTTGAATATTTCCTGATTTACACATCGATTGGAGATGTAACAATTTTCTCAGTTTGAAGAATATCATCCAAAAGTCCACAATCCTGTTGCATTGTTTATTTAACAGCCAAAATAATATTTTCTTCACAAAATAAAGAAGTTACAGTTTAGTACAATAATGGCAATTCCAGTTCGAACATACAGTGTGGTCCCTGAGATTTTAATTGTGTAATTCACACGGCAGAGATACTGAGTTATTTCATGAGCAGTTCCAGGGACAAAGCAGCTCTCTATACATTGTATTGTAACATAAATACCTGTTATCATAGGCTAACACATGGTCTCACCACTAATCACAAGTATCCATTCGAATACTCCCAATACAGTTACTGTTTGACTTGTTAATCTTAAACCCTGCTTATATTAACAGTACAAAGATATGGAGATAAATGTTTCGATAACCGAAAAGCTAATTATTGAAATGTATTGTTTTTGGAGTGTTAACTGAGGGTGCATGTGGTACTGAGTGCAGCATGAAAATTAGTGGCAACTTTCACATCTAGTTATGTAGAGTAGGCTAGATACAAGTGCTTCAGTTCAAATTTGCAGTGTTTAGATTTCATTTTCTACTGGTTGCAGGTGATCCTTGTGAAGCGAGTTTTGACAGTCTCGGTTCAGTTACTATTAGGACTCACAGCACAAAGAGCCTCCGAATGTCCCAGGAAAACCCTGTGAAATGGGCAACGCCACTCAGCAGCAACAGGGGGCACTCTTTTGAGGTTTAGGCTGAGGCTTCTTGTTGGGGGGGGGGGGGGGGGCATAGATCAGTATTTAAAAGGAAGCGGTCGTCTCACTACCCCACCTCCCCCCACCTCTATCGCATACCTCTTCCCATCCCCCACCTCCCCTTGGTCAGGAACCACAGTGATTTAAGGGATGAGATTTTTGCTCCCACCTGGGAGGACGTTCTGTCTCTGAGAGCTGGTGGCCAACCAAATGGCTGTCAGATTTCTAATCCCCAGGGACACCCGGAGTTGTAGCCACTGCTGGGTCTACAGGCAGACTCCAACGTCAAGGGATCATTGATTCAAAGACCCGGGTTGTCTGGGTTTCGCAATGAGGGTGGGCGGGGGTGGTGTTTGAGCCTCCATTGGGTGCAGTGTATCCTAACAGGTAAAGCCCCCAGCCATAAAATGGTTACCAGGAGGCCTCGCTATTTGGCATTTATACTCCGGATGTTTAAGGGCCTCTGTTGGCCCAAGGGTGGGTGGGCTGTCCAACACCCCACCACCACCACCCCTCACCTCCAACTGATGCTGCAGGTACAATGCCCTCACCATTGCCCCCAATTTTATGGCCCCTTAGATCTGCCAGCCCGCTCCTAGGAAGGCAGTAGAGTTCCACCCTTGGAGTGAGTTTACTCCACATTGAACCCCATGTTATACAACAAACCGGCAGTGGTTAAATCTAGGGAAGGGTGTTTTTACCCGAACTTGGGCAGTAGAAGCACAAGAAAATGTGGGTGAAATTGGACAGTGAAGCCTACCACTGCCTCAATCCTCAGACCTGCATGCCCTTTCCCATGTCAGTGTTGCTGCTAACTCCTTCCCCCAGCGATTGACTCCATCCTCTCTCTGCCAACTGCCCAAGATTGAATCAGACACTTTGCAATTCTGGGGGGGTGTTTGTCCCCCAAATGAATTTTCATCACTAGATATTGTTGTCATTACTAGAATAGCCTTTCTTCGCCTCTGAACCATCACCCAACTCCATCTCGACCTCGGTTCATCTTCTGCTGAAGCCCTCATTCATGCCTTTGTTACCTCCAGACCACAACACACTCCTGGCTAGCCTCCCACATTCTTCTCTCCATAATTGTAATTCAATTGAAAACTCTGCTGCTTATATGCTAACTTGCAACAAGTTCAATCACTCCTCTGTTTGGTGATCTACACAGGCTCTCAGTTAAGCAGTACTTCAATTTTTAAATCCTCATCCTTGTTTTCAAATCCCTCCATGGCCTCCATCCTGTCCCTATTCCTGTAACCTCATTCAGCCCTACAACTCTGAGGTCTCTGCACTCCTCCAATTCTGATCACTTTATGCATCCTGATTGTATCACTGCACCATTTATTAAGCTGTTGAGGTACTATGCTCTGGACTTCCCTCCCTAAACTTTTCCACCTCTATCGTCCTTCAAGATAATCCTTCAACCTACAACCTGGACCAAGCTTTTGGTTATCTGCCCTGTTTCTCAAGTAGCTCGATGCAAAATTGTGTTTGAAAACCTCCCTTAAAATTCTTGGGATGTTTTACTCCTTTCAAGGTGCTGTACAAATGGAGGTCAATGTTGTTGATGACCACTCTTTCCATGCTCGCCCAATGCTTCCGATGGGGAATTGGGCCTGAAATCCAGGCCCATTTCCCTCCAACTGGGCTTGCTCTGTCCGTTTTCCAGACTTTAATGTAAATCCTTGTAATAAGCTGGGCGTAACAGCTGGATTGGTCCCATCTTGTGGACGTCTCTGCTCCCTCCAATTCCACCAAACAACCTTTTCCTTATCTGTTAAAGGCCTGAAGCTTGTTTGTGTCTTCAGCCTACAAATGAATGATGGAAGGGATTTCTGAGTTGCTCCTACTGAAACAGTAAACGGAACCTTATCCTGAACCCGCTGATGACCACTCCTTCCATGCCTCCTACCTGCAAACATTGTCTGGGGGATAGCTTTAGTCCTGGCCCATGACCCCACGAATTGAAGCTCTTCATTCCAGTCTTTAAATCGCCAATTAACCTAAAAAATGGGCTGGGGATCGCAGCAGTAGAGGCACTAAATGGCCGGCTCGCCCGAAACTCAATCGTATCCCATACAACAGGAGGGCAAACTGACTGTCACTCAATGGGAGGGCAAATAACCCATTCAACAGGTGGGAAGGCTAACCCATACAACAAGCGGGCAGACTAACCCATTCAACAGGTGGGCAGATTAACCCATTCAACAGGTGGGCAGACTAAGCCATTCAACAGGCGGGCAGACTAAGCCATTCAACAGGTAGGCTGACTAAGCCATTCAAGAGGTGGGCAGGCTAACCCATTCAACAGGCTGGCAGACTAAGCCATTCAACAGGCGGGCAGGCTAACCCATTCAACAGGCTGGCAGACTAAGCCATTCAACAAGCGGGCAGACTAAGCCATTCAACAGGCGGGCAGACTAAGCCATTCAACAGGTAGGCTGACTAAGCCATTCAACAGGTAGGCTGACTAAGCCATTCAACAGGTGGGCAGACTAAGCCATTCAACAGGCGGGCAGACTAAGCCATTCAACAGGCGGGCAGACTAAGCCATTTAACAGGAGCACAGGCTGACCCTCAGTCGACAGGTGGGAAGACTGAACCTCACGCAATGGGAAACAGACTGATTCTCAATCAATGGGTGGGCAGACTGACCTGTCACTCAACGGTAGGGCAGACTGACTTGTCACTCAACAGGAAGGCAGACTAACTTTTCACTCAATGGGAGGGCAGACTGACAAGTCACTCAACGGGAAGGCAGACTAACTTTTCACTCAATGGGAGGGCAGGCTGACAAGTCACTCAACGGTAGAGCAGATTGACTTACTCAACGGCAGGGCAGATTGACTTGTCACTCAACGGGAAGGCAGTCTGACTTGTCACTGAATGGTAGGGAAGATTGATTCTCACTCAACGGGAGAGCAGACTGATTTGTCACTCAACGATAGGGCAGTCTGACTTGTCACTCAACGGTAGGGCAGATTGACTCTCACTCAACGGTAGGGCAGATTGACTCTCACTCAACTGTAGGGCAGACTAACTTGTCATTCAACGGGAAGGCAGACTGACCTGTCACTCAACGGGAAGGCAGACTGACCTGTCACTCAACGGGAAGGCAGACTGACCTGTCACTCAACGGTAGGGCAGACTAACTTGTCACTCAACGGGAAGGCAGACTGACCTGTCACTCAACGGGAAGGCAGACTGACCTGTCACTCAACGGTAGGGCAGACTAACTTGTCACTCAACGGGAAGGCAGACTGACCTGTCACTCAACGGGAGGGCAGACTGACCTGTCACTCAACGGGAAGGTAGACCGACTTGTCACTCAACGGGAAGGCAGACTGATTTGTCACTCAACGGGAGGGCAGATTGACTCTCACTCAACGGGAAGGTAGACCGACTTGTCACTCAACAGGAAGGTAGACCGACTTGTCACTCAACGGCAGGGTAGACCGACTTGTCACTCAACGGTAGGGCAGACTAACTTGTCATTGAACGGGAAGGCAGACTGACCTGTCACTCAACGGGAAGGCAGACTGACTTGTTACTCAACGGGTAGGTAGACCGACTTGTCACTCAACGGGAGAGCAGACTGACCTGTCACTCAACGGGAGGGCAGACTGACCTGTCACTCAATGGGAGGGCAGACTGACCTGTCACTCAATGGGAGGGCAGACTGACCTGTCACTCAACGGGAGGGCAGACTGACCTGTCACTCAATGGGAAGGCAGACTGACCTGTCACTCAACGGGAGGGCAGACTGACCTGTCACTCAACGGGAAGGTAGACCGACTTGTCACTCAACGGGAGAGCAGACTGATTTGTCACTCAACGGGAAGGCAGACTGACCTGTCACTCAACGGGAAGGCAGACTGACCTGTCACTCAACGGGAAGGCAGACTAACTCTCACTCAACAGGAGGGCCGACTGACACTTCAAAGAGTTGGCTGACTGCCTCAATTGATGGGAGGGCAGACTGACCTGTCACTCAACGGTAGGGAAGAATGACTCTCACTCAACGGGAGAGCAGACTGATTTGTCACTCAAATGGAAGGCAGGCCTTCTCTCCCTCGAAAGGAAAAGGTCCTTACTCAATGGGACTGCAGAATGAACAATTAGGCATAGAGATTGTTTTATCTTTTCCAATGTCTGCCTCATTTTCTGCCCAATTGTTCAATCTGTCTGACAGTGGAATGAGGACCGACATCAGGACTAGGACCTTCACCATTAGCTTATGAATACTACCCCTCAATGTGTTTTGATTTACAGCAGGGGTACAATTCAATTTTAGTCAGTGTGCATAATGGAAGCTTCAGGTCCTCCACATGTTATACCAAAGTCAACAGAACTGATTGAAGGACATGTATAATGAGCAGCCGATCCACTGCCAATGTTGAATTATACAACCAGAACGTCTTACCATGGTGAAAGCACATTGCTGATGGTCATTGAAAAGGAATGAGAATTACCTGATCCCAATTGGAACTTATTATATAGTTTTGAATTTAAACTGTGGAAATGTCACTAACCTTGTTCTTTTAACGTAGCCACAGCTTAATGTAGGTACAGCATTATTTCTGTTTATCTTCACCATCAGTCTAAGTTTTAAATTTAAAGCCAAAAGAGAACCTATCCTCTTATCATCTATGCAGACCTTGTGTGAATTGACATAACTGACTTTTTTCCCCTTAGATTTCTGTGTAATCTAACCTTTAGTGTATATTTGTGTGTTCTGCTTCCGCCACAGCAGCAGCAGCAGCATCCGCAGGTAGGCCAGCCAGTGTCCCAGGCTAACCTTCTGCACATGGCACACGGGCAGTCCTCTCTCGCACAAAGCCCAGTGCGTCAAGCCTCTTCCTCTTCCTCTTCATCTTGTTCTTCTTCAGCTCTGAGCGTTGGACAGTTAGTCAGCAGTAAGTAGGGGCTCCTCACTGCGCCGTTTGTTGTTCAGCAATTCATTCTCAGACAAACAATATAATGCATTTATTGAAACTGGCACACTCCATTGATTTATGTTTTTTGCTCACAAAGTCCATCTCGGTCAGCTCAGCTTTGATACCTCCTGCATGGAAAAGGGAATTTAGGAGATATCACACAGTTATTAGAATGTAGTCAGCTTCCCATGATTGGCCATAGAAGCAGTGACTATAATAATATTTAAAAGCAAATTGCTAAGTCTTTTAAAGGAACCGTATATAAGCATAGGGAAAGAGAGCAAGGAAATGGATTAGTGTAAATAGTCCTCATTGAAGAACTTGCACACTTGGGCTAAATGGTCTCCTTCCTCGTTGTAACATCTGTGATTCTACGAACAAACACCATGGGAACGACCTACCTGAATGGGAAAATGGTCCCATAGCGCGCTGAGAAACACCAGGCTATCAAACGGCCATTCAGGTAGATCAGGAGCCTCAGTGGGGAACGCACGGCCGAGGCTGCACTTAGTAGCTCCGCTCGCCGGAACTTCACAGTACAGGGAGTGATCTCTCGACCCCCCGAGGACTCTCAATTCCCAACTCGCCAATAAGAGGTCCTCAGTACCCTTACACACCCATGCAGGGCACTCCCAGATCCGATCTCCGTTGTGTGAAAAATGTCAGCTTGGCACACTGGCAGTGCCACCTGGGTACCTTGGCAGTGCCAGGCTGGCTCCCAGGTGGCAGTGCCAGGGTGCGAGGCTGGCAATGCCTGGGAGGCACCAGCAGTGCCAAGGTGCCACCCTGCCAAGAGGGCATGCGCTTGTGGCATCCAATTCCCTTTTGTGGAGACCAGCACTGAACAGTGCTCGCCTGAGGTCTCCAAGACAAGGGGGGTTAGATCCCATGTCTTGGTTAGATCTCGGAAACATATTAGAGTGAAACTAGCTGTCTCACTCTAATATGTAGATTTGCCAGAAAGTGATCCCGGCTACAATGGGTGGTATTCACATTGCAACGCCTCGCGAGAATACGTTAGATTTCGCGAGGTGTGGCGAGCCGGATAGATCCCGGAAGAGGGATCTCCTGGCATCTATCGCCGCACTGTGCTGCTTTTCGGGCTGGTAGATCTGGCCCATATATACGAAGTCAGTCCATGGTCACATTGTGAGGGACAAAGAGGAATCCAAATAAAACCCAGCAAGAACCCAGGGAGATGTGATTTCTGTGGGCATGGTACGGATCTTGCTCCAACCATAAATTAGGTCAAAGATCAGCTGAAACAACTACTTGGGATGTTCTCCAGACTTTCCACTGCAGTAATAGTGGGAAAACCTTGATAAAAGGTTTACCCTAAGTGATATTAACACCATAGGACCAGGAATAGGCTACTCAGCCCTTTGAGCTGGTTAGGCTATGCTTGATTCATTCTGAAACCCATGCAACTTTGCTCCATATCTCTTGGAAACATTACCCAAGAAGAATCCATCCATCTGAGTCTTGAAAGTTCCAATCTTCAAAGGTCCCACAAGCTTTTAATGGAAAGAGTTCCATATTTTCAGTACCTGTCTGTGGGAACAAATACTTCTGTTTTCATCATTAAATGACCTAGCACTAATTTCAATACAATATCAAAATAGCTGTAGATCCAGATCTTCCAAGCAGCGGCAATTACTGTCGGATTGCCACAGCATTTGTGAATTCCCCCAATTTGACGTTGCTAGCATTTCTACCAGGGTCTTCCGAGCCCGGCTTTTATAGAAATGCGCATCACAGAGTCCCTTGGGGAACTCTGTTGGAGCGGAGACGAGTCGGGGAAGACATGATATGCCCACCTTTTACAGCACCAGCTGCCGTACAATAAATTTAAAGGTCCAGTTTGAATGTCAGTGACAGTGAATGGGTAATGTTGAATGGGTAGGAGTCAGGTAAATGGATAAGTGTGTAGGGGGGTGAGGTAGATAGGGTTAGAAGGTTTATTGGATAAATGGTTGAGGTGGGTAGGGGTGAGGCAAGCAAGATGTGTAAGTGGGTAAGTAGGTTAGGGGTGGAGGGTAATTGGATGAGGTGCATTGCTGGCAGAGTGGGTACTTGGGTAAGTGGGTGAGGTAGGATGTGGGTAATTGGGTACAGTAGATAGAATGTGTAAGTAGATAGAATGTGTAAGAATGGGTACATCGGTAAGGTAGGGGTTGGCAGGTGAGTGGACAGTTAGATGCAGAGGGTAGTTGGGCCAGGCTGGGTCTAGTCAGGGTGCTAGTAAGGTGGTTGGAGGGTAGTTGCGTCAGAAGAGTAGTCATGTGGTCATGTGGGTAGTTGGGTGCTGGTTGGGCGATTGGACGGTTGTCAGGCATTTGTGAGGGTTGTTGGGTGGCCAGAAGGGGTAGTCAGGTTGGAGTGTAATTAGGTCGTCATGAGGGTAGTCAGGTTTTGGGGGATAGTCGCGTAGTCGGGGGAGTATTTAGATCGGTTTTAGTGTGGGTAGACAGATTGAATCAAGTGGGATATCAGGTGATCAGGGGACTGATTCAGGTATCATTTGTGGAGTTACCCAGACCCAACATTAGATGTGATTCCACGATTGGACAACATTTGCTGGAGGACGTCCGGTGGCGGCATGTAGGAAAAGGCCACACATAAGTTAGTTCCCTCCAAAATCCTTGCTTTTTAGTCCTTTTTGCCTGGTGGTTGCCGGGGGAAATTGGTGGAGAAACTCGACCCATCTAATTGTAATCAACGAAAGGACACCACGGAAAAGCTTGGAAAGAAGGGTACAAGTGGTTGTCCTTTGATGGAGCCAGTGAGGGTGCGAAGCTCATTGGGAGGAGAGACGGCGGAGGTGACCTCAGTGGGTGTGGCCACTGCTATCACAGTGGAAACGCTGACTGGGGTAATGGCATTCAAATTCAAAAAGCAATTTGGTAAACACTTTGAAAGGTAAGGAAGGGACATGATGGAGACCCTCAAAACATCTATTGAAGAGGCTCTGGACCCGAAAAGAGGGAAGCTGGTATGGATTTTAGAGGCTGTGAAAGAGCATGGGAGTTGCTGAAGGCGGTGGAAGGGATTTTGTCGACGCATAGTGACCGGACTGCCTCACTGGAAGCCGTGATGCTGATGGTGGAGGAGGGGAATAAGGTCCTGAGGGTGAAGTTCGAGGATCTGGAGAACAAGTTGAGGAGACAGAACCTCAGGATTGTGGGGTGAGGGCAGCACGGTGGCCTCGTGGTTAGCACAGCTGCCTCACGGCGCCGAGGTCCCAGGTTCGATCCCGGCTCTGGGTCACTGTCCGTGTGGAGTTTGCACGTTCTCCCCGTGTTTGCGTGGGTTAGCCCCCACAACCCAAAAATGTGCAGAGTAGGTGGATTGGCCATGCTAAATTGCCCCTTAATTGGAAAAAAATATTGGGTACTCTAGGTTTATTTTTAAAAAAAGGATTGTGGGGTTGCCAGAGGGGGTGGAGGGCCCGAGGCTAACCGATTACTTTTCCCAAATGTTTGCAAAGTTGTTGGTGGGGTGGGGGGACTGAACAGATGTCCTCTCCTGAGCTGAATTGGGCCCACCAAATGCTCCGGCAGAGGCCTCGGGCAAATGAGCCACCACGGAGGGTTTTCACAGCATCCAGGAGGAACGGTGCCTGAATGGGCCAAAGAGAACCAGGACATGAGGTGGGAAGGAAGCAGCATCCGAATTTATCAAGGTGATGGGGCAGTATTAACAAAGAGGCGTGCGGCCTTCAATAAGGCAAAGTCATAAAATACATAAAAGTGGAGTGCGTTTTGGAATAGTGTACCCAGCGAGGTTGAGAGTTACGTATACCTGAAAAGATCACTTTTCCGAGACATCGGAAGCTTCTGTCAAGGAACAAGGACTTGAACCGAATTGAAAGGTTTGAATGAGACTTTGATGGGTGTTGATGAGGTGGGATTATTTGTGGATGTTTCAGTATTATGTATGTATTTTGGGGGTTTACTTTTTTTGTATTGGAGTATATATGTTTTTGGGGGAGGGACAAGGGGCCAAAGTAGTTGGGTGTAATGGTTAAGGCAAAATGTGGACAATATATGGCCTAAGGTGAGATTTTAAGGATTGTAAAGGCTTTGGTTTTGATTGTCCTTTTTCAGCGGAGGCAGACAGGGGAGCTTGCCTTTTCTTTTTGTGCGTGGGCCTTGGCGAGGGGACTACCTCACGAGCAGTTAGGTCTGAGCTACTTGATGTGAGTGAGGTGGGGAGAAGGACTGTGTCCTGTTGGACCTGTTTGGACCTGTTTCAATATGCCTATTGTGTTTGTTTGGTGGGGAGGGGGTTGGTGAGGAGGGAGCATTGTTCAATGGGAGGTAGTTTGCAGATTTCGAGTTAGGGGGGTGGGTAGAGTGCTGACGAGGGTTTTTTCCTTGTCTCACTTCATGGGTGGGCCTTGGCTTGAGGAACCTCAAGTAAGGACGGGATAATTCCTCATGGTGGAAATGAC
This sequence comes from Scyliorhinus canicula, assembly GCF_902713615.1. Taxonomy (NCBI): domain Eukaryota; kingdom Metazoa; phylum Chordata; class Chondrichthyes; order Carcharhiniformes; family Scyliorhinidae; genus Scyliorhinus; species Scyliorhinus canicula. Next base: position 154,065,931 of record NC_052155.1, on the reverse strand, counting down.
TGACTTGAGAGGGAGGGGGTGGAGGTGCGAGACCCCGATCAGACTCGTCACATGGAATGCTAGAGGCATGGGGGGGCCCGGTGAAACGTTTGAGAGTTTCCTCTCACCTGAAGAATTTAAGAGCCGATGTGGTGCTTTTGCAGGAGACCCACCTGTGGGTGAGGGATCAGACTAGGCTCCAGAAGGCTGGGTGAGCCAGGTATTCCACTCGGGCTTCGATAGCAGGGCCCAAGGGGGTGGCAATTTCAATTAATAAAAGTGTCCGTTTTCTCGTGGGAAGGGTTGTGGTAGATCAGGGAGGCAGGGATGTGATAGTCACTGGGACGCTGGAAGGTAAGTCAGTGGGGCGGGCTGGTAGATGTATATCCCCCAACTGGGATGATGTAACATTTATGAGGAAATTGTTGGCCGCAATACCGGATTCGGACACGCATCAGTGGATTCTGGGGGGAGATTTCAATTGTGTTTTGAACCCAAAACTTGACTGGTCGAAGCCAAAGTCGTTGGCCCCTTCAGTGTGACAAAGGTGTTGTTGACGTTTATGGAGGAAATGGTGGGGGGGCAGATCCGTGGCAGTTTATGCAGCCTGGGAGTAAAGCATTTTCATTTTTTCCTCGGACATACAGTATATTCCAGGATAGATTTTTCTCTTGATGGAATGGTCTCTTCCTGGGGTGAGGAAAGCTGAGTATTCGGCAATAGTCATCTCGGATCATGCCCCATGGATTTGGTATTAGAGGTGGGTTTAGCTCAGCATGGAGGCTGGATGTGGAGTTTTAATTGACGTGGGATTCTGTGGTCGGCTATCAAGGGCTATTGGTGAGTATGTAGAGTTGAAGGGGAATGGGTCGGTCTCGCCCTCCATTATATGGGAGGCCCTGAAAGCAGTGATTGGAGGGGAGATTATATGAAACAAAGCGTATAGAGATAGGGAGGCCAGAGATGCATCACATTGTGGAACCGCAGGTATGCAAATGACCCAACCCCAGAGCTCCTGGTAAACAGGAAAAAGCTACAGATGCACTCTGACCTGTTATCCATGGATAAGGCGGTGCACCAGTTGCGGTGCTTGAGGGGGATTATGTATAATATGGGGAGAAGGTCAGGCATTTCTTGGTTTGCCAGTTGAGGTGGCAGGTGGCATCCCGGGAGATTATCCAGGTCAGAAACTCTGGTGGCAGACTGGTGTCCACTCCAAACAGAGTTAAAGAAACGTTTGAAACTTTTTATAATGACTTATATAGGTCGGTGACGTTGGGTGGGGGGGGGGGGGGGGGGGTGGGGGTCAGATATGTTGGAGTTTTTGGAGGGCTTAGAGTTTCCTGAGGTGGGGGAGGAAGAGTGTGAGGAGCTGGAGAAGTCATTGAGACCAGAGGAGGTCTTGGCAGCGACAGGGTGGATGCGAACAGGTAAGGCCATGGTGCCAGACATGTTCCCGGTGGAGTTGTACGAGACGTTTGCTGGACAGCGGGTGCCGTTATTGGTAGGGATGTTTGAAGACTCTGTAAGACAGGGCTCCTTGCCTGTTATGGTAATGCAAGCATCAATTTCACTTCTATTGAAAAAGGACAAGGACTTCGAGGAATATACAGAACATAGAGTGCAGAAGGAGGCCTTTCAGCCCATCGAGTCTGCACCGACCTACTTAAGCCCTCACTTCCACCCTATCCCCATAACCAAATAACTCCTCCTTACATTTTTGGTCACTAAGGACAATTTATCGTGGCCAATCCGACAAACCTGCACGTCTTTGGACTGTGGGAGGAAACTAGAGCATCCGGCGGAAACCCACGCAGACACTGGGAGAACGTGCAGACTCCGCACAGACAGTGACCCAGCGGGGAATCCAACCTGGGACCCTGGCGCTATGAATCCAAAGTGCTATCCACTTGTGCTACCGTGCTGCCCAGAAATACGGGTGTGACTGCCGTATTTCATTGCTCAGCATGGACACCAAGGTATTGGCCAAGGTGCTGGCATTGAGGTTGCAACCATGTTGTCCTCAGGGGAAGATCAGATGGGATTTGTCAAAGGCCGGCAATTGTTGTCAAATGTAATAATAATAATAACAACAACAATCGCTTATTGTCACAAGTAAGCTTCAATGAAGTTACTGTGAAAATGTGCGGTGATCGCTAAATGTGGTGCTCTCCCAGTCTGAGGGGACCGAACCAGAGGTAATCGTCTTATTTGACACTTAGAACGTAGTTAATAGGATAGAATGAGGGTATCCTTTTGCGGTTTTGGAGAGGTTTGGGTTGGGGCCCAAGTTTGTGTCTTGGATACACTGTTGTAGAAAGCTCCCTTGGCTGGTGTCTGTACCAATGCCACAAGCTCGGGTACTTTCAATTAAATGGGGGAACGAGACAGGAGTGCCCTATGTCCTCCCTCTTGCTTGCATTGATGATAGAGCCTTTGGCCATCGATTTGAGGGCTTCAGGTAAGAGGAGAGGGATAATCTTGGGGTGCTACCATTTTGCATGCCCGATACCAGCTTTAGATATCAGGGGGTTCAAGTGGCTCGGTACTGGGCCCAACTTCATGAACTGAATTATACTAGTTTGGTAGGTGGAGTAAAGACCGACCTGCAAAGGTGGGATAACCTCCCCCTGTCCTTGGCAGGCAGGAGAGGTTTGGGTTGGTGCCCAGGTTTGTGTCTTGTCAATAAAGATGAACATTTTGCCACAATTTTTGTTTTGTTCCAGTGTCTGTTGGTTTTCCTTGCTAAATCTTTTTTTGGGACGATCGAGAAATTAATTTAATCCTTTATATGGGCGGGCAATACCCCAAGGATTCATTGGACAGTCCTTCAAACAGATAGACAGGGGGGTCTGACGTTGCCGAACCTCATATTTTATTATTGGGCAGCCAATGCAGAGACGGTGTTGGGTTGATGTAGTGATCCCGAGAGCTAAGTGGCTGCAGATAGAATCAAAGTCATGTAGGGAGTCTGGTCTGGGGCATTAATAACGGCCTTGCTCCCGTTCTCACCGACAATGTATTCGTCACGTCCAGTGGTTTCCACTTTGAAGATATAGAGACAATTTCAACAACATTTTAAGTTGAGGTCAGTGTCGAAGCTGGCTCCCATTTGTGCCAACCATCTATTCGAGCCTGCGCGATTAGATGCCACGTTTGGGGGAGGGAGGGAAAGGGGCTGTAGAGAGAGTCCGATTTTGTTCCTGGAGGGGCGGTTTGCCAGTCTAGAGGAATTGACAGAAAGGTTTGGGCTCTCTGGTTCATTATCTTCAAGATCGCAACTTTGCGAAATGGATTTTCCCAACATTTCCTGTGGTGTCGCCAATATCTCTAATGGAGAGGGTTCATTCGTTCACAGGGTTGGAGGAAGGGAACACTCGCAGTATTTTTGGGCAGATTTAGTCGGAACATTCGGTGTCAGTGGTGGGGGTTAAGGCTAGGTGGGAGGAGCTGGGGCCCATATTAGATGACGAGGTAGGAATGAGACGCCTAGACCTTGTGCGTGAGGTTTGGTTTGATCCAACTTAAGGTAGTTTTTAGGGTGCACCTGACCAAATTCAGAATGAGTCGTGTCTTTGCAGGGGTGGAGGACAGGTGCTGTTCAAGAGTCTGACTATCGACACGCGCATGTTCTGGCCTGTTCCAAGCTCATGGGCTTCTGGGTCTCCTTCTTTAGCACATTGTCGGCGATTCTGAAGATTGAGCTGGAGCCCAGTCCTTTAGTGGCCATAGTTGGGGTGTCAGGCTCACAAAGCTGCAGATGGTTCCGGGGGCCGATGCCCTGGCCTTCGCCTCACTGATTGACCGGAGTGGAAGTTGTCATCTCCACCCAGTGCCTCGGTGTGGCTGGGAGACCTGATGGAGTTCCTGTACCTTGAGTAAATCAAGAACACCGTGAGGGGAGCACACAAGGGATTCTATCGGATATGGCAGCCTTTTATTATTTATTTCAAGGAATTGGGGGGGGGGGGGGGTTGTTATGGGAGGAGTAGGGATAGGAGGGTTGTTCGGCTTTGTGAGGGGTTATTTTATATTTTTATTTTCTTTATGTATCTAACTGTTTTTATCCATGTTATTTTGTCTTGCAAATGTGAATAAAAATATTTTTTAAAGAAACATTTGCTGAACAATTCTCATTGTGCTAAAAATTACGCTGACAACTAATTTACAATCGTCAATCTTGTTGTGTGGCCCATTTGTGTGCACTGGAAGCTGCATATAATAATACAGGGCCCTGTTCTTTGAAGACAGAAAGAGCATGTACATTCATCACGCCTGGTTCAGCTAAACAAAATAAGTGACAGCCATTTGCAGGTTCATTCCTCAGGGCAATGCCTTGACCAATCAAAGTCAAGCTGCCTGGTTTAAAGTTCAAGCAGTGCTTCACACCTGTTAGTCACCATAAACTGGTGCATTCTCCATGGAATTGTCCAACTCCAACTTAGAGTTGGAGATATTTGCAGAGCGTCCCAGGGAGCAGGGAAAGTGCCCGTCAGAAGTTGAAACTTCTCAGACAGTTCCCACATAGGCCAGTGCACCAGGCCTTCCACAGGGTCCAGATGCACATCTTTGAAGGTGCGTCCTGTCTCTGACGATCTGGGAACTGGAAGATTTGGCCAAATATCAACAGCAAAGCCAATCTGGTTTGGGCTGGGAAACAGCCTCACAGTTTATTTGAGAGAATCTTTTCAGCTTCTATAGCTTGATATTTTTGGTCATGGCAAAATATGGGAGGGGTGTGGAATGGGGGCCAGGCCTGCCCAGTGGCACGAGTGATAAATCCAAACAGTTTCATGGTCAGGACTCATTTTTTGGGTGAGCTGCAAACACTCGATGCTAGGCAGCATGTCAGTGGGGAATATAGTGCCTTCTGCCAGAAACCTTAAGGGAAGAAACACAAAGCAACCAGCTACTTGAAGACAATTTGTGAGAGACGTTATTGAAGCTCTTTGCACTATTTGTGGAGAGGCCCACAATGGGAGGCTGGTTAGGCTACTCTGTACCATTGTCCATTAGTAAGACCCCAATTTCAGTAAGAAATGCTCTTGATGATTTTGAGGCTCGTTTGAAATTCGAGGCCGCCAACGGAGTGATAATAGAATCATAGAAATTTACAGCACAGAAGGAGGCCACTTGGCCCATTGTCCACGCTGACCAACAATTAGCCATCCAGCCTAATCCCACTTTGCCGCAGTCTGTAGCCTTGTAGGTTACAATACTGCAAGCGTATGTCCAAGTACATTTTAAATGGTATGAGGATTTCAGCCTCTATCACCCTGTCAGGCAGTGAGTTCCAGTTCTCATTCCCCTCTCGGTGAAAAATGTTTCCTTTGGACCCCCCCTAACCTCCCACCTCTTTACCTAAACCCCTTGGTTATAGACCCTTTAACCAACATGTAGAGAGGCTTTCTATTCACACTGTCCACATCCCTCATAACATTGCACGACTGACTAATGTTACTCTCAGTTAGATCTCCTCTCAACCTTTCCTGTTCCAAAGAACTAAACTGTCCAATCTTTCCTCATAACTAAAATTCTCCAGTATAGGCAAGATCCTGCTAAATCTCCTCTGTACCCTATGGTTAGTTCAATCTCACCTTTCCTATTTACATAGAATTTACAGCGCAGAAGGAGGCCATTCGGCCCATCGAGTCTGCACCGGCTCTTGGAAAGAGCATCCTACCCAAGGTCAACACCTCCACCCTATCCCCATAACCCAGTAACCCCACCCAACACTAAGGGCAATTTTGGACACTAAGGTCAATTTAGCATCGCCAATCCACCTAACCTGCACATCTTTGGACCGTGGGAGGAAACCGGAGCACCCGGAGGAAACCCATGCACACACGGGGAGGATGTGCAGACTCCGCACAGACAGTGACCCAAGCCGGAATCGAACCTGGGACCCTGGAGCTGTGAAGCGATTGTGCTATCCACAATGCTACCGTGCTGCCCTATTGTGTGGTGACCAGTGGCCCGACCAACATTTTGTACAATTCCAGCATAATTTCCCTGCTTTTATATTCTATGCCTTGGCTAATAAAAGCAAGTATCCCAAATGCCTTCTTGACTCACCTTATTTATTTACCACCTTCAGGGATCTGTGGACATGTCCTTCTATTTTCCTGAGCATCCTATCATTTATAATGTAGTCCCTTGCCTTGTTAATCTTCCCTAAATTCATTTTGCATACTTTTCTGGATTGAACTCTATTTTCCTCTGTTCGCCAACTTAATTAGTCCATTGATATCTTCCTGTAGTCTCCAGCTTTCTTCTTCATTATCGATGACAGATTAATCTTTGGATCATCTGCAAACTTCTTAATCATACTCAAGTCTGTGTCACTGATAAATTCCTCAAAAAGCAGGGACCTAGTACTGAGAAACCCCCACTGGAAGCAGTGTTCCAATCCCCAAAACACCTGTCAAGCATTGCCCTTTGCATCCTGCCTCTGAGCCAGCTTGATCAAACTTGTCACTTTGCCTTGGATCACGTGGGCCTTTAGCTTTGTGACCACTCTGTCAAGTGGGATCTTGAAAAATACCTTGCCTAAATCCATATAACATAGATTATATCAAATCCATCAACCCTTCTTGCCATCTCAAAATGTTTGATCACATTAGTCAGACTTAACACTTAACAAATTTCTGCTGCCTTTGCTGAATTCATGTTTTTCTTGGGCAGCATGGTGGCACAGTGGTTCGCACTGCTGCCTCACAGCACCAATGAGCAGGGTTCAATCCCGGCCCCGGATTACTGTCCACGTGGAGTTTGCAGATTCTCCCCGTGTCTGCGTGGGTCTCACCCCCACAACCTAAAACAATGTGGAGGGTGGGTGAATTGGCCATGCTAAATTGCCCCTTAATGGAAAAAAAGGTACTCTAAAATTTTTTTTAAAAAATTAATTCATGTCTTTCTGAATGAAGATTTATCCTGTCCCTCAGAACATTTCAAATAATTCCCAACATCATGGTTCAGATGATTGGCCTGCAGTATCTGTGGAGAGAGAATAGAACTAATGTTTCGAGTCTGGATGACCGGGTTAATGTTTCACGTCCATATGACTCTTCTGCAAAGTGGTTATTTCTTCCCTTGCTTCCCTTAACAGCTGGGATACATTTCATCTGAGCCTGGGGATTTATCCATTTTCAAAGATGTTAAACCCCTTAGTACTTCCTCGTTCACTGGATTAATTGCATGTAATACTTCACACTGATTACAATGCCTGTATTGTCCCATCGTTTGAACCCTAATCATCCCTGCTCTTTAGTAATCCTCTTACTCTTTCTATATTTATAAATATCTTTGGGTCTTCCCTGATTTTATTTCCCAATATTTTTTCACACCCTTTCTTTGTTTTCCTAATTTCATTTTTAAAGTTGCCTCTCCACTTTTAAACTCTTATAGGTTTTCTGTTGTATTGCACACATACTATCTATCAAAAGCTTATTTTGTTCCTTACCCTCTTCTTTAATTTCTTGACATTCAGGGTGCTCTGGATTTGTTCATCCTTTCCATTTTTCCTTAAGGGAGTATATTTGCTCTGAGCCTTTACTTTTATGCTGTTGACTGCCTCCCACTGATCTGACACTGATTTTCTTTCAAATAGCTGTTTCCAGTCCACTTGAGCTAAATTATATGTCAGTTTAGTAAAATTAGCTTTCCCCAATTGAGAACTTTTCCTCCTGGTCTATCTTTGTCCTTTTTCATAACTACCCTAAATCTAACAAAATTAAAATGCACCCCAACTGATGCCTCCATCTATGCACCTGCGTACCCTCCACCTATGCATCTTCGTACCCTAAACTTACCCTAAACTAAGTCCAGAATCACACCCTCGCTTCTTGGGCTTGCTACATATTGCCGAAAAATGTTCTCTTGAATGCATTTTAAGAATTCTGTTTCCTCTTTGCCTTTCACACTCGTTCTATCACAGTTAATATTAGGGTCGTTGAAATTCGCCACTTTTTCTGCCCTATTGTTTTTGCACTTCTCGGATATTTGCCTTCATGTATATTTGCTTTTCTATCTCCCCTTGACTGTCTGGAGGTCTGTAGTAAACCCCCCATGTGCTATGGTGTGATTGCCTCTTTCCCTTTCTTCAGTTCAACCCATATGACAATATCATCCCCTCCTCACATCTATTAATGTTTCTTTAATCAATATCATAATCAATATTGACATTTTATAAGTTCCCGGTTGTACTTGAATGTCTGTGTCAGAAACTCGTGGGTTTAAGCTCCAGAAACCTCTGAGCACATAAGCCAAGGCTAACACTTCAGCACAGTGCTGAGAGGCTGCTGCATTGTCAGAAGTGCTGTCTTTTGGAGGAGATGTAAGACATCGTCTGCCTTTTCAAGCAACAGAACTGGAGTTTCACTGATGTCCTGGTAAATATTTAATTTGTTGATCAATAGATGATCTGATCATTTATTGAATTGCTGTTGGTAGAACATATCTGAGTGCCAGTTGGCTGCTGCTTTGCTTGCTTTACGACAAAGGCCATGAAGTACCTCATGGTGATTGTGATGCAGAATTAACCTGGGCATGGTGGCTGCAGGCTCTGTATTGCCTCTTCAATTACTGATATCAGGCTCCAGCCGATCATCATTAACCGCACTATTGATTGGTCCAAAATTGTGAGTGGCTAACATTCGTTAAAGCCAGCCGGCGCCTCGTCAAGAGAGGTTGGAGCAGGCGACATCAGATTTTCAAGCATTCCACTGAAGGCCTTGATGGAGAAGGTGGAGAGGAAAGAGGTTGTTTCTCTATTAGGGGGCCAGAAGGTGGTGGGAGCAGATATCCGTGGAGATCAATACCAGGATTCAAGCCCTAAGGACCTGGATACAATGCTGGCAGAAGTTGAATGATCTTACATGAGTGGTCAAGGTCAGTGAAGGTATCTTCAAATGCCATATCCTATCAACTATACCGCTAGCCATAGACAAATCGCCAGAGCCCCATCATTCACCTGCCAACAATCTCTATTAAACAGGAGTCTGACCTAACATGTACTTCACTGCACATTTAGCAATGCTGCAAACAACATTCACAGGTTGCACACACTGCCAGCTATTCAACCATGATAGCCAGATGACCCAAACAGAAAGCATAATTCTGGATCAAACCATGACGCAAGATTGATGCTGATGTCGCAACTTCCATTACAGTGCAAAGAGCAGCCACCTACTACTATATGTGTGGTGCAGTGGAAGCAGAGCCTGCAGTCATGCATCATGGCTGTGGATTACAGTGTGCAAAAAGGGGCTTGCAGTATGCCACAGCAACCAATTATGAGGATTGCTGCGGTACCAGGATGGGAAAGTAGCAATGGCTCCACAGAGCAGGAACATGTTGTCCACTCTCAGGATGGCAGCATTATTCCTCTTCCCTCTGCCAATCTGCCAGTGCTTTTGCTGATGTCTGTCAACCAGCCCAGGTTGCTGCTGCTGAGGTGGTGCTGTTTGAAGCTGGGCATCCTCGGCCCAGACCTGGTGATACCCCTCCTGCGATTTACTCCTCTCAAAGTCAGCGGCTTTCCACCAACCATGCTGCCACAATGGTTAGCACTGTTTGGTGAACTCGGGACAGGCAAAGGCACATGGAAGGCAGATGGCTGATTAATTCACTTTGGGTTTGCAATGTGGCATGATTTCATTTCTAAACTTAGTTTGGAATATTTATTTTGTGGTAGCTTTTATTTTTGCACTGTGGTCAACTGATCGCTGCGATGTCCAGTAACAGAAGAAAGTTAAGATGCGGGACTGAAATAAAAAACACAAAAAGCAGAATGCTCAGCAGGGCAGGCAGAATCTGTGGACAGGAAAAGAGCCAAGGTTCCAGGTTGAGTTGACTTGTCATGGGAACTGTTCTGACGAAACTGTTCTTGACCTGAAACGCTAACTCTGGGCAGGATCTACTGGTTGCATTGCACCCGAAAAGCAGCGCGGCGCAATGTGACCGTAGGTGCCGGGAGATCCCACTTCTGGGATCTGTCCGGCTCGCCATGCCTCGCAAGGTCTAACGCAATCTCGCAAGACGCCGTCATGTGCGGGTCTCACTAGTCTCACTCTACGTTCCTGAGATATACTCAAGATATGGGATCTAACTTCCTCGGGCCTTGGAGACCTCGGGTGAGCAGAGTTCAGTACTGGTCTCTACAAACAGGCACCAGGTGGAACGGTGCTTGTGGAAGACTCCCAGGGGATTGGAGACCCCAGTGCCTGGCTTCTGGGCAGGATGGTACCCAGGCACTGCTGGTGCCCGCTGTGCACCCTGGCACTGCCAGCCTGGCACTCTGGCAGAGCTATCCTGGCACTGCCAAGGTTACTGCCAGGGTGCCACTGCCGGTGTCAAGCTGGTGGTTTTTGCATGGCGGTGATCAGGTTGGGGGGTGAGTGGAAGGGTCCAGGGACCCCCCTATAGGGGATTGGGGGAGGTTGCGTTGGGGGCTCGAGAGATTGGGGAGCTGGCACCCCGATCTCTAGCTGCACTGAGTTATCGTAGAATTTAAAGTGCAGAAGGAAGCCATTCGGCCCATCGAGTCTGCACCGGCTCTTGGAAAGAGCACCCTATTTAAGCCCACACCTCCACTCTATCCCCGTAACCCCAGCTAACCTAAGGGAAATTTAGCGTGGCCAATCTACCTAACCTGCACATCTTTGGACTGCGGGAGGAAACCGGAGCACCCGGAGGAAACCCACACAGACACGGGGAGAACATGCAGACTCCGCACAGACAGTGACCCAGTGACCCAAGTTCTGGCAAGCAGAGTTCCTCAGTGCAGAAACAGGGCTAAGTGCGACCTTGTTAGGGTGTTCCTCACTGAGGCCCCCGATCTACCCGGATGGGATTTGGATAGCGGGGTGTTCTTCGGTGTTCCGTGCACCGGGAAACTCCTGGCTAATCTCACGCTATTGGGCTCAGTCCCCCATTCGTGTAGATCGTGCCCTGTTTCTCTTCATAGATGGTGTCTGACCTGCTGAATATTTCTAGCCTTTTTGTTGATTTTATTCCAGGTTTACAACATCTGCAGTATTTTGCTCTTGTGAGCTGTGGACTGCTGGTGGATGTCCCATTGTGGTTACTGGCAACACTTCGGATAAGTTTTTCATGGACAGGCGGGCCAGAAATGGCTGTTTAGGTTGCCTCAGACATTCCTCTTTGTGCTTCTGTTCCTCAGCTGCTCAGCTTCCATTGGTGATGAGGGGTATCCCCTCAAGATGACGAGGTTATGCAACATAAAACAGCTCACCATAAATCTTGACACTGCTGAGTCCTGCAGGGCTGCTGCAGTGCAGTCCAGGAAGCAGACTGCTCTATCACATTTTGGGTACCAGAGTGATTTGCGTTGTATGCATGTTGCCCATGTGTGCGTGGGTTACACACTGGGTTAATCGACCATGTGGTCAGCAGATAGTCCTTGTCGCCCAGTAGCTATCTCCTGGTTTGTCATATTGCCTCACAAGTGGACTGTCAGAGATTGAAGGCATGATGATTACTGTCAGAGTGCCAGACGTGATGTCCCAGATGTCCCAGAAGGAAACAAACCTTTGGAAAATGACTGCTACTGGTCAGGACTGAGCTGGTGTACCTTAAAATGTCTGCTTGATTCACTATCTATGGACACACAGGAGCTGGACAGTGAGAGAGTGGCATCTTTCTTGGTTCTGATATGAGGCAGTGCCTACAAACCAATATTTGTGCAGTCAATGATACCTGGCACCAGGGAGCAGCCTGCAGACCTTACAAAGCCATGTGCAGCCTCCACCTGCTTCAAGGCCCGAAAGGATGAAGTGTAGCTTTCTGTAAATTGAGAGCATCAATGATCTCCCTTACGCAACAATGGAAGGCGAACTGAGATATTATAAAATATCTTCAACTCCAATCTATAAGGAGACAAACACATAAATGTTAAGTGTCATGGTTGTTAGACGTTTAGCTGCTGTTGTATAAAGAGTCAAAGGTTCTGCTGCTTTTCCACAAACACCTTTAATTTACTTCAACAGACTTTGCACAAAACTCTAACATCACATCACCTAACAAAAAGGCCGTCTGAAGCCCCGTTTACATATCAGTGTCAATTATTGGATACTTGACATAAATGAGTCAACTAATTGGAATGTCTCTGAACCCATTACTTAACAGTCTCCCCTTCCTTGGAGAAAAAACATAATTAGGTGAAAACAAAATGACAAGAAACTCAAAAACCCGCACACAATTTCCCCCCTTCTTTTTTTTTTATTTTTGGAAGAAACAGTCACAGAAACAGGTCCCCTTCATTAACAATATCCAAAAGTTTCTCTGAGTTAGTCCCTCTTTTTGTAAAACAGTCTGACAATTGATAGCTACTGTCAACCTATTTAATTTTTGCTATCTCCCCTCTGTCCAACATCTGCTTCAAACTTGTGATGTCTATCCTTAACCTTTTTTTCATTGACACTTTTTGTAGAGTGTACATTTTCCCACAGGGATTTATAGTCAATGTGACATTCAATAGGTATATTACCCAAATCCCCTTACCCCAAAATTTCTGTCAATATCTGAGATATATAAACGGCCATATCCACCGCCTCTACAAGGCTTAGCAGCCAAAGTGCTTTTGACCACTCCACTTATTTTCTATGTTTCCCACACAAGAGGGCAACATTTACCATTGTTCCCCAAAAGGAAAATTATAAAACCTTTTGCGCTTGAAACCCCATCACATAAATTTGCATAGGACGCATTACTATAACCTATGAGTTTCAAGTGCCTAAGGTCACCTAAAACCGGGAACCTCAAAACACACTCCTGCATTTTTAGTTTGACCAATGCTTTATTTGCTCTTGTTACGTCTTCCACTTTGGGATCATTCATTTTTGTACTAAACTCTAAGACATCAAAACTTACATCCGGTCTAGTCTGTCTACCTAACCAATTCAGTTGCCTAATTAAACTTTTGCAGTTCCTCTTTTTCCATCTTTGAAACCATTGCGTCTTTTTGTGAAGCCCGGCCATGACTAATTGTTATTGGGCTGATGCTTTCCAAATAAGATTGCTAACGTAAAGTTACCCCTAACTAAGTCTGTCCGATTTCCAAACCAATATATTTAAATGCACCGGAAGCCTGACTTCCAACCCTGAATTCTTTCCTCAAACCAGAAGTTACAATAGCTTCGAAATCACTAGTCCCACACCACAAAAAATCATCGACATGCATCATAAAGATGCCAGAAAGATTTCCTTTATAGTGCCAGTAAAACATTGCCTGATCTGCTTTCAACTGACAACAGCATAACTTTAACAAAACTGACCTTACCGAAAAGTACCAGACTCTAGACGCATCATTCAATCCATATACACATTTGTTCAACTTCCAGAGTACCCTTTCTGTGTTAGCTGCCTCTTTAGGAGGATGGAGAAAAATGTCACTCTGGAGCTGATGCCCCTGCAAAAAGGCAGCTTTCATATCTATAGATTTGCATTGCCATGCCTTTGTGGCTAATAGAGCCAAGAAGATCTTTAAAATAACCTTTCCTGCCATAGATGAATCTACCCTTATATCCTGATTTTCTAAGTTTTCTTCAAATCCCCTTGCCACAAGCCTGGCCTTTGCCTTATAAGTTCCATCTGGTAGAACTTTTCCGTGCAAATCCATCTGTGGGATAGAGCTCTTTTGTCCCCTATCCAGTACTTCCGTGTATACCCCAAATTCACTCCAACTATGTAGTTCTTGCTGTTTGGCATTTTTGATAACTTTTTCATCAAATTTATTGGAAGCCACCAAAATCTCACTTGCATGTGGGCTTCTACTCCTCTTAGTATTTGTAGTCTTACTCATGTTCCGAGATCTTGATAAACTACGTCCCTTCTCCCGTCTGGTATCTTGTTCTGTACTGCTACTGCTTGATCTTTCCCTTCTTCTGTGGGATGTTCTTTCAATAGTTCTCGACCTTTTCCTGCGGACCTGTTCACTATCCGATGTACTATCTGAACTGGCACTGCATTTCTGTGCCCTCCATTTTTGCATATGATCTTCCCTGGGCCTTTCCATTCATTAGAATTGTCTCTCTTACAGTATACTATGTCTCCTTGCTGAAAAACAGCATCTGATGGCCGTACGTTATGTCTTAAAGCTCTGTGAATACTTTCAGAGACTTCTGCTTCCAAAAAAGCTTTTCCACTGCTATGTAATGCATTTAAATGCTCAGCCAAAGCAGAGCTAATTGTAGTCCCTTTCCAAACTGGAGGCTGGTCATCTAAGATGGACGGACTTTTAGGATTTCTACCAAACACTAATTGATAGGGACTATAGCCCCCAACCATCTGCAATGAATTCTTTGCATGTACCGCCCATTCTAAAGCTGAATTTAACTAGCAGTTTGGTCTATCTGCCAAAATTTTCCGGTGCATGGTTTTTTCACACACACCATTACTAAATGGGCTTTCCACAGCCGTATTCATAACTGTGAAATTCATGTTTTCACACATATCCCTAAACTCATCATTAGCAAATTCTCCCCCATTGTCCGTAAGGAATTTTGCCGGTGGGCCCATTCCTGTTCCTTTCCATTTTTCCACGTTTTGATCCAGAATACTCTTTTCTTTACTTCGTACAGTCGTCGATTGACTAAATCTGGTTGCTAAATCTACAAAATGCAAAATAAAATATTATTGGCTTTATCCCAGACCTTAAGGTCCATGGCCATAATGTCGTTAAAATCCTTGGCCAAAGGTAGGGTTGCTATCGGTCATGCTGGTGTCCTTCTGTACTTCCTACAAACTTCACAGCGATCACTAACCTGTTCTATCAGTTTAGTATAGTCTTCATCCCTTACCCCTGCATCCTTTGATAAATTTTTCAGCCTCCGAGGAGATGGATGCACAAATTGCCTCTGCAGTTTTAATACCACAAGCTTTTTATCAGCTAAAGTCCCATTTTCAACTGCCATTAAGACATCTTTAACAACTGTACTTGAAATATTATTTGTCAGTAATGGAATAGAATAGTGTCCCGACTGTGTAAATTGTAAGTCCACCGTCTTTTCAAATACAGTTGCCTTATCTATCTTCATTCTTTCTGGGTCCCGATCTCCCTCTATAGTCTTGGAACCTCTTTGTAGCCATGCAATTTCGCCATCCTGCCTGTTATCCACCCCACCCTTTATCCACCTCGCTCGTTATCCACCTCGCTCGTTATCCACCCCACCCTTTATCCACCCCACCCACTATCCACCCCACCCGCTATCCACCCCACCCTTTATCCACCCCACCCTTTATCCACCCCACCCTTTATCCACCCCACCCTTTAACCACCTCGCTCATTATCCACCTCGCTCATTATCCACCTTGCCCGTTATCCACCCCACCCATTAGTCACCCCACCCATTACTCACCCCACCCATTATCCACCCCACCCATTACCCACCCCACCCATTACCCACACCACCCATTACCCACACCACCCATTACCCACCCCACCCTTTATCCACCCCACCCGTTATCCACCCCACCCATTACCCATCCCACCCATTACCCACACCACCCATTACCCACACCACCCATTACCCACCCCACCCTTTGTCCACCCCACCCATTATCCACCCCACCCATTATCCACACTGCTCATTACCCACCTCACCAGTTACCCACTCCACCTGTTAGCCACCATGCCCACCCGCCCATTATCCACCCCGCCCATTATCCACCCCGCCCGTTATCCACCCTGCCCGTTATCCACCCCACCCATTATCCACCCCGCCCGTTATCCACCCTGCCCGTTATCCACCCCGCCCACTATCCACCCCATCCGTTATCCACCCCGCCCGTTATCCACCCCGCCCGTTATCCACCCCGCCCGTTATCCACCCCGCCCGTTATCCACCCCGCCCGTTATCCACCCCGCCCGTTATCCACCCCGCCCGTTATCCATCCCGCCCGTTATCCATCCCGCCCGTTATCCACCCCGCCCGTTATCCACCCCGCCCACTATCCACCCCATCCGTTATCCACCCCGCCCGTTATCCACCCCGCCCGTTATCCACCCCGCCCGTTATCCACCCCGCCCGTTATCCACCCCGCCCGTTATCCACCCCGCCCGTTATCCATCCCGCCCGTTATCCATCCCGCCCGTTATCCACCCCGCCCGTTGTCACCCCGCCCATTATCCACCCCGCCCACTATCCACCCCGCCCGCTATCCACCCCGCCCGCTATCCACCCCGCCCGTTATCACCCCGCCCATTATCCACCCCGCCCGTTATCCACCCCGCCCGTTATCCACCCCGCCCGTTATCCATCCCGCCCGTTATCCATCCCGCCCGTTATCCACCCCGCCCGTTGTCACCCCGCCCATTATCCACCCCGCCCACTATCCACCCCGCCCGCTATCCACCCCGCCCGTTATCCATCCCGCCCGTTATCACCCCGCCCATTATCCACCCCGGCCGTTATCCATCCCGCCCGTTATCCACCCTGCCCATTATCTATCCCACCCATTACCCACTCTGCCCATTACCCACTCTGCCCATTACCCACTCTGCCCGTTACCCACTCCGCCCGGTACCCACCTCACCATTACCCACTCTGCCCGTTACCCCTCTGCCCGTTACCCACTCCGCCCATTACCCACTCTGCCCATTACTCACTCTGCCCATTACCCACTCTGCCCATTACCCACCTCACCCATTACCCACCTCGCCCATTACCCACTCTGCCCATTACCCACTCTGCCCATTACCCACTCTGCCCGTTACCCACCTCGCCCGTTACCCACCTCGCCCATTACCGACTGCCCATTACCCACCTCGTCCATTACCCACCTCGTCCATTACCCACCTCGCCCATTACCCACTCTGCCCATTACCCACTCTGCCCATTATCCACTCTGCCCATTATCCACCTCGCCCATTACCCACTCTTCCCATTACCCACTCTGCCCATTACCCACTCTGCCCGTTACCCACCTCGCCCATTACCGACTGCCCATTACCCACCTCGTCCATTACCCACCTCGTCCATTACCCACCTCGCCCATTACCCACTCTGCCCATTACCCACTCTGCCCATTATCCACTCTGCCCATTATCCACCTCGCCCATTACCCACTCTGCCCGTTACCCACCTCGCCCATTACCAACTGCCCATTACCCACTCTGCCGTTACCCACTCTGCCCATTACCCACTCTGCCCATTACCCACCTCATCCATTACCCACCTCGCCCATTACCCACTCTGCCCATTACCCACTCTGCCCATTACCCACTCTGCCCATTACTCACTCTGCCCATTACCCACCTCGCCCATTACCCACCTCGCCCATTACCCACTCTGCCCATTTTCCACACACCCATTATCCACCTGCCTTTAGCATTACCATAAGTGAGTTACCCTGGGCATTAAGAGCAGCTTTGTTACAGCAGTATTAATCACAGATGATCGTGGTAAATGCAGGGTGGAATTTTACACCAACGGATCTTCTGCTCCCGCCAAGGTCAATGGACTCAATATAGTTTCCTTTTGAAAAGCGTGAACCTGGCAGAAGGGCTTATGCGGGGACCCGAGGAAATGAGTAGCCATCTTTGCTCACAGGCAAAGAATCCAGGGGCGCTGAGCCTGCTGCCCCAGTGCTCGGTGGGTGATAGGGGACCCGCCACAAGGGTGGGCCTCCATGGGAGCATGGTGGGGAGGCACTGGGGAGGCAACCGGGGGGAAACCACATGCAGCCCTACCATGCCAACCCCTGGATCACATGTATCCATTCCAGGGGCAACCCTTGTCCCTGCCCATCTGCCCCACTGACCACCCATAACCCTTATCGACTGCTGAGGTCTCCGGTCGTGCCGCTGAAGGCTATTGCTAATCGGGATTTGGCAGTCGTGTTTAAGTGAGCACTTCACACATCCCAAGTGGATTCCTGTGGGTGGATGGGCCATGTAGCACGTTGGAGACATTGCCTAGCATCCCAATCACACCTTGATGTATGGAGATTGTGCCTGAACACTGCGGGAAGCAACACCACACACACAGCAGCCAGCATCCGAACACCCCAGGGATGGAACACAGCTGGAGGGTGGGTGAGTGCTACAGAGAGGGGGGGATGCCTGGAGAGATGGGCCTTGGTTCAGAGATCAGCCGCATTGAGGAAGAAAGTGACAGAGGCATCGTACTGGTTATGCACAAAAGTGGTTATTTTGTGTAACAATTCCCCACTCTCCTGATTATGCCAACCCCCCTCCCCCCTTCCCCGGTGCCCTCAGTGATCCTCAATGTGCTTTGCCTTACTAGCTCTACCGCTCTCTAGGAGTGTCCCCAGGATGCACCTCAGAAGTGGAGGCAGACAGTTGCTTACCACGTCGTGGCCTTCGATGCCCCTGGCGGGCATCCTCTGGGGACAATAGGGCTGGAAGGGCCCAGCTCACTTGTCGGTGGCACAGGAACATCAGTGCTCCCCTATCCGATGTACTGGCTTTGAGACGTGGCCTCATCAGAGGGGTGGAACTTGGGGGAGCTGGTTGCCACCATCCCCACTCCATGGGACTGGTCCAGGTTGGCACTCAGTGCTCCCTCCTCCCGATGGGTGCCCATAGGGCCCTAGGATTCACCATGGTACAGAGGGGCAGCTGGATTGAGCCCTGTCTGCCCCTGCGTCATCTGCCTCTGCTAGCCCTGGCAGTTCCCCATGGTCGTGTCGATGCTCCTCAGTGATTGGGCCATGCTGTGGAGCACATCAGCCATGCCCACCTGCGACTGGGTCAAGCTCCACAGTGCCTCGGCCATTCCCATCTGAGAACGGGATATGTCCCGCAGAACCTCATCAAGGTCAGCCTGGATGACAACCCCCAGCGGGGCGGACATTTTGTCAATACCCTCATCCATAGCTGTCACCGGCTTTGCAACGGCTTGGCCACCTTCACTAATGGTCACCACCCTAGCAGAGTTGGCCTCGGTGCCACACATTGTTGGCAATATCTGCGCCCGTAGCCTCTGGCACTTCTCCAATCGGCCATGGATGTGCTGGAGTGTTGCTGAAATCTTCCTCTGAATGTCCTGAACACTCCCTAATGTCTCCATCAGCTCCAGAATACCTCTTCCATAGGCTCAACATCAGTCTGGGACCCAGCTGAATCCTGGGATCCAGCAGCCCTCCGACTGCTGTCTCACCTGGGGGTTTCTGCCTCCACCTGATGTGCATCATCAACAATGTGGTTCTCACCAGATTGTGCCCCAGAAGCCAGTCCACTGACATTTCCCACTGAGGTGGGTGTGTGTATGTGCGTTGCTGGAGGGTGGGAAGGCAGCTGTGACACCTCGATCATGTCTTCCTCGAAGATCTCATCCGAGTGTTCTCCGGGGAGGCTGGAGAGAGTATCACCTGGGACCTGCGGCAGAATGGACCTGTGGGCTGTGGGGGGGATGGGTCAGTCAGTAAGGCAATAACAACTCATGTTTGACAGGTCCTCCGGGTGGAGCATGGTGGTTCATCACCTCTGCGGGTCTGCCAGCCTCCGCGTGGGTGACGCTCTGTCCTCAGCCACTCTAGTCACTTCCAGGGCTTGTTCTTCCAGGGAGGTGAGGATTCTCCTGTCCGGCACCCCACCGCCAATCTGGATCCTTTCCAGATGGTTGTGGGAGAGCTTTTCCTGAGGAGACACAGAGAGGGCATTATTAGCCACACGTGTTCACAGTGATGGGAGGGGAGTGTGTGAAGTAAGGGTTGGGGGGTTGGGGGGGGGGGGTTGAAGGGAGAGGGTTGTGAAGGAAGGGTTGGGGGGTTGAAGGAAAAATGGGGTGGAAGGAGATGTGGGAATCGCATGGAGAGTGGGGGGGGGGGGTGGATGCTTGCGTGGGGGCAGAAAGGTCTCGAGGCGGGATGGGGTGGGGTGGGTGGTCGGAGATGCTTTGGTTTCTACTCACACATGCTGCCCGGTATAGGCTCGTTGACCTTTTTCTGACACTGGAAGCCAGTCCACCTGGTCACACACCCGGACCTTAAGCCGCCGCCACCTCATTACAGGTGGCACTGACTCCCTTATGACTGACCCTTCGGGACCCTCGGGGGAACAGGACAGCCCTCCTGGCCTCCACTGATCTAGGAGCCTGACCAGATCTGCATCCCCGAATCTTGGGGCCGGTCTCTTGGGTGCCATTGTTGCAAGCTGGCTGGGGCTAGCTGGTGCAAGTGCTGTTTAAGTGCTGCTCGACCTTGTTAGTGGGGGCTGGCGAGCGTGGTGCCAGCGAATCGGCTGGCGAGCCTTCATTTGTGGCCCATGGGGCCTTGTTAAGTGGACCAATTAATGTTCAGTAGCGTTCCCGGCCTTGCTGAGCCGAGCGCCAAGAAGCTTGCGGCAATTCCTGCTGGCTACAACACTTAGAAATCTTTCCGGGAAATCCGCCCTTTCTTCTCTTCAATCCATATTGTTTCGTTATGCCTTCTGCTTCCTGATTTTATCATTTTAACTTTCTTGTTCTCTGGCAAAACCCAACCACTTGCTCAACAATTGTTTCTCTCTAATTGAAACTATTTTATCAGCCCATGCTCCTCTCTCCTTGCCAGCACTATGACGTTTGAGGACAGTGTGTGAGCAAGTGTTGCCTAAATCAGATTCAAAGGTGTGTTTTTCACTCAAATCAACACTTGGTAGATTAAAGATTAATATAAACATATACACGAGGTCAGTCATTGATGTGAATGGGCCATATTGAATAGGCCCGGGCTGTGGCTGGATAGCTTTGTGCCCATCTCCTCACAGCCTCAGCTCATCTTTTACAATCATTCTTATGGACACTTTTATTACTTCCAGATTTAACTATTTGGAAGTTTTCCTGACCAGCCCTCCAATCTTCCACCTTCCATGAGTTCAAAGCCCACCAAAATGTTGTCACCTGTATTCTACCTTGCACCTTTTCCCATTCATGCGTTGCTCTGATGCTCGCTGATCTACATTGTCTCCTGGTTCATTCACGCCTCGGTTTACGAATTCTGATTCTTGTTTTCAAAACATCTATTCCAGCCATTGAACACTGTGCTGGCTAAATCTGGACAGTTCCGGGTTGGCCATTCAAGACCTTCCCGCGCCCATTCAGGTTGAGCTGGGAAATATGCAAATTTCATGTATCCACCTCATTTGAATCGATTGAGGTGTTGACGAGAGTGTGCCTCAAAGGTATGCTGTCTGCTCTTAAACGCTGCCTGTGCACGGCAGGGGCCTCAGCAGCATTGTTTTCAGACCACTTGCCCTCAAATGTCACCCTTAGAAGGAAGTGAAAGCAGGCAGACAGCGCCTATACTTCCTTGGTAAACTAAGGGAATTCAGCATGTCTACATTGACTCTTGCCAACTTTTTCAGATGCACCATAGGAAGCATCCTATCTGGCTGCATCACAGCCTGGTATGGCAAATACTTGGCCCAAGAATGTAAGAAACTACAGAGTCGTGAACACAGCCCAGTCCATTACGAGAACCCGCCTCCCATCCATTGACTCCGTCTATACCTCCTGCTGCCTTGGGAAAGCGAACAGTATAATCAAAGACCCCTCCAACCCGGATTATTCACTCTTCCAACTTCTGCCATCGGGCAGGAGATACAAAAGTCTGAGAACACGCACTAACAGGTTCAAAAACAGCTTCTTCCCCGCTGTTACCAGACTCCTTATGGACTGATCTGATCTCTTCACACATCTTCTCTACTGAGTAGAACTACACTCCATATGCTTCACCCGATGGCTGTGTATTTATGTATGGCCTATGGATTTTTTTGTGTTTTGAATGATATGCCTGGACTGTACGCAGAACAATACTTTTCACTGTACCTCAGTACATGTGACAATAAAACAAATCCAATGCAATCCAAGGAAGATCTACTCCAGAGTCTGGACTCAAAAACCTGGCAACAGCACCTCACATGGGTGGTCAACAGTGAATTCATCTTCATATGACATCGCCTTCCCGCCATAACACCTGACTCTCATACCCCTCGGTACACCTTCATAACTCACCCAGCACCACGACCTGGCACTCGGGATTTACACCTATCAGGCAGATACTTCACCTCACACCCACACCAAACAATGCTGCCAGTCTCACACCCACTTCCTGCACATACCCCTCCAGTTATTCAGCTACATCAAGCGCATTACCCCAAAACAGTGCCACACAATCACTGATATTCTGCCCTCATTCTTGTCAGGCAAGGTGGCACATAATAGATGGGAGCACAGGAAACAGACACTTGCATCTCCTCAGCATCCTGGAGACGGATCTCAGCATAATGAGACTGGCAGCATGGGTTTCCTTCGCATCTAACGTCACATAGAGCATTCAGGGTGATGGTATGTTTCCTTTTTATTCCTCCTCAATTCCCAGCCCGTCCTCATTCAGCTATCTGGTATGATGAGGAAGCTGCTCTTGGTCTGACCAAGGACCTCTTGCTTCCCACCCCACCTCACTTCTTTCACGCTAACCTTCCCTGGTGGCAGACAGGCCCTGCTGCAGAGGACATCGATGAAGATCTCTATGGGGTTAGCATGCTTAACAAGATGCTGGGTTTATCGGCTGACCTGTCAGATAGATTTCTGCTCCTGTCAAGGAGCTTGGACAAGTCTGACTCCAAGTTAGCAGAAGACATAGTGAGGAGTCAGCCCACTCCCAGCCTCTGCTCCATCTCACTGTCACCCTGCAGACCCAGAGACACTATTACTGCTGTCCCTCTGCGTCTCACACATCACTGTGAGCAAGAAGCAGCATTCCTAAAAGCTTCCTCTTTGATCACGTGTTTTACCAACTCTCCTAATGTCACCTTCTTTGGCTGGGTATCATCTTTCACAAATTATATTCCTGTGAAGCTCCTTGAGTCATTTTACTCCATTGAAGGCAATTTTATTACATTGTTGTAATGAAAGCAAAATACTGCAGATGTTGAAAATCTGAAATAAAAACAGAAAATGCTGGTCTTTGTCACTATCTCCTTAGCTTCCCTGACCTTCCATTCTGCCCCCAACTATATAATTCATTACATTTCTATCCCTCTTCAGTTCTGTAGAAGGGTCATATGGACTCGAAACGTTAACGTTATTTCCCTCCACAGATGCTGCCAGACCTGCTGAGTTTATCCAGCATTTTCTGTTTTCATTTTAGTTGTTGTTATTGTCCCGATGCCAATTGCACGAGCTCATCACAGTCGGGATTAAAATTCAGGACCAACTGCTGATCATGGTTTGATCTGTGAGTATGTCAGATTGGCGTGTCCTTGCAAATTCAGCGTTGTTCACTCAATGGTTCCTGGACTGACAACTTTCTAGTTATTTTGGATGGAATTTCCCATGAGTGGCTTGACAGGAACAGTTGTGGCTTTTGTCAATATCTCAGTGAATGTGCCGATGCTCCAATGCACAGCACAATTGAAATATATGAAAAGCAAAATATTGTGGACGCTAGAAATCTGAAGCAGGACAAAAACAGTGAGAAGATAGATTGGTCACCATGTTGAATCCGCGAGGGAAGGAATTGTTCTCTGTCAGCTTTGCTGTCAGATCTGCAGAGTGTCTACATTTTCCCATTCAAACATTGTTACTCAGCCGCTTTCTGAGTTTCCTTCTGATGCTGTAACCGTTTGTTCAGCTGTTCCTTCTGCCTCCACTGTACTCTCAGCATTCAATTTGTTCCACTAAATCTCTTTTCACCACTCTCTTTCTCTCTCCACAGTTGTTGATCATTTTGTCCCTTTTCCCATCCTCCTATTCCAGCCAATTTGGTCATATTCTGTTCCTTACTCCTCTCTCTTCCATACTTCTACTCACAATGATATAACAACCTGTTTTCCTACAAAATGATTGTACTGTTACTCTGTGCTTGGAGGTGTTCAGTGAGGTAATATTATAATGCTATCACTGGACATGTAATAATTCATTCCTGATAAGTCAACATTTCCACAACTTTTTTTACCGGTGTGTAGTTTAGTCAGTGCTTAACTAAAAGGGTGCCCCCTTTTAAGTTATAGTAAATGGTCAATGTAACAGGGGGCAATAAGTATGGCCTAGACTTTTATGCAGCTTAATTTATCCAAGCTCACTGGCTTCTTCTGTAGGCATGTGAGTGTGTGTGTATAGATCATTGGATTTACAGTGCAGAAGAAGGCCATTCAGTCCATTGAGTCTGCACCAGCCCTTGGAAGGAGCACCCTACTTAAGCCCACGCCTCCACCCTACTTAAGCCCACGCCTCCACCCTATATTTATGTGTGTGCACGCCCAGATGTTAGTTTGTGTTGCCGTTAGTCCATTTGTGCATGCCTTTGTGTAAATGTGTGCATGTGTACACATTTGTTTGTACCTGTATGCGTGTGTGTTGTCTGCTGGTGATTTGAACTATTCTTACCAAGTAGCCAATGTAAAGGAAATTGGGCGGGATATCAAATGGGCAGAGGGAGCAGTTAAATTGGGCCTCTGTGTGTGTGCATGTCAGTCATATCTATCTGTGTGCATGTTTTTCCATGGTCGCATGTGTATGTCTGTGTGTGTATGCTGCTTTAAACGTGACTTGCTCTGTTTACTTTGCCTCCTGCAGATCCGCAAACAGCAGCCAGTGAGGTCGATGGTGTGAACCTTGAAGAAATTCGTGAGTTTGCAAAAGCATTTAAAATTCGGCGCCTGTCTCTTGGTCTGACACAGACACAGGTTGGACAGGCCTTAAGTGCCACTGAGGGACCAGCGTACAGCCAATCTGCAATCTGCAGGTAGTTAAGTACTTTGTGACTTTTGGAATATGACTGGTATGCTTGGTGAGTGTAGACATGTTTGACTGAAAGTTTTGTTGTTGCTACTCTGAACAACGAAACAAATATCAAATGAAAAGTTATATTCTCGATGCATACCTTTTAAAATCTGAATTTCTTTTTATCAGCTTATTTGAATGACCGAAGGCTTAAAAAGTTTCATTCGAAACTTTTTAAGCTAACGGTCTAGAAATTAGATCCCACACAAATTGGTCATTAAAGTCCATTAGCTGCATTGTTATAAGACCACGTGAGTGCCATCCCCAGAGGTAACTTACCAAATGTGGAGGAGCATGCAAAATTGGCTGAGTAAGATGTTGCCCAAGGGCCGACGGTGAGTCCGGGATTTGGTGGTTGGCGGAGGGGCGAGGGGCGGGGGGGACTGCACTGTGGATTGTAGAGGGCAAAAATCAGAGGAATTCCACAAGGGATGGGGTACGCAGCTGAGAGTTTGAACATAGAGCCGAGAGGAATATTCTGCTCTTCCTGCACCACAATTAAGGTTAATTTGTTCTTTAAAGATTTGAACTCACGTTCTTGTAATTGTCAGTGCAAGCCTCGGGATTACTAATGGAGGAGCATAATCGTTACTTAATCGTCATCCTCAGCCAGTCAAAATAACATTCAGAAATCTACAGAGTTGACTGAAACTCGCTTGCAATATTAGGTGTGCACAACTTCAAAAGGAAATAAGTATTTTGACACCCAATGTGTTGCCGTTTTCTAGAGAGAAGGAAAGTTAACAGGAAACACTGTGTGATGTGGAGCAGCCAGTGCTGGTTAGGAGCTGGAAACAAAAGAAGGCCTCAAATTTCCACTGTATTTGTACCAAGGGAGATAAATAATCATGGTGCAACACAATTGAAGTTGCAACTACCTCAATCTTTTTGCATTCATCTATTGCTCGCTGTACCTGAATGTATCTGATCTCACCCCGTTAGGGATACATTCATGCCAATTTCTTGTAGTTGAGCTGACTCAAGGCAGATATAACGTAAAGCCCTGAATTTCAGGTGCTGCAGGATGCAAAGCCATATTCCTGTTGTTTTATGGTGCGTTTTGATAACGTTCCTCATGGCAGCTGGAGCAAAAGATTAGACCACACGGGGTCAGGGCTGAACTAACTGGATGGATCCAGAACTGGCTGAGCCATAGAAAGCAGAGGGTAGCAGTGGAAGGGTGTTTTTTCCGAATGGAGATCTGTAACTAGTGTGTTCCGCAGTGATCAGTTCTGGGACCTCTGCTCTTTGTAATATATATAAATGACTTGGAAGAAAATGTTGAGGGTCTGATTAGCAAGTTTACGGATGATATTAAGATTGTAGGAGTTGCGGATAGTGATGAAGATTGTCAGAGAATACAACAGGATATAGATAGGCTGCAAAATTTGGTAGTGAAATGGCAGATGGAATTTAACCCGGACAAATGCGAGGTGAAGCATTTTGGTAGATCCAATTCAGAATGGAGCTATAAAATAAATGGCAGAATCATCAGGAGCATAGAGACGCAGAGAGATCTGGGCATGCAGGTCCACAGATCCTTAAAAGTGGCAGCACAGGAAATGGTGGTAAAGAAAGCGTATGGCACGCTTGCCTTCATAGGACGGGTATCGAGCATAAAAGTTCGGAAATTATGTTACAATTATATAGAATGTTGGTTCGGCCCCATTTGGAATACTGTGTCCAATTCTGGTCACCGCACTACCAGAAGGACGTGGTGGCTTTGGAGAGAGTACAGAAGAGGTTTTCCAGGATGTTGCCTGGTATGGAGGGTATTAGTTATGAGGAGAGATTGAATAAACTGGGATTGTTCTCCCTAGAGAGACGGAGGCTGAGGGGCGACCTGATAGAAGTTTATAACATTATTAGGGGTATAGATAGGGTGAACAGTTGGAGGCTTTTTCCCAGGGCAGAAATGACAATTACAAGGGGGCACAAGTTCATGGTGAGGGGGGAAAAGGTTCAGTGGAGATGTGCGGGGGACGTTTTTTACACAGAGGGCGGTAATGGCCTGGAATGCACTGCCAAGTGAGGCGGTTGGGGCAGATACGTTAGTGATCTTTAAGACTTATCTGGATAGGCACGTGAACGGGCACATGTAGGGGCTGGTTTAGCACAGTGGGCTAAATAGCTGGCTTGCAATGCAGAACAATGCCAGCAGCGCAGGTTCAATTCCCATACCAGCCTCCCCGAACATGCGCTGGAATGTGGCAACTAGGGGCTTTTCAAAGTAACTTCATTGAAGCCTACTTGTGACAATAAGCTATTATTATTATGAACAGACAGGGTACAGAAGGATACAGGCGATTGGTCTAGATAGGACATGTGATCGGCACAGGCTTGGAGGGCCAAAAGGCCTGTTCCTGTGCTGTATTGTTCTTTGTTCTATGTTTTGAAGCAATAGCTTCACAGAGAGATGCTGTTTCTATAAGTATGTTTTTCTGCCATCAGTATGAACAGCATTAAACATTGGAAAGCTTCTATTGTTATATTTTTATTAAAATTGCATTACCAAATGCACATGAGTGGTTGTTAGATGGGTAAAAATTTTAATTTTAATTCTTAAAAAAGCAGCCGATAATGCAAGGTCAACCATAGAATCATAGAATCCCTACAGTGCAGAAGGAAGCCGTTTGGTCCATCGAGACTGCCCGACCTTCCGAAAGAGTGCCCGCCCTATCCCTGTGACCCCACCTAACCTTTTGGGCACTAAGGGGCAATTTAGCATGTCCAATCCACCTAAACTGCACATCTTTGGATTGTGGGAGAAAACCGGAGCACCCGGAGCAAACCCACGCAGACTCCACATAGACAGTCACCCAAGGTCGGAATCAGTCCCAGGCACTGTTAGACAGCAGTGGTAACCACTGTGCCACCGTGCTTATCTGCGCGGTTTCAGGCTCGGGCTCGCGGCTGATCCGGGGGCGGGAGGGGTCTCCTTTCTCTATGTGGCTCCGCAGTCCGAGTCTGCCATGGAGCTCGGCGCGGCTGCTGGAGGCAGTCTCCGAACCGGAAGTGCAGGGGCCTGTATCCGCAGCTAAAGCTGCGAGATATACTCCGGGTCCCTGCTAGCCCCCTGCAGTGCATTGAATTTGTTCAACTTTTTAATAGGAATTTCCGGAGTTAAACTCCACCGTTTTTACGCCGGCGTGGGGACATAGTCTTATTTTGGGAGAGTCCAGCCCAATGTGTTTCAGATCTAACTTCTCAGTTGCATCCAAGGAGGAAGTTCAAGATTAAAGGCATAAGCAGTAAGTCAATACAATAGAACAAAAGGGGACTTTAACATTTGGGGCCTGTCCCTTGTTCAGAATTGGAAAGATAAATGTGCATATTAAACAAATCGGGGGGGAAAAAGCTTAAATAAAAAAGTTAAATAACATACCCCAGTAGCCGCACCGTACAAAATGGAATCGACTTCAAACAGTTCTAGCAACTCAAAGCTGGGCATCCATGAGGCATCAACCTAACAATATGGAAAATTGCACAGATTTGTCCTGTCCACAAAAAGCAGAACAAATACAACCTTGCCAATTACCACCCCATTAGTCTTCTCTTGAACATCAGAAGAGTGATGGAAGGTGTCATCAACAGAACTATCAAGTGAAATAAACTGCTCACTAATGCTCACTTTAGATTCTGCCAAAGCCACTAAGATCATGACCTCATTAAAGATGTGGCCCAAAATGGACAAACAAATTGAATTCCAGAGAGAGATGAGAGTGACTGTCCTTGTCACCAAGGCAGTATTTGACTGGGAGTCAATGGAAATCTGGGGGGGAACTCTCCACTGGTTGGAGTCATGCCTGGCATGAAGGAAGGTGGTTGTGGTTGCTGGAGGTCAACCATCTCAGTCCCAAGACACTATAGGCATTCCACAGGGTAGTGTTTAAGGCCCAACCATCCTCAGCTGCTTCATGGATGACCTTCCCTCCATCATAATATCAGAAGTGGGATGTTTGCTGATTATTGCACAATGTTCAGCACGATTCATGACTCCTCAGATACTGAAGCTGCCCATACCCACATGCAACAAGACCTGGACCATATTCAGGCTTGGGATGATAAGTGGCAAGTATCATTTGCACTACACAAGTGCCAGGTAATGACTATTTCCAATGACAGAGACTCTAACCATCGTCCCTGACATTCAATGCCATTAGCATTGCTGAATCCCCCACTATCTACATCCTGGGAGTTATCATTGACCAGAAACTGAATTAGACTAACCATATAAATACAGTGGCTACAAGAGCAGTTCAGAGGTTGGATATTTTGAGGTGAGTAACTCACCTCCTGACTCCCCAAAGCCTGTCCGCCATCTACACGTCACAAGTCAGGAGTGTGATCGAATACACCCCCCTTGCCTGAACGAGTGCTGCTCCAACAACACTCACGAAGCTCAACACCATCCAGGACAAAGCAGCCCACTTAATTGGGACCCTATCCATCTTCTTCAACATTCATTCCCCCCCACCCCAATGCACAGGGCAACAGCAGTGTTTACCATGTTCCAAGGTGCACTGCAAAACCTCTCCAAGGTTCCTTGGATAACACCTTCCAAAGCCGTGATCTCTACCACCTGGAAGGATCAGGACAGCAGATGCACGGGAATACCTGGAAGTCCCCCTCCAAGCCACTCTCCATTCTGACTTGGAAATATATCGCTGTTCCTTCACAGTTGCTGGATCAAAATCCTGAAACCACCTTCCTAACAGCACCGGGGGTGTACCTAAACCACATGGACTTCAGTTTCGAGAAGGGAACTCACCACAACCTTCTCGAGGGCAATTAGAGATGAACAATAAATTCTGACCGAACCAGTGACAACCAAATCCCATGAAAGAAATTTTAAAAAGAGGATGGGGTTAAATAAATTGATTGACTTATTGGGTGTTTCCAGAATTTCAGTTTGCCTTTTACATTTTAGACAAGACTTCTCAGTTTTTACCTTACATCCACTCCCAACCCCGAACAACCACATTTTCTCAGGTTTTTCATTGATTGGTCCTCACATAAGTTTAATTATTTGCACATTCCCTGTTTTATGGACCTCTTGCCTATTGCGATGACCTATTGACTATAGTATTAACTACCACCTCTCTTTGTTTTAAAATTTAGAGTACCCAATTCATTTTTTCCAATTAAGGGGCAATTTAGCATGGCCAATCCGCCTACCCTGCACATCTTTGGGTTGTGGGGCGAAACCCACGCAGACATGGGGAGAATGTGCAAACCCCACACGAACAGTGACCCAGAGCCGGGATCGAATCTGGGACGTGAGGCAGCAATGCCAACCACTGCGCCACCATGCTGCCCCATCTCTCTTTTAGGCAGGGAGCTGGTCATTTAACTCGTTAACCCCACCCGCAACACTTATCTCCCGCCTCCTGGCCCACCTTTCATGTGGTCTTGTTTTATCTTTCATTTTTCAGTTCTGATGTTGCGTTTACCTCTGGAATTTCTTTTATCTTTATAAATGTTGATTAACCTGCCAGTGATTTCCAGAACTTTCCAAATTTTTTTTTGGGTGTCCGCCAAAGGCAGGTTTTGTTCCTTACTTGTCATACTGAGAATCAGACCTCTTTGTCCAATACCTTTATGCCAGTTCCAGTTCTTCAATTAGAGCTGTTTTTTCTAACCTGGCCATTCCCCGATATCCTTCTCTTCTTTTTTAAAGGCTTACCCAATTCATTTTTAAGTGATGTTATGTATCGGCTATTTCCATGGGAGTTTGGGGGTGGGGGGGGGGGGGGGGGGGGGGGGGGGGGTTCAGGGGGAGGAAACTCTTCCAAATTCCTACAGTAATTTGAGTGGAACATGAGTGGAAACCCCGGAGAAACAGGAACAGTCAGATTGATAAACCCCTATGGAATTGTTACTCCATAAGCTCTTACACATTAGCTCCTTATGAGAATAGCCCTGTTGTGAAAACATTTATTTTAACCTTCTCCTTCATTAATCTCTTGCTTCCACCCTCAGTTGAAACTAATTTTTACCACTTGCTCACTCAAAACCTGTTATAATTTTGAATACCTGTATTAGCCTCCCTCGACCATCCTTATTTTTCTCTGGAACAGAGGAGATTAAATTTTAGCCTTTCTTCCAAGCTTAAAGCTTTCGTCCCTGCTATATTTTCAGTGAATACTCACTTTATTGGTTCATAATTGAAAACTTCCCTGGTTAAAAATGCCATCTGTGCTCAGTGGTAATGCGCTGGACTCAGAATCAGTACGTTGGGTATTCATGATGCATTCCAGGGACTCTGAAGCTGCCCTATTGGATGTTCAGCTTTTCAAATGAGACATCACACCAGGGTCAACCGAAAAGGATGTGAAAAGATTCTGTGATGTTATTGTGGTTGTTACTTATCCTACAACCAACATCACCAAAAACTGATTACCTGTTCATTTATCTCATTGCCTTTTGTGAGGGACAGGGAGCAGGATTCTCCGCCGACGGGATTCTCCGTTTTACCGGCGCCCGGGGGTTTCCCGTCGGCGTGGGGCTGCCCTACAATGAGAAACCCCATTGACCGGCCGGCGTAACAGAGAATCCCGCCAGCGGGTCGAGGCTGAAAAATGGTGTGGCGGGGCAGAGAATCCAGCCCAGGGATTTTGCTGCAAAGATGACTAAAACAGACTGATTTCCTCAAACACCTGACAATGAACATTTATATAAATGAAGAAATGAGGGGAGTAAGATAATAATAATCTTTACTATTGTCACAAGTAGGCTTACATTAACACTTCAATGAAGTTACTGGGAAAAGCCTCTAGTCGCCACACTCCGGCGACTGTTCGGGTATACAGAGAGAGAATTCAGAATATGCAATTCGCCTAACACGCACGTCTTTCGGGAATTGTGGGAGAAAACTGGAGCACCTGGAGGAAACACATACAAACACGGGAAGAACGTGCAGACGCCACACAGACAGTGACCCAAGCGGGAATCGAACCTAGGACCCTGGCGCTGTGAAGCAAATACCGTGCTACCATGCTGCCCAAAGGATTCTTCATTTTGATTAGTTAAAATTTAAAGAGGATATATTAAATAAACTGAGCAAAGTCAAAGAGGATAAAACCTCTGGTCAGGATGGACTGTATCCATGTATTTTAAAAGAATCCAGGGAAGAGACAGTTGAGACATCACTACACCTGTTTAATAATTCACTAGTAAAAGATGTGCTGGAGGACTGGGGCAGGTGACTAACCAATTGAATATGTTTAAGAAGGGGGATACAGCATGTTCAAGGAATTAAGGTCCTGACAGCTCAACATCAATGGCAACGCCGGCATCTCCACATCAAGAAAAATACAGAAATCTTTACTGAAGGAGAGCGTCTAGAAATTTAAAATACAATAATGAACAGGCAGCATGAAGTTCAAAAGGAAAAATATTGAATAACCTTATTGAATTTTTTCAGGAGGTAACAGATAGAATGGACAATGGCAATACTGAAGCTGTAACTTATGTGGATTTTCAAACGTCTTTGAAAGCATGCCCATAAAATTATGAATAAAGTCAGAGAAACAGCAGTGTGGATTGTTAGCTGCTTCAGGACAGAAAACATAGAGCTGAGGTAAGGGCAGTTATTCAAAGACACTAAAGAACAAAAAAAAGTACAGCGCATGAACAGGCCCGAACTGTGCCAATCATGATGGCCTTACTCAAAAAAAGACCTTCTGCCCTTATTCAGTCCGTATCCATTTCCTCCTTATTCATGAACCCATCCAGATGCCTCTTAAATGTTGCTACTGTGCCTACTTCCACCACATCCTCTGGCAGCGCATTCCAGGCACCCACCACTCTCTGCGGGAAAAACACCCCACGCATCTCCCTTAAACTTTCCCCCTCTCACCTTGAACCTGTGCCCCCTTGTAATTGATACTTCCAACCTTGGAAAAAGTCTGTGACTATCCACCCTGCCTATGTCTCTGATAATTTTGTAGACCTCTATCAGGTCTCCCCAAGCCTTCCTCTTTCCAGTGAAAACAATCCTAGTTTATTCAACCTCTCCTCATAGCCAACACCCTCGAGACCAGGCAACATCCTGGTGAACCTTCTTTGCACTCTCTCCAAAGCTTCCATATCCTTCTGATGATGTGGTGATCAGAACTGCATACAGTACTCCAAATGCGGCTTAACCAAGGTTTTATATACTTGCAACATGATTTCCCAACTCCTGTACTCAATGCCCCGGCTGATGAAGGCAAGCATGCCATATGCCTTCTTAATCACGTTGACCACCTGAGTTTCCACTTTTAGAGAACTGTGGACCTGCATGCCCACATCTCTCTATATGTTAATGGTCCTAAGGGTTCTATCATTTACAGTATAATTCATACCTAGATTTGATCCATCAAAATGCATCACCTCGCATTTGTCTGGATTAAACTCCATCTGCCATTTCTGTGCCCAAGTCTCCAATCTATCTATATCCTGTTGAATCCTCTGACAATCCTCGGCACTATCAGCAATTCCGTCAATCTTCGTGTCATCTGCAAACTTACTAATCAGACCACCCACATTTTCCTCCAGATCATTTATAAATGCTACAACAACAGAAGCCCCAGCACTGATCCCACTCATTCTTTGGAAGGTTAAAACCAGGCAGTTGTTGGGTTCACTTTGAGACGAGATACTTGCTTGTCATGTCCAATGATTCCAGGGGTCAGTATTGGAACTCTTGCTTTACTGATATATATTTATAGGTCGTGGTTGAATAACCTTTCAGAAGTGGTTTGCTAAGACTTCATTTATTCACTCTAGTTTAAAGTTTCACATGCCAGTAATATATTTTAACATTTATACGGTCTCGACATATAATTTAACTATTGTTGCATGTAAAGTAAATAATGGGCGTGATATAATGGAAAAGGTTAGAAGTGTGATAGCGACAAATAAGAGCACACACAATGGAGAGGAGCAGAGGGGGAGGGGGAGAGGAGGGAACCTAAGGGAGTCATAGAATGAAACAAGGAGGAAAAGGGAAGAGGGGAGGAGGCAGGAAGACCCTCCCCCTGACCCTGCAAGGACAACAACCAAAACTGCAACAGAAAGGAGCGGAGCACAGTATGTGACACCCAGAGCAGGAGTCGGTACTAGGGGGAAAAACAGACTACCATCGGGGGTGAGGAGGATGGGCAGATGGAGGGAACACATGTTAAAAAAAGTCTCTGTAAATAAGAAGTATCACTATATGTAAATATCAGCATAGATTGAGTTGTTACTCTGTAAAAATTGAAAACTGGCAATAAAAAATACTTGAAGAAAAGTAAGTGTGGTAGCAAACAGGACCTGCCACAAGCTTCCCGACACGTGACCCGGCGAGACCGTCACTGTTTTCAAACGTTAATTGGTCCACATAACAAGGCCCCACAGGCTTCACACCACAAATGAGTGTCCCACCGGCTGATTCACAGGGACCGCACTCACCAGCCCCCTGCTAACAAAGGAGAGCAGAACATTAAACCGATCCTGCAGAGCAAACCCCACAGAGTTCGCAGCCATGCCACCAAGGAGACCAGCCCCATAATTTGAGGATGCCAACCTGGCCATACTGTTGCATGTCGAGATCAGACGGAATGCTCCCTTTCCCCGAGGGTCTCGGAGAGTCAGCCACGGGGTAGCCAGTGTCGCCTGGGAGGAAGTGGCAGCGACCGTTAACTCGGGGAGCGTCACCAGGAGGACTGCCATCCAAAGTCGTAAGATCAACGACTTCCACCGGGCCACATGGATGGGTTGACACCGGCCCCATGGCATCGCCCCCGTCCAAAAACATTCTGTGCCCCAGCCCACCCATCCCCATCAGTGCCAGCCATATCTGCCCCATCCCCCCTTACTCCTCATGCTGCCCTTCCCCCATACTCCCCCCCCCCCCACCCTCATATGCTCCATCCCCTCTACTCCCACGATGGCCGACGCCTGTGACTTACAATGCCCCCACTGTGTCCCTGCAGGAGAAGTTGGCCCATAGTAGATGGGAGAGGGCCCAGACAGGCAGTGGGGTGCTGGAGTCCTCACCCTCTACATGGAATAGGCCCCGGAGGTCATGGAGCTCAAATAGGTTGACATATAGCGAAGAGGTGAGGATCCGCCTCCCCCCACCCAGCTGGCCTGTCACACGTGGTTTGTTAATGCCCCACAGACTGACCCATCCCTCCAGCTGACAAAATGTCCATTCTCCTGCAGGATCTCCATCCGATGGTGCCAGCCCATCTGGGGTCCCTCCTACCCCCCACATCCCATGAGACCACCTTGGTGGGGAGCTCCGAGGAGACCACCGTATTCGCAGCATAGCTGTCACCCCCACCCTCCACCAGCACAGAGACACACACCTCGGTGGAAGACAGTTGTGGACAGGCTACTGGGGCACATTCTGGTGAACACTACACAGTTACTGATGCACATTAGGTGGAGGTAAGAATGCCCAGACAAGACGGACCACAACTGGGTCCCAGACTGATGCTGAGTCTCTGAACCAGGTTTACCCGGAGCTGATGCAATTGATAGAATGGAGCCGTGATATTCAGAGGGGGATGTCAGCGACACTCCAGGAGGTCCATAGCCGATTGGAGGAGTCACCAGGCCACGGGCGAAGGAGATAGTGCCTGCAATGCTTGGCAGAGACCAACACTACTGGGGTGGCGACCACAGTGGAGAGCCTGGTGCATTGTGTCAGCAGCATGGGTGGTGGTATCCAAGGCGTGGCTCAGTCAGTGACGGCCATGGCTGAGCGCCTGGACAGCAGGTCCCAGTCACTGGTGGATGTGTCCCAGTCCCAGGTAGATCTTGATGAGGCACTGAGGGGCATGTCCCAGTCTCAGGTGGACCTTGATGAGGCACTGCGGGGCATGTCCCAGTCTCAGGTGGACATT
Organism: Scyliorhinus canicula; assembly: GCF_902713615.1. NCBI lineage: Eukaryota > Metazoa > Chordata > Chondrichthyes > Carcharhiniformes > Scyliorhinidae > Scyliorhinus > Scyliorhinus canicula. Next base: position 154,030,323 of record NC_052155.1, on the reverse strand, counting down.
ACCAAGACACCCCAGAGCATGTCCCAGTCACTGGGGCAGGTGTCTCAGTCTCAGGTGGACATAGCTGAGGTGGTCCAGAGCATGTCCCAGTCACTGGGGCAGGTGTCTCAGTCTCAGGCGGACATAGCTGAGATGCTCCAGAGCATGTCCCAGTCACTGAGGAGCATCGCTGAGGGTGTCAACACCATGGTACTGACATTGGGGAGCCACCAGGGCTGGTAGAGCCAGATGGCACTGGGGCAGCCAGGGTTCAATCCAGCTTCTCCTCCGTCCCGAGGTTTAGGAACCCCGGGGGGGAGGGCATTGAGTACCAGAGCAAGGACGTTACGTTCAACTTGGATAAGTCACTAGTTTGGCCTCAGCTGGAGTATTGCATCCAGTTCTGGGCACCACACTTTAAGAAGGATGTGAAGGCATTGGAAAGAGTGCAGAAAAGATTAACAAGAATGATTCCAGGTATGCGGAACTTCAGTTATGAAGATAGTTTGAAGAAGTTGGGATTGCTCTCCTTCGTGGAAAGAAGGCTGAGAGATATTCAAAATCCTGGAGGATCTGGACAAAGTAAATAGGGAAAGACTGCACAATAACCAAACACGAGAGGGCACAGATTTAAGAAATTAGTAAAATAAGCAACAGTGATATGAGAAAAACCTTTTCACACAGCAAGTGCTTAGCGTTTGGAATGCTCTGCCTGAATGTGTTGTTGGAGGCAGGTTCAATTGAAGCATTCAGAAGGGATCTTATCTGAAAAAGGAAGAATGTGCAGGGATGGTGAGAAGGAGCCAGGAATAGAAATGGTGAGCTGTTCATTCGGAAAGCTGGTGCATATACAATGGGCGAGTGGCCTCCTTCTGTTCCGGACTGTTTCTGTGTCAAAGTAGTGACCAAAAAATCCAATAGGAAGACTTCTGGTGCGGCCATGGAGTGAGTGGTCGCACACAAGGCAGCTCCTGCTCAAAGCGTTGGTTTGGGCTCTTTATACTTCAACTGGGGTAGCTCTGGCGGGAAAGTCTAGCAGAACGTGTGGAGGAAACGTTCCCCCCATGAGTGGCATGACTACTGGTTACCAGACCTGACAAAAAAACCCAGCCAAGGAATTGGAGGAGATCTGTAGCGCAGCCAGAGTTGTAAAAATGGTGGAGGGGGAAGGGTCATGGCCATGGGGAAAGCCCCAGATGGAGCAGTTGAGGGGCGGGGAGGGGCAGAACGCACGTGGCAGAGTTGGAGACTGAGCGTGATCATGGGCGGAGAAGGGGGCCATCTTGGATGGGCCCAGTTCAGGGTGATATTAAAGAAGATAGAAACGGAAGGGGATGATGCGGACGGTAGAGGGGTGTGGAGGCGTAAGCGTTTGGTAAGAATTGTAACGTGGAATGTCCGGGCTGAACGGGCCAGTTAAGAGGTCTCGGGTCTTTGCACACCTTTGGAGTTTGAAGGCGGGCATGGCCTTTCTGCAGGAGATGCACCTCCAGGTGAAGGTTCAGGTCAGGTTGAGGAAGGGATTGGTGGGACACGTATTTCACTTGGGGGTTGACTCAAAGACATCAGGCTTGGTTATCCTGCTGAGCAAAAGGACAGGGTTTGTAGGGGCCAAAGAAGTGTGGGAGGGCATGCCTGTGGTGCTACTGAATATATATGTGCTGAATTAGGATGTTCTGGGGTTTGTGAAGGGGTTGCTAGGAGTGATCCCGGACCTAAACACACACCAGTTGATTCTGGATGGAGATTTTAACTGTGATGGAACCGAGGTTGGAAAGATCGAGCCCCAAGTCAATGGGAAGGTTGAGGATGGTGAAGGAGTTGGGAGGGTTTATGGAACACAGGGAATGGTTGACCTTGTGGAGGTTTAGGAACGCGGAGGGGGGGGGGGGGGGGGGGGGGGGGTATACTCCTTCTTCTCGCAAGTGTATGTGGTATACTTCAGAATTGCTTTTTTTGTGATGAGTTGAGCTGTGTTGCTGGTGGGGACGGAGTACAAGAAATCAGATTAGGCGCCATACTGGCTGGAGATGAGGCTTAGTTCGGAGCAGGAGCAGAGGCTGGGATGGAGGCTGGATTCGGGGCTTTTCTGCGAGAAGGTGCGGTCGGTGATCAGAGATTATGTGAAATTGAATCAGAACGGGGAAGTGCCGTTGGCCACGTTTTGGGAGGTGCTGAAGGCGGTGGTCCGATGGGAGGTCATCTCATTCAAGGCGCACAGGGACAGGAGGAATTTGGACAACTGTTGGACGAGATAGTCGAGGTGGGCAGGAAATATTTGAAGGCTCCGACCAAGGAGGGTTTGGCGGTGAGAAAGAGGTTACAGATGCAGTTTGACACGCTGACGATGGGAAAGGCAGTGGGCAGTTGCGGAGGGTGAGTGGGCTACAATATGCCGCATGCTGGCCCATCAGCTACAGTGGCAGGCTGCGTCCAGGAAAATTCTAAGGATGTGGACAGAGAAGGGGGTGGGGGTAGTGTTGGAGCCGGGGAGGATAAACAAGGTGTTTAGTGAGTACGATGAGAAGGTGTACAGGGCCGAGCTGGGTGGGGAGAAGGCGAATATGGGGCAGTTTTTGGTCGGGCTGGAGTTTCTAAGGCTAGATAAAAAGAGGAAGAGATGCTGCAGGAGCTGTTGAGGCTGAGGGAAGTGATGGATAGTAAAAGAGGGATGAAGTCGGGGAAGGCCCCAGGGCCAGAAGGCTTCCAGGCAGAGTTTTATAAGGAGTTTGCAACAGAGTTGACACCGCATTTTCTGGATATGTTTAGTGAGGCGCTAGAAAAAAGGGAGTTGCTGGGGACGCTGTCAAAAGCGTCAATTACGCTAATCCCGAAAAAGGGGAAGGACCCATTTGAGTGTGGGTCATATAGGCTCATTTTGGTGTTAAATACGGATGTAAAAGGGCTGGCCAAGTTAGTGATGGAGAGGGCGTGTACCAGGGATTTTGTAAAGGGAAGACAGCTCTCCAGTAACATCAGGAGGCTGTTAAATGTGATTATGACTCTGTTGGAGCGGGTTCCGGAAGTAGCTGTCTCGATGGGTGGAGTGGAGATACCTGTTTGAAATCTTGGGTAAACTTGGGTTTGGTCTGAAGTTTGTGGTGCGGGTGCGTCTGTTGTATGTGACCCCTGTGGCGAGTGTACGGACAAATTAGATGAGTTCATGGAGTTTTGGGTCGCACAGGAGAATGAGACAGGGGTGTCTGCTGTCGCCGTTATTGTTCATGTTGGTGATGGCCCTTACGGGATCCGGGAAGTGACGGGCGATCATGGGGGGGGGGGGGGGGGGGGGGGGTGGGTAGGGAACACTGGGTGTCACTGTACGCAGACTAGCTATTGCTGTTTGTGTCAGACCCTCTGGAGAGTATGGGGAGGATAATGGAAATACTAGAGAGGTTTAGGGCCTTCTCAGGATATAAGTTAAGTGTCGATAAGAGTGAGGTGTTCCCAGTGAATGCAGCGGGTCGGAGAGCCAACCTGGGGACTTTGCCATATAGGGTAGCCAGGGATAGGTTTAGGTATTTGGGGATTCAGGTGACAGGGGAGTGGGCTAGAATGCACAAGTGGAATCTGACAACGATGATGGAGGAGATTAGGAAGGATTTTAGGAGGTGGGGTACACTGCATCTGACATTGGCAGGGACGGTTTAGCTCACAAGGCTAAATTGCTGGCTTTTAAAGCAGACCAAGCAGGCCAGCAGCATGGTTCGATTCCCGTACCAGCCTCCCCGGACAGGCGCCGGAATGTGGCGACTAGGGCTTTTCACAGTAACTTCATTGAAGCCTACTCGTGACAATAAGCGATTTTCATTTCATTCAGGTACAAGTGGTTAAGAGAAATGTGTTGCCGAGAAGCCTGCTTGTTTTGCAAAGCCTCCAGATCTTTATCCCGAAGGCTTTCTTCCAGAAATTGGAGGCAGTGATTTCGGAGTTTGTATGGACCGGAAGGTTCCAAAGGTAAAAAAGCCCCTGCTACAGAGGCAGAGACAGAAAGTGGGGCTGGTGCTCCTGAAACAAGGGGGATAGATGCATTATACTGAGTGGCGAATATGGATACGGTGAGATGGTTGTAGGGGAGCGGGAGGGGGCGGGGAGGGCGGTCAGAGTGGGTTAAGATGGAGGAGGAGTCCTGTAGACTGTCCAGTTTGAGGGTACATATGACTCGGGCGAGGATAAGTGGGTTCTTCCAGCGAGTGGCCGACGAGTACGAGAAGTGTAGCCGAGAGCCAGCAAATCACACCAACATGTTCTGGGGCTGTGAGAAGTTGGGTAAATGCTGAGAAGCAGTGTTTAGGATGCTGTCCAATATTGGGTGGTAGAGGTCAGGCCGGAGCCAATGGTGGTGATCTTTGGGGTAACGGGAATTGCTGAGCTGGTGGAGGGGAAGTTGGGGTGGTGGGGGGCGGGGGGGGGGAGGGGTCATGTCATGGCCTTCGCCTCTCTAATTGCCTGGCAAAGGATCTTGCTGGATTGGCTGTCGGAATCGCCGCCAGGGGTGGCAGCCTGGCTGGGGGACCTGCATGATGTCCATCGGCTGGAATAGATCGAGTTGGAGTTGAGGGGTTCAGCGGCGAGCTTCGAGACACGGTAGGGAGCTGTTCATGACAATGTTTGGGGAATTGTTTGTTGCGGGAGGAAAGAAAGAGGGATTAAAAGGGGGCAAATCTGTACAAACTGTGGACGGTGGGGATGTTGAGAATATTATTGATTTGTATTGCTGTATTTTTGCGCATGTTTGGAATAAAATACATTTTGGAAAAAAAAGAAATCCAATAGGAAATTGAGAATAAACTTATTTACCCAGAGTGGTGAAAATGTGGAGCTTGTTACGCCACAGGAAGTGGTTGAAGTGAATAATAAGGATGCATTTAAGGGGCAGCAGGACAATTATATGAGAGAACACGGCATGGAGGATTACCCTGATAGATTGAAGTGAGAAAGAAGGGAGGAGGCTTAAGTGGAGCATAAATGTGAGCGGCGGCTGTTTGGGCCAAATGGCCTGTTTCTAGGTTGTATATCCTCGTAAAATAATCGCCACACTTAGTACATTACAAGTGACACCTTCGTAATTGGTTTCTATGGCTGTGGAAATTGTTAGTGCCATTTGCTTGATTTAGATGGTGACACCTGATAAATGGTGAGGATTGTGTTTAGAAAGTAAACAATATAGAGGTTTCGAGAAACCGTAGGGAGAAACATATTAATCATTATTGATGGCATAATGTAAGGAGTATGGCATCCACATGTTTATCTCAGCTGATTTAACATTGAGCAGTCACTAAAACATTTTCATTAACCCTCATTAAGGTTGGAACCAAATCATTAACTTGTATACTTTAAGCCCCAGGCTAGAAATGCAAGGATTTAATTGATCATTTAGAAAAAAAAAACTTCCACTACAATGACAATTTTCTCATAATTATGTCTATCCAAACTGCTTCACAGCCCTTGAATTACTTTTGATTGACATTTGCTGGTGTTTTCTAGACAAACTTGCAAAGAGCAAGATGGCACACTTGCACACACTTGAATGATGAGTTCATCTATTTTTGGTGATGATTACCATTCAAATGCTTTCAATTTAATCCCACAATTGGATCTTAAATGCACTGCCGTATGCAGCTATGAAATCAATGTTCATTCATACTGAGTTCACTTAGCTATTGCTTACTAAATGATGAAGAATAATGAACTTCAACACAGGTTGTCCTGCCAGTTCCTCAGTTTGCATCTTGAAACAATTGCAGTCGGATACCAGACAACCCAGTGGCCCTCTTCATTTTTATCTAGAGCCAAGACCAGCAGTCTCTCTAGCAACACGAAAACGCCGACAAACAACCTCTTCACTCAGCCTAATGGATTCTGCTCTTGATGATCCATGAAAAACTCTGTCCTTTTAGACATTTTGTACTTCTGATTTACTCCCTTTAGAATGCGAAAGTGCTTTTCCTGCATTTTAGCATCAGTGTTACGAGGAATCACAGTATGGGGCATTGTAGATGCAGTTTAAAATGGCTTTGCTCAATAATTCTCCATACTATTGCATCGATTGTTGCTGCATACAGAACTCCAGCTTGTGCACCACAGGATCTCTTGACTGCTCTGACCCTCCCTACTGTTTTGTCTTACTGGGTACTTCAGTGCAGAAAATTACTCCACTTATTCAATCCTTTCAAAGGGATCACTATTTAAATGTGTCGCTTTACAGATTTGTACGTTGCCAACAAGCTGTTCTCCCCTGGCAGACAATCAGCTGTGTAAATCCGATGTCTTTCAAAGACTAGCTAATTTGAGGTTGTGCACGTAAGTAAGAGATATAGGAAAGGTTTTAAATGGGCGTGTAAAATAAAATAATGCCTTTGTTATAAAAGACATTATGTAAGATGACACATTAATGTCTTGTATATGATGTATGTGCAGCAATAGAGGGTGAGAGTACATTAGCTAATTTCCACAATCCCCCATGTGACAAGCTCTTCAGCGCAGGCGTACTGTTGGGAACAGGGGAGTAGATTTTCACTGTGGAATGGCCAACAGTCCATTTTAAGCACTAGGTTTCTGTACTATACCTGGTGCACTCCAGGCAGAAAACAGTCACCTTGAGCCAACCTGTTGGACCAAAGCAGTTGCAGGTAGCTTAGAAGCCAGCCCATATAGGGGAGGGGGTGATCAAATTGAGAGTGGATGTGAGACCCAGTAGGGCAGTGACCGAGGCTATCTCTGTGAAACATTCCTACTTTTCCTGACCATCCACCCCCCCCAAAATGAGAAAACTGTGTCCTCTTCAACTGTACCACAAGGTAAAATTAGGTATGACACGTGCTCCACCCAGCTATCTCCCAAATTGGCAGTTGGGGTCCAATATCCATCCAAGGACCCTAAGATGCATAATAAAAGTACTTACTGTCTGGAGCAGGTGGGTGCACCAGCCATCCAACAATAGGAAGGCTAGTAGGAACTTGGAACAGGAGTAGACCATTCAACCCTTTGAATATATTCCACCATCCAATCAGGTCATTTTTGAGCTGTGCCTCAACCCCATTTGTGCCGTATCCCCTGAAATGCTTCCCGGACAAATATCTTTGTGTTTCATGTTCCAGGCTCTTTGAAGTTGGCAATGCCAGGATCTGTGATTTTTAAGGCCTCTAACACAACAACTATGCCAAGCAGCCCAAGTTTAAACCTGCCCCAATATCTTGTTCCCATGTAACTGAATTACTCTGCCCCCGTTCCTTCAGTGTTGCTCATTGTGATTCGAAGGATAGCTGCTGCCCTTTATTCTCACCAGAGTTTCAGGTGAATATCGTAGTTTTTATTCTTTCCCTTTCATCCCCCAGCCCTTCCTGTCAACTTTCTGCTGACTTGCTGTTGATAAAGGAAATGTATAGTGCAATCCGCAGACATCTCGGTCGGTGCATGCGGTCAACACCAGTTTAAGTGTTTATAATAAACAGTATTGTTTGGATTTAGACTGAGGATTTAAAGGTGGTGAGCTGGTAGAGGCTTCACGCAATCTTGAGTACTATGGATAGAGCTCCACTTAATATATCCTCTTAGAAAATCAGAGATACATCTGTCCCTTTCCCCCACCTCCTCAAAGAACCATAAATTATAAACGTCGGTATGCCACCAGAATCCATGAGAAATGAAAGGGATGTAACCACCTTATCTAAAGACTTTAAGACCCTCATGTGTACCTACTAGAAGTAAACCAGAAGGTAGGAACCATGGTGACTAGATACCCACAGAAGTTGGGGGATAAAGCATCAAAGGCTTTAACACATACCTGGAGGAAGATATATTGGAATGATGGTCAGCAGAAGACTCAAAGCAAAGACTCGAAGCAAAGACTGGGGGCTGGATAGTCCCAAAATGGGACTATGTCCCCACGCCGGTGTAAAAACGCTGGAGTTTTACTCTGGACATTCCTTCAAAAAAGATCAGCAAACTCAATGCCCCCCCCCCCCCAACTCGCTTTTCCAGAAACATCAGCCATGATTGAATGGCGGAGTGGACTCGATGGGCCGAATGGCCTTACTTCCACTCCTATGTCTTATGGTCTTATGGTCTTATGGTCTCTGGCTTTCGGCCAATGAGGTCTCAGGAGGGAATCCCAGCAGCCAATGGTCGGGTTGATGACTGTTTGACAGGTCACCTGAGCCCGCCCCAGGTGTCCCATCTCTGAGGGTGTGGGCTGCACATGACCTGTTCCCATAGGGCAGCACGGTAGCATTGTGGATAGCACAATCGCTTCACAGCTCCAGGGTCCCAGGTTCGATTCCGGCTTGGGTCACTGTCTGTGCGGAGTCTGCACATCCTCCCCGTGTCTGCGTGGGTTTCCTCCAGGTGCTCCGGTTTCCTCCCACAGTCCAAAGATGTGCAGGTTAGGTGGATTGGCCATGATAAATTCCCCTTAGTGTCCAAAATTGCCCTTAGTGTTGGGTGGGGTTGCTGGGTTATGGGGATAGGGTGGAGGTGTTAACCTTGGGTAGGGTGCTCTTTCCGGGAGCCGGTGCAGACTCGATGGGCCGAATGGCCTCCTTCTGCACTGTAAATTCTATGTAAAAAATTCTATATCCTCGTTGACGGAAAGTCTGGCTCGATCTGGGCTACGAACAACAGACATCCTGAGGTTTGACTGCAGTATGATTTTAAAATGGCCACAGTATAAAATGGGCTGCCAATTCATATGAACATATTTTGTGCTGCTACCCAACACTTTGTTCACCCTGAACAGGTTTGAGGTACAATATTGGGACAGTGTAACTTAAATTCACCGAAGGGTCTTATCTGTTCGGAGGTGCTGGAAGGGATAGGCTGAATTTTCTTCAACTCCACGTTGTCCTGCTGCTGGGACCGAAAGTAGATGCTGAGCCCTATTGGCTCTGAAAAGGTCAATTGAGTTGTTTCTTTGACTGTGGCAGGACTGGACAGTCAGGCCTTTACAGTGGGAAAGGTAGTCCTTCCAGCAGTGGGCCATAGATGCAGGCTTTGCTGGAAGGGGACCTTTCATGGGCTGTGGAGGGGCCATTATAGAACACTGGTAGCAAGCTGCAATGGTTTATCTGTTGATCCCGCCATGCGGAGACATTCTTGTGGCCATTAATTGGTCAAATAGTTTGTTTCATTGGCTGCCTGCCTCCAGTCAGTGGGTTACTGCACTGCTGCCATTCTGTTCATTGGGCATAACCAGTATTACGATCCAAGACCAAACCCCAACAGTGGTGAGGATACTGGACAGAAACCCCAATATTTTATTTTAATTTTGTAAGACTGTGAGGAAAGGATACTTCAGCCCAGGGGCGATTGCACAAAGAAGTAGGGATATGGTATATTAAGCCAAACTTTATTACTAACACAGTATTAAAATCTTTAGCATCACATGATAAAATAGCTTACAATTACCCCTTAAACAATACTACTCAATACAATGAATAGAACATAGAACATAGAACAGTACAGCACAGAACAGGCCCTTCGGCCCTCAATGTTGTGCCGAGCCATGATCACCCTACTCAAACCCACGTATCCACCCTATACCCGTAACCCAACAACCCCCCCCCTTAACCTTACTTTTATTAGGACACTACGGGCAATTTAGCATGGCCAATCCACCTAACCCGCACATCTTTGGACTGTGGGAGGAAACCGGAGCACCCGGAGGAAACCCACGCACACAGGGGGAGGACATGCAGACTCCACACAGACAGTGACCCAGCCGGGAATCGAACCTGGGACCCTGGAGCTGTGAAGCATTTATGCTAACCACCATGCTACCCTGCTGCCCCATACAATATCCTTAATTGCTATCTTTATTCCCACTTAGACAACTGGAAGAAACCTCAGCTCTCAGTTCACCTTAAATACCGATAGTAAGAAGTCTTACAACACCAGGTTAAAGTCCAACAGGTTTGTTTCAAACACGAGCTTTCGGAGCACGGCTCCTTCTTCAGGTGAAGAAGGAGCCGTGCTCCGAAAGCTCGTGTTTGAAACAAACCTGTTGGACTTTAACCTGGTGTTGTAAGACTTCTTACTGTGCTCACCCCAGTCCAACGCCGGCATCTCCACATCTTAAATACCGATGACACTGAGGAATACTTGCTTTACAGAGATATTCTTTGAGAAAGAGTTCTTCAGACACTGCTTTACAGAAAAGATCTGACTCCTGTCAGACCCATGCAGCAAATCTGGATGTATGTCCTCAAAAAATGTTTCAACTGGCTAGTTTCAGCTCCCCCTTTGTCCTGAGACAATCTGCACTTCTTTAAAGGCTGTTAATCTCTTAACCAAACTGCAGAGAGCAAAACCTAACTTGTGGTCCCAACTTCATCCAGAACAGAACTGAACTGAAAATGCTTTCTCAAAAAGCCTGATGCCTTAGGTCCACCCAGCAATGACATCGTCTCACCAAGCTGAAAACTAATGAACTCCCCAGGGATTCCCCTTGCATTAGCCCAAGCTTTTTACGATGGTTAATTGCACCTCTGGCTTCCAAAAGCACAGGCATTTAAAGAATCTTTTAAAGTATGATTTTAGCAGTCACACACTCTAACCCAGGCTGTTAACCCTCACTGCACCAAATACCTATAATATATTACATCTGACATTCATCACACCAATAGTCCGAAGACTCCGGCCTTTGGTTGCAATACCTTTAACACCTTCCCACAAGGCTTTCCACCTCCTAATCTGTCTCCAGAGGGCAGGTAAAATCCAGCTTGAATTTTTTGCCTCTTGGGTGCTGAAGGAATGCATTTGTCTATTCTATATTGACACGGTTTAGCTGCCTATTAGGTGTCTAAGGGACTTAATTATCCATTGGGCGGTGATGAACGTACCTACACATTAGGTACCTACACATTCTGTCCACTTGGTGGTCGTTCTGGGCATTCAGTGTTCTCAGGAAATGAAGCCAGTCATCAAGTCTAGGTAAGGGTGTGTAGCTTAAAGCATTTGCTGATTAAGATTTTAGCACTGATGCTCTGTGCTTCATTAGACCATAATTTCCTCCGAATGGCAATCAGTGTCAGATTGGCACTCTACACCCGCTTTCCTGCATCTGCATGCACTAAAATTCTTGGGCGGGATTCTCTGACCCCCCCGCCGGGCCGGAGAATCGCCGGGGGGGTGGCGTGAATCCCGCCCAGCCGCTCGGTTTTTCAGCAGGGGCGGGAATTGCGCCCTACCGGTCGGGGGGCCGTTGGTCCCCCCCCGGTGATTGTCTGGCCTGCGATGGGCTGAGTGGCCGCCTGTTTCCGGCGGGTCCCGCCGGCATGAAATAGGTCCTTACCGGCGGGACCTCGCTTTGCGGGTGGTCTGCGGAGTCCTCACGGGGGTGCGGGGGGATCTGGGCCCCGGGGGGACCCCCACGGTGGCCTAGCCCGCGGTCGGGGCCCACCGATCCGTGGGCAGGCCTATGCCGAGGGGCCACTCTTTCCCGCCGCGCCGGCCATGGCGGACCGTTAAACCGGCCGGCGCGGAGAAGAAACTCCCTGAGCATGCACTAGGATGACGTCAGCACACGTGCACCAACTCGCGCCGGCCGGCGGAGGCCCTTCGGCGTCGGTTGGCACGGCACCAACCCTGCCTCCGCTGGCCTAGCCCCTGAAGGTGCAGAGGATTCCGGATGAGATTCAGGAAACACAGCTCCCATCCCCCCCCTCCCAACTCACCCCGGCCTGGCTGCAGCATTGAAGTGGAGTGAAGGAGTACACCCGTCTTTTTTACAGCACTAGCTACCGTAAAGCAGGTGAATTTAAATGTCCCATTGAAAATAACAGGCCACAGAGAAGGTCAATGGATGGGATAGTGGTCCTTTTACTTAGTGAAGTCTGTAATTGATACCTTGATTTTTTCATCTCACTGTGAGGTCTGCCCATGGTGGATTTTGAACATAGGTTGGCATGAGCTGCCACTGACTTAGCACAGGGCCCATAAGGAGCCAGTGGATGAATGGGATCAGAACTATTACTATTTCATTTAACTTACATTTAGAGACACAGTTCTAAACTATGAAGTCTTAAAAACCAAAGATCTACATAATGATATGTAAATCTCACACTTGTAACAGATTACATGTGCTGTCATATTTGCGAGGAAAGTAATGAGGTGCTCGTAACTATGTGAGGTTTATCTTTGTTGTATCAACTATTGAAAGCAAGATTTATCTTTTTATTTGCAAAATCTTTCACTTTTTAATTAATGTTTGAATTATGTACATTTTTGTTGGTTAGTGACAGTAAACTTTTAAAAAGAGAAATATTGTCCATTGGTTCTCTTTCTGTTAGAGCTGTGGGGATTCCTTTCTTTTAGAAGTTCTCTGTCTTTACGGTGATCATAACACGGTGGCAAATCCACTTGTACAAGGTAAATGCAGCAGAATTTATTTAAGCATGCATTTAAGCATTCTCAACTTCATTCGGATCCTATAATTTAGCTCAACATAGGGATGCATTTGTTATTTTTTCTTGTAGCTGTGCTGGTATTTTACAGCAAAATCTGCTCATCTGTCTACCGATTAACCTGGAATGCCTGAGCTCGGAAGATGACCTTGAGCGGAAGTATAGGACATTAAATGCTATCTCTCCATGGTTCATCTTCTCAACTTGGCAATCCCAGTGGCTGCCACTAAGTGCACTATGAAATGGTGTTTCAACATCAAACATCTTACCAAATCAAGGGAAACAAAGGAAATCGCACATCTTTGGTGGAAATTGACGTTTTGCCCTTTGATGAAGAAGGCCTTTCAGTCCATTGAATTTCATCTCTCCAGAACAGCCAACGATATAACAGCATCTAATTATTTCTTACATGAGTCCAGTGTTCTGGGCCTGACAAATCCACTTTTAATCTCTGTGGAAAAAATGGGGAAGAAGTTGGTCCATGCCAGCACTAGTGTGAATTGAGCTCATAGTGAATTAGCTACCTATTAATTGTTTGCATGAAAACATTTATGTGTTGTTTCTGTTCTCTAAATTGGTTAGAAACACTCTAATTTCTTGGATTAGATGGCTTCATCATGACATCACTGGCAAGTCCAACATTTTTTACCTATTTCCAATTGCCCTTGACAAGCTGTTGGTGAGCCACTTTGTTGAATCACCACAGTCCTTAGTTTAGCGTTACATCCACAGTGCGAGTTCCAGGATTTTGGCCTAGTACAATGATAGAACAGCAATATAGTTCCAAGTCAGGATGGTGTGTGACTTGGAGAAGAGCATGCTGGTGGTGGTGCTCCAATGGATCTGTTGCTCTTGTTCTTCCAGATGAGTAGATGCTATGAGTTAGAAAGTGCTGTTGAAGAAGCCTTGGTAAATTGCCACAGTATATTTTCTGGATGATACACACTGTTTGGGGAGGCTGGTACAGGAATTGAACCGGCGCTGCTGGCCTTGGTCTTCTTTACAAGTCAGCTATTTAGCCCACTGTGCTAAACCAGCCACTAATGATGAAGGAGTTCAATGATGTTAATGCTGCTGGATGTCAAGAGGAGATGAGTAGATTCTCTCTTGTTGGAAAAAGTCATTGCCTGGCACTTGTGTGGTATGAAAGTTATTTACCACTTATCAACCCGAGCCTGAATGTTATTAGTTCTTGCTCCACGCGGGTAGTGACTGCCTCATTATCTGAGGGGTTCACGAATGGTTCACTGAACACTGTTGAATCATCAGCAAACAACTCCATTTATTGACAGGAATAATGGTAAGAAGGTCATTGATGAGGCAATTGAGGATTTTTGGTCTTGCGACACTCACAGATGAATTCCTGCAGTGATATCCTAGAACTGAAATGATTATCTTCCAATAACCACAACAATCTTCCTGTGCACTAGATATGACTCCAAGAGCAGAGAGTTAACCCCCAATTCCCATTGACACAGGGTCAAATTCTGCTTAGATCTCAAAGGTCATCACTTTCAGCTCACCTCTGGAATTGAGCTATTTCGTCCCTGTTTTGACCTGGCTGAAATAAGGTCTGGAACAGTGACCTGAGCATTGGTGAATAAGTGCCATTTGATAGCAAGGTTGGTGACACCTCTCATTATTTTGCTGATCATTGAGAATAGACTCTTGAGGTTGCAATTGGTGGATTAGATTTGTCCTGTTTTCTTTAGACAGGATATAACTTGCCGATTTTTCACTTTGTTGAGTAGATGCCAGTCTTGTAGCTGGACAGAAGCAGCTTGACTATGGGGCGGGACAAGGTTTTGACGTTAAACATCTGCAGTGATCAAAATTGGGTTGTTGGTATTGCTACAGCTATTGCTATTGCGAATCAGGAATTAGCATGAGGGGGGTCATTGCCTAGCATCCCAGTCACACCTTGATGCATGGACTGTGCTTGAGCACTGTGAGAGGCAACACCACACACACAGCAGCCAACATCCGAACACCCAGGGGATGGAACACAGCTCCGAGGACATGTCCATGGCTGGAGAGTGGGTGAGTGCCACGGGGAGGAGGGGATGCCTGGAGAGATACATACACTGTTATGAGCCAGGGTTTAGAGAACCCCAAAGTGTATCATGGGGTTCACCTGACCCACAACTTTTAATAGACTGTGGTATGGGAAGTACACAGCCCACTCGACAGGTGTAGTACAGCAGAAAGGGAATTTTTTTTTTAAAGCAAATCAATGTTTATTCTATGAAATCAAGTTACCCTTTTTAAAACATACAGTGAACATTTTAGCAACCATTAATTCAAATACAACCCCCAAAGAATACAACACTAAATAATGCTTAATAACTTCCCAAACAACATCCAGAAGACAGAAGAAACCCCTTTCAACAGAAGCACATCAGGTTAAAGTCACGACTCAGAACATTTATAATTCTGAATTCACCAAATGATCAAGAGACAGGGCGCGATTCTCTGCTCCCCACGCGGGGTGGGAGAATCGCGGGAGGGCCGAGCAAATCACGACACGCCGCCCTGGCACGCCCCGCGATTCTCCCACCTCCCCCCCAAAATGACGTGTCGCGGAATCGGCAGTCGCCGTGAAAAACGGCCCGGATGGACCGAGCGGCCTGACGTTCCCGACCTGTTCATGCCGGCGGCAACCACACCTGGTCGCTGCCGGCGTGAACATAGCGCGAAAGGTACGTTTGAGGCCTGTGGGGGGCGGAGAGGGGATTGAGCACCACGGCCGTGCTCGGGAGGGGACTGGCCCGCGATCAGTGCCCACCGATCGTTGGGCCGGCGTCTCCAAGAGACGCACTCTTTTTCCCCTCCGCCGCCCCACAAAATCAAGCCACCACGTCTTGCGGCGCAGCGGAGGGGAAGACGGCAACCGTGCATGCGCGGGTTGGAGCCGGCCAACCTGCACATGCACGGCTGACGTCACTTAGGCACCGCCGTCGCGTCATTCTCGCCGCGCCGCTTTGACGCACGCGTCAAGGCCCGGCGGCTGAGTTTCTCGAAACACCGTTCCTAGCCCCCGGGGGGGGAGAATAGGGAGCAAGGAGCGGCCTCCGATGCCGTCGTGAAACTCGGCCGAGTTCACGACAGCTTTCCCGATGCCGCGCGGCATCGGAGAATCGCGCCCACAGTCTTTAGATTACAGAGAGAAACTCATACACCTTCTGGCTGTGACTGCAGCTATCCAGCTCTGAAAATGAAACTAAAAACACATCCTGCAGCCCGCTCAAAAACGAAAGTAAAAAGCTGACAGACAGCCCAGCTCCACCCACTCTCTGGCATCAATGCAGAGGTAAACACTAATTTCTTAAAGGTACATTTCTTAAACACCCTTTTCTTAAAGGTATTCTCATATGACAACACATAGATACATAGAATTAAGAGCAGGAGGAGGCCTTTTGGCCCTTCGAGCCTGCTCCGCCATTCATCACGATCATGGCTGATCATCCAACTCAATAGGCTAATCCTGCTTTCTCCCCATAGCCTTTGAGATGGGCCAAGGGTTCGGAGGTCAGCCCACATTGGGGACGAAAGTGACAGAGGTATAATATTAGTTGTGCACAAAGGTGTTCATTGTGTTTTACAATTCCCCACCTTCCAGGTGCTGCCTCCACCCCCAGCCCCATCACCCCTACCTCCCCCCCCTCCCTCCTCTGTTGCCCTCAGTGATCCTCAATGTGCTTGGCTCTCTTAGCTCTACCACTACATCTAGGTGTGACCCAGGGTGCATATCTGAGGGGGAGGCAGCCAGCTGCTTACCACGTCCCATGGCCTTCTGTGCCACTGGCGGGCATCCTTTAGGGGCTCTGAGGCCGGAGGGCCCGGCTCACTTGTCGACGGCACATGCACAGCTGTGCCGTCCTGTCCCATGTGCTGACTGTGGGATGCGGCCTCATCAGAGGGGTGGAACTTGGGGGAGTTGGTGGTCACTGACGCCACTTCATGGGACGGATCCAGGCTGGCACCCGGCGCCCCTTTCTCCCGCTCGGTGCCCACAGGGCCCTGCGGGGTTCACCATGGGATGGAGGGGCAGCTTGTTTGAGCTCCGGCTGCCCCTATATCATCTGCCCTGCCAGCCCTAGCGGCTCCTCAATGCCTGCACCCATCATGTCTACGCCCTCGCTGATGCTCCTCAGTGACCGGGCCAGGCTCTGCAGTGCCTCGGCATGCTCACCTGTGATTGGGACAAGCTCCGCAGCGTCTCGGCCATGTCCATCTCTGTCAAGCCAGGATGCCACAACCATATTTTTCTGTTCCTCAGGAAGTTATTAATAATAATAATCTATTATTGTCACAAGTAGGCTTACATTAACATTGCAATGACTCTGAGAGCAGAGAGTTCCCCCACCCCACTGTGAAAAGCCCCTAGTCGCCACACTGAGGGAGAATTCAGAATGTTCAATTCACCTAACAGCACGCCTTTCGGGACTTGTGGGAGGAAACCGAAGCACCCGGAGGAAACCCACACAGACACAGGGAGAATGTGCAGACTCCGCACAGACAGTGACCCAAGCCAGGGATCGAACCTGGGTCCCTGAATTGCCTGAGACTCAGATTTCTGCCCCAATGCGGTTGGATGTCCCACCACCAGGAGCTGCCGGTCATCTGATTGGCCGGCAGCTCTCCAGTCCCAGTGGTGCCACCAGGAGCGGTGGCCACATCTGGTAGTAATGAGGAGCTACAGAAGCGGCTGGATATCGAGGTAAGTCAGGGTGGCTTTGCCGGGGCCAGTCAGGTGATTGGGAGGTTGGGTTGATGGGCACAGCAACCCCCTACCATCCCACACAATTTTATGCAATCCCAACTGCCATCCCACTCCTGGGTGGACAATATTCTGGCCATTAACTCTATTTCTCTACAGATGCCACTTGACCTGCTGAGTTTTTCCAACATTTTCAGTTTTCATTTCAGATTTCCAGCATGTGTAATGTTTTGTTTTAGTAGCACCGTGGGTAGCTGAGAGACAGCAGCGAGGGCACAAGTGGAGCGGCAGTGGAGGGTAATCTGTCCTCCTGAGAGAGAGAGACAGCAGGTTAGTACCCCTCGGAGCTACAGCCAGTGTCAGGACTGGTGCCTCAGCACTCCTACTAATGTGTTGGAGCTCAGATCGCTGGATTGTTGTGAGCCCGTGCAAGTCCTGTAAGTTTGATGACTTCTGCCTGTGCTGAAATGGAAGTTGAGACATCAGTCTTCAGACACTGCATCACAGCTGTGTCCACATGTGCTGCCATGGAGTTGGCCAGCACTGTTGGAAAAGTGGGGCTACAAGCTTGGCCCCAATCCCTGGCCACCTCTACGCTTCTTGACAGTGATAACGGACTAGCTGTCAGATCTGCCAGTGCAGGCCTGTCAGCCTTTTACTGCACACTGCCCTATTGAAGTTCTTGCCTGCGTCCTCTGCAACAGAATTCAGTTGTGACCCCACAGTGTGGGGAGCTGGCTCAAAAGCTGCCCTTTACCCCTGGCGTTGCAGCTACCCTACTGTGCCTAGTGACTATGTGCAGATCATAGCCCCTGTACTTCTCTGTAAACTATTCACAGTGCCAGTATCTGAGCAGGTAGCAATGATGTCTGACCAAAGGACAGTGCTCTTCGTCAGGTGGGTGTTGTTCCCTGCTTTGCTTTACGTGGATGGCTTGGATGCGTAGTGTTGAACAAAGAACAACAAGCTTTGTTAATGAACAAAACTAATTATTAAATAAGATTTGTAAGTATTCCTCAAGTACAGGGTTACTATATTAAACTATTCGATCTCTAACTACAGAACTCTCAAATACACAACTAATAATAATAATCTTTTATTGTTACAAGTAGGCTTACATTAATGTCTCCTGTGTCTAACCTCTTCTACTCTACTCTCCTGGACTCTCTCCAGCTCGCTCTCTCGTCTCTCTCAGAAATCGAAGAGTCAGTGCAATTTATAGTACTGCCCCTATTACCCTCCACTGCCGCTCCCTCTAGTGGCTAGCTTTAACATAACATTAACTCTTCACATGCTGTTCATTTATACAATGTCACAAGGTGGCTACTCTTGCTTTCATCTTTGATCCTCAGCTGCACTGGCTGGCCAGGTCGCAAGTCTTCAGTATCTGAAATGAACACGGAAGAAAGAAGGTATTGGTTTGAGGGATGGGTGGGTCGATGGAAAGCAAGATGCGCAAGGTTAACGCAGAATGAGGATGAAATGAAATTTGAGAAGTTGCATAAAGCAGGAACATATCATCATCCTGGATGGTTTCAGCCCCATAGGTTACAATGGTTTCAATAATTTTGTGTCAATAATTCAGAGCACCATCACCTCCAAGAGCCTGAGAGCTTGCAGCCTTTCTCCCAGTGGTTATTTGCATCTCCCACTTGTTATGTGTCTCCTTGTCCTGCAAGGGACAGGGAAGATTGTATTGACAATCCCTTGGCAAATGTGACTCATGGTTGAATAGCTGGAGGTATATGGACATAGTAAGAGAGGTGTGAGTCTGGCAGCCATAGAAAGTGTGAAAGTGAAGTGGAGCATATTAATGTTAGGCATGAGTTCTGATTTCTAGAAATTGCTGATGGGTGAGCGATAGGAGTGTGGTGCATTGAGAAAAGTGTGAGGTTAATAATGCACTGGATAGAAAATGGCATTTGAGATGCATTCACTGGCTTTGACCACTCGTGTGAGCTCATTGAACTTTTTCCTACGCTATAGCTTTCATGGATAAGGTCTACAGATGTGGGTATATAATGGATGGTATGTATAAATGTGGATGCATATCAGACACCGTGTATAATTGGTGGAATCTATGGTGTGGGTGTATTGTAAAATGAGCAGAGTTTATAAGGAGCAGGCTCTATAGGTGTGAGTGTATAATGGACGGACATCATAGGTGTAAGTGTATAATGGGCGGACTCTATAGATGTGGGTGTATAATGGGAAGAGTCCTCCGTATCAATCTCTATTCACTAACCCCTATGACTATATATTCATTTTACATTTGAAGCATATATCTGGAGGTCCTCCTTTTGAAAGATAGGCCCTTTCCCCATCTCCACCTCCATCTCTAAGGCCTCCTGCACGGTATCAAGGAATCTGGGAGCTGTCTCTTTAACCTTCTGCTGCTTGCTCCTCTTTTTTCCTTCTGATAATGTCTTCTACAAACAGCTCCAGACACATGCAGCAGCCAGAATGCACCTCCATTTTAAGCAGTACAGGATAGCTGTAACTCATACTCACCACGCATCAACCTGGACCACCTACCGAACACACAGCCAGTCAACAGTGCATTTTGCATTAGATTGAACACCTCAGTTCCAGAGGTAAGCAGTATGTGCTGCATCTTCTCAATCAGGTACAAAGTAATAATGCATCATGACTTCCATGCCCGCAAATGGATACTACGTTTAGCGCCATGGCCACTATACATAGCTTGGGTTATATGCCCCACATTGTGAGAGCCCAACCATTATACATCCCTCAGATGATACAGCCTAGGTCTATTGGACTCGCCTGTTCAAGAACCCGTTCAATATCCACCCTGCATCTGTGGAGATTTCATATTGTGCACTCCAACCAATATATACCACACACCTATCGATGAGGGACCGCCCATTTTTCAGTTTGCCTAATGTTCATGTCCATCTACGCCATCTGTATTACAGGCAGCCAATCTTATATCAGCGATTTTACACAACCACCAATATTACCCACTCCGTATGCCTATCTGCTGAGATATTAAAACAGGGCATTTCATGTCTTTTGGATAGTTTGGCTAGTTGCTTTCTTTCTCAACTCAGAGGGTATTGTTTGAAGTACTGATGGGTGCTGATGACAGAATGTGGTCCTGACAATTTAATCCTGGGTCTGAACAGAGTAATTGCTGTGGATTTCCAATCAGGCTAACTAGGTGGGGGGTGGGGAGTGGGGGGGGGGGGGGGATAGAAAGGGCCAGAAGGGACCCAATGAGGTAAGCAATTTGTTTTATTGTGTTTGACTTACCTTGGGGCTGAGAAGTGAGGAGTACTTTCGCAGTTGGGCCCAACAAGGAAAGCTTAGACCTCCCTTAGCCACCAGGCTCCTACTCCCCTTTCACGGCTGGTCATGAGAGCCTCCTGAAACCCCACCTCTGCAACTTAACTCCACAACGGGGAATGTTCCTTAGGTCCTGGTGACAGCCTCCTATCATCCAGTGGCACTCCTGCCTGCTAGCCAGCTGTTGCTTTCAGTCTATTTCAGCAGGGGAACTGACCAAGAGCCAATGATACCTGCTTGTTAAAGTTGACCGAGCCTTTTCCCAGCAACAGCACCTACATACCTGTGTTAAACTCAGGGCTATAGAAATTACAGTACTCAAGGAGCTTAGGCCTAACCCCAACTCTAAGACTGGAACTCCCCAGTTCTTTTCCTATATTCAAATATATTTTACCTTTTCAAATATTTATCTATTTTCTTTTTAAATGTTGTAATAGTCTCTGCCTCAGTCATGGAGTGGTAGCATCTTGCAACATAGTTGAAGGCTAATCTTCCTATCACACCTGTACCAGCCCTTTGAAAGAGCAATCCAATTAGTGCCATGTCCCTGCTCTTTCCCCATTGTCGTGCAGGTTAAGTATATATACATACATACTTCCCTATTTTTTATCTCATTTGCAGTAAAGTAGTCACATATACCTTCATGTGCGAAAATCTCTGCATTGCTGCCTTTGCTTTACTCGTCATAAAGTCCCTTAATCTTTTTTACATTGTAAAAGATAAGGTAAAATTGTCGTTCTGAAAATACTGCACAAGCTCAGATCACTAATAGAAACATAGCTCTTTGTGACCTCCCTCCTGACTAATAGAGATCATTTTAAATGGATGTGCCCTTAACTCTCACCCACCCATCCCTCCAACCAGAGAAAACAGTCTGTGCTAATTCACTTCATCAAAACCCTTCAAGATTTTAAAACTTTTATAAAATCTCTTAGCTTTCTCTATTTACGTGAAAATAGTCCCAGTATCGCTGGTCCTTCCTTGTAAAGATAGTTTTTCATTCCTGACGTTAACCTGGTGAATCAGAATTCATAGAATGAGCCTGCTGAGGCCGTGTCAGTTCTCCAAGAGCAGTTGAGATCCTCCCTATCTCCCGTCCTTATCCTCAGCCCTGCAATTCCTTTCTCCCCAGGTGCTTATCCAATTCAGTTTTAAAAGCCACAGCTGAATCTGCCTCCACCACCCTCTCAGGGAGAGCACCTCAGATCATTACTACTCACTGAGTGGAAATAGCTTTTCCTCACGTTGCTTTGGGTTCTTTGGCCAATTACGTGAAATCTGTGTCCTCTGGTTCTCAACCCTTCTGCCAACGAAAGCAATCTCTGTTTACCTACGTTGTCCAGGCACCTCGTGATTTTGAAAAGCTCTGTCAAATCTTCACTCAACCTTGTCTTCTTGAATGACTCCAGCTTCTCAAATCTATCCATATAACTGAAGTCCATCACCTATGGAGACATTCCCATCAATCCTTTTGGCACCCTCTCTAAAGCTTGCACTTCCTTCCTGAAGTGCAGTGCCCAGAATGGGACAGAACAGTCCAATTAAGGCTGAGCCAGTGTGTTATAGCTTCTTTGCTTTTGTATTCTATACATCAATCATGGAATCCCTACAGTGCAGTACAGTACATTCCCTACAGTACATTCAGCCCATCAAGCCTCCTCCGACCCTCTGAAAGAACATCCCTGACCGGTCTCCCGCCCTATCCCCGCAACCCCGTAACCCCACTTAATCTGCACATCCCTGAACACTTACAGGCAATTTAGGATGGCCAATCCACTTACTTGCACATCTTTGGACTGTGGGAAGAACCGGAGAACCCGGAGGAAATACACACAGACAATCACCCAAGGCCAGAATCGAACCTGGGTCCTTGGTGCTGTGAGGCAAGAGTGCCACTGTGCCGCCACTCGTATTCATAAAGCCCAGGATCCTCTATGCTTTATTAATTACTTTCCCGACCTATCCTGCCATTTCAATAACGTGTGCACATAGACTCCCAGGTCCCCCTGCTCCTGAAAGCCATTTAGAATTCTGCCTTTTTTCATATTGCCACTTCTCGATTTTACCACCTAAATAAATCACTTCACACTTCTTTGCAGAGGTGGTTTGACAACGAAGCACATTGTTCCTAGGCACAGAGCTCCAGCCAATGTGTGTGTGTGCGGGGGGGGGGGGGGGGGGTTGTCCCCCGCCACCTGGTGTCTTTGGGCACCAATGGGAGCCTGATAACACTGCATTTGCTGGGGTTATTTGTACTTGTTTAGCCTATCAGCAGGCAATTTAGAGCAACATCAGTCTCTGATTGGTTGAGTCCCCTGAGGGCGGGAAAACAGACTAGCCCAAATGTTGTGGCACGCACACGGAATGAGAGGTGATTTCGGCGAAGGGGGAGAGAAGCAGAGGTAGAAGATTTTGGGCGGTATCCTCCCTTTCACCGGCAGTGCACTCACGCCTGTGGATTTTCCCGCAATAGGAAACCCCATTGGCTGGCTGGCGGGACAGAGAATCACGCTGCCGGCGGGGCGCGCCGCACCGGACAATGAAATGAAATGAAAATCGCTTATTGTCACGAGTAGGCTTCAATTAAGTTACTGTGAAAATTCCCTAGTCGCCACATTCCGGCGCCTGTTCGGGGAGGCTGGTACGGGAATTGAACCGTGCTTTTGGCCTGCCTCAGTCTGCTTTAAAAGCTAGCGATTTAGTCCAGTGTGCCAAACCAGCCCCTATGGGTGCTGCAGGATAGACACATACCGCC
The DNA here is from genome assembly GCF_902713615.1 of Scyliorhinus canicula. Classification (NCBI taxonomy): domain Eukaryota; kingdom Metazoa; phylum Chordata; class Chondrichthyes; order Carcharhiniformes; family Scyliorhinidae; genus Scyliorhinus; species Scyliorhinus canicula. Next base: position 154,007,162 of record NC_052155.1, on the reverse strand, counting down.
CCCTCTGTTTTAACTTTTGAAAAAAGAGCACAGGTTTCTTCATCCAGGGCTGAGGGCAGGCGAGCCAGCAACAGTGAGGCGAGGCGTGAAGTGCCAGGCAAAAACACAAATCAAATCAAACCAGCCAATCAGCAACCGTCGAGCAGAAAGGGGACCCGGCGAGGAACAACTCGACTCAGCCAGGCCTGAGGGCAGGCAAGCCAGCAACAGCAAGGCATGAGTGGCCGGGCAAAAGCCATGAGATGCTAAGCAATCTAGTCGGGATCAGTAACTGTCGAGCAGCGAGGGAAGCAGGCGAGGGGCGACTTGACCCCGTGCACCGAGGAGGGTAGACCAGCCAGCAACAGCGAGGCAAGAAGCCAAGTAAAAACCACAAGGTGAGTCAACCGGTCAGCAGCCATTGAGCAGCAAGGCTTAACTCGATCCAGCCAAGGCAAAAGGCAGGCTAGTCAGCAACAGCGAGACGCCGGAGCAAGCCTTATCAGCAACGAGTGAGATAGGAGGCTGTCTTGAAGATCCCAGGCGAGCAAGGTTAGTGAGAGTGTGAGGGTTGGGGGGGCCCAGGGAGGAGTGTGTGAAAGGGGGTTAGCTGGGGCTGAAAACTTGCAGGAAGGGAGAGTGTGTGAAGGTTTGGGTGCATTTTGGAGGGAGGGAGAGTGTGTTTTGTGTATTTTTATGACTTGCGCCTTTGCATTCTGTAAAGCAAAGGTGGGTGGGGTCAGGAGGGGCGTGATGTCGTGGGGTGGACAGAAATGAACGTGCACACAGAGCCTTACAATATATTAATCGGCCTCTGCTTCTCTGCATTAAATTTCCATCTACCACTTGTCCACCCATTCCATCATTTTGTCAGTGTCTTCTTGAATTTTAACACTGCTCTCACAGTTCACATTACATACACGTTTTGGATCTGCAAATTTTGAAATTGAGCCCTGTCCACCCAAGTCTATGTCATTAATATAAATCAAGAAAAGCAATGATCCTAACACTGATCCTGAGGGAACTCCACTATCAACCTTCCTCCAGTCTGAAAAACAAACGCTCACCACGACTCTATTTTTTGCCACTCAGCCTAATTCATATCCATGCTGCTATCCCTTTTATTGCATGACCTTTAACTTTGCTGACAAGCCTATTATGTGGCACTTCATCATTAAACATCTTTTAGAAGTCCATGTGCACCACATCAACTGCAGAAGCCTCATCATTGCTTCCTGTTATCCTCTCTGCTACCTCAACAAAAAGCTCTCATTAAGTTAGTTAAACACAAATTGCTCTTAAAAAGTTAATGCTGATTTACCTTAATTAATCCAGGTTTGTCCAAGTGATTGTTAATTTTGTCCCAAGCGATCATTTCAAAAAGATTTCCCACCACTGAGGTTAAACTGTCGGGCCTGTAAGAACACAAGACGTTTCCACTGGTCGTGAGACACACACAACGATCAAGCCACCGACATCTCCACCGCCACCTCTCAGGAGGTCATTAAGGACAAGGCGGAAGCCTCAGAGACTGAACCTGTGAACATTTTCTCTTCCCTGTTTGCTCTGTATATAAAACATCGTACATATCACATCATTATATCTACAATTCCCTAGTACCACACCTGTAATGTAAGAAAAAAAGGGGGAGATGTAATGATATATAGACTGACATGAAATGAAGGAGTTAATCAGAACACCCGGCTGTGGCACGACCACTAGAGAGCACTACACAACTCATTCTAACACCAGACACACACTAGACCCTCTCTCTCACTCCTGGCAGGGACTGTAGGATTAGCACCAGAATAGTTTAGATCTCAGGCTGGGTTGGCACATGTGGCCTAGATCCCAGTTGTACAGTTAGTCATTATCACTGAGTTACTAGAGTTAGATCAGCAGAGTGTCGAACTCATTTATCTAGCTGTTGTTACTGAATAAATCCTTTCAACTTACTTCAAGGACTGGAGTGTCTTTCAACATCGTCTATGGTCAATAGCAACTTGCGTTAATCAAACAGCATAACAGAACAGTGGGCATGTCTCGAAGGAGGAAGTCCTGCAATATGTTGGGCACATGGACCAGTGCTGGTGGAGAAGAGAATGTAAGCCTTGGCCATATCAAAGAGGGACTCATGAATCTCCTTTTGTCCTCACAGGAGAAGAGGAAGCACAATGTGGTGGAACACAGCCATACTGATGGTGGTGTTCCACATCTGGCTGTGCTGATGCCAATGGAGGAGGACATTTTCGAGTTGGCCTGTGAGCAGAGGGCGAGATCTACTGGTCGAGCAGAGCCAGGGGTTTCGGAGGAGGGTAAGAATGAAAGGGAATACTTGCGATGGGGAGTAGTTCAGAAATAGAGGCCAATGGGTTTCGGAGTAGAAGGCTATTCCCATTATTTCCCTATGTTCTTGCATCAATTAATGTTTGAATAGTTCTACACAATATGAAAAAGGCAGCAGAAGCCACTTTACTTCATTAATGTTCATGTGTACTCACTGCTGTTTTTTATTCATCAGATGGATCATCGTCCAACCAGTGAGGATCCGGATGGTCAACCCTTAACCTCTGAGGGAGGGACCCTCAAATGCTACTGAATCACCTCCTTGCTCCACATCTCACACCACCTCAGATACTGGCAGCTTGGTGGGTTTGAGGTCATCAGTACTGAAGGTTGCACACACAGGGGAAATCACATTACGTTTGCCTGAGGAGCTGTTGGAGACTGAGAGCTCCCAGAGCGCTGACCGCCAGAGGTGTGTTGGCAACTAGGAAGATGCTGAGACCAGGCAGACGATGAGCATCTGCAGCTATCCATTAAGTGGCAAATGCTGGATGTCCCATGGAATGTCCATGGAAAAGCGGCGGAGCTTCCAGAGGGTTTGCGTGCCATGGTTTTTACAATGGAGAAGTCCATGTGGGACATGAGCACACGCAGTCATCTTCAGCTCTGGATGCACAGCACCCTCAATCGAGAGATTGGAAACTCTTATGAAGCAACAGGTGGGGTTGCTGGGTTATGGGAACAGGGTGAAGGTGTGGACTTGAGTGGGTTGCTCTTTCCAAGGGCCGGTGCAAACTCGATGGGCCAAATGGCCTCCTCTGCACTGTAAATTCAATAATAACTCCAGGAGCTCCATGAAGGGTTTCTGGGCTTGCATTCAGATCTGTAAGCTCAACCTTTGGCAGTTTTCTCGGCAGAGCATTGCCAGCGTCAGAGATGGATGAAGCACCTGGTGACTCTGCTCGTCCATCTATGTTGAGCAGGGAGGTAAAAACAATCCTCATGTTGGTGGATGAGTAGCAGCTATCTGAACCTGCGGGCTCCTCTCAGGGTGCTTCTGATGGTGACAGCAGCCCCTCCGCCCCTCTGCCTGTGACTGTCTTGTCTGAAGATACCGCGGCAACTCAGGAGCATCTCATTATTGTGCTGGAAACTCCCTCCGGGCCGAGACCCTAACAGCCTCTGACAACCAAAGGATAACCACCAAGATCATCCAGATCAATGGGGCATCTGAATCTGCAGCCTGCCTTCAATGCAGCCGGCAGCAATGGGGGAGCACCAAGTCGAAGCATTCGTGAATGGTTTAAAAAATCGCTGGAAGCACTGAGAGGCAATCGGGGTGAAATCTTTATGTCTATGACTTCTGCAGTGTTATTCCATATCACTGCATTAAGACCTCACGTCATACCACATGTCCTTTTTGTGCTGTGCGTGCCAATAAGGAGGCCTGCAACACAAACCAAGAAAGTAATTGAGCATGATAGCTTTTTCAAAGAGGATACGCAGGAGAAAGATTGTGTCAGGAGGGATTCATGATCGTCAGGCAATAATATAATTGCAGCTTTTCAAGGATATGGAGTGTTGTCTTTAGAGCCATACCAGAAACTCCTTTCAATAAGAGCTTCCCCATCCTCCTGGCTCCCAAAAGCTTCTGCTTTGCTACGTCCTCAGCATGAGGCTGCGGCTATACAGGTTCCTCCTCGGAGTCTGTTTTGGAGTTGCCCTCAAAGGTTAACGACTGTAGTCTTCCTCCTCCATCTGATCTCCCCACGAGAAAGCCAGATTGTGTAGGACACAGCACTCAACAACAATTAACGACACGTCATCTGGTACAATGCTTTTTTTTAAATTTAGAGTACCCAATTCATTTTTTCCAATTAAGGGGCAATTTAGTGTGTTCAATCCACCTACCTTGCACATCTTTGGGTTGTGGGGGCGAAACCCATGCAAACACGGGGAGAATGTGTAAACTCCACACAGACAGTGACCCAGAGCCAGGATCGAACCTGGGACCTCGGCGTCATGACACTGCAGTGCTACCCCTGCGCCACCGTGCTACCCTATCTGGTACAATGCTGACACAATTCTCTGACTGTAATCTAACCGAGGTTCGGTACAAAATCAACTGTCTCTCTTTATTCTTGTCATCTACATCTCAAACCCAAAATGATAATTGGAGCTTAATTGGAAACAAAAGTCATTGTGCAATAAAATTGTTTGCTGAATATTGAATACACTTGAAAAATCAGACAGTTATTAAAATTCCTCCTCATTCTACTTGAGATAATGCTCATTTATATCCTTTGTTTTGACCCACCAATGAATCGAAGCAATCTTTCAATTTAGCTCTCAAATCCTTTTATAATTTTGAAAGCCTTGATTAGATCCCTTCACTTAAACTTTGCAATCATATGTAGAATTTCATAACGTCCATGGACGTGTGACTGGGTAGCACTCAAACCTTCACAGACCCTGATTCCCCAGGGTTGCCTGGAAATCTCCCATTTATGTTTCAAGAAAGAAACTCTTTCGGCAATTGCCATGGACAGAAACCCAACAGATCCAAATTCTGTGCAAACGTCCATTCCTTCCTGACCTCTGCCTCCCCCGCACCCCTCAAGCCCCCCTCACCCCCTCCTCCACCACACTCTCTGGCAACCTTGCTATTATTAAAGTGAATTGTACTCCTCCAGCTCTAGTATGTGGGAGCCGTTTTAATAGAGCCTGCAGCACGGTAGCATTGTGGATAGCACAATCGCTTCACAGCTCCAGGGTCCCAGGTTTGATTCCGGCTTGGGTCACTGTCTGTGCGGAGCCTGCACATCCTCCCCGTGTGTGCGTGGGTTTCCTCCGGGTGCTCCGGTTTCCTCCCACAGTCCAAAGATGTGCAAATTAGGTGGATTGGACATGATAAATTGCCCTTAGTGTCCAAAATTGCCCTTAGTGTTGGGTGGGGTTACTGGGTTATGGGGATAGGGTGGAGGTGTTAACCTTGGGTAGGGTGCTCTTTCCAGGAGCCGGTGCAGACTCGATGGGCCGAATGGCCTCCCTCTGCACTGTAAATTCTATGATCTATGATTTAGACGTTTACAGCAACACTTTGCACTTATATAGAGCTGCTTCGTAGAGGCCTTAATGAGGTTACAGAGATAGGGAGGTGCAATATCATGAAGAGATTTAAACACAAAGATGATAATTTTAAAATCAAGGTGTTGGTCAACTGGGAACCAATGTGGGTCAGCAAGCACAGGGATGATGAGTGAATGGGACTTGGTGTGAGTTAGCATACAGGCAACAGTTTTTAAAATCTTTTATTTTGGACACTAAGGGCATTTCAGCATGACAAATCCACCTAACCTAATCGACAGTCTTTGGACTGTGGGAGGAAACCGGAGCACCCGGAGGAAACCCACGCAGACACGGGGAGAATGTGCAGACTCCAGTGACCCAAGCCAGGAATCGAACCTGGGACCCTGGAGCTGTGAAGCAACTTATTTAACCACTGTGCTACCGTGCTGCCCCAGGCAGCAGAGTTTACTTTAGATTTCACAGAGACAACCAATCCCTACGTTCTGTCTTGCAGCGAGTACCACAGAGCCTCAATATCTCAACCTTGTTACAGGTCCCAAACTACATAATTTAGAGTTAAATTATGAAGACAGCTTGCATCAACTTTTATTCCCTGAAGTATAGAAGACCTATACTGACATCTATTTGAGGTGGTTAAGGTGATTAAAAGAAATGGGGCTCGATTCAATCAAACGGGAACAACGTTCCATAGCGAGCATGTTTAACCGCATGTTTCCCAGCACTCGCAGTGCAAAGAAACATATGGCTATACGACACGACTCAGGTTGTATAAAGTGCCTGAATGGGGAAGGCACAGCCAAGGCTGCACATACCCCCATTTTGTTCACTGAGGAGCTCCGCTCGTCCGAACTCCCCAATATAGCAAGCCAATCTCCGAGGCCCCCGAAGCGATCCTTGGCCTCCCCTTCCCCAAACACACTATGGGAGGGTCCCCAGCCAGATCATGCGCATGGAAAAATGCCAGCTTGGCAGTGCCCATAGTAGCTTGCAATGCCAGGCTGGCACCCAGGTGCCACTGCCAGGATGCCAGGCAGGCACCAGCAACAATAGGGCACAACCCTGCCCAAAGGGCAGCCGCCAATCCCTTGGGAGACCCCCACAAGTTCCATCTAGTCGACATGTGTGGGGACCAGTGCTAAACGGCGCTCATCCAAGGCAAAGGGGATGATTCCCAAAGCCTCAGGTTCCTCGGGAATCTGCACATTAGAGTGAGACTAACTGTCTCGCTCTAATATTTAGATTTGCCAAAAGGTGATCCCACCCACAATGGGTGGGATTTACATCGCAACATCTCGCGAGATTGCGTTGGATCTCACGAGGCATTACAAGCCGGGTAGGTCCCGGAAGCGGAGCCTCCCGGCTTTTATTGATTACGTTGCGCCGTGACAAGCTGCTTTTCCGGCGCAGCGTGGTCATTGGATCACGCCCATGATAAGTGAAGACAGAGAGAAACTATGCCCCGAGTGAGGAGTCCCGAATAAGGAGGCATAACAAACTTAGAGCTAGGCTGTGCAGGAATGCTTCATGAAGCACTTCTTCATACAAAGGGTCATGGATATCCCTCAAAAAAGCAGTTGAGGCTGGATTATTTGAAAATTTCAAAACTGAGATTAATAGAGTTTCGTTAGACACGTCTTTATGGGATATGGAGCCGAAACAGGTAAAAAGAATTAAGGTACAGATAAGCTGTGATCTAATTAAGTGGCGGAGATGGTTCAAAGAACTGATGTGCCGACTCCAGGCCCTGTATTCTAATGCTTTGAATACCAATCTGTTGAATGAAGAAACTGAATATGCCAGTTTTGATTTCTGTATAATTTATGTCTCAAATTACTAGAGATTCCTAAAAACAGTCATTAATTTACCAAAACAAACAATTAAACCCCAGGGCAAGAGATTAAAACAGAAATAATGCAAAGAGCACTTGAGTGTTCTCTAATATTCTCATTGAAATTTACAAAACTTAATTTGATATGCATTTTAAAGGTCGAAGGTGGGAGATTCTGTTCTCAGAAAAGCATTTTAGATAAAACCAAAAGTTAAAGTGGAAAATCCGCTTCCCACAGTTTTTTTTTTAAAGGTGCAAGGACTGAATCCTGCATAACTCAGTCAACTTTGTCAAGTGGGGCTGCTGATTTGGGAATCTCATTAAACAAGAACACCGGTCACTAAATAAGCCTTATTGTGTTATAAACCCATCTCTGATCAAGGTCTGTTATTATATACTGAAATTTGAGCAAATAATTCAGGTTAACACTTAGTGCCGTACTGGAGGAATTCTGCATTGTGCAGTGCCATCTTTCAGATAAGACATGGAACAGAAGTTGACACTCCCCTATCAGTGGCTTTACAGGAAGGGTGGGGAGCATGAAATTGAAAGGATGGGATTCCCTTCAGGTTCCCACCTGTCCTGACCGCGCCCCGAATTTACGCTGGGGTGGGCATTGCCTCAGATTGAAAGCCCGCCCTTGCCCCAATTGAGGTCTTTAAGTGGCCAATTATTGGCTACTTTAAGGGCTGTTTCCCACCCAGTCTTGATCTTGAGTCTGGCAGGAGCATTGAACTTGCTTCAGATAAAGCTGAAGATCAAAAAGTTTACTTCTCAGTGGGGAGTGGGGGGCACCCCCATCAGAAGTCAGGCATCCCATTAAATCTGGCAGCCTCCACACTACCCTCCCCTCCATCCCCCACCTCCCCCGTCTCCTTCCCGGCCTCCCCCCGATCGTCCCCTTTGTGCACCTCTGGCCTTCCTTGCGTTCCCTGCCCTTCGATCCTTGGAATCAAACACAGTGTCTGGTACCCGGACTTAGGTTACGAGAGCCTCCTGCATTTCTTCTTCTGTCCACTGGGGCAAGAGAGCTGCCGGCCAATCTGAGGGGTGGACGTCCAGTCTGCAGCCGCTTGACATTCATTCGAATGTGAAATGGCTGCGGCTCACTCGGTGTCAGCAGCGGCTCTCTGAATGGCAGGAAATGAGAACCCACCATCTGAAAAATTCAGGCTATGGAACTGAGGTCCTAAGTGTCCTGTCAGAAGGCCATTAAAGATTCTAGAACACTATTTGAAGAAGACCAGGGCATTGTCCTGGTGCTCTAGCCAATGTTTATCCCTCAATTTGGCCCTATAACAGATTACCTTGTCATTTATTCTATCTCATTGCTGTTTGTGGGATTTTGCTGTGCACACAATGGCTGCACTTTTTTCCACATTAAACAGTGACTACATTTCAGAAAAATGCGAAACAGGTGAAAAGCACTTTGGGATGCCCCGGGGTTGTGAAAGGTGTCATATTAATGCAAGATCTCCCCTTTATGTCTGGCAAGGCTCAGCAGTGGGAGCAAAGCTACTCAAAGTTCACCTTCATGAATCCGAATCCATATAATACACTCAAGAGCAATGGAAGTACTTTTGACATAGACAAAGATATGTTGTCAATAAGTATCCACAGTAATGCCAATCCAATTAACTATAACTGTACAAGTGTGACAAGAGATGTATTTTTAAAATATTTTGGAGGGGGTCCTATTGTGTTCTTCTATGAAGAAGGTTTGAGTGTCTGTATATTATATTAATTTATTTAAGTTGGGGACTGATCATCTGGTAGGGTTTGAGATATGAAGGGAATGTAAATGTTAAAGGAATGCATTCAAAGTAGGTAAGGGGAGGTAAATGTTCTATAAATAACACGCAATGAGTAGAAATTTGCATTAGGAGATAAGTAAAAGTTTGGATTTTCAGCTGTTAAATTTCAAAGGAGAGGAAAGGTTTTAAAACTTGGGAAAGGTCAAAATTAGTAAGGAAAGATTATTGTATTTTATCTGACCCAAAAGTGGGGTGCAGGGAGAACATGAAAGATCTTTTATTTTGGGAATGTTACATTTCAAAGAGGTGCTAAGGACAATGGAATCAAAGATGAAACAGAAAAATAATATTTAAAGAGCAATGTTGAGCTGTGTTACGTTTTGGCAGTTTGGGGAAGATCTGCTAGCAACAGATCTGGGCAGGAAGAGGTGATGTTTAAATCAGTCACTCGGTCAAGCCAGAAAAGTCTTGAGGCTGCAAGAAACAATTTTGTGTCTGAGGTTTTGTATTTGCACAGCAGAGTGGCAAAGAGGATTTAGAGGTTGTATGGTATGCCTCACTAAATCTTGGGAGTAATATTACTGGATTTTTACAGTTAAACATCTATAAGGAATTGTTCCTGGAATGTATTTACTTTAGAGTCTGACCAAGTAGGGAGTCCTTTGGGAAAATGTTTTGTGAAGCAAAATTTGACTGTGTAACTATAATCTTGGGTATTTAATTTTTATTTTCTGTTGTTGATAAATGTTTTGAATTAATGTTTAAAATCCCAAAAGTGTTACTGGAATTTGTAGCTTTTACATTATGTGGGCTTTTCTTCTCATTGTCAGAATACAAACAAAAAATGGTTGTGATACGTGGGTTAGGTTTCCCTTTGATATTTGGTTAGCTCAGCAATTAACATCTCGCGGATTATAATAATAACAAGTCTAAATTAAATGAAATGTTAATTTCATTTAGTTAGTCACTTGCTTATGGGTATGTTTGAAAAGAACTGTTTATATCGATGAAATTTCCATTGGAGCAATCTGAACAAATTACTACCAAAAGTGGCCAAATGGCTAGGCCCGCGCCGGAGTGGTTAGCGCCCCGCCGGTCGCCAGGAACAGCCTTTGGCGCCACGCTAGCCGGGGCCGAAGGGACTTCGCCGGCCGGCGGAGGTCCGTGCATGCGCCGGAGCGTCAGCGGCTGCTGACGTCATCCCCATGCATGCGCAGGGGAGGGGGCACTTCCGCCTCCGCCAAGTAACATAGTCACTTCCGCCTCCGCCATCGTGAAGACTATGGTGAAGACGGAAGGAAAAGAGTGCCCCCACGGCACAGGCCTGCCCGCCGATCGGTGGGCCCGATCGCGGGCCAGGCCACCATAGGGGCACCCCCCAGGGCCAGATCACCCCGCGCCCCACCCCCAGGACCCGCGAGCCCGCCCGCGCCACCTAGTCCCGCCGGTACGGTAGGTGGTTTGATTCACGCCGACATGACTGGCATGACAGCGGCGGGACTTCGGCCCATCGCGGGCCTGAGAATTGGCAGGGGGGGGCCTGCCGACAGGCGCGGCGCGATTCCCGCCCCCGCCGAATCTCTGGTGCCGGAGAATTCGGGACATGGCAGGGCGGGATTGACGCCGGCCCCCAGCGATTCTCCGACCCGGCGGGGGGTCGGAGAATCCCGCCCATTGTATTTATTGTCAAGTTTCATCATTACTCTATCTTGCTGAATCCACACTATTTTAAATTGACAGTCCAACACCTTATAGAGGCTGATAAAATTACCTGTGATTGAATCCGTAAGAGGGGCTTTAAAAGCAGAGCCTAGACGAGTGACATTGCTGATGAGACAGAGTTGGTCAAAAAGCTGCTGCCTCTGCTACATCTCGAATGTTCAGCAACGTGGGTGAGCTGATTATGGTGCTGCTGTGAGCACAATTTCCCTCTTTCTGCTCCAATTCTCATTACTGCGGGTGGAATCCTGGTACCTGCCCAGTCTCTGAAGAACCAATTGGACAATTGTCCCATTGATCTTATCGCAGGCTCCGTCCCATTTTCTACCAAAAACGGGTAATTTGAAGCAGTGTTTTTGTTTTGTTTGCATGTTTTTTCTCTCCAAATTGAAATGAGACTTAGTGTCATTTGTGGTGTAACTAACCCTTTATGTGAATAACATAGACACAATATTAACTGGAAAAATTGTATAAATGCTTATATCTTTTCTACTTTGGGAGTAAGAATTTTGATAACTGCTGTGGAGATATTAAGCTGATGTAAGTTGTATGTGAATTGATGAAATTATGCTTTTAAGATTAACTCTTATTGGCAAATGGTCTTCGTGTAACGTGGCAGGGCCAATTCTAAGTGTCTCTGCCCATTAATCAATCAGTAGCATCCCACCCTGGCAGAGCATCAGAGTAAGACTCTTCTTTCTCAACTTTCCTCAGACACACCATCCTGAGAAGCCACTTTTTCCTACCACAGGATACCCAAGAGAGCTCTGTAGCTAGCAGTCTGACAGCCAAACTGAACCCTGGCCTTTTGTATCCTGCCAGGTTCGAAAAGCTGGACATCACCCCTAAAAGTGCCCAGAAGATTAAGCCCGTTCTTGAGCGGTGGATGGCCGAGGCTGAGGCCCGCCACCGAGCAGGAATGCAGAATCTAACTGAATTTATCGGCAGTGAACCCTCCAAAAAGCGCAAGCGGCGGACGTCTTTCACCCCCCAGGCCCTGGAGATCTTAAATGCCCACTTTGAAAAGAATACGCACCCATCAGGGCAGGAAATGACGGAAATTGCTGAGAAACTGAACTACGATCGGGAGGTAGTTAGAGTTTGGTTCTGCAACAAGAGACAAGCACTGAAAAACACAATTAAACGCATAAAACAACCCGAGCCTTCGACAGGGCTGGCCATGGAACCACTCACAGACTCTTTCGAAGAAGCCTCCTAAAAGTAAAAAAAAGGTCCACCAGTAAGTCGTGAAGCAAACATCTTTGGAAAAGTCCTTGCGCATTTCCTGCAAGAATAAGACTGCAAACTGCTGTGTTGACACAATTCCAGACGGTCCATTGAATTTACTGTTGAGAAAAGCAACACGACACATTACTGTGCGGTAGAATTAGTTTGAACAACATTTTCAAAAAACACCCAGTCGTTTAGCAGACTGAAACTGAACCAAATAGACATTTCATGTACCATAAAATATTTGACTGAAAAGAAACACCTTCCATGAGTTACAGAGAGCTCTGTATTTCACACAGGAACAACATCTGAAGTAGTGCCTGTCATTGTCAGGTACCAAGTGCTGCATTAATATTAATCTGTTAACCAAAGTCAGAAGCAAAGCACCAGAATCAAGTTAACTACTATTTTTGAGTGTATATTGTGTTAAAGGTTTTACATTTGTAATTACTAAAATTGGATGAATTACTTTTTTCCCTTTCACAGATTGTGTCCGTTTGTCGTGTTGGGGGTAACACAACTGTAGAAGCCATTAATTACAAGGTTGTCATTTTGTCTTCTGTGCTATTGTAAGACCGGAAATATTCACATGCCAACAATTTCTATGTAATTTGGCAATCGCCACTGTTTCTATGTGATGGGTTTTTAATTGCACTGTATTTTAGTAGTGCAAAACAAATGGAAATTGTGCACATTGCCAGTAATGTTAATGTTGGTTGTCCCTTCTTTACAAATATGGCCACGAGCGTGAAGCGGTTTTATTTAGCACTCTTGTGTCACAGCCTCAGTTGTTTGTGTAATTGCGGCATCAGTGTGAATTTTGTGCACAAAACAATGTTTTTCCAAAGCCTGTTAGCCAAAGAGTTTCAATAGCATACTGGTTAAGTGAAAAATAACAACGGTCAAATGAGAAAGTAGATTGGGTCATGACCTCAAGGGCTGCTTCTATTGTCAGACGTATTTATTCAGATGAAGTATTAGAAGCACAGACTGACTGGTAATCAAATTTATTTAACAGCTCATGTTTATGTCACTAAACTTTAGATTGCTGAACATCCATCAGTTTGCCAGATGCACACACAAATGGAAGCACATAGAAACGCACATGCATATACACACACATGCATGCAAACATGCTCACACACTAATATGCGTGCACAGATACACACATGCAGAGACATATGCATATTCTTTAATTTCAAATGTTAATGTTTCTTTGTTGGGCAAAATAACTGATTCAGCTATGCCAAAAAAGACATTACCCAAAAATCATGTTACTTGGTTAATTTAGCAACAGTTTAGGCATAGAAAGTGCCTAAACCATGAGATATTTCAACTATGTCGAAGGAATACCTGCTCTCGCAGTGTTCAGATTCATGACCAAAGTTAGTTTAGAAGAGAGTAGTGGGAATTGGGAATGAATTCCAAGTCTTTATTTTCTGGTAGATTGGTGCCTTGTGTTCATCAGGTGATTTAATAATTCATCTGTGGTATACTTTTAACACAATGGCCTCCTCCAGCATTAAATTTCAAAGACGCAAATGAAAAGTGATTATTTCGGTTATTCAGTTGTTATTTACTGAACTTTGCAAATTATATTTAGGTCAAGATACGACAATTTCAGGTTCCATGCGGAGAATGAAGTTGTCATGTGAATATTGATAGCACCAAACAGGGCAAACCAATTGTTACGACAGATAAGTATACAGATATTATGGAAATAATGTTTCTTAATCCAATTTTTCTGCCACTGACTAGTTTTTTTTCTACATGGATTTCATTTTAGCGCGGCGATAAAGCAGTCATCTGTGCACATCCAAAATGGTAAACAGTGAGAATCATTTGCTGAAATTGTGACCCACACAGAGTGCACGGTTTCGAATCAGCAAAGTCCCTTATTGAGTAGATAGCTCTTTCTTCTGCTTGCATACTGTTCATCCTCTATTAATTCAAGATCAAATAGAATGATATACAAGAACCAAATAGTTTTTTCCACATTGAGCAGCTTTTGTTTCTCAGTCGCATTGGCACAAACACAGCTGACAAATTTAACTGTCTATTGAACAGTCTTGACAACAATGTGCATTGAAGTGGATTCATTGGGTTTGACCATAACTCAAAGCAATACAGTGTGTGCTTCACATACATTGCAAAGCAGTCAAGTGAAGTTATTTACAGAAGGTGCAGAACCCAAGCCAGGGGAGGACGGGTGAGCAGGGATAACTGAATACTTGATAAAAGTCATAGGTTTTGAGAATGCTTTAAAGGTGGAAGAGTTCAAGGCGAGTGTTCCAGACAGTAAGGCCAAGTTAACTGAGGCTGTGAGTGTGACATTTGTTACACTGTACCCAAGCACTTCATCTGGTGAATTATTGTTCGTCCAATTGGTGAATAGAGGTGGGCAATAATGAAACATTGCAGGTCATAAAAATGAACATAATAGTGAGATTGTTGTAGATGACACTGAACTGTTGGGAAAGCAGTGTGCCTGAGGCCTAGTGATATAATTGCAGTGTGTTAAAAGGTGCATGTCCTTTCACAGGAGCCTCCGCCCAACACAATGGAAAGTAAAAAATTGCAAATACAGAGCTGAGATGGCGAAAAAAAAGTGATAATTTTATCTGGACATTAAGCACATTGCTACCTTGAAGGTTTTATTAAACACAAGCAGCTCAAGGCCTAATGGTCATCACACTTTCCATTACTGATAAGGCACACACTTTAAGGTGTTATTACGGAACTGTATCATAAAACAGTCAGATCATGGCAATGCGATGAAGATCTTTGCAGGACTGGATTACTTACCTGGCAGTAGTCTTTTTGATTAGATTTGCCAATTGAATGATCGATAGATGTTCTTCAATGATGTAGCAGTACAGTCCCAGGCGTACGGCACAACCATTTGTAAAGGGAAGTAAACCAATGTTACAAGAACACCACTGGCCATCAAGAGAGACTTTGCAGTTCTGATAGCTGCTGTTTACATTCATTGTGCGTCTTACCTTAATTCCATATTTATTTTCCTTATCTTCAGTAGCTTGTGTGTGTATGTCCCCTTCAGCATCTTTGTTTAATTATAGCGACAAGCTAAGAGATTCTGAAGAATCTAAATGTTTGAAAAGGTTTAACTCATTTGTCACATTTCTACCACATTCCAGGAAATGAGACATACTGAATGGAACTGAGGAAGATAAGTAGAGGCTTACTGTAACTCAAGCTGTAACCAAATATAGAATCTAAATGCCTTTGCTCATCTTATCAATGCTGGACCAAAGCTCAGAATAAATGGGTATAGGTATATGCACATTGTATAGATGTGGCTCGATATTACAGACAATCTCACAATATTAAACTGTTACTTTTTAAATCTCTTTATAAATGCTTTACCTCAACACTCTACTTCTAGAACCCTAAATTACAACATTCAAAACAACTAATTTCCTTATTAGACTTTGATCAATTGAATAAAATATGTTTGGGTTGAAGTTTGCATTGTTCTCAGCTGAATGTGAAAGTCATGTGTTTGCTTGTTTATAAATTAAGAAAGCTCTATGTGTAGCACAGTGTCCATTCATTCATTCATTTGCAAATGAACATTTTGCTAAAAGCTATACAATTGTTGCCAGGGTCACTCAAATAAATTGCTGCAGAAAGTTTGGGTGTGAAACACACCACTGTTACACTGACAGTAAGAAGATCATCCTGTTGGAGCTTCAATGGAATGGAGGTTATAAACTGAAGCCAGAGACCAAATTCACCAGGTCAAGATCCTTACTGCTCAGACACTTAAACCAAAGCTGACTTACCTGCACAGGTTGCTTACCTTTTATAGACTGAAAATACTGTACTTTATCTACAGCAATATCTGTATGGTCAGTTAAGCTGCACTTTGTGTATTTCTAAACAGCTTCAGATTTGTCACTTTTACTTTGTACCATTAAAAATTAAACAAAACATTTGAAATGATTTTTTTTTTTTAATGATTATTTCATGGATACTTTCGTTTTGCTGTTTGTGCGATTTTATGTTGATTCCTCCAGCGTGTGGAAGGTGTCTTCAGCATGGTTGCAGAGGAGATGACGTGACACATGTAAGTATGATCTTTCGTCGTCCTCCTGGATTAATAGACAACTGTTGACTTTAAGAGGGGAAGGAATTCTGTCCAACGGACTGACACTATCACCGTAACACCATGAGCGGGAGCCAGTTTATTGAATTATTTTTCTGTCTGTTCTTTTATTACTGACTTTTAACAAGAGAGTAACATTTATAACAGCAAGAAACAGTTCAGGGAGAGAAATTATTTCTGCAAATTATGTTTTCTGTTGTCTTAAGAATGAACAAGCAAACAGAAAGAAGGAGTTGCATTTTGAGGCCGAGTCACTGTTGTAATAAAGTAACCATGTCTATGCCCCTCATAATTTTGTAGACCTCTATCAGGTCACCCCTCAACCTTTGTCGTTCCAGTGAGAACAAACCGGGTTTATTCAATCTCTCCTCATAGCTAATGCCCTCCGTACCAGGCAACATCCTGGTAAATCTCTTCTGCACCCTCTCTAAAGCCTCCACATCCTTCCGATTGTGTGGCGACCAGAATTGAACACTATACTCCAAGTGTGGCCTAAATAAGATTCTATACAGCTGCAACATGACTTGCCAATTTTTATCTCAATGCCCTGGCCAATGAAGGCAAGCATGCCGTATGCCTTCTTGACTGCCTTCTCCACCTGTGTTGCCCCTTTCAGTGACCTGTGAACCTGTACACCTAGATCTCTCTGACTGTCAACGCTCTTGAGGGTTCTACCATTCACTGTATATTCCCTACCTGCATTAGACCTTCCAAAATGCTTTACCTCACATTTGTCCAGGTTGAACTCCATCTGCCATCTCTCCGCCCAAGTCTCAAAACAATCTAAATCCTGCTGTATCCTCTGACAGTCCTCATCGCTATCCGCAATTCCACCAACCTTTGTGTCGTCTGCAAACTTACTAATCAGACCAGTTACATTTTCCTCCAAATCATTTATATATACTACAAACAGCAAAGATCCCAGCACTGATCCCTGCGGAACACCATTAGTCACAGCCCTCCAATTAGAAAAGCACCCTTCCATTGCTATTCTCTGCCTTCTATGACCTAGCCAGTTCTGTATCCATCTTGCCAACTCACCTCTGATCCCATGTGACTTCACCTTCTGTACCAGTCTGCCATGAGGGACCTTGTCAAAGGCTTCACTGAAGTCCATATAAATGACATCTGCTGGGCTGTGAACGTCCGACAAAGCGATTTCAATCGCTAACTTCAGATGGTGATGCCTATTTTACACTCATAGTTACTCTGAAAGAATTAGAAGGGCGGAAAAAGCACTTATAACTTTAGAGTAAGTATTTTAAACACCCAGTCTGAGCCCATATGGTACACCTTACACCAGTTCCCCCACCTTCCCCCCCCCCCCCCCCACCCCCCCCCCCCCCCCCCCCCCACCACCCCTAGCACACGCATGGAATTCCCTGACCCAATCAGGATCGACACCCCCCCCCATGACCGGACCTGACCAGGCACCCATCACACTACGTACCCACCACCCCCCCCCCCCCACCCCTCTCTCCAGCCCATGTCTGGACCCTATCCAACACCCCAAACCGACCTGACTCACCACTCTGAGGGAGTAACGGGACAGTGATTGCAATGATGCTGGCTGAGAGATAAATATCATCCAGTCCACCCAGGAAAACTTTGCTGCTCTTCTTTGAAATAACAGACAGGGTGGAGGAGGACAGACTCTGAGTGGGGGGATGTTATCCAGTCCCACCCACTACCGGGATCGTCTGGACCCACCGAAACTCAATGGGCTATTAGCTGGGCCTTCGAATCTGCGGCGGTGGGTCCTGCCGTGGGGGGGGGGGTGGGGGAATCCCGGCCAGAATTGCAGTTTAACATCACATCAAAAGAGCTGACCCCTCCCATAGGGCAGCACTCTCATTCCCACACTAAAGTGTCAGCCTACATTTGTTCACCTGTGGGATTCTCCGACCACCACCCCCCCCCCCCCCCCCCCCCCCGTCGGGACAGAGATCCCCGGGGGGCGGGAATCACGCCACGCCGGTCGAAGGCCGTTGGCAGTGGCCCCACCCTCCGGCAATTCTCCGGGCCCCGATGGGCCGAGCGGCCGTGGTTTCTGGCCAATTGTTGTGCCGTGAAATGGACATGGTCCCACACAGCAGGACCTGGCTGGTAGGCCAGCTGGTGCGGTCCTCGGCGGAGCGCGCGGGGGGGGGGGGGGGGGGGGGTGGAATCGGACCGGGGAAGGGGGCCCCACGGTGGCCTGGCCCACGATCGGGGCCCACCGATCTGCGGGCAGGCCTGTGCCGTGGGGGCATTAGTTCCTTCTGCGCCGGCCTCTGTAGGGCTTTGCCAAGGCCGGCGCAGAGGAGACACCCTCTGCGCATGCGCAAGAATACATCGGCCAGTCTGCGCATGCGCGGAACCACGCCAGCAGTTCTGCGCATGCACTAACTCGCGCCGGCCCTTCAACGCCGGTTGGCATGGCGCCAATCCCTCCAGCACCGGCCTAGCCCCTGGAAGTGTGGAGGATTCCGCAACTTCGGGTTGGCCCAACGCCAGAGTGGTTCGCGCCATTTTTTTACGCCGGCATCGGGCCATTGGGGGATTCAGGAGAATCCCGCCCATATCTCTGGAGTGGGGCTTGAACCCACAACTCTGACTCAAAGAACAGAGCACAGCTGACAAATAGTCCAGTTGGTGACCTGTTTCAGAACTGGGAGGCAGCTTTTGTCTTTCCACAGTCTGCCAGAAATGTCATAAGTTTTATTTACACATGACTTCTAATTTTGAGTGTGTTTCCATGGCTATCATCATTCACATTTTTAAGTTTAGTTAGTGCTTCCTCAATGTTTTGTCAGAGGAAAACTTCAGCAAAGTATTGACTGACTAACTATCATCCCGCAGAGTGACATTTATTGTCGCATTTGACTAGTGACAAAATTACAGTAGAAATGGTATCATTTAATGAGAATGTGTGCTTTTGTTTAGGCAGAGAGCTAAATGATTTAAAAGGGGTCATTCTATTCTACTTCTGGGTCTCTTAAAGCCCCGAGCAAAGTTCTATTCAGGAAGGCCAAGAAATGGACCCGTCTTGAGGAAGCCGTTGTCTTCAATCCTTTTCAACCAATCTACCTTTCGGGAACTTGATTACAAGAAGGTACAGATCTCTTGAAGGTTGTAACTATCCATTTGTCCGAAATTCGATTAGACCATTTACTCCACAGCCAAGAACAAAATTGCAGAGGACAGCTTTCCAAGGCATTTGGAAATTTACCCGTGCAGCAGTTTAAAAGCTTTATGTAACCAGGGCCATTAGCCTGTTTCTGATATTACCAGTAACAGCAAAGTTGAGGGATGGCTGTGAAAGTCTGTTTAGTTAAGTGAATCTTCAGTGACTGCACCTTGAGCTGCAACAAGTGGAATCTCAGCTGGACAAAACAGCCTGCCTCATAATCAGAGTAATGACAGGGTAAACTCCAGCCGACCTTTTCCTCACGATTACTGCTCATTTTGAGTTGGATTGTCGGCAGACAGCAGGAAGACCTAGCTTCAAACCCTCATCAGCCCAAAACGTCCCTCCCCCTCCCCCCACCCCACCAAAAATGTGGTTGTCCCACAACCATGCCACACTGCTGCCCGCACTATGTAAAGTAGAATTGAATGTAAGCTTGATGTTCAATGTTGCATTTCCTCCTGCTGCCATCCACGGGGCATACCCCAAACCAATTCATGTGTAAAAGAGCTGGAGCTGGTTGCTAGGCAGTAGTAGCCAGGCAGAGCACGAGTGATGGCCATTTTGTTCTGAGAGTCTTCCTATCTATATTTTCTGCAGAATCCAACGGAAGAGATACAGGAACGCACGGCAGGATCAACTAAGTTTTATTTCGGTATGCACAATAACTAATAAGCAAACAACTCCTCTCCCCGAAGGACTATCCTCTCCGAACTGCAGCCAGGTCGGGGTTTTTATACTGACAGGTTCCCCCTTGTTAAGGGGAAACCCCGCCCCCAATTACCTGCGGAGTTTATACTCTGAGGTAAATGCGGGGAATCGAATTGAGCATAGTCTGTGGCCCAAGAGGGGGTCGTAACATTTTCTTCATTCATTCATGAGATTTGAACATCATTGGTGCAGTAAATCGCCATTTTAAGAGACCATGCATCAAAAGCTCATGTGATCTGATCGGCCTCTGGGGGACAGGCGTGGAGACGTCAGTGCAAAATATGGGGCGGGATTCATCGAGCCTCCACGTCGAAATCGCGATCGGCGGGGGTGGGGGGGGGGGGGGGGGGGGAGGGCGCAAAGAATGGGTCCGACTCTGCTCCTGCGATTCTCCGGTCCCCGGTCAGCGCGGCGCCGGTCGGAGGCCATTGAAAGAGTCCCCTGCGGCGATTCACCGAGTACAGCTGCCCGAGTTCCCAATGGTGTGGTTCTCTCATGGTTCCACCCAGCGGGAGCTCCTGGTGGGGGCGGGGGGATCATTCACGGGGGGGGGGGCCTCCAGGCCACCGATCGGGGGCCACCAATCCACGGTCGCACGCAATCTGTGGGGGAGCTATCTTCTTGGTGCAGGTCCTCGGTGTGGGTCGGCCATGTCTCTACGGGGCAGCCGACGCAGGTCGCCACCATGTGCATGCGCGGATCCCCGACCGGAAGTGCCGGGCCCCGTATCAGCAGCTGGAGCTGCTGATCCGGGGCCCAGCTAGCCACTTGAAAATCGGAGAATCACCCTGGACTTTCTCCAGGTAAGTCCAGAGTGATTTGCGTGCGTTTTTCAAGGGCGTGGGGACATAGCCCCATTATTGGAGAATCCCGCTCATGGGCTTTTGCAGCCAGTTCTGATGCTAGTGATGAAGACTTTTTGCTCTCTTTATAGTTTGTTGTTAATAACCCTTCATTGTTTGTTAGCCAATGGGAGGTCGCCTATCATTTCATTTGCTACATTGGTGATCAGGACAAACAGAGGACGTGATCGAATGGAAAAGTTTCTAAGTGTTGAAGTGAGCCGGAAATGCTGGGTCCTTCCCCACAGCCGACCACGAGTCAGAGATGCCAACCTGGCCCGATTGATGGACGCAGTCGAGTCCAGAGGGGATACCCTGTTCCCCTGAGGGGCTCGGAGGGTCAGCCACAGGTCAGCCAGTGCCGGCGGGAAGGCAGCGGCAGCAAACATCAGCTCGGGGAGTGTCACCAGAAGGACTGCTACCCAGTGCCGCAAGAAACTCAACAACCTCCACTGGGCCACATGGGTGAGTTAGCCCCTGGCACCCCCAACAACCTTGCACTTGGCACCCCCCCCCCCCCCCCAGCACAATACCTCGACTTGCCCCAGCAAACCCTGGCATCAACCATCACACACCCCCATGCCCAGCAGTGGTGCACCCGCCTGTCCCCTCCCATGGCCCACCAACCCCCCAGATTACCTGTTATGCATTGGTTGTTCAAGCCAGGATGATGATTCTTTCCTCCAACTGACCGCATGTTCATTCTTCCGCAAGGTCTCCAGCCAGTGGTGCCAGCAAGTGGTGCCAGCCCCCCCCCCCCCCCCCCCCCCCCCCCCCTCCCGGCATCCATGAGAACACCTCAGAGGAGAGCTCAGAGGATGCTACCATCATTGCATCACAACTGTCATCCTCACCCTCCACCAGCGCAGAGACGCACACCTCAGTTGGTGACGTTAGTGGACAGGCTTCTGGGGCACAATCTGGTCAGCACCACACGGTTGCAGATACGCATCAGGCGGTGGCAGCAGTCGAAAATCAGCTGGATCCTAGGACCTATCTGAGTCCCAGTCAGACGCTGAACCTCTGGAACAGGCTATCCCGGAGCTGATGCAGTCGATAGGGTGCAGCCGTGAGATTCAGAGAGAAATGTCTGCGACATCCCAGCGGGTCCATAGTAAGGGCAGCGGCTCTCTGGTGATCTCGGGTCGACTGCCCACTATTGAAGATGGTGACTCATTTCCTTGGATCCCCACAGCAGTCATTGGCACTAGCTTCACATTTAGGTGCAGTATTTGGAATTCTCTTTCTGTGCTAATGAAATAGAGGGGGAGACAGGATGAAAGTTATTTTGCTGACTGCATGTGGGACCTAGATGTGTAACTTGATCCAAAGTTTAACGTCCTCGGATGCTCCCGACACAAAGACATTTGCAGAGCTCATTGAGCTAGCAAAGGGGTATTACCATCCTCAGCCCTCCCTAATATTACTGCTTAGATTTGGTGTTGATGAGGTTTTCTGAGGCCACCATGCCTAGAAAATATAGCCCTTTTGGCCACAGTTCTCCCAGTTATTTCCTCTCCAAGGTTTTGGTGCAAGGTTTTGGAGCTTTGATATGAGCTTGGCTGTGATTATGCTGTTGAAGGCTGAGTTGTAGTCAATAAATAGGAGTCTGATGTCAGGGTCCTTGTTGTCGCGATGCTCTAGGGATGAGTGTAGGGCCAGGGAAATGGACTGGTTGCGGCGGTATGTGAATTGCAGTGGAGCAAGGCATTCTGGAAGTATGGAGGTGATGTGTCTCATGACCAACCTCTCGAAACACTTCATTACGACTGATGTCAGGACCACTGGAGGGTAGTGATTGAGACACGTTGCCTGGTTCTTCTTTGGCACCGCAAATTCTTTGACAATTGAATGTGTACTCAACATGGCCGAGAAGTATGTGGCAAACAGAGTTGGAGCCAATGGGCACGATTCTCCGCTCCCGCGCGGCATCGGGAAGGCCGTCGTGAACTCGGCCGAGTTCACATCCTATTCCCCCCCCCCCCCCAAGGGGGCTAGGAGTGGCGTGAGAAACTCGGCCGTCGGGCCTTGACGCTTGCGTCAAAGCGGCTCGCCGAGAATGACCTGACGGCGGCGCCTAAGTGACGTCAGCCGTGCATGTGCAGCACATGGCGGCTTGATCTTGCGGGGCGGCGGAGGGGAAAGAGTGCGTCTCTTAGAGACGCCAGCCCGACGATCGGTGGGCACCAATCGCGGGCTAGTCCCCTTCCGAGCACGGCCGTGGTGCTCGATCCCCTCTCCACCCCCCACAGGCCCCAAACTTACCTTTTGCGCTATGTTCATGCCGGCAGCGACCAGGTGTGGTTGCCGCCGGCATGAACAGGTCGGGAACGTCAGGCCGCTCGGGCCGGAGAATCGCCGGTCGCCGTGAAAATCAGCGAGCGGCGATTCCGCAACACGCCATTTTGGGGGGGGTGGGAGAATCACGGGGGGTACCAGGGCGGCGTGTCGTGATCCGCCCGGCCCTCCCGCGATTCTCCCACCCGGCGAGGGGAGCGGAGAATCGCGCCCAATATCTTGCTTGGTGCCATTGGTGGCAGGAAAGGTATCCGATGACATACCACTTTGCATCACACTGGCCATCATCCCATCGTACAACAAGCAAATGATACTGATCATCTTTTTAGGACATCCATATTTGCACAGAACCATCCCAGTTTACTGTATCAAAAGTGTCGGTCAGGTCAATGAACACCATGCAGAGGTTTTTATTCTGTCTATGGGACTTTTCTTGAACATGTTGCAAAGATCCCACCTCTTGTTCCCCACCCTGCACAAAACTGCACCATGATTCTGGGTACACAGAACTGTGGTGATATGCCTGTGAATAATATTACATGCACTCAGCGGTGCGACCTCCCACCAGCAGGTGGTGTCAGACACCAATCATGTGGCATCCGGCCACAGGCAGAAGGTTGTAAGATGTACATCAGGATAGGCTCACATAAGATAGTTCCAGGAGAGTATAATGTAACTCTATGATAACTTGGTCTGTAGAGCAACTCTGATTGTTACTTTACCACATGTACATCAATAAATCATCATTCTGGTTAAGTCATCAGCAGTTCTGTAGAATACTTGCAACGGTAAGATCACGGAACACCAGCAAGAACCAGTTAGGTAGGTGACAATCTGATTGAATATCCCTTGTACGAATATTTCCAGCGATTGAAAGTATCGTTCCACGTTGATTGTTACAGATGGACCTTCTCCCTCTCTATTTCTCAAGGTGAGTTATGGAGGCATCCTTGTAGTCTTTGGGCACAATACCCTGCTTCCAGATAAGGCAGAAATGACTATTTCCTAACCATATGGGTCCTGCCATACGTGAATACCACGGTGCCAAGGAGCCATAGAGTTTTACAGCATGGAAAGAGGCCCTTTGGTCCATTGTGTCCACACCAGCCATCAAGAACCCTTCCACTTTCATCCCATTATCCAGCACTTGACCAGTAAGCTTGTAAGCTATGGCATTTCAAATGCTCATCTAAACACTTATTAAATATTGTGAGGGTTCCTGCCTCTCCACCCTTTCAGGCAGTGAGTTCCAGATTCCAACCACCCTCTGCGTGAAAAAGCTTTTCCTCAAATCCCCTATAAACCCTTACCTTAAATCTATACTCATTGGTTATTGACCCGCTCCACGAAGGGGAATGTCCACCCTATCTGTGCCCCTCATCATTTTATCCACCTCAATCAGCCTTTCTGCTCCAAGGAAAACAACCCCAGCCTATCCAGTCTCCCTTGACAGCTGAGATAGGTGAGATGCTATCAGCTCCCAGTGACATGACAACAGAAAGCTGCTTTGTGTATGGCCTTTGTGATTGCCAGTGGAGAAGGATCAAAAGCAAGCTCTTCCAGAGTGTGGTGTTGTGGAAGTGACTCAGTGGTATCATTGCACGCTATAGACTGCTGGTTTATGAGATCACTGAACTAGTCTACTCAATGAGAGAGAATCTCACACCTATTTGTTAAGAGCTGATTGCCGTGTGCTGAGAGGACGGCCATCACACTGTTGGTTTAGCGGCCATAGATTGATTTGAGATCTTCGCATAGAGTTTTTAAGTCATTTTTATCGGCAGTTGATTGAAGTTCATCAGCCTTATTTTTCCGCCATCAATCTTAATCTCCTTTAGTCTGGCTGTGCAGCATGTCTTTGCACAACGCTATTTGACATTCCTTGCTGGTGATATCTTGTCAGATAAATAGGCCCAGGAATCTACGACCCTGCGGCGGGTCGGAGAATCCCCGGGGGGGAGGCGCAAATCCTGCCCCGCCACCCCGACGCCAGCTTCCCTATTCTCTGGTGCAGTTTTTCAGGCGCCAGCGGGATTCCCACCACGCCGATTGGGGGCCGTTGACAGCGGCAATTCTCCGGGCCCCGATGGGCCGAGTGGCCAACAGGTTTTGCCCAGTCCTGCCGGCGTGGATTACTCACCTCACACATGGCGGACCGGGCAGGTAAATGTGCGGGGGGCCGTCCTGAGGGGGGGGGAGAGCGAGGGGATCTGACCCCGGGGGTTGCCAACCACGGTGGCCTGGCCCGCAATCGGGGCCTACCGATTGGCGGGCGGGCTGGTTCTGAGGGGGCCTACTTTACTCTGTGCCCTGTAGTGCGCCACAATATTGCCCGGGGGCCGGCGCGGAGACGAGAACCCCCGTACATGCGCGGAAATACACTGGCCGTTCCGCGCATACGCAAAATCATGCCGGTAGTTCCGCTGGTGCGGGCCGTTCCCCGCCGGCTGGAGCAGCGGATATCACTCCGGTGGCAAACTGGGGCCGTTGACACCGGAGTCGTTGACACCGGATTTCCCGCCGGCGTGGGGGCATAGCCCCATTTTTACAGAATCCCGCCCATAAGGTATGTGATCATAGGGCAGCATGGTAGCACAGTGGTTAGCACTGTTGCTTCACAGCGCCAGGGACCCAGGTTTGATTCCCGGCTTGGGTCACCGTCTGTGCGGAATCTGCTCGTTCTCCCCGTGTCTGCGTGGGTTTCCTCCGGGCGCTCCGGTTTCCTCCAACAAGTCCCGAAAGACGTGCTCGTTAGGTGAATTGGACATTCTGAATTCGCCCTCAGTGTACCCGAACAGGCGCTGGAATGTGGCGACGAGGGACTTTTCAAAGTAATTTCATTGCAGTGTTAATGTAAGCCTACTTGTGACAATAAAGATGATTAAATTTAATTAATCATGCCCTTTTTCTAGAATCTTCCCTATGTCTTGGTTGTTGTTGTACAACCAGTCTCCGTGCTTCCGTTTAATGAATCCTAGGACCTCACATGCGTGCTGGAAACAATATGCTTTAACTTTTTCCAAGAATCTTCAACAGCAATACAGCAGGGTTTAGATCGTTTGGAGACTTGGGCGGAGAGATGGCAGATGGAGTTTAATCCGGACAAATGTGAGGTAATGCATTTTGGAAGATCTAATGTAGGTAAGGAATATACAGTGAATGGTAGAACCCTCAAGTGTATTGAAAGTCAGAGAGATCTAGGTGTACAGGTCCACAGGTCACTGAAAGGGGCAACACACGTGGAAAAGGTAGTCAAGAAGGCATACAGCATGCTTGCCTTCATTGGCCTTCATTGGCCGGGGCATTGAATATAAGAATTGGCAAATCATGTTGCACCTTAGTTAGGCCACATTTGGAGTATAGTGTTCAATTCTGGTTGCCACACTACCAGAAAGATGTGGAGGCTCGAGAGAGGGTGCAGAAGAGATTTACCAGGATGTTGTCTGATATGGAGAGCATTAGCTATGAGGAGCGGTTGAATAAACTCTGTTTGTTCTCACTGGAACGACGGAGGTTGAGGGGCGACCTGATAGAGGTCTACAAAATTATGCGAGGCATAGACAGAGTGGATAGTCAGAGGCTTTTCCCCAGGCTAGAGGGGTCAATTACTAGGGGGCATAGGTTTAAGGTGCGAGGGGCACGGTTTAGAATAGATGTACGAGGCAAGTTTTTTACACAGAGGGTAGTGGTTGTCTGGAACTCGATGCCGGAGGAGGTGGTGGAAGCAGGGACGATAGTGACATTTAAGGGGCATCTTGACAAATACATGAATAGGATGGGAATAGAGGGATACGGACCCCGGAAGTGTAGAAGATTGTAGTTTAGTCGGGCAGCATGGTCGGCAGGGGCTTGGAGGGCCGAAGGACCTGTTCCTGTGCTTTTCTTTGTTCTTTGTTGCTCTGTCAGACAGGCATGAGGGATAGGTTTGGCTAGCTGCAGAAGGGCTGCTGGGGCCGGGGGGGGGGGGGGGGGGGGGGGGGGGGGCGGGGGGGGCTGATGGGCGGACGTTGGGGTGGGCTTGAGCCAGAGACCCCAGTTCAGCCGCGTTAACCGCTCCAGAGCCGTACACCCAGCTCTTCCCATCCCATATCTCAGTGCCTCAGTGCTCGCGGGCGACGTGCATCCTGTTGATCATCCCCTGGACACTGACGACGAGCCCGCTGCCCAAGCACCCTGGTGGGCTTGGTCTACATTGAATTTTATGTATTGTGCCAACTGGACATTTGGGCCTCTGTGACGCCGTGGATGCACATGTCCACTGAGGTCTGAGAGATCCCAGACAGATCCCCACTCGGCAGCTGGAAGGACCCTGTCCGTAAAAGGGCCCCAGTTTTTAACTCCCTTCTTGAGAGAACAAATCGCTCCCAACACCAGCGGGCCCGCGGGGCACGAAACGCTGCAGCCTATGCCCCGACTCTGCCCCCTCCCGCCACGTGCGATCCATGAGGGCCGCCATCTTGACAAACCCCCACCATGCGGCCTGCCACGTGCGACTCATGGGGGCCGCCATCTTCCTCGCCATCTTTATACACCCAGAGCTGGGGCACTACCACGGGGGTCTCACTTCCGGCGTGGCTGAGGACACCAGGCCCGGTCCTCCTGAGGAAGCACGTCAGGGGGCACAAAACTGACCCCCTTGTCGAAAAGGTGCGCCTCCTCCATTCCAACCCCCAGTACGCATTCGTGGAGTACCCGGACGGTCGCCAGGACACAGTATCCACATAGAACATAGAACAGTACAGCACAGAACAGGCCTTTCGGCCCTCGATGTTGTGCCGAGCAATGATCACCCTACTTAAACCCACGTAACCCGTAACCCAACAAACCCCCCATTAACCTTACACTACGGGCAATTTAGCATGGCCAATCCACCTAACCCGCACATCTTTGGACTGTGGGAGGAAACCGGAGCACCCGGAGGAAACCCATGCACACACGGGGAGGACGTGCAGACTCCACACAGACAGTGACCCAGCCGGGAATCGAACCTGGGACCCTGGAGCTGTGAAGCATTGATGCTAACCACCATGCTACCGTGAGGCCCCTTTGGGACCTGGCACCCGCTGGATCCAGCCCCCCCTCCACCCCCACTTACCCCGTTTCCTATGCTGCCGCCCCCTCGCGCCCCCGATTCCGCAAGCTCGCCCCACCTGTTCCACGCGCCAGCACCAGCCCGCCCCCAGCGCCTGGTCGAGCCAGAGGTGTATGAAGTTTGGACGAGACCCGCCCCGGAGTCTGCCATCGTACACCAGCTCTCAACACCCACCCAGCCACCGCAAGAGGCTGCAACTCCGGTGCTCCGCAGATCGAAACGAACAATTCGTCCACCGGACAGACTACCTCTGTGAGCCACCACCCCCACCAGACTCAATTTTTTTCACAGGGGTGAATATTGTGAAACAGTGAACATATATATACAGATTTGTGCACTAGTCTCTATCGCTATACTGTGTGCTACATCTCTGTCAACTTAACTGGTGTCTACTTTTCTAGCCTTACGAGCCCTAACAACCTGCCTTGGTGGATCCCCAGGTGCTACATCAGGAGTGGAGGCGGCCGAGGGCAGCACGGTGGCACAGTGGTTAGCACTGCTGTCTCACGGCGCCGAGGACCCAGATTCGAATCCCGGCTCTGGATCACTGTCCATGTGGGGTTTGCACATGCTCCCTGTGTTTGCGTGGGTTTCGCCCCCACAATCCAAAAGATGTGCAGGGTAGGTTGGATTGGCCATGTTAAATTGTCCCTCAATTGGACAAAATGAATTGGGTACTCTAAATTTATTTTTTAAAAGAGTGAAGGCGGCCTGCTGTGATTCCCACCCTGTGACCTGGGCCCCCTTTGGCGGCCGTCTTCCGGGGTGACCAGACCTGGATGGGCCTGGCTGCTGCTTGGGTGTCCCAGGTGGAGTAATGCTGCCCTGTTCTGCCCACTGCCCATCAGATGTGACAGGAACAGAAGGGGAGATACCGAGGCGCTGTGGTGTTCCGGCACCACTTCTGTGCGAGTCTCCGGCAAGGGCCCCATCATCTCCTCCTCCCTCGGGGTGCCCGATGGCCCCCGGGCCACTCCTTGGGATGAGGGTGCATGCGGAACTAATTCCTAAGGCTCCCCCGCCACCTGGGGCTGCCAGTCCTGGAGGCCCAGTCCTGTCTCGACAAGGATCTCGATGCTCGTGGCCATGGGGCACAGGGAGTGGATCACCTCCCTCTGGGACTGTGCCACATTACCCAGTAACTATGCCACCACACTCTGGGCCTGGCTCAGGTTAGCCAGCGCCAGGGCAATGCCGCCGAGGCCTCAGCCATGACCCGTTGTGACTGGGCCATGCTCTGGAGCGCCGCCGCAATGTTCAGATGGCCCTGATACATGACTGCCTGTGACTGACTGTCCTGTCCTGGGCCTCGGCCACTGTCCACACAGAGTGCCCCAGGCTTGGACATCATGAGCCATGGCCAAAACATTTGCCCCCAAAGCCTCTGCTGCGGGCACCACCTATGCGGTGTTGGCCCAAGTGACACACATGGAACCACCTCCTGCCCCTACAGGCGATTGGACTCCTCCAACTGCACCTGCAGGTGATGGATGGGTGCTGGCAACCCCTCATGTAGTCTCTGGCTCTGTGTCTGCATCTCCATTATTGATGGG
This sequence comes from Scyliorhinus canicula, assembly GCF_902713615.1. Lineage (NCBI taxonomy): Eukaryota > Metazoa > Chordata > Chondrichthyes > Carcharhiniformes > Scyliorhinidae > Scyliorhinus > Scyliorhinus canicula. The sequence goes on along the minus strand of NC_052155.1, from coordinate 153,977,482 downwards.
ACCGCCGTTTCCAGAAGCCCAAATATCATCCAGACAGCAGCTAGTCTCTGGGGTCAGGCTGCCCTCTCACAGTCCACCTCCTCGGGGATTCCTACCTCCATCTGCAGCACGTATGTGGTGTGCACCAGATAGGGCACCAGGAGCCGCTTCACTAAAGTGCCTCACTGAGGTGGCTGTGCCTGGAATGGTGGAGGGTGTTGGACACAGCTGTGTCGAGAAGTCAGTATCATCCCCAGGCTGGTGCTCCGGGGTGTCTCGGGCTGCGGGCAGGGGTCAGGAGAAACACCCACCTCATTGGCAGGTGGTCCTGCAAGACACAAGGCATGACGCATGATTGGATTGCGAGTAGGGTGATGCTGTTAGGCGGGGTGCGAGGTAACAGTGGTGGAGGGGTGTGGGGGGGCTGTAGGGGGTTGGGGTGGTAAGGGGGTGGTGATTGTGGAGGGGTGGGGTGGTGGTATGGGGATGGTGAGGGTGGTGACACATGTGCCATGGGGAACCGTAACTTAGCAGGGCCGATGTCGGCCTCCGCCTTGGTGACTGACCCCTCTCCGGACCCACCGACCAGCTCCAGTGCCCGCTGCTCTGCGTTAGTCAGGGGCCGCAGGTCAGGCAGACCCCCTTCAATCTTTTCCTTCTCCCAGTGGTTGCGGGCCGCCTTCTCCTGGGGCGGGGGGAGGGGGCGGAGGAGACAGAAAATGCACAGTGTTGGACAGTCGCATGCATAGAACACAGGGGGTGGGTAGCTGCTGGCCTTTGTGGCGGCCTATATGGGCGCTGCCATGTAATGCATTGCGGGGTGCGCTCGCCCTCAGAGTGGTGGGGGGGAGGAAAAGTGTTAAGGGTGGGTCGGACAGGGGTTGGTGCCATGGGCACAGTGCTGCCTAATCACCCTGACCACCCTGAGGAAGTTCCTGCACTGCGGTCTGGTCCTGACGGTAGGGGCCACGGTGCTCATGCCATCTGCCACCCAGGCCCAGTCCTGGTGTATGGGGGCGGGTGGCAACCTCCTTCCAACCCCAGGGTACAAGGTGTCCCACCTCTCCTCCTCGGCGTCTAGCAGGTCTCCATGCTGCTGTTGGGTGAAAATATTCATGAGTAGACCTTAACATCAGCAAAAGAAGCAATTTATTGTGCAGAGCTCTGGGAGAAAGGTCCTGGACTCTTTCGTCCTGCCAATATACCTTCTCTGATCTGTGGCTTAAAACTGTGTTAATGCACCCTTTCAAAGCAGAATTAGTTTGCATTCTCATTTACATACAGCCAATCAATTCTTCGAGTATCGCAGTTCATACCATATATAGCCATCAATTCTTTACACAGTAGTTTACTTTTTGTCCAATGCATATGTTGCGCACGTGATTACATAAGGTTATGAGTTGCCAGTCATAAGGTCATGAGTTGCCAGTTCTGGCAACGGCTGTGGTCACAGCTGTTTCGACAGCTTAGAATAACAACTCCTGCAGAAATGGAGCACTGGTCATCATTGACCCATTGTCTTTGGAGGATACATCTGTTAGAGTCACTCTTAGTCCAAAGTTCACTGTCTCAGCAGAAAAACACCATGTTGCAACTTAAAAGCAATCATTAATTCATATCCCAGCAGAAAGTTTACACCAACACTGCTATCCTGTTGGCTGGGATGAGTGTGTGTGGGGAGTGGAGTATTAATATGTGGCTGCAGCTTGTCAGCCTCTCGAGTGTCAACCCCATCTCCGGCGTTTCCAACACCGTTTTTCATTGGAATCGCTCGTGTTCCACGTGGCACCAGTGCGAGTCCATTAATGGTTAATGAATTGGTCCAGGAGCGGCGCAAATTTTGCTATCGTAGAACACCATCGATTCTGTCCCGACGTCAGCACGTAGTGTATGAAACGGCAAATCCAGCCCTCATATTTTTAAACTGTGTCCCCTAGCTCTAGTATCTATCGCAAGAGGAAACATTCTGTCACCATCCACCTTGTCAAGTCCCCTGAGGATCTATTATATCTCAATAAAACCACCTCACATTCTTCTAAAGTCCAATGGATGCAGGACCATCGTGTTTAACCTCTCCCTTGAAGATAACCCTTCCAATCCCTAGTATCAGCCCAGTGAACCTTCTCTGAACTGCTTCCAAAGCATGTGTATCTTGTCTTAAACAAGGAGACTAAAACTGTACACAGTACTCAAGATGTGGTCCTACAGGTCCCCTGTACAACTGTAGCAAAACATCCCTAGTGGGCAGCACGGTAGCATGGCGGTTAGCATAAATGCTTCACAGCTCCAGGGTCCCAGGTTCGATTCCCGGCTGGGTCACTGTCTGTGCGGAGTCTGCACGTCCTCCCCGTGTGTGCATGGGTTTCCTCCGGGTGCTCCGGTTTCCTCCCACAGTCCAAAGATGTGCGGGTTAGGTGGATTGGCCATGCTAAATTGCCCGTAGTGTCCTAAAAAGTAAGGTTAAGGGGGAGGGGGGGGAGGGGGAGGGGAGGGGGGGGGGAGGGGGGGGAGGGGGGGGGGAGGGGGGGGGGGAGGGGGGGGAGGGGGGGGGGAGGGGGGGGGGGGTGTTGGGTTACGGGTATAGGGTGGATGCGTGGGTTTGAGTAGGGTGATCATGGCTCGGCACAACATCGAGGGCCGAAGGGCCTGTTCTGTGCTGTACTGTTCTATGTTCTATGTACTTTTATATTACATTCCCCTTGCAATAAACAGCATTCCATTTGCTTTCCTAATAACTTGCTGGACCTGCATACAAGCTTTTTCATTTTTAAATACCTGCAGAAACACCGACTATCTATCTTTTCTATTTCTAGCTAGATGTGCCTTGCACTCTAATTTTACAATTCCTATTAATCTTTTAATCATTCTTTGTTCTTTATATTCTGCCCAATCTTCTGATCTGTTGCTCATCTTTACAGAATGATATGTCTTTTTTCTTTTGTCTTGATACTAGCTTTAACTTCCTTAGTTAGCCATGGATGGTGCGTCCTTCCCTTCGAGCGTTTCTTTCTCCCTGGAATGTATAATTTCTGAACATTCTGAAATATCTCCTTAAATGCCTGAGGTTTGACGTTGTGCCAAAGTACTTTAGATTTTATTTTCAAAGACACAATACTCCTGACAAGCCGATGATCCCAGATCAGGAATCTGTATCTCTAAGGGAGCAGGTACCGTACATGTCCTTGAGCTCTCTCTGTTGTACAGTAACATAGCCCAAAATGTGCCAGTGCATGGATCTGGGGTACATCCATGTTGTTTTCAGTTTGTCTGCTTGCTGGAAGACTGTATTTGTGATGGTTAGGTCTAACCTGCTGCACCTAGATAGAAGGAACTGGCCGCTGGAGTATGCTCTGCCAGTACCATGGTGTCCTAGTACTTCTCTCCATGTATTACAGTCTGTACCCACTCTGTCATTGCAATAACACGGCCACTGTATCATTGCAATCACCAAGCATTTTGAGTTCGCCCTGTTGGGTTATTCCTCTGTTTATCCCGCTGAGGTTATCATAGGCTTCTTTGTCCTCGCCTGTATATTGTTAAAACATAGATTCTAATGAGAGTTGCATGCTGGCTACAGGCAAGAATTAAGAAAAGAGTCCACTGCTGATCCCTGTAGGAAGTGAGTCAAGCTTGTATGCTAGTTCAGATTGAATGGCAAAGCCCATGCCCTACTGGGCAGCACGGTAGCATGGTGGTTAGCATAAATGCTTCACAGCTCCAGGGTCCCAGGTTCGATTCCTGGCTGGGTCACTGTCTGTGCGGAGTCTGCACGTCCTCCCCGTGTGTGCGTGGGTTTGCTCCGGGTGCTCCGGTTTCCTCCCACAGTCCAAAGATGTGCGGGTTAGGTGGATTGGCCATGCTAAATTGCCCGTAGTGTCCTAAAAAGTAAGGTTAAGGGGGGGGGGGGGGTTGTTGGGTTACGGTTATAGGGTGGATACGTGGGTTTGAGTAGGGTGATCATGGCTCGGCACAACATCGAGGGCCGAAGGGCCTGTCCTGTGCTGTACTGTTCTATGTTCTATGTTTGACTGCCAAGGTTAGTCCTTAGACTTGCAAATCCAATAGGGTGTCTAGCCTGCACCAATCTTCCCAAGTTGAGGCTCTTCAGTGAACTTTGTTTCTCTTTTGTCCTCTATGTCAATGTTGTACCTGCTCAGCTTTCCGGCTATGAGGGCTGCTCTGTGCTCTTGTCTTGCATAGTTGTTGTTACGGCATCCTGGGCTAGTGCGCAGCCAATTTCAGCCCCACAGGCCCTGGAATCCCAATACAAGTGAATTAACCAATAATTAATTTATAGTTTCTGAGATCTTTGCCCCCTGATTGCTTTAATGACTTAATGGCCGCAGATTTGTAAGTGAAGTAAATCTGTTTATATATAACAAAAATAGAGACAAGAAATGCAATACTTATAATAGAATAATGGCCAGCTAATCTACTACTCCCTCCTTTTACTGTCCCATCCTCTACCCAAACATACACAAGACAGACACGTACAGAGGAAGGGAAAGGGTTAAAATCATAGTGATTAAAATGGAAAAAAGAGAGATGAGTGATCTGGTTTCTGATATTGAAGTTGTTGTAGCTGGCTATCCTTTCTCGACATGGAGTGTTTGAAGCCACCAGTTGGATTACTAACGAGGATCTTCTGACAAATGCATTCAGTCAGAACTCCCAGGCTGTAGGATCTCCTCTGGGGAGTCACTTTCACTTTTATTATCCTGGGCCTTCACTCAAATGAACAGCCCCTCAGGCTTGTTTAATTCTTACTTGGTTATCAACTCCACCAGAATGACCAACAGCTTGTCTGAGAAAAGAACACAGTTCCGCACACAAGAGTTTAACGTTTTTTTTAAACAACTGACCCACCTGCAGCTGCTGGTTGACTGGAACTTCCTGCAGCTCAATCTGCCGTGCAAAGAGAAGGGTCTTTGCTTTGGGTCTTTAGACAGAGGCCATCAGGCAAGAGATAGAGAGGTCAGGGCTTTGACCCTCCAACTTCTGATCAAACCAAAACTAAACTCCAGATCAAGCCATCCTGTCCTTGGCAGACTATTCCAGAATGATCAGCACTAATCAGCATACATTATCAGGTAAGAATCTGGCAAAGTAAACAGCTCACTGGCCACCAGCCAAGTCCATCAAGATGCCTCATCACAGTTGTCAGACCAAACAGCACATCCTGCTGGGGAATTCCTGTTTTAAAATTAAAGGTGAAGTCTACCTTAAAGGCATAAGTCTCCTTAATTGTCCAGGTACAGAAATTGGAATAACAGAATAACAGAAATTGAAAGGAAAAACAAGGGACAGACAGGGAATAACAGTAGGATCTGTAGATTATCCAGCAGTGTTGTGACATTACATGAACCGAGCTTGATATGATGGCCAGCAGACTTGTTCTTCACATTTCGACCAGGGTGAATGAATGATCAGCCAGGAGGAGTAACCCGGCAGGATCAGGGAGGTCTGGTTGTGTTTAGGATTTTGTTTCTTCCCCTTCTTCAGGTTGATGTCGAGATGCCGGCGTTGGGCTGGGGTGGGCACAGTAAGAAGTCTTACAACACCAGTTTAGAGTCCAACAGATTTGCTTCCACTCACCTAGCTTTCAGAGTGAAGCTCCTTCCTCAGGTGAATGAAGAGGTGGATTCCATAACCACATATATAGACAAATTCAATGATGCAAGATGATATAATTCATACCTCATTAACCTGTGATTATCCCTCTCTCCAGACGCACCACCTGGATCTGTAAAGACGTAATTAACTGCAAAGACTTGCATTCAAAGTATCATCCTGCATCATTGAATTTGTCTATATATGTGGGCTCTGCGCTCTGAAAGCTAATGATTCTAAACAAATTTGTTGGACCTTAACCTGGTGTTGTAAGACTTCTTACTGTTCTTCAGATTGGGAAGAGCAACGGTGTACCTTAAAAAATCTGCACTGTCGCCTCAGGAGGCTACAAACTCACATCTTCCCCAAACTGTGGAGAGCAGTCATCAGTCAGAGGCTGTCTGTGTGCAGGGTTATGACTGCAAACTACCAGATGAATCGTCTACCTGTCCTCCTTCTCACTTCCCCATCATCACAGAGCCTGGTTTGTCTGGTGTTTTGGTTGCTGAACAACCAGCACATTGAGTATATTTAAGTGATATAGAATATTGCAAAGATTAATGGTGTGCCAAAAGACAGAGAGAATGTTGTAAACCAGCAAAGAATCGCCAATTCTGGGATGGAAGGGCATCTCATTAGTGTTTAGAAGAGTGAGGCATGTGGTACTGAAAACAGGCTGGGAAGATACACAAAGGCCAGGAACAGTAACTGCCTCATGAGACCCTGGCTGGAATCGATACTGGCCATCTGCAAAAAGCACTCAAGTCAAAACATAAACCTGTTATTGCTATATGGATTTTCTGATTACCCACTCCCAAGCCCATGAATATGTAACAAACGTCCAGATACAGGTGATCAACTTTGCAGCAGGACGAAGGACAGACAGAAGAAGCCATCAGACTCCTTAAGGAGCTGATGGCTGGTCAGACAAGGGGAGTTTCAGAGGACAATGGGTCTTGATTGAACCACCACGGATAAACAGGAGTATCCTGTCCTTCTCATTAACAAGTTGGGGTCTGGCTCGGACAATGGGCAATGGTGGCCGTATACATATGACTCAATCCAAGCTTCCCAGTATAAAGAAAGCAGCATCGAACAGATCTTGAGCGAGAACCTGGGAGTTCCCCAGGCACAACCATTGCATGAAAAAAGGACCCTGGGTTTCAAACCCAGAGAAGACATCAACATTGAGTGATCGTAGCCTGTCAGCCCCCTTTACTAAGTGCGGGTAAAACCCAAAGCTTAGCCGTGAGTCTGAGTCAAATTTTCTTGAGTAATAGAATTGAATAAAATTGCATTAAACTGTGAACCTTTCTTGTCCTTTGTTCATCTCGCAAATAAGGGCATCTGAGTAAAACATAAGAACATAAGAACTAGGAGCAGGAGTAGGCCATACGGCCCCTCGAGCCTGCTCCACCATTCAATGAGATCATGGCTGATCATTTGTGGACTCAGCTCCACTTTCCGGCCTGAACACCATAACCCTTAATCCCTTTATTCTTCAAAAAACTATCTATCTTTACCTTAAAAACATTTAATGAAGGAGCCTCAACTGCTTCACTGGGCAAGGAATTCCATAGATTCACAACCCTTTGGGTGAAGAAGTTCCTCCTAAACTCAGTCCTAAATCTACTTCCCCTTATTTTGAGGCTATGCCCCCTAGTTCTGCTTTCACCCGCCAGTGGAAACAACCTGCCCGCATCTATCCTGTCTATTCCCTTCATAATTTTATATGTTTCTATAAGATCCCCCCTCATCCTTCCAAATTTCAACGAGTACAGTCCCAGTCTACTCAACCTCTCCTCGTAATCCAACCCCTTCAGCTCTGGGATTAACCGAGTGAATCTCCTCTGCACACCCTCCAGTGCCAGTATGTCCTTTCTCAAGTAAGGAGACCAAAACTGAACACAATACTCCAGGTGTGGCCTCACTGACACTTTATACAATTGCAGCATAACCTCCCTAGTCTTAAACTCCATCCCTCTAGCAATGAAGGACAACATTCCATTTGCCTTCTTAATCACCTGTTGCACCTGTAAACCAACTTTCTGTGCCTCATGCACTAGCACACCCAGGTCTCTCTGCACAGCAGCATGCTTTAATATTTTATCATTTAAATAATAATCCCGTTTGCTGTTATTCCTACCAAAATGGATAACCTCACATTTGTCAACATTGTATTACATATGCCAGACCCTAGCCCATTCACTTAACCTATCCAAATCCCTCTGCAGACTTACAGTAACCTCTGCACTTTTTGCTTTACCACTCATTTTAGTGTCATCTGCAAACTTGGACACATTGCCCTTGGTCTCCAACTCCAAATCATCTACATAAATTGTGAACAATTGTGGGCCCAACATTGATCCCTGAGGGACACCACTAGCTACTGATTGCCAACCAGAGAAACACCCATTAATCCCCACTCTTTGCTTTCTATTAATTAACCAATCCTCTATCCATGCTAGTACTTTACCCTTAATGTCATGCATCTCTATCTTATGCAGCAACCTTTTGTGTGGCACCTTGTCAAAGGCTTTCTGGAAATCCAGATATACCACATCCATTGGCTCCCCGTTATCTACTGCACTGGTAATTTCCTCAAAAAATTCCACTAAATTAGTTAGGCACGACCTGCCCTTTATGAACCCATGCTGCGCTGCCCAATGGGACAATTTCTATCCAGATGCCTCGCTATTTCTTCTTTCATGATAGATTCCAGCATCTTCCCTACTACCGAAGTTAAGCTCACTGGCCTATAATTACCCGCTCTCTGCCTACCTCCTTTTTTAAACACTGGTGTCACATTTGCTCATTTCCAATCCACCGGGACCACCCCAGAGTCTAGTGAATTTTGGTAAATCATCACTAGTGCATCTGCAATTTCCCTAGCCATCTCTTTTAGCACTCTGGGGTGCATTCCATCAGGGCCATGAGACTTGTCTACCTTTAGCCCCATTAGCTTTCCCATCACTATCTCCTTAGTGATAACAATCCTCTCAATCCTCACCTGTCACAGTCTCATCTCTATCAGTCACTGGCATGTTATTTGTGTCTTCCACTGTGAAGACCGACCCAAAAAACCTGTTCAGTTCCTCAGCTATTTCCTCATCTCCCATTATTAAATCTCCCTTCTCATCCTCTAAAGGACAAATATTTACCTTAGCCACTCTTTTTTGTTTTATATTCTGAGCAAGTTTACTCTCATACTCTATCTTACTCTTCTTTATAGCTTTTTTAGTAGCTGTCTGTTGCCCCCTAAAGATTTCCCAGTCCTCTGGTCTCCCACCAGTCTTTGCCACTTTGGACGCGTTTTCCTTCAATTTGATACTCTCCCTTATTTCCTTAGATATCCACGGTCGATTTTCCCTCTTTCTACCGTCCTTCCTTTTTGGTGGTATAAATCTTTGCTGAGCACTGTGAAAAATCGCTTGGAAGGTTCTCTACTGTTCCTCAACTGTTCCACCATAAAGTCTTTGCTCCCAGTCTACCTTAGCTAGTTCTTCTCTCATCCCATTGTAATCTCCTTTGTTTAAACACAAAACACTAGTATATGATTTTACCTTCTCACCCTCCATCTGTATTTTAAATTCCACCATATTGTGATCGCTCCTTCCGAGAGGATCCCTAACTATGAGATCATGAATCAATCCTTTCTCATTACACAGGACAAGATCTAGGACCGCTTGTTCCCTCGTATGTTCCATTACATACTGTTCTAGGAAACTATCGCGGATACATTCTATAAACTCCTCCTCAAGGTTGCCTTGACCGACCTGGTTAAACCAATCGACCTGTAGATTAAAATCCCCCATGATAACTGCTGTACCATTTCTACATGCATCAGTTATTTCTTTGTTTATTGCTTGCCCCACCATAACGTTACTATTTGGTGGCCGATAGACTACTCCTATCAGTGACTTTTTCGCCTTACTATTCCTGATTTCTACCCAAATAGATTCAACCTTATCCTCCATAGCACCAATGTCATCCCTTACTATTGCCCGGATGTCATCCTTAAATAACAGAGCTGCACCACCTCTCTTACCATCCACTCTGTCCTTCCGAATAGTTTGATACCCTCGGATATTTAACTTCCAGTCGTGACCATCCTTTAACTATGTTTCAGTAATGGCCACTAAATCATAATCATTCACGACGATTTGCGCCATCAACTCATTTACTTTATTCCGAATACTACGAGCATTGAGGTAAAATACACTTATGTTGGTTTTCTTACCTCTGTTTTGAATCTTAACATCTCCAGTTTTATTCCTTTTAGTATTACTGGGCCTATTCACTAAGCTCCCCTCAGTCACTGTACCTTGTACTGTCGCCCTTTTTGATTTTTGACTATGGCTTCTCTGCCTTGCACTTTCCCCCTTACTTCCTTTTGCTTCTGTCCCTGTTTTACTACCTTCCAACTTCCTGCATCGGTTCCCATCCCCCTGCCACATTAGTTTAAACCCTCCCAAACAGCTCTAGGACATCGGTTCCAGTCCTGCCCAGGTGCAGACCATCTGGTTTGTACTGGTCCCACCTCCCCCAGAACTGGTCCCAATGCCCCAGGAATTTGAATCCCTCCCTCTTGCACCATCTCTCGAGCCACGCATTCATCCTATCTATCCTGACATTCCTACTCTGACTAGCTCGTGGCACTGGTAGCAATCCTGAGATTACTACCTTTGAGGTCCTACTTTTTAGTTTAACTCCTAACTCCCTGAATTCATGTTGTAGGACCTCATCCCGTTTTTTACCTATATTGTTGGTGCCTATGTGCACCACGACAGCTGGCTGTTCACCCTCCCCCCCCCCCCCCCCCCCCCCAGAATGTCCTGCAGCCGCTCCGAGACATCCTTGACCCTTGCACCAGGGAGGCAACATACCATCCTGGAGTCTCGATTGCATCCACAGAACCGCCTGTCTATTCCCCTTACGATTGAGTCCCCTATCACTATAGCCCTGCCATTTTTCTTCCTGCCCTGCTGCGCAGCAGAGCCAGCCACGGTGCCATGAACCTTGCTGCTGCTGCCTTCCCCTGGTGAGCCATCTCCCCCAACAGTATCCAAAGCGGTATATCTGTTTTGCAGGGAGATGACCGCAGGGGACACCTGCACTGCCTTTCTACTCTTACCGTCTTTTGGTCACCCATTTTCTATCTCCCTCAGTAACTTTCACCTGCGGTGTGACCAACTCGCTATACGTGCTATCCACGACCTCCTCAGCATCGCGGATGCTCCAAAGTGAGTCCATCCGCAGCTCCAGAGCCGTCAAGCGGTCTAACAGGAGCTGCAACTGAACACACTTCTTGCACGTGAAAGAGCCAGGGACAGTGGACGTGTCCCTGAGCTCCCACATCACACACGAGGAGCATGACACGGGTCTAGGATCTCCTACCCTGTCTTAAACCTTAGGTAAACTTATACAACTACAATTTCAAAAAATGAAAGAAAAATAAATAAATTAGATAATGAAAAGAAAAACTACTTACCAGTCAGTTACCAGAGTTAAAAAGCACCTCCTCCCCACCCAGCTTCGAATTCCCACCTAGCTTCAAATTCCCAAACTCACTCTTGATTGTGCCTCACTCTGGCTGTGTCTTCTCTGGCTCACTGGGAGAACTCACCCAGGGTCTCAGATGCTCCCTAGTTCTCTCCCTGCAGATTAAAAGTTACAGGCCTGAAGAAAGAGAGAGAACAAAACAGTAGAGAAAAAGCACCTTCTCCCACTCTGCACCAAATTACCTCACTGCACCAAATTACCAAGTTCCAACTTCCTACACTGGATGTGCCTCACTCCGGCTGTGCCTTCTCGACTTGCGCAAAACTTTTGAGTAAGTAAACTGGTCGAACATATCAGAGGTTTTAAAGGTACAACAGGTGATCTTATTGAAATATATTAGATTCTGAAGGGGATTGGAAGGGTCGATGCTGGGAGGATGTTTCATCTCATGAGGAGACAGGGGCACAGTTTATTAATAATAATAGGTCTCCCTCCCATTCAAGATGGAGGTGAGGAGGAATTACTTTCATAGAATCATAGAATTTACAGTGCAGAAGGAGGCCATTCAACCCATCAAGTCTGCACCGGCCCTTGGAAAGAGCACCCTACTTAAGCCCCACGCCTCCACCCTATCCCCCTTTATCCTCGTAACCCAGTGACCCCACCCACCCTCTTTGGACACCAAGGGCAATTTAGAATGGCCAATCCACCTAACCTGCACATCTTTGGACTGTGGGAGGAAACCGGAGCACCCGGACGAAGCCCACGCAGACACGGGGAGAACGTGCAGACTCCACACAGACAGTGACCCAAGCCGGGAATCGAACCTGGGACTCTGGAACTGTGAAGCAACTGTGCTAACCACTATGCTACCGTGCTGCCCTAATGACTCTTCCACAGAGATCCATGGAGGCTGGATCATTGAATATATTCAAGACTGAGTTCAATAGATTTGCCACGGGAAGCTTGGATTAAGTCATATGTATACGTCCACCATGGGAGTCAAGGATTATGGGTGGGAGGCAGGAAAGTGGAGTTAAGAGCCCAATGAAGATCAGCCATGAAGTTATCGAATGGCAGAGCAGTTTCTTAGTTCTTATGATTTTATGCCTGAGATTGCCGGTTTGGAAGATGCTGTCGAAAGAAATATGGTTGGTTTTGGCAGTGCATCCTTTAGATGGTGCAGCTACTGTTTAGAAAACACTCTGCGAACTGTTCTTCAAGCTATCTCCCCACCTCAGCCTGTCCCTTGCTCTTTACACCAAATTATTCTGCATAGACTCCATTGGTCATTCAGGATTTTTTTAATGAATTAATTTACCAGGCCATTTCTGCTGCTGTTTCACATGGGACTTCCCCCTTGGTGCCCACAGATGCTATTTCCTTTCAAACTCATCCTTGTCGCTCCCTCGGTGACAGACGTCTGATGTTACTTTCGAATGGGAGCCATGAGAGTCTGAAATGACCTTTATTGTTGGCAGCTGAGGTCCAGGAAGGGCCTTCTCCCAGGCTGTGTCCCCTCTGCTGCAGTAGGAAGAGCATGCCTCTGGCTACCCTATCCCTCTTGTGCAGGCATCTGAGGTGGTGGTGAAATTTGTGGGCCATGGATCTTGAAGCTGCTATCCATCTGCGCTGGCTTTAGTTATGAGTTTAAGTGCAAATACTTTGTCAAGACGACAGTCCGCCTTTTCACATAAGCAGTGGAAATTTAAGCAACACAACAGTGGATCATGTGGAATTGATGCCACGACCTTGGGTATTATTTATCACATTTGTTCAAAAGGATTTTTCTCCTTTCCAATTGAAATATTTTAGAGATGCCATGCAATGTCCAGGTAGCTTAATGCACTATTGTATATATTTTGGCATGGATACCAAATATCTCCACACTCCAGGGATGTTGTAAATGTGCTTTTATACATAAATCTAGTGAGAGCAAATACTAAACTGGCACATTCAGCTTGCACATTGTGCTGTTGCAGCCAATCTGTCATCGCGCAGGGCATGATGGTTCCTTTCTCCATGTATCCATTGAGTTGGTTTGATCTCTTGCACCCCTCCCTTTCAGAATGCTGACGGGAAAGGCTGCCAGAAGCTCATGACTGGGACGCCTGCTTCACTGAGACAAGATTCATCTCAGGCTCCAATGGCTTCTGGGAAACCATCCCAGGCACCCACTGAGCCCTGATCACCAAATCAGTCATTTCACTGACTGTATGTCTCAGATAGGAGCAAGAGCGAGTCAGTGAGTTGTCACACAGGGTAGATGCAGGGTTAGGAAGTTATTATAAATGAGGAGTATGGATTATTTAGAACCCTTGGGTGAATGTTATTCAACAAAGAAAACGTTCAGGGCAGCACGGTGGCCTAGTGGTTAGCACAACCGCCTCACGGCGCTGAGGTCCCAGGTTCGATCCCGGCTCTGGGTCACTGTCCGTGTGGAGTTCGCACATTCACCCCGTGTCTGCGTGGGTTTCGCCCCCACAACCCAAAAATGTGCAGAGTAGGTGGATTGGCCACGCTAAATTGCCCCTTAATTGGAAAAAATAATTGGGTAATCAAAATTTATAAAAAAAAAAAAAATTTAAACAAAGAAAATTTCTTTGGCCATGCTTGTAACTTTTGCAGGTTGAATGATGACAGGGAAATTATACATTTTGTCCAATGAAAGAAACAGGGAGGAGCTTTTGCCAATAAAGATATTTTTTTCTTGGAGGCATTGGGTTTGTGTATTGGAAGGTATAAATCTGGCTTTATTCGGTATGCTAATTGTTATTTTATTCAAAGTACTGAGCTATTATTTGGAGCTTCCTTTCTTTGCAGTAGCTGCCTTTTTGCACACCGTAATGCTGGAGGGGTGAAAGTTGTCTCTCCCACCCAGTTCTATTTAGATCACAGAAGGAGCCATCCTTTCTTCATCTCCATGGTATGTAGTACGCAGCAAGCTTTAATGATACCAGGCTCCACCAGATTTATCCAGGCACCTAAAGCAAGACTTTGGGGTTGTCTGCGTTATTTGATCTCCCGCAGCCTAACTACGTCTTGTAGTTACATAGGCCTCATTATATTCTGTTTGTCCACAGAAGGCTTATTGGGGTCATAAGCTGTGATCGTTAGGGAGAACCTTTTTTCTAATGTATTTTGTTCCAAACATGTGTGAAAAAAAGCAGTAACACATACAAAAACACACTCCACAATCTCACAGTGCACAGTTTGTACATTTTTTCCCCTTTATACCCCCTCCGCTACCCCCTCCTTCTCCCTCCTCCTCCCCCCTCACCCCCACGACGAACAGTTCCTCAAACACTGTCATGAAGAATCCCCCATTGCGTCTCAAAGCCCTCGCTGATCCCCTCAACTCAAACCGGAGAACGTGGTACAGGTCACCCAGCCAGGCCACGACGGGTATCTGATCTCCAATTTAGCAAGATCCTTCACCGGGCAATTAGAGAGGTGAAGGTCACAACATCAGCCCCCCCTTCCCCTCCAGCAGCCTCGTCTCTTCTGATAGCCCAAAGATTGCCACCCTTGGGTCTGGCCTGATCTCCAGCCCCACAATTTTAGATAGTATCCTAAACACAGCTTCCCAGTAACTCTCCGCAACCCCAAAACATTTGCGCATGATTCGCCGGCCCTCCCTTCTCACCCTTGTCGGTCACCCCTTGGAAGAACCCACTCATCCCCTCCCAGGTCATATGTAACCACCTTGAACTGGATCAAGCCCATCCTCGCGCAGGAGGAAATTGAATTCACTCCACGCATCACCTCGCACCACAGTCCACAGCTGATCCCCCCCCAATTCCTCCTCCCATTTTTTCGTAATCCTCACGACCTGTGCTGCCCCCTGCTCCCCCAACCACCCAAAAGACCCAAATCTAGCCTCCATCCTGATCTCTGCACTTTCTCTGAGCTAAACCTCACCTCCAGCCCTTTACAAACTCATAACTCCTCAACTGTGAGCTGTGATGCAGTAACATTTACTCACAGTTTTATCAAATGTAAATAGTTGGGTTCTAATCCAGGATCTTAACCAAAATTGGGGTTCTGGTCTGAACCCATAACAGTGACGATTGGTTGCCAAGCAGACACTGATTGGTAGAGGCATTTGTTTAGTTGGTTGATTATCAGTGTATTTCTGAGCACACTCAGGGTTGTTTTGCATATGTTGTTCAATAGCAGAATCACATCTGATGTCGGACATTATGTTTGATTTTCTGGCTCACTTGCACATATTAGAAGCTATTTATATTGACACACAGGACCCTGCTCCTTGCAGACAGCAGGAACATCTACACACAATGCACCTTTTGAAACTCAGGGACAAGGCCGGGCAGGGAGCGGGGTTGGGGGTGATGGAGGAACGGGCCATGGGGCCGGGTGACCCCCCCCCACGGGGCTGGGGGTGGTGTCCAGGCACAGACTGCCATTGCCGCGACCTGCAGGCCAGCCATTTTGTAGCGCACCTCATTGACCACCCACCATGGCCTGTTTCTGCAGAGTGACACTAGCAGTATGGGTGCCCCCAACCCACACCCCAGCCCCCACGCTTCCACCCCAAAACCTCCTGCATCCCAGCCCCCACCCTGCCATCCCCCACACCCCACCTCTGCCATATCACCTACCCCAACTGGCCGCCACGCTGGCAGGGCTCCAGTGTAACGCCCACAGTAGCCTCTACAGGACGCTGGCAGGGGCCCTGGTGGGTACAGCTGGCAATGGCAGCACCAGCTGATAGTAGACCTGACAACAGAGATTTGTGACAAGGTCAGAAGCCCCTCCAGTGCTGGGCACCGACGGGGCCAGGGATGTGGAGAGGAGGGGGGGATATGCGGGCACAGAGTCCGCAGTGCCGTTGGACATGGTTGGGTGCAGAGGTATGCAGCATGCTAACATATCTGCCTTTCACCCCCTGCAGACAATGGATATTGGAATATAACCAGCAGTGGTGGCCTTCCGACTAGTCGCTGCAGCCCTGGGGGGGTAGGAGGCAGCCGCTGAGGATGAAGAGCCCCAACAGGCCGAGGAGGGGCAGGAGGTGCAAATGAGGCCCCGCGTGAGGTCTTGTGTGTACCGGCAGCGCCTGCCATTCGAGGACCTGTTGGATCAGGCATGCCGTCGGAGACTCCGGCTGAGCAAAGAGACAGTGAGACATATCTGCCAGACTAAGGCACACCTGGCACCACAGGGGAATAGGGGAGGACACCTGCCAGCAAGGTGACAGTTGCCATGAACCTTTACGCCATGGGGTCCTTCCAGGCGCTGAGTGGGGACCTGTGTAGGATCTCACGGAGCTCGGTGCACAGGTGCATCCGTACCGTCACAGAGGCCCTTTATGCCCAGTTGGCACAATACATCGATTTCAATGTGAACTAAGCCCACCAGAATGCCCGAGCAGTTGTGTTCGCTGTCATTGCCAAGATGCCCCGGGGTCCAGGGGTGATCAATGTGATGCCTGTCGCCCTACGAGCACCTGATCACCAGGGACAGGAGGGAGGGAAGGGGAGGGGGGGGGGGAGTTCCAAGGTGCTGCGGTGTTTCGGCATCTCTTCTGCGGAGGTCTCCGGCACGGGCCCCATCACCTCCTCCTCCTCCCTCGGGGTGCCCAGTGGCCCCTGGGCTACCCGATGGGATGGGGATGTGAGTGGAGCTATCACCTGAGGCACCACACACTTGGCTCTGCCAGTCCTGGAGACCCATTCTGGCCTCTGCCAGGGTCCACATGCTCACGGCCATGGAGCGCAGGAGTGGACCATCTCCGTCTGGGACTGCGCCACCCCATGCTGCCACTGTGCCAGCAACTTCTGGGTCTGTGCCATATCAGCCAATGACTGCGCCATCTCCCTCTGGGACTGGGCCAACTCCCTCTGGATCTACGCCATGTCGGCCAATGCCTGGGTAATGCCGCCGATGTTCTCAGCTATGGCCCACTGTGATTGGCCACGCTCAGGAGTGCCGCTGCAATGTCCAGGTGGCTCTGGTCTATGGCTGCCTGTGAGAGGGAAACACTGCCCTGGGCCTTGGCCAGCACCTGCACAGATTGTCCCAGGCCTTGGACATGCTGATCCATAGCCAGAACCCTCACCCCAAGGCCTCCACCGCGGATGCCACCCGTGTGGTGTTGGCCTGGGTTGCATGCATGATTGGCACCACCTCCTGCTCCTGCACACATTTGGACTCCTCCACCAGCATCTGCAGATGCTGGATGCTCGCTGACAACCCCTCCTGGCTCTGTGACTGCATCTCCACTGTAAATAAGCTTGTCCATTTCAGAAGCCCGAAAACCATCTGGACGATAGCTCGTCCCTGGGGTCGGCTTGCCTTCCGATCGTCCGCCCCCTCGGGCGTTTCTCCCTCCACACAATGTACCGGAGCAGGGTGTCCCAGGAGCCCCTTCACTGAAGTGCCCAACCAAGGTGAGTGTCTCTGGGATGGTGGTGCGTGTTGGAGACAGCTGTGATCAGAAATCAATGTAATTCCCGGACTCATGCTTGGGTCACAGGCGGATGGCTCTGTGTCGGTGTCCTCGTCGCTGGTCAGCACATGGTGGGGGCTCAAGCTGTGGCACTGGCTCGGGGTGGGGGACACCAGATGGACCCACCCCATCACCAGCAGGTCCTGCAAGCTACATAACAAGACAAATAATTAGATCACTGGCCGGGAGCAGGGGAGCGGATGGGCAGATGGGGAGGTTGGGAGGGTTGTGTCATAATATACACGCAGGTATATGATGGTGCACAGACAGGCAGTGATTGACACACAGGGTGACCAATGAACACACAGAACACAGCAGCCAATCACCAGACAGGACATGACCACTATAAAGCCAGAGGGCACTAGTTTTCCCGCTGTCTCGGGATCCAGCCTCTGAGACAGTCTAGAACATACACCATGTGGTAGTAAGATAGTCTGGTCAGGTTAGCCTCAGGTCTCCAGTCAAGTCAGCATAGTGTCAACCCACAGTTAAAGTATGTATGATAGTGAAGAGTTCAATAAAATCGAGTTGCATTTCTTCAAGGGTTGGAAGCCTGTCTCTCTCACTACTGCAGTAAACGCAGTCCTCGCAGACCCAGCTTACCCAACACATCAGATCGTGGAGGTGAGGGTGCTGTGGGAGTGAGGTGGGGGTGAGGGTGATGTGGGGGTGACGGTCAGGTTGAGGGTGGGGTGGTGTGGGGGTGGGAGTTGGGGTTCGGCTGGGGTTCAGGTGAGAGTGGTTGGGGTGGTGTTGAGGGGGTGACACACGTGTCACGGGGAACCACAACCATGCGGGGTCTCACTTCCTTGCCTGTGGTTGACCTCAACCCCGGCGACTTCCCTTTCTTCTGGCCCGCCAACCAGGTCCAGGGCCCACTGTTCTGCCACGGTAAGGGGTCGCAGGTTTTCTCCCAGTCCTGGAGTTTATGGGTGGCCTTCTCCTGAGTGAGGGGGAAACAGTAAACTTGTGTTAGAAAGTCCAACGCATGCAGTCCAGGGTAGCCAGGGGTCCCAGTGGCCAAGGCACCTGGCCATGGCGGCCAATATAGGTGCCATCATGTGATGTAGGGTGGGGGTACGGCCGCCCTCCTGGTGGGGGGTAGTCGCGGGCGTGTGGGAAAGAGGTTGGTGCTTACTCACCCTGGCCGCCCTGAAGAGGTTGTGCAGTTTATTCCTGCACTGTTGGCCAGTGCTGGTGGTGCTGATTGCCTCTGCCCCAGTGCCCAGCCACGGTAAACGGTGGAACACAATCGATTTCAATGAGAATGGGTGCTGGATTCACCACATTCGCGATTGACACTCGGGAGGCTGACAAGCTGCAGCTGCATATACACACCACTCCCCACACTCACCATCCCAGCCGATAAGACGCACGGCACCACACTTCAGCGACACCAAGCTGGAAATCCTCCTGCACGCCATGGAGGAGAGGTGGGCCACACTGTACCCCGGGGTGGGAAGGAGGCTGCCAGCTGCCGCCGTGCGCCGGGCCTGGGCACAGGTAGCAGAGGTCATCAGCACCGTGGACAACACCATCAGGACTGGTCAGCAGTGCCAAAAAATACAAAGAAACTGCACGACCTACCCAGGGAGGCCAGGGCGAGTCGGCAGCACTTTGCCTCTAGCACCAACCATTGCCCCACACACCCGTAACCCAATCCCCCACCTGGAGGGCAGGAGAACCCCCATCCTGCACCACATGCTGGCCCCCATACCAGCCGCCATGGCTGCGTGCCCTGGCCATTGTAGCCACCAGCTACCTAATCCCTGGGTGGCATGCACGGACTGTTTAACACTGTGGGTTTTCTGTTGTGTTTCCCCCCCCTGCTTCTGGGGGGAGACTGGAAGGGGACCACCGGACCTCTGGCCCCTCACCGCAGCAGAACAGAGGGCGATGGATGTGTTTGGACAACATGAAGAAAGGGCAGTCGCTGGGGTGGAGGTCAGCAAGGAAGCGAGACCCGCTGATCTGTGGTTACGTGTGTCACCCCACCACCACCAGCCTGACACCCACACCACCCCACACCCACCATCACCCCCACACCACACACACAATCGCACACCCCCTCTCCCCCACCACCACCTCCCCCACCCACACACCCCAACCAGCCCTACAAAGGCCAGAAAAGTAGACACCCGTTAAGTTGGCATCGGTGCAGGGCACAGTATAATGTTTCGGGCTGGGGTACAAACCGGTATATATTTGTTCACATTAAACACAATGTTACAACCTGCCTTGATGCTCTGTCAGGAGGGTGGGAGGGATGGGCTGGCCTGGGCTGGCCGCAGAGTGGGGTGGGGGTTGCAAGGTGCGGGCGTGGGGGTGGGGGGAATGGTTAGGTGTTGTGTGTGGGCTTGGCCCAGGGAACGCAGTTGAGCCTGCAGGTCCCTGCCTCTGTCTGTGGCCTCCAGAAAGACCTCATCAGCCTTGACTGCAGCAGATAACCCCTGTTGTCCAAGAGCCAATCCCTCAGCTAGGAACCGGGAAGTGCGGCAGGATGAAGGTGTCGTGCACACTGCCTGGGTATCGGGCACAGACGTGCATGCTGCGGCTCTCATGGTCACAAACCAGCTGCATACTCATCTAGTGGACCCCTTTCTCTTTGTGAAGATTGGCCTATTATCTGTAGGTGCTCATGCATCCTGCCGATCACCCCGGGGCATCTCGTGAGCATCAGCGAACCCCACCGTCCGGGCATTCTGGTATGTTTGGCCCATATTGCAATGGATGTATTGTGCTGACTGGGTATATCGGGCCTTTGTGATGGTGCGTATGCACCTGTAGACCTGGTGACACCCCCCCCCCCCCCCCCCCCCCCCCAGCCCTGGCAGCCCCCCCCCCCAGCTAACCAGCCCGGCCAGTGTCAGGACCAGCAGCCCTCAGTCGCGCCTCTGCATGTCCAACTCCTCTCTCTTCCTCATCAGCCACATAACCTGTCGCCCGATTTTTAAAAGCGCAAGTGAACCTTGCCGTCGGTGATTTAATTCTCTAACACAGACAGAAACATGACAGATTGGTAGCCAGGAAAGTGGGGAAGAGTGTGAGGTGGTGCCTCCTTTTCTAGGCCTCGCATGCCCAACGGAAGGCCCCTCCCCTAGGTTTTCCTCCAGACCCTATGTTTCCCCTTCCCCTTCCTCTGTGCAGCCCGGCGAACTCCCATCTTCACTGGGGCCTGCCAGCCTTGCTCCGGTGAGAGCTGGACTTACCTTCAATTCCGACTCCATCAATAGTCATTTAGACAATTGCAGGATAATTAAGGAAAGCCAGCATGGATTCATTAAGGAAAATCATACTTAAAGAACTTGTTGGATTTTTTTTGTGGAGATAACAGAGAAGGTTGATAAGGTGTTGGATGCGATATATATGGATTTTAAAAGACATTTGATACTGTGCCACACAACAGACTTGTGAGCAAAATTCTAACTCAGCACGGTAGCATGGTGGTTAGCATAAATGCTTCACAGCTCCAGGGTCCCAGGTTCGATTCCCGGCTGGGTCACTACCTGTGCAGAGTCTGCACGTCCTCCCCGTGTGCGCGTGGGTTTCCTCCGGGTGCTCCGGTTTCCTCCCACAGTCCAAAGATGTGCGGGTTAGGTGGATTGGCCATGCTAAATTGCCCATAGTGTCCTAAAAAAAAGTAAGGTTAAGGGGGCGGTTGTTGGGTTACGGGTATAGGGTGGATACGTGGGTTTGAGTAGGGTGATCATGGCTCGGCACAACATTGAGGGCCGAAGGGCCTGTTCTGTGCTGTACTGTTCTATGTTCTATGTTCATGGAATAAAAGGAAAAGTAGGCAACTGAATGAGAAATTGGCTGGGTGACAGGAAACAGAGTAGTGGCAAATAGTCGTTCTTCAGATTGGAGGAAAGTTTGTCGTGGAGTTCCCCAGGGGTCAGTTGGGACTCTTGCTTTCCCTGATAAAAATTGATGCTGGTCAAACTAGACTGGTGTGCAGGGCAAGATTTCAAAATTTGCAGACGCTACAAAAATTAGAAGCATTGTCAACTGTTAATGATAGTCTTAAACTCCAAAAGGATATAGACCTATTGATGCATCGAACAGATAAGTGGCAGATTGATTTCAATGCAAAGAAGTGTGAGGTAATTCATTTTGGCAGGAAGGATATGGAAGGATATAAAACAAAGGGAGCAACTCAAAAGGAGATGCCGGAACAAAGGGACATTGGTGTGGATGTACACAAGTCATTAAAGGTGGCAGAGTAGTTAATAAAGCATGTCGTATCTGAGGGTTTATTAACGGGCCATTGAGTAAGGAGGTTGTTGAACTTGTACAAAATGCTAGTTAGGCCTCATCTGGAGTACGGCGTCCTGTTTTAGGTGCCATGCTTGAGGAAGGATGTGAAGACATTGGAGAGAGTACAAAGGAGATTCACAAGAATGTTTCCGGGGATAAAGAGCTGTAGCTATGAGGATAGATTGGAAAGGTTGGGACTGTTTTCCTTGGAGAAAGGACGGTTGAGAGGAGGCGTGATAGAGCCATTCAGTATCCGTAGGGGGCGGGACAGGGTAAATAGTGAGAAACTGTCCCACTCAAGGGAGTATCAAGAACTAGAGGGCACAGATTCATAGAATCATAGAACTTACAGTGCAGAAGGAGGCCATTCGGCCCATCGAGTCTGCACCATCTCTTAGAAAGAGTACCGTACTTAAGCCCACGCCTCCATCCTATCCCCATAACCCAGTAACCCCACCTCACCTTTTTTTTGAACACTAAGGGCAATTTATCATGGCCAGACCACCTAACCTGCACATCTTTGGACTGTGGGAGGAAACGGAGCACCCGGAGGAAACACACGCACACACGGGGAGAATGTGCAGTCTCCGCACAAACAGTGACTAAAGCCGGGAATCGAACCTGGGACGCATGAGCTGTGAAGCAACTGTGCTAACCACTGTGCTATCGTGCTGCCCCTTGCTTCTTCTCAAAACCTATGATCTGCTGTTACACATCCCTCCCTTGCACCCATAAATTCCTGCTAGCCTTCCGTTTGCTGAGAACAAATGTGAGCTGCCCATTCGACCTTGAAGGTTACAATCTCCTGGAGTAATTTACAACAGGGAGCTCGTCAGGCGTTATCTGTGATTAGCTCATCCACTGTTAGCTTTATTCTGTGTAAAATCCCAAGATGCAATGTCCTGTCAAGTGAAGCTGAGAAGTCACATGATGCTAAAACTCACTACAAGGTTAATCAGAATCATATGTTGTTTGATTATTACACTAAACTAAAAGTATTCATAAGACACCAATGTCCTGCACCTTATTTCTGGAGAGATGTGGTTGCATGGGGAGGAAGTTCAGAGAGGGGTCACTCGGTTGTTTTCTCGGATGAAGGGGTTGTCCCATTAGGAAAGTTTGAGCAAGTTGGACCTAGACTCTTTGGAGTTCTGGAACAGTGAGAGGTGATCTTATTGAAACATATTAGATTTTGAACGTATTTGACAGGATTGATGCTGAGAGGATGCTTTTGCCTAGTGGGGGAATTGAGAACTAAGGGGCTCCTTCAGAGGTTTAATGTGGAAATAAGAATTTATTTTCAGTGTTGTGAATCTTTGGAGAGGTGGAGGTTGTCATTTAATATATTCAAGGCTGAGATGCACAAGTTTCTTGAACTATAGTAAAGTCCAGCCATTTGCATCTCCACCATTCACGAATGTTCTTATCCACGTACGTACACCATTTCGCTAATTGCAGGTTCAATCGTTCATTATCTACGGTTGTCAGAGAAACAAAAATTTGAAGAAAATGTCATAAAATGTAAAAACCCTTCGAAATGAATATTGTGTAAAAAAAAAATTACTTGTAAGGTGTCCATGATGTATTTCCTGGAAGAAAAGCTGTGCATTGCACATCTGTCATCTGCCATGTTATTTACTAGGGTGTTTGCATGTGGTATTCAGGGCTGTTAAAAATTCATTTGTGTGTACAAAATAGTATTTGGGCAATCTTTAAGTCATCATTTTTGAAAAATGTGTGTATCTGAACCAATCGGTGAACATCCAAGTAATGCAATGTCACTTTCCAAAAAAGTGATGATATTAGTCTAGCTCTGGTGAATTAATGTTGGCCAGGAATTACAGTGTTAACAAATGTACAATTTCACAACTTCACCATGGCTAATAACTATTTTTTACTTTCTGGGGAGGCAGTGGTGTAGTGGTATGTTACTGGACTAGTAATCTAGAGACCCACAGTAAGGCTCTGGGAATTTGTGTTCGAATCCCACAACGGCAGATAGTGGAATTTGAATTCAGTAAAAATCTGGAATTAAAAGCCTAAAACAATTGTAATAAAACATCTGGCCTGCATGTGACTCCACATCCATTGCAAAGATTAAATGTATCAAACCACGAATAATAAATCAATAAGGAATAAACTGGAACACCTGCATCCACCGAGGCAATGGCAAACTCCACTCTGTAAGAAGTCTTACAATACCAGGTTAAAGTCCAACATTTATTTGGAATCACAAGCTTTCGGAGCTTAGCTACTTTATCAGGTGAGTGAAGAGGTAGGTTACACAAACACAGCATATATAAACAAAGCCAATGATGTAAGATGATATTTTGAAGTGAGTCTGTGCAGGTAATTAAGTCTTTACAGGTCCAGACGGTGCAACTGGAGAGAGGGAGAATCATAGGGTAAAGATGTGTAAATTGTCTCAAGCCAGGGCAGTTGGTAGGATTTTGCAAGCCCAGGCCAGATGGTGGGGGTTAAATGTAGTGAGACAATAATCCAAGATCCAAATAATGGGCAAAGGTTGCAGAAGTGATGTGAGGAAAAATGTTTTCACCCAGAGGTTGGTTGGAGTCTGGAACAAACTTCCTGAGAGGGTGGTGGATGCAGGTTCGATTGGGGTATTCAAAAGGTAATATCTGAAAAGAATAAATGTGCAAGGTTACGGGGATGAGGCAAGGAAGTGGGGCAAGGTAGAATGCTCTTTCAGAGAGCTAGTGGGCTTGATGGCCAAATAGCCTCCTTCTGCACTGTAAAGATTCTGTGATTCTATGCAATGACTGCAGGGCAGGCTTGTCCCCAACTTTTACACTGGGTAAGTGGGGAGGAGTCGCATCCCCAGTGCAGAATTGTAAAATTCAGCCCGAGGTCTCATCCAAAAACTAACACCTCCAACAATGCAGCGCTTCCTCATTACTGCACTGGGAGTGTTCGCTGGAATAGGTTATGAATTCAGCCGGTAGTTTGGAGCCTGAATTCTCAATGTCTGACTCAGCAGCAAAAATGCATTTGTGTCATGGTAGTATTTGCTAAACAATCCTCCATAAATCGAATAAATAGAATATATCTGTATATCAGTATAAACACCAGATTTATCAATGTTAATTTTAATATGTTTGTTATTTAAGATAATTGGCAAACAAACCAGAGATTAAATATTGAGAAGTTGTTTTGATTGGCTCGCGCTGGTGAAAGCAAATTCAGTAATAACTTTTAACGTGAATTGGATGTCTGCTTGAAGTGGTAGACCCCAAGAAAAAGGCAGGCGGCTAATTGGATAGCTCCTTGGAAGAGCTAGCTGAGGCTTGATGGACCAAATGGTCTCTTGTGCTGTATGATGCTATGATTCAATCATTCTATTGGTAGTTGTGAGTTGATTGACTGTTTATTAAAGTTGTTGATGACAGCACAAAGCTGCTGTATTTTGCAGCAAGAACATGTACCTCCCACCTCGTGAAGTTCAGGAACTATGTGTGACTGTGGATAAAGTTGTACCGTCACCTGATTTACAGACTGTGTCACACCAACCTTGTTTTTCCCAACACAAGGCCCCAGCCATTGATTTACTGTTGAACAGCTTTTTTTTTTAAATTCTCAACAAATTCTGTAGCGGATTGAGAGCAAATCAATACTTGGATTTTAAAAAAATATTTCTTTATTCTCCTCCCTTTTCACATTTTCTCCCCAATTTACACCCACCAACAATAAACAATAATCAGTAACAAATACGTCAATCCCCACATCAATAACAACAATCCCATCCTCCCACCAAACCCAAAACATTCACCCACATGTTCACATAACCAACTGACATAAAGGAATCATGAATCCCCCATAGCCCCCATTAACACCCATCACCCCCCTTCCCCCCAGCCCTCCCACCCACCCACCCAAACTAATGTCCGATGTTATCCAGTTCTTTAAAGTGTATAATGAATAATGCCCATGAATTGTAGAACCCCTTTGTCCTTCCCCTCAGTTCAAACTTAACCTTCTCAAGAGTCAAGAATTCCAACAGGTCCCCCCCCCCCCCCCCCCCCCCCCCCCCGCCACGCCAGGGCACAGGGTGGAGAGGTTGCTCTCCAACCTATCAGGATCCGCCTTCGGGCGATCAATGAGGCGAAGGCTACAACATCTGCCTCCGTGCCCGTTTCCAACCCTGGCTGTTCCGACACCCCGAATATGGCCTCCCGGGGGCCCGGGTCCAGTTTTATGTGCACCACTTTAGAAATTATCCTAAAAACCTCCTTCCAGTAGTCCTCTAGCTTGGGACAGGATCAAAATATATGAACATGGTTAGCCCCCCCCCCCCCCCCCCCCCCCCCCCGGCAACGTTCACACACATCACCAACTTCGCACACGAGGTGGAGGCATTTACTCTCTGGTGCACCTCACACCAGAATCCCTCCTCTAAACCCTCTCCCAATTCTTTCTCCCACTTTGCTTTGATCCCTTCCAGCGGTGCCCTCTCCACCTCCAAAATAGCTCCGTAGACTGCTGACACAACCCCCTTCTCCAGTCCCCCTGTCGTCAGCACCTCCTCCAGCAATGTGGAGGCCAGTTCCTCCGGGAAGTTCTGTATCTCCTTTCTAGCAAAATCTCGACCCTGCATATATCTAAACATTCCCCCCTGCTCCAGCCCATACTTCACTTCAAGCTCCTTCAATCCTGCAAACCGACCCCGAGGAAACAAATCCTTTAGTGTCTTAATCTCCTTTTCCTACAATTTCCAAAAATTTCCGTCCCACCTCCCTGGCTCAAATCTGTGGTTCCCCCGAATCGGTATTTCCCTTGACCCTGTCCCCAACCCGAAGTGTTGGTGAAACTGCCTCCAAATTCTCAATGAAGCTATTATTACCGGACTCCCTGAGTATTTTCCCGGGGCTATCGGGAGCGGGGCCGTTGCTAATGCTTTCAATCCTGATGCCCATTGGGAATCAACCCCTCTGACCCAGCTCCGCAGCTTCTCCACATTCGCCGCCCAGTAGTAATATATCAGGTTCGGGAGACCCAAACCCCCTGCCTGCCTTCCCCTCTGTAGCAGCACCTTTCTAACTCTGTCCACCTTCCCTCCCCTCCCCATATGAACGACGTAATCCTTCCCTCAATCTCTCTGAAAAAAGCCTTTGGCAGGAAAATCGGTAGGCATTGAAAGATAAACAGAAATCGTGGCAACACGTTCGTTTTAACCGCCTGTACCCGACCCGCCAGTGACAGAGGGAGACCATCCCACCTTGCCAGATCAGCTTTCACTCTCCCCACCAAGCTAGAAATGTTGTACCTGCGAAGCCCCTCCCACTCCTGGGCAACCTGCACCCCCAGGTACTTAAAGTGATTCCCTGCCCTACGGAATGGCAGTCCCCCCACCCCTGCCCTCATACCCGGCCGAGTTACCACAAAATACTCACGCTTGTCTAAATTCAGCTTGTACCTCGAGAAAGACCCAAACACTCGAAGCAGCTCCAATATTTCCCCTATCGACACACTCGGTTCCGACACGTATAACAGCAAGTCATCAGCATATAAGGACACCCTATTCCGCCCCCCCCCCCCCCCCCCCCCCCCCCCCCCCCCCCCCGCCCTGCACTATTCCTTTCCATACCCCTGAACTTCTTAATGCGATGGCCAACGGCTCAATTGTGAGTGCAAACATCAGGGGGGACGTAGGACATCCCTGCCTAGTCCCACGGTGTCGAGAGAAGTATTTCGAGCTGATGTTGTTCATGCGGACACTCGCCCTCGGCTCCTTATATAATAGCGTTACCCAGTTCAGAAATCTTGGTCCAATCCCAGACCGCTCCAGAACTGCCATCAAGTACCCCCATTCTACCCGGTCGAACGCCTTCTCAGCGTCCAATGCCACAACCACCTCTGTTTCCTTCCCCTCTGCCGGTGCCATAATGACGTTCAATACCCTTCAAACGTTTGAAAAGAGCTGCCTCCCTCTCATGAACTCCGTCTGATCTTCACCTATCACCTTCGGGAGGCACTCCTCCAGCCTACCCACCAGTACCTTCGCCAATACTTTTGCGTCCACATTCAGAAGTGATATGGGCCTATGCGACCCACACTCCGTCGGATCCTTATCTTTTTTCAGCAACAGGGAAATCGATGCCTGCCCCAAGGTTTGTGGCAACACCCCCTTCTCTGTCACCTCTTCAAACATCCCCACCATCAGGGGTGCCAGCTTATCCTTGAATTTTTTATAATATTCCACCGGAAACCCACCCAGCCCTGCCACCTTCCCCGACTGCATCCTCCCAATCGCATCCTTTATCTCCTGCTCCCCTATTGCTCCTTCTAATGTAGCCCTGTCCCCATCCCCTAACCTCGGGTACTCCAACCCATATAGAAATTCCTGCATCTCACGATCTCCCCGGGTGGCTCAGACCTGTACAACCTCAAAAACCTTGTTAATCAGATCCGGCCCCACCACAAACTTCCCTGCCCTATCCCTCACCTGTACAATTTCCCTTGCCGCTGC
This sequence comes from Scyliorhinus canicula, assembly GCF_902713615.1. Lineage (NCBI taxonomy): Eukaryota > Metazoa > Chordata > Chondrichthyes > Carcharhiniformes > Scyliorhinidae > Scyliorhinus > Scyliorhinus canicula. The sequence continues at coordinate 153,949,178 of NC_052155.1, read as the reverse complement.
TTCCCTCCGGAGCTGACCTACTAACAGGTACCCCGTCTTATCTCCATGTTCGTAAACTGCACACCTTGCTCGCCTCAGTTGGCGCACTTCCTTCCTGGTAGATAGTCGATCAAAGCTCGCCTGCAGCTCCTTCCTCTTTTCCAGCTTTGCTGGGTCCCCATCCTCTGCATTACTCCTATCTACCTACAACATCTCATCTATTACCCTCTACCGCTCCAACCTCTCCTCCTTGTCCACCCTGGCCTCAAACGAGATCACCTCCCCCCTCACCACCGTCTTTAGAGCCTCCCAAACAACTGCCTTCGACACCTCATCCGTACAGTTGAAACCTACATATTCCTTAATTACCTTTTCAATTTTGTCACAGAACACTTGGTCTGCCAACAGTCCGACATCTAATTTCCACCCTGGTCTCTGCGCTACCCCCTTCTCCAGCACCATATCCACCCAATGTGGAGCAGCAGCATATCCACCCAATGCGGAGCATGATCTGACACTGCAATTGCCGAGTATTCCGACCTCTTAATCCCAGCCAACAAAGCCTTACCCACCACGAAAAAGTCGATCTGTGAATATACCTTGTGGACTGCTGAGAAAAACGAGTACTCCCACTCCCTCGGGTGCAGAAACCTCCAAGCGTCCACCCCTCCCATTTCCACCATTAGCCCAGCTAATGCCTTCGCCCTCCCCCCTGATGGGGCCAGCGAGCGCGGCCGTGACCTGTCCAACCTCCCACTATTAGTTTGTGTGTGTCCAAGTCAGGGATGGCCCCAAACACCTTCTTTGAGAATCCCACATTGTCCCAATTGGGGCCATATACACTTAACAACGCCACTAACCTCCCCTCCAGTGCCCCTGTCACAATCACATATCTACCCCCTTGATCTGCCACCACCTTCTCCATCTGGAAGAGTACTGTTTTGCTGACCCTTACAGCTATCCCTCGAGCCCTTCCGTCAAGTCCAGAGTGAAACACCTGACTACCCCAGCCCTTTTTAAGTCTCACCTGGTCCTTCACCCTCAAGTGAGTCTCCTGCAAAGAACAAAGAACAAAGAAAATTACAGCACAGGAACAGGCCCTTCGGCCCTCCCAGCCTGCGTCGATCCAGATCCTTTATCTAAACCTGTCTCCTATTTTCCAAGGTCTACTTCCCTCTGTTCCCGCCCATTCATATACCTCTCTAGATGCCTCTTAAATGATGCTATCGTGCCCACCTCTACCACCTCCGCTGGTAAAGCGTTCCAGGCACCCACCACCCTCTGCGTAAAAAACATTCCACGCACATCTCCCTTAAACTTTCCCCCTCTCACCTTGAAATCGTGACCCCTTGTAACTGACACCCCCACTCTTGGGAAAAGCTTGTTGCTATCCACCCTGTCCATACCTCTCATAATTTTGTAGACCTCAATCAGGTCCCCCCTCAATCTCTGTCTTTCCAACGAAAACAATCCTAATCTACTCAACCTTTCTTCATAGCTAGCACCCTCCATACCAGGCAACATCCTGGTGAACCTCCTCTGCACCCTCTCGAAAGCATCCACATCCTTCTGGTAATGTGGCGACCAGAACTGCACGCAGTATTCCAAATGTGGCCGAACTAAAGTCCTATACAACTCTAACATGACCTGCCAACTCTTGTACTCAATACCCCGTCCGATGAAGGCAAGCATGCTGTATGCCTTCTTGACCACTCTATCAACCTGTGTTGCTACCTTCAGGGTACAATGGACCTGAACTCCCAGATCTCTCTGTACATCAATTTTCCCCAAGACCCTTCCATTGACCATATAGTCCGCTCTTGAATTTGATCTTCCAAAATGCATCACCTCGCATTTGCCTGGATTGAACTCAATCTGCCATTTCTCTACCCAACTCTCCAATCTATCTATATTTTGTTGTATTCTCTGACAGTCCTCCTTGCTATCTGCAACTCCACCAATCTTAGTATCATCTGCAAACTTGCTAATCAGACCACCTATACATTCCTCCAGGTCATTTATGTAGATCACAAACAGCAGTGGTCCGAGCACGGATCCCTGTGGAACACCACTAGTCACCCTTCTCCATTTTGAGACACTCCCTTCCACCACTACTCTCTGTCTCCTGTTGCCCAGCCAGTTCTTTATCCATCTAGCTAGTACACCCTGAACCCCATAGGACTTCACTTTTTCCATCAACCCGTCATGGGAAACCTTATCAAACGCCTTACTAAAGTCCATGTATATGACATCTACAGCTCTTCCCTCATCAATTAACTTTGTCACTTCCTCAAAGAATTCTATTAGGTTTGTAAGACATGACTTTCCCTGCACAAAACCATGCTGCCTATCACTGATAAGTCTATTTTCTTCCAGATGTGAATAGATCCTATCCCTCAGTATCTTCTCCAACAGTTTGTCTACCACTGACGTCAAGCTCACAGGTCTATAATTCCCTGGATTATCCCTTCTTAAACAAAGGAACAACATTAGCAATTCTCCAGTCCTCCGGGACCTCACCCGTGCTCAAGGATGCTGCAAAGGTGTCTGTTAAGGCCCCAGCTATTTCAATCCTCACTTCCCTCAGTAATCTGGGATAGATCCCATCCGGTCCTGGGGACTTGTCCACCTTAATGTCTTTTAGAATACCCAAAACTTCCCCCTTCCGTAAGACAACTTGACCTAGAGTATTTAAACATCCATCCCTAGCCTCAACATCCGTCATGTCCCTCTCCTTTGTGAATACCGATGCAAAGTACTCATTAAGAATCTCACCTATTTCCTCTGAGTCCACGCATAAATTCCCTCTTTTGTCTTTGAGTGGGCCAATCTTTTCGTTAGTTACCCTCTTGCTCCTTACATACGAATAAAAGGATTTGAGATTTTCCTTAACCCTGTCAGCCAAAGATATTTCATGACCCCTTTTAGCCCTCTTTATTGCACGTTTGAGATTCGTTATACTTTCCCGATATTCCTCCAAAGCTTTATCAGTTTTGAGTTGCCTCGATCCTATGTATGCTTCCTTTTTCATTTTAGCTAGTCTCACAATTTCACCCCCATCACTGAATGGGATTCGTGTAGTGTTGGAGGCGTAGATGGAGCAGAGTTTGGAAGGAGCATCCAGGAGAGTTTTTTAGAGCAGTATGTAAATAGTCCAACTCGGGAAGGGTTTTTCTATAAAATAATTTTTCTATAAAAATTAGGGTTCCCTAATCTTGACATTTCTATCTTTCATTTTCACAGGAACATGTCTGTCCTGCACTCTAATCAACCTTTCCTTAAAAGACTTCCACATTTCAAATGTGGATTTACCCTTAAACAGCTGCTCCCAATCCACATTCCCTAGCTCCTGCCGAATTTTGTTATACTCTGCCTTTCCCCAATTCAGTACTCTTCCTTTTGGACCACTCTTGTCCTTGTCCACGAGTATTCTAAAACTTACGGAATTGTGATCGTTATTCCCAAAGTAATCACCGACTGAAACATCAACCACCTGGCCGGGATCATTCCCCAATACCAGGTCCAGTATGGCCCCTTCCCGAGTTGGACTATTTACATACTGCTCTAAAAAACTCTCCTGGATGCTCCTTACAAACTCTGCTCCATCTACGCCTCCAACACTACACGAATCCCATTTAGTGTTGGAGAAGTTAAAATCTCCCATCACAACCACCCTATTGCTCCTACATTTTTCTATAATCTGTCTGCATATTTGTACCTCTACTTCATGCTCGCTTTTGGGAGGTCTGTAGTAAAGTCCCAACAATGTTACTGCATCTTCCTATTTCTCAGCTCCACCCATATTGCTTCAGTGCTCGAATCCTCCATCGTGCCCTCCTTAATCACAGCTGTGATATCATCTCTGACGAGAGGGCAGCACGGTGGCCTAGTGGTTAGCACAGCTGCCTCACGGCGCTGAGGTCCCAGGTTCGATCCCGGCTCTGGGTCACTGTCCGTGTGGAGTTTGCGCATTCTCCCCGTGTCTGCATGGGTTTCACCCCCACAACCCAAAAATGTGTAGTGTAGGTGGATTGGTCACACTAAATTGCCCCTTAATTGGAAAAAATAATTGGGTAATCTAATCATCTCTGACGAGTAATGGAACTCCTCCACCCCTTCTACCTCCCTCTCTATCCCTCCTGAAGCATCTATAGCCTGGGATATTCAGTTGCCAGTCCTGCCTTTCCCTCAACAGTCCTGCCCTTCCCTCAACCAAGTCTCAGTAATACCAATAACATCATATTCCCAGGTACTGATCCAAGCCCTAAGTTCATCTGCCTTACCTGCTACACTTCTCGAATTAAAACAAATGCACCTCAGACCACCTGTCCCTTTGCATTCATCATCTCTTCCCTGTCTACTCTTCCCCTTAGTCACAGTGAGATTATTGTCTCATACCTTATTCGCTTTAGTTGCTGTTTCTTTACTGACCTCTAACTTCCTAATCTGGTTCCCATCCCCCTGCCACATTAGTTTAAAACCTCCCCAATAGTGTTAGCAAAAGCACCCTCTAGGACATTGGTTCCAGTCCTGCCCAGATGTAGACCATCCGGTTTGTAATGGTCCCACCACCCCCACAACCGGTTCCAATGTCCCAAAAATATGAACCCCGCCCTCCTGCACCCTGCAGCATTGCTTTGTCGGCTTTCAAACTTTTAAGATGCGCAAGTACCCTTGATCTCTTGACCGGACCTCCTAACTCCCTCATGTTCCACGTGACTATCCTAACTGGGGGTCTCTCACCCCCCCAACCCTTCTTATCCACCATCATCATACCACCTAGTCCTGACCCATGAGCCTGACCCGCCCCTATCCATTGTTAACATTGAACCCCTTCCCACCCCTCCCAAAAATCCCCCCTACATTTCCTCTCAAGAGAAATTCCCAGCATCAGTGTCCCCCCCCCCCCCCCCCCCCACTCACTCGCCTCGTAGGCCATCGAAACCTGCCAACCAGGCTCCAATGTCCGCAGCCCTCCCCTCACCTCACCTCCGTTCACTAGCCGACTTTAGTTAGCTAGTGCGGGTGGCTCCCCTCACCACGCTATACCGTCCCCTCCCACCCAGTCCCAGAGAAAGAAAAAACCAAAACAACAATCCAAAATACTTGGATTTTTTACCCATCATGAAAGCTAAATTGGCAGAGAAATCTGATTGTGTCAATAAGTATAAAGATCTTATATCTCTATGATCTATGATCTATGGCCATGCTAAATTGCCCCTTAATTGGGAAAAATGAATTGGGTACTCAAATTTTTTTTAAAATGGGCAGCACGGTAGCATTGTGGATAGCATAATGGTTTCACAGCTCCAGGGTCCCAGGTTCGATTCCGGCTTGGGTCACTGTGGTGAATGTCACTTCGTAATTCACACTGTATTTACCAATACTATTGTAAGCGCAGTAGCGTTATCCGACCACTAGGGGGAGTAGCTCTGGGAATGCTCCGGAGTTTGTACAGGGCTCCACCCTTAGCTCCGCCCACGACTCCTCCCCCTAGACTGCTGTATAAATAACCGTGTCCAGAGCCAGCCTGAGTTCATCGAGAGTTCAACAGGTAACAGGCTGGCTCTGAAGTAAGTAGATTAAAACCACTGTTCATATCTGAAAGCACGTGAAAGCACATGGTTCCATCAGTCACTGTCTGTGCGGAGTCTGCACATCCTCCCCGTGTGTGCGTTGGTTTCCTCCGGGTGCTCCGGTTTCCTCCCACAGTCCAAAGATGTGCAGGTTAGGTGGATTGGCCATGATAAATTGCCCTTAGTGTCCAAAATTGCCCTTAGTGTTGGGTGGGGTTACTGGGTTATTGGGATAGGGTGGAGGTGTTGACCTTGGGTAGGGTGCTCTTTCCAAGAGCCGGTGCAGACTCGATGGGCCGGATGGCCTCCTTCTGCACTGTAAATTCTATGATCATGTAAGGAAATAATCTAACTAGACTTTTGAGCTGGGTATACAGATGCCTTAAATTTGTTTCCATTTTTCTCTTATGAATCACAGAATCCCTACAGTGTAGAAGGAGGCCATTTGGCCCATTAATTCTGCACCAACCCTCCGAAAGAGCACCCTATTTAGACTTAGTAATAATAATCTTTATTATTGTCACAAGTAGGCTTACATTAACACTGCATTGAAGTTACTGTGAAAACCCCCTGATTGACACATTCCGGTGACTGTTTGAGTACACTGGGGGAGAATTCAGAATGTTGAGTTCATCTAACAAGCACGTCTTTCAGGAGTTGTGGGAGGAAACCGGAGCACCCGGAGGAAACTCACACTGACACGGGGAGAAAGTGCAGACTCCGCACAGACAAACCACCCGACCTATTCCCGTAATCCCACCTAACCTTTTAGACACTAAGGGACAATTTAGCATGACCAATCCACCTAATCCGCACATTTTTGGATTGTGGGAGGAAACCGGAGCCACCGGAGGAAACCCACGCAGACATGGGGGAATGTGCAAACTCCAGCCAGTCACCTGAGGTTAGAATTGAACCAGGGTCTCTGATGCTGTGAGGCACCAGTGCTAACTACTGTGTCAACACGCCATCCCTAATATTCATAAAGCCCAAGATCCTCTATGCTTTATTAATCACTTTCTCAACCTCTGGTTTTATCATTTCATTATTCAATTTTTTGTTTTACTTTCGATCTAGTTTTTCTCACTATCATTCTTCTCCTGATTTTTAAAATGTAATTATTTAACTTTCAATTTTAAGACTTTATTTCAGTTGTTATCCTACACCTCGGACTGGATTTTCACAGAGTCATAAACCTTTGACAGGTAAAGTTAAAAAGTCTTATTCATGTCCCCATGCCCTATCCATACCAATTCATGCCCTCACCGAGCCCCACAGCCCCACGTACACTCCATGGTAATTCATGGCACTTGCATTCTGTACATAACCAATAAACCCGATAGTAACAATGTGGAATTGCTTAAAAAAGGTCCATTCAAAATTTTCTTTAAAATAAACTACTCTCTTGCTTTGTGCATATTTACTTTCATTCCTGCAATGTGGGCATTTATTGCACATCCTTAGATGCCCTGAAAAGCCCATTCAATAGGAGGAATGAAAAGGAATATGGTCGCAATAAAGGACAATATTATCGGGGACTAGAGACTGTGCTTTGGAATTCCTGAGTTAAGGACATCCCCTCGTGGCTGGAGAAGAACTTTGAAGACACGGATCCAGTCGTCCTGGTCCATATAACAACTAACACACAGGTAGAACTAGGAAGGATTTTCCGCTGAGAGAGTGTGAGGAGATAGGATCCAACATGAAAAGCAAAACCTCAAAGGTAATAATCTCTGGATTGACACTTGAGCCATGTATCAATTAGCATAAAGTAGGGCAGAATAGAGAATTAAATGCATCAGTCGAACAGAAATGCGGGAAGAAGGGGTTTGATTCACGGGACACTGGCACCAGTACTGGGGAAAGAGGGAGTCATTCCATTGGGTTCGTATTAAATTAAAAATGCCCAATATATAAATGGAAACTTTAAACACATGCGTCTTCCTTCAGGCTGTAGTGATGCTAGGAGCATGGGATTAGCGTCCTGGCAAATTATATAATTAGAGCTGTGGATAGGGCTTTAAACTAAAAGAGAGGGAGTGGGGGTCAGGTGAAGGGAGATCTGTAAAGCTTAATATTTCAAAAAGACAAGCAGAATGGAATAGGAGGTGAGATAGGCTTGATTATTAAGGGAAAACATAGAAAGTGTAGTGAGACTTGGTGCAGGGCTAAAGAGCTGGCTTTTAAAGCAGACCAAGGCAGGCCAGCAGCACGGTTCAATTCCCGTACCAGCCTCCCCAAACAGGCGCCGGAATGTGGTGACTAGGGGCTTTTCACAGGAACTTCATGGAAGCCTGCTTGTGACAATAAACGATTTTCATTTCATTTCATTCCAAGATCAGGAGGTAACCAGTGTGGGTGGAGATTAGGAATAACATGGCTTGGAAAACATTGGCGGGAATGGTTTATATGCCTCTAACAGTTGTTATACTGTTTGGTAGAGCATTGAGCAAGAAATAATTTCAGCCTCCAACAAAGACACTCGTGGGAAAGATAAACTACTCACAGCAAATTGGCAAATGTTGTCTGGAAGATGCGTTTGTAGAATTCTTTTGTGACAGTTTCCTACAACAATGCATATAGAACCAATTAGGAATAAAGCTATTTTAGATCTAGCATTGTGAAATGAGACAGGACGAATTAGTAATCCCACAGTAAAAGGCCATCTGGGAGAAGGTGATCACAATACATTTGAAGTCTATATTAAACTTGGGACTGACATACTCAAATCCAAAACAAGGAACATTATTCAAGCCTTTTACATAGATATGAGAGGATTTGACAGATGTTGATTTGGTAAATAGCTTGAAAGATATGGGGGTAAATAAACAGTGGGAAACATTTGAAGAAATGGTTCAAAATTTTCAACCAAGAAATAAACAACGACTTAGCGAGAAAGAACAACCCCCTCAACAGCAAACCACCCCCCCCCCCCCCAACCCATGTTCCCCGACTCCCCATGGCTTAATAGGATTGTTAAGGATCGTATAAGATTGCAAGAGGAGGCTTATAGGACATGATTCATTCATTTTGGGTGAGTTTGGGGGGTGTTTGGCGCCGGCTATAAGGACGTGTTTGACATCTGTATTCACCCCCACTGAGTGCAAACAACGAGCCCCCAAGTGAAACTCGCCATGCCTGAGTCTTCACCGTCTGATTCGCCCGACTCACACCTCAGCTGCTCGCAGCTGACAAGAAGAGTTGCATTTAAATGTCCCTCAGCACTCTCCTAGTTAAGACACAAGGATGACCTGCTCCTTTGGAGATGCTCGAGGGGGTAGGAGAACCACCAACAGGGTCAGCAATGTCGTCTGGGAGGCAGTAACAGCTGCAGTGTGCAGGCAGCATGACCAGGAGGACGGCCATCCAAGGTCAGAAGAATATGAACCACCCCCTCCGAGCTGCATGGATAAGTCACCACCTCTCTCCTCCTGGTATCAGTGCCACCTGTCACCCTTCAAATCTCAAACCACCCCCCCCAATCCACTCACAGACATCTCGCACCATCCCAACATCCGATCTCCACGTTTGGTGCTCAGAACCCCCGGTAGTCACCAGCACAACCTCTTAATGTCTAAGCAGGGTGCCCAGACATGCCACCTGCCATAGACCCCCTGTCCCATCAAGCCTGTGGATCACAATCTCTACTCTTTGTCCTCACAGGAGAAGATAGCCCATTATAAGAGGGAAAGGACGAAGACAGGGGAGGAATTCAGAGGTTCGAGTCCTGCCGCTAGAGATCACGGGGTTGCCCGAAGAGATAACAGTGACCGAGAGCGAGGCTGGTCTGCAACAGAAAAGTTAAGATCCTCTGCCCCTTCATTCAGGAGGGAGTGGCAGCGACATTCCAGTGACTGCAAGGTCAATTGGAGGAGTACCAAAGGCTTCAGGCATGTGAGGTGGTGCCGGCATTGCGTTGTCATGGGAATGTTACTTTAAGAAATGTTTGTCTGCTCAAGTGGCTGCAGTGATGTCAGAGTGTGGGTGGGGCTGAGCTCTGACTCTGCTTTTTAGTTTTGCTTTGAGGAAAAGCTTGGGTGTGTCTGTGTTTTGGTTTCATTTTAGTGCTGGAGATGAAGCCAGACAAAGCAGGTGTAATTTTGATCTCTCTGCCATCTAAAGACTATGGGTGTGATTCTCCCCCCCCCCACGCCGGGTGGGAGAATAGCGGGAGGGCCTCCTGACATTTTTCACGCCCTCCCGCTATTCTCCCCACCACCCCACGCCACGAATCTCACGCCCGTTTCAACAGGGCAGCAAACACACCTGCTTGCTGCCGTCGTGAAACGGGCGCCAGATGCCCGTTTGGGGCATCTGGGGGCCCGATTGGCACGGCAGTACCACGGCCGTGCCAAGGGGGGCATAGGCCCGCGATTGGTGCCCACCGATCGCGGGCCGTGCATCCGTAACGGACGCACTCTTTTCCCTCCGCCGCCCCGCAAGATCAAGCCGCCACGTCTTGCAGGGTGGCTGAGGGAAAAGACGCCAACTGCGCATGCGCGGGTTGGCGTTGTCCAACCTGTGCATGCGCGGCCGACGTCAGCCGGCGTGACGCTTGACGTGTGGACTTGACGACCATCGTCAAGGCCACACCGCCGTGACGCACGGGGCCGCGCTCCTAGCCCCGCCCAGGGGGGAGAATCGGCCCCGGAAGTGGGCGTGAAGGCTGCCGTGGGTCACGGCCTGTCCCACGGCAGCCTTTACAATTCTCCGCATTTGCGGAGAATCTTGCCCTATATCTATATCATTTGGTGAATTCAAAGTGATAACTGTTCTCAGTAGAGAATTTAAACCCTGTGTGTTTCTGCGTAAAAAGGATTTTTGTCTTAAAAGGAAAGTTTAAGGGTTACTTAGAGTGTTGTATTCTTTGGGGGGTGTATTTGAATTGATGGTTGCTAACCTGTTCACTGTATGTTTTAAAAAGGTTAACTGAGTTCATAGAATAAATATTGTTTTGCTTTAAAAATTACTTTTAAATTTCTGCTGCACCACACCTGTAGAGTGGGCCATGTGCTCCCCATACCACAATCTAGTAAAAGTCATGGGTCAGATGAACTCCATGATACACTTTGGGGTGCTCTAAACCCTGGCCCATAACACCATGGCACCCAGTCCAACACTGCCATGGTGGTGACTGCAGTGGAAAACCTGGAGCACAATGTCTACGCCTTGAGTGGTGGTGTCCAAGGCATGGTTCAGTCTCTGACGACCATTACTGAGGGCCTTAGGGTGGCAAGTTGGCACAGTGGTTAGCACTGCTACCTAACAGTGCCGAGGACCCGGCTTTGATACCGGCCATGGGTCACTGTCCATGTGGAGTTTGCACAATATCCCTGTGTCTGCATGGGTCTCACTCCCACAACCCAAAGATGTGCGGGGTAGTTGGCCTGGCCACGCCAAATTCCCCCTTAATTGGAGCTTTTTTTTTAAAAACCTTTAAAATAAAGACTGAGGGCCTTGACATCAGGTCCCAGTCTTTGAGTGACACCTCCCAGACATAGATGGACATTGCTGAGGCACTCCAGAGTGTGGCCCAGTCACAGGACTATCGCTGAGGGCTTCAACACCATAGCACAGAGGTTCTGGAGCTCATTCCAGCTGCCCCTCCATCTCATAGAGTCACTCAGGGCCCCACAGGCACCATCAAGGAGGATGAAGTGCTGGAGCCCATCTCAAGGCCTTCTACCAAGGAGACTAAGGCGTTCTCCAATCCTTTTGAATTTCCCCCTCCTGACACCGGCACATCTCAATGGCTACGGGCAGAACAGGGTGGCACGGGGAACGCCTATGCCACTGGAAAGTCAGGTGGGGCCCTTCTGCTCCAGGCCCTCCAGAGGACATCTGCCAATGGATCAAAGGCCACAGGGCACGGAAAGCAGAAGGCTGCCTCCATCTCTGATGTGCATCCTGGGGACAGACCTTGACAGCGCACTATACCATGGTGGATTAAGAAAGGTGAGGAGCACTGAGTGGGCACTGGGAGGTCACGATCCATAGATAGGGGAATGGAAATCTGTCACGGTAAAATGTTCACCAGTAAAACATTTTGGGTGGGATTCTCCATCCAGCGACATCGGAATCACGAAATGCGATTGGACGGAGAAAAGCGGGTCAGCCGCTGGACGCCCAATGGAATGTCATGCTCCGGTGCCTCAACAGCGGTGTGAATGTGTTCCATGTTGCACGCCGGAGCAGGCATGCACGATGTACAGTAAATGCCATTGGCATATCATTAGCAAGCCAAATCCGGCATTCTCTGGGCCTCCCATGATGCTCTGCCTCCGCCAGGCGAGGTTCGCTTGTGGTATTTAAAATCGGGAAACAGGTACCATGGCTGCTGAGGGAGAGAGAGCCGCTCACAGCCTCTGTCACACGCGTCCAGGCCTGGTTGATATCCACGGGTGGCAGCCTCCCTCCCACGCCGGGGAACAGGATGCCCCGCCTCGCCTCCATGGCATCCAACAGCTCGAGTCTCGAGCTCAGCATCAGTGAACTTTGGTGCCGCACTTTGGGGTGGCATTTTGACTGGAATGCGAGTGTGTGGGGAATGGAGTGCTTGTATGGAGCTCCAGCCTGTCAGGCACTTGAGTTCTAATTCCAACCCCAGCGAATCACAAGCCAGTGTTCATTGGAATTGCACTAATTCCACGTGGCGCTGGTGCTAACCCATTAGGACATCCGGGACTGGGATTGGTGCCGTCTTCTGGGCCTTAGAACGCTCAAGATTCGGTCCTTTTTGTTTAAATTTAGATTACCCAATTATTTTTCTTTTCCAATTAAGGGGCAATTTAGTGTGGCCAATCCACCTAGCCTGCACATCTTTGGGTTGTGGGTATGAAACCCACGCAGACACCGGGAGAATGTGCAAACTCCACACGGACAGTGACCTGGGTCCTCAGCGCCATAGTTCCAGTGCTAACCACTGCGCCACATGCCACCCCCACTCAGTGCTGGCATCAGCACTTAGCCTTTGACACGGAGAATCCAGCCCATCATACCTGACACATGTAAAGCCTCTGTCATTTTAATCTTCACAACAGGCCTGCCACAACTCCACCCCCACCCCCAGACCCTTTTCCTCATGGTCCTGCATGCCTCCCCCCCCCACTGCAGTGGTTGAAGATCAAAGTCCCCTGATGCAGTCTACATCACGAGGATGAGTGTGAATGCACTGTCAGCAGAAAGACAGGAGTGTTAGGGCATTGTTCTCAAACCTTTTGCCTGTCCTGTGTTCCTTTTTAACCCCATCCTGCTGCCTGCTTTCATCTATAATCTTCTGGTTAGCTGCTACAACTTTACTGCACTCCTTGAGATTTCAATCTAACTTAGTCTTTGTGCACTGAAGCCCCCTGCCCTGACGGAGTAGGCCAGGATGTCCCCTTTAGGTTCTGTGGCAGAACCTCTGATGGTGATTTGATAGACTTGGCAAGCAGCAAATCAATGAATGTCGAGTTATCGGCTTTCTCCTATTGCTGCATGTGATTGGTGGAGCCAGTCAGAAACTTTCAGAAAGAAGGCCAGTCTTCTGATGACCTCCATTTTTGTCTCAGTTCTGTGAAGGAAGGTCAGCTAGAAGTTTTTTTTTTAATTCACTTACGGGATGTGGGCGTCGCTGGTTAGGCCAGCGTTTGGGGCAGCAGGGTAGCATGGTGGTTAGAATAAATGCTTCACAGCTCCAGGGTCCCAGGTTCGATTCCCGGCTGGGTCACTGTCTGTGTGGAGTCTGCACGTCCTCCCCCTGTGTGCGTGGGTTTCCTCCGGGTGCTCCGGTTTCCTCCCACAGTCCAAGGATGTGCGGGTTAGGTGGATTGGCCATGCTAAATTGCCCGTAGTGTCCTAATAAAAGTAAGGTTAAGAGGGGGGTTGTTGGGTTGCGGGTATAGGGTGGATACGTGGGTTTGAGTAGGGTGATCATGGCTCGGCACAACATTGAGGGCCGATGGGCCTGTTCTGTGCTGTACTGTTCTATGTTCTATGTTTATTGCCCATCCCTACTTGCCCTTCAGAAGGTGGTGGTGAGTTGCCTTCTTGAACCGTTGCAGTCCTTCAGGTGTAAGTACACCCACTGTGCTGTTAGGGAGGGTGTTCCAGTATTTTGTCCCAGTGACAGCGAAGGAACGCAATATATTTCCAACTCAGGGTGGTGAGAGACTTGGAGGGGAAACTCCAGGTGGTGGGGTTCCCAGGTATCTGCTGCTGCAGGGGGAAAATCTCCCCGTCTATCTCCTTGTCTGACAATTTCAAGTGGCCAGTGGCATTCTAGCTAAATCTGCCGAGACTTTCTTGTTAAAAGGGCACAGACAGCCATCAGGAAAGAGATATTTTGGATGTGAAAGTGCCAGCCATTTGCCCCAGGTCGGTAACTCTCTTACAGCTCTGTCAGAAGAGCGGGGAATACCTCAAAATTGAAGCTTTGGTAAGAGCTTTCGTGATAAAACAGCCAGAGTTTTGTGCCAAAATCAGGCGAGGGACAGTCTGCTAATGCCAGGGTCAAAGCTGTAGTTATTTCACAGGGCGATGAAAACTCCACCTGGTGGTCAAAGAGCAGAAGTGCACTCATTTGAACAACCTGCGTATAGCACCATCTGGCGGCCGGCCATTAGAATTGCACTGACTTGAACGCCCAGTATTTAGCTCCATCCAGTAGAAAGATGGAACTCCGCCAACCTGACTTTCTTGAGCAAAGCTATTTCCAGAGGTCGCAGTCACAGCAGTGAGGATTCACCTCAACCTTTTCCCTTTAATTGTCATTTTCTTTTTCCCCACCTTACCTTGTGTGTGGCTGGGTGGAGGGTGGAGGGTGGGATGGGGTTTTGGGATTAGTTAGACTGGTAGACCATTGTCCTGTTATTATATACATATAAATTCATCTTTTACTTTTATCAATGAACAGTTTGTTAATGTTTCACATATAAATCTGGGGCGGGATTCTCTAATAATGGGGCTATGTCCCCACACCGGTGTGAAAACCGGTGCCAACGACTCCGGCATCAACAGTCCCTGAAAGTGTGGAATTCTCACCTTCCTAGGGGGCTAGGTTGGCGCCGGAGTGGTCCCCGCAGCTTCAGCCGGCGTGGAACGGCCTGCGTGATTTAGCGCATGCGCGGAATGGCTGCCGCGGAGGATCCCTTCTCCGCGTCGGCCCCCGGGCAATATGGCGGAGCCCTACAGAGTAAAGTAGGCCCCCACGGAACCAGTCCGCCCGCCGATCGGTAGGCCCCGATTGGTGGGACAGGCCACCGTGGGCTCCCACCTAGGTCGGACCCCTCCCCCACTCCATCTCCAGGACGGCCCCCGCACACTCACCTTCCAGGTATCGCCGTGTGGGGGCTGAGTAATCCACGCCGGCGGGATTCGACCAAACCTGGCGGCTGCTCTGCCCATCGGGGGCCTGGAGAATCGCCGGGGGGGGGGGGCGCTGTCAACAGCCCCTGACCGACGTGGCAGCGATCCCGCGGGCGCTGGGTCGGAGAATCCTGGCCCTGGTAACTCATTGCAGCAGTCAAGGGTTAAAGATCTTCGGAAAACACAAATTATTGGTTCATTCACATGTATAGGGACTCCGGGATCTGTCTGGCTGGAACTGACTCGCATTTGCCCAGGTTGTTGGAACATAAATTGGGGGCTTGTCCGAGATTGGAGAAGTTTGACGGCAAATTTGGGGTACACAGTAAATTATAAAGAGGCACCAGGTTGTAGTAATATAATAATATGGCTATGGAAGCTGCTAAGCAATTTCTTCAGATGGATGGCATATCTCTGGTTCATTTAGAGGAGCTTTGCAAAGACCAACTCATTGAATTAGCAAGGGAATTAAAGCTGATTGTACCAGCTAAAGCTAAGAAAGCGGAGGTAATTGGCATGATTGCTCAACATTTAAATTTGAAGGAACAACAGCCCAGGCCAGATCAACAATCAATGGAAATGGCTAAGATCCAGTTACAAATGAAACAATTAGAGATGCAACAAAAACAGAGAGAAATAGAGGTGCCGCATAAACAGAAAGAAATGGAAATGAGAGAGGAAAGAGAGAATGGGAGAAAAGAAAGTGAGAGAGGAAAGAGACAAGGAGAGAGAGTTCCAGCTCGCGGTACTGGAACAGAGTGGGAGCTGCGAGAATCGGGAGGGGAGCCTAATCCTAGAACAGAACTTAGCGCTGATATGTTTAGGTTTATGCAGGCTCTCCCAAAATTTGAAGAGAAAGAAGTAGAAATGTTCTTTAGGGCTTTTGAGAAAATAGCAACCCAAATGGAACGGGCCATCTTGGTTAGTGATCCAATTCTGGCCACCCTGCATTTCTCAAGATCGTTTAAACTGGCCACCGATGCCGTGACCTCGGAGTAGGCAGTGTTTCTGCACGACCATGATACCAGCATAGAGAGGCCTGTGGGGTATGTCTCAAAAAAACTCAATTCCTGCCTGAGGAAGTATTCCACTATTGAGAAAGAAGTCTTGCTCCTCGCCCTGTAACACTTCAAAGTGTATATCCACCAGGACCATGTCCAGAGCATGGTTCACATTGATCACAACCCACTGCCGTTCATTGAGAAATGTAACATCCGGAATGTAAGGCTTTTTTGTTGGAATTTGCTGTTGCAAAAGGTCGATGTTAAAATTGTACATATTCCTGGAACTGATAGCTGATGCTTTATCCCAATTTTAGTGTTAATCCAGGAGATTGAATGGGGACTAGTTTAGACAGGTATGTGTGGGTGTTGTGTGTCTTGCCTATCTCGTAATGACACTTCCGTGTCCTGACATTTAATTTAATTCTTTTAGCAGGGGGGGTGGTATGTCAGGACATTATTATAAAACCTTTTGTCTGTCCTGTGTTCCCTTTGTATCCCCGTCCTGCTGCCTGCTTTGATCAACAGTCTTCTGGTTAGCTGCTACAACATTACTGCAGCGTTTGAGATTTCTGCTTACATTAGTCTCTGGGCACTGAAACCCCCTGTCCTGATGGACCAGGCAAGGTGGCCCCTTTAGGTTCTGTGGCAGAACCTGTGACGGCGATTTGATAGACTTGGCAAGCAGCCGAATGGAGAATGTAGAATTCTCGGCCTTCTCCTATTGTTGTCTGGCAGAGCCAGTCAGAAACTTTCAGAAAGAAGGCAGGTCTTCTGATGAACTCCATTTTTGTTTGAGTTCTGTGAAGGAAGCTCAGCTAGAAGGACGGGGAGAATCTCCCTGTCTCTCTCTCTCTTTCTCTGCCAGATGATTTCAAGTGGCATTCTAACTAATCTGTGGAGGCTTTCTTGTTTAAAAGGGCACAGACAGCCATCAGAACTGGGAAAGGGATGTATTGGATTTGAAAGTGCCAGCCGTTTGCCCCAGGTAGGTAACCCTCTTACAGCTCTGTCGGAAGGATGGGGAATAGCTCAAAATTGAAGCTTACAGTGAGAGCATTTGTGATAAAACAGCCAGAATTTTATGCAGAAATCAGGCAAGGGAAAGTCTGCTAATTCCAGGGTCAAAGCTGTAGTAGTAATTGCACAGAGAGACGAAAGCACCATCTGGTGGTTGAAGTGCAGAAATGCACTGATCTGAACAACCTGTGTATAGCACCATCTGGTGGCCATGATTGGAATTGCACGGACCTGAACATCCAGTACCTAGATCCACCCGATAGCAGAAAGATGGAACTGCACCAACCTGAATTCCTTGAGCAAATCTATTTCCAGATGTTACAACCACAGCAGTGAAGCTCACCTCAAACTTTTCCCTGTAATCCCCATTTTTATCCTCTCCCGCCCTTACCTTGTGTCTGTCTTGTGTGTGTCTGAATGGAGGATGCGATGGGGTTTTGGGATTAGGTAGACTATTAGACTATTGTCCTGTTATTTCTTTATATATATATTCATCTTTTCCTTTTATTATTAATAAACAGTTTGCTGATGTTTTACTTATAAATCTGGTGCCTGTAACTCATGGGAGCAGTCAAGGGTTAAAGATCTTTGGAAAACACATTTATTCGTTAATTAACTTAATTTGGGACTCCGGGATCTGTGGGGCTGGAACTGGCCGTGCATTCGCCCAGGGTGTGGTAACAGGAGTCAGACTTAATCTGAACCTAAGGAGCACCAGCGCTTTCCTCACAGTGAGTGGACATCACTCTCCTGACTTGTATAATGATCTGCTGACCGTGTCAACACCAGCCCATCACACTGGAGTAATGTTACATAGATCCTTGGAAGAGGAAGGTGTGAACAGGGTGGACAGGGAAGGGGTGGGAAAGGGGGGACAGGGTGGTCGCCACAAGGGTGGTGTGATGGTTGGGGGTGCAGAGTTGACAGACACACAGCCTCATCTCATGTGAATCTGGAGAAGATGAAGGCCTCCCTGGTCCTCCTGGCATGTTGGATCCATGCTGTCGCCTGTCGTCCATCGTCTGGGTCCTCCTCGGGCACATCCTCCAGCCCCTAATGGTCAGTCTCCTTCTCCTCAGACGAGGCTGCATGTTCCTCCTTTTCCAGCACGTCGCTCCGCTGCTGAGCCAGGTTGTGGAGGGCACAGCAGACCCCTACACAGTGGGAGACCTTCTGGGGGCTGTATTGCAAAGCACTGCCGGAGTGGTCCAGGTAGCGGAACCACATTTTTAGCAGCCCGATGCACCGCTCAATCACAGCACAGGTGGTAACGTGGGCCTCATTGTATCAGGTCTCCATCTCGGTCTCAGGCCTCCACACTGGCCCTGGATCTCAGTGGGTATCCCTTCTCCCCCACGAGCTAACCCGTCATCCTGGGATGGTCCTTGAAGAGACTGGAGATCCTCGGGTATCCCAGGATGTAGCTGTCATCCATGCTCCCAGTATAGCAAACACATGTGTGCATGATCCTGAGGTGGTGGTTGCACAGGATCTGAGCATTCAGGAATGGAACTCCTTCCTGTTAACATAGGGCACTCCTTGATGCCCTGGTGCTCGCAGGGATACATGCAAGCCTTTGCCGGCCTTCGGGACCTGGGCGATGGTGGCAAATCCGGCATCCTGGGCATCTTGGTGGGCCTGGTACAGGTCGAAGGTGATACAGTCTGATGCCCGGGCACACAGAACATCCATCACCTCCCGGATGCATCTGTGGGCTGATGATTGCGAAATGCCATACAGGTCCCCGCTCGAGTCTTGGAATGACCCCGTGGCATCGAAATTATTGGCTGCCATGACTTATTGCCACTGGGAGTGGGTATCCTCCTCCTCCTTGGGGTGCAATGCCGCATTGTCTCCCTGTTGATATGTAGTCTTTTGCGGCATATGCTGTCTGTCAGCTCATTGAAAGACCAACGACTCCTGTCTACCCTTGTACGTCGTTGGCCTCATCTTCTGGCCCCCTTCTCAGCCTGATGGGCAGCCAGGTCTTGATGGTGTGCGGTGGCCCCCTGTACATGTGGTGCCACCTCCAGCCTGCATTGGCCTTGCTGCCTTCTTCGGCATCGGCCTCAGCTGCAACAAGACGAACGAAGGAAAACTCCGGGGGAATTAACTCCAACATAAATGTTTGTCTTTGGAAGGATTTGGGGAAGGAGAGAGAGACTGACAGTCAGTTAGGTCTTCAATCCCGGGAGCCTCAAATCTCCCAAGCCCCCCCCCCCCCCCCCCCCCCCTTACCATGACTGGCCTGCTTTCTCTCAGAGTGCCATCCAGTGTGCTGCAAACCTCACCCTGCACACTCACTCCCGGGAAGGTCAGGAGCCCCTGGATCCCACACCTCTGTCAGTAACATGAGGGAGGCCATGCTCAGCTATCATCCGCTCATCCAGATAGTTATCCTTTGGCCAAGAGAGAGTCCTCAGTGGTGAGGTCCGCTCTTTATTGATTGATTGTTGGCTGCGGCGTCTATTGTGCTGACACTCCTAGAGTACAGGTGCACGGTAAGCCCCCCCTCCCTCCCCGCCAGTCTGGGCCCTCTCCTGCCGAAGGGAGGGTTGGGGTGGGGGAAGGGTTGAAGGGATGGGTGGAGGGAGTGCTGATGGGGGAGGGGATGGAGGGAGGGTTAGAGGTCGCCTGGGGGGGAAATGCTGCCTTTCCCACATGGCAACAGTGACAACACTTCAAAATATATTTTATTGGTTGTGAAGCACTTTGTGGCATCCTGAGGTGGTGAAAAGTGCATTAGAAATACAAACCTTCCTCTGGGCACTCCATGCTGAGTTGATTCATGAGTCAGTAATGATTCGACTGGCGACAGCAATGATAATAATAATCTTTATTGTCACAAGCAGGCTTTCATTAACACTGCAATGAAGTTACTGTGAAAATCCCCTAGTCGCCACACTCCGGCGCCTGTTCAGGTACACCGAGGGAGAATTCCGAATGTCCAATTCACCTCACAAGCACGTCTTTCTTGTGGGGACTTGTGGGAGGAAACCGGAGCACCCGGAAGAAATCCATGCAGACACGGGGAGAACATGCAGACTCCGCACATACAGTGACCCAAGCCGGGAATCAAACCCGAGACCCTGGCGCTGTGAAGCCACAGTGCTAACCACTCTGCTACCTACCTTGCTGCCCCAATGGATAAGCAGTCACATAAATAGGCTACCACTCCCTATTTTAAACAGAAATGTAAAATGACAAATCGCCATGTGTGCCTTGCTTACCTTTTGTATGGTATGTACACCATCCTTTTGATGAATTCAAAGGTACTTGAATTCCATTTGGCGACTCCTTTGCGCTCAAACTTCAGTGACAACGCTTGTCAGCAAATTCCATTCTACAGTTGATAACATGGCTGCAGTCTATTTAAATATTTGATGTTTCTTTTTCAAAGGCGCAGATGCTTCTCTCTGAACTACTTTGTCTTATGAAGAGGGTATTCTTTTATTATCCTAATGGTACCTGGGCTGTGCTTTATCAACCAAATTGGATTAACAACCTGACATTAATCCCACAGAGGCTAAAGAGCTCAAGCAAACTCCCCACCTTTGTGATGAAATATTTATTCACTTTTGTTTAAGAGGATTTCTTTCCCTGCTCACTGAAATATTTTAACAGATACAGTGTAGCTTAATACACTTTCATATATTACATCAATTTTGACAAGCATTATAAATTCAGGGGTACTGTAAATACTTCTTAAAATGCGCGATACGTTTTTATAAGCAAATGAGGTGAGAGTAAATTCCGGTTAAACTTTGGCACGTTCAGCCGCAGCACACTATCTGCTGTAGTCAAACAAGGAGCGATGGTTAGTTTCTAGGGACGCGACTTAACGGGAATAGTTCTAAGTGTCATACCGGGCACGACTTCCTGGGTGTTTCCCGGCGGCCGAGCCAGTGAGACTTCGGCCCATATTTAACGGCACTAAGTAACGGAAATGATCCCACACGAGCTTCACAATGGTACTGGCTGTCTTGCCAGCTGATATGTTGGACGGGCACCACGGTGACACAGTGGTTGGCACAAATGCCTCACAGCGCCAGGGACCTGGGTACAATTCCGGCTTTGGGTGACAGTCTGTGCGGAGTCTGCACGTCCTCCCTGTGTGTGCGTGGGTTTCCTCCGGGTGCTCCGTTTTACTCCCACAGTCCAAAGATGTGCGGGTTAGGTGGATTGGCCTTGCTAAAAATTGATCCTTAGTGTCCAAAGGTTGGATGGGGGTTCAGAGTTGTCGGATTGAAGGGTGGGGGTATGGACCTAGGTAAGGTCCCTAGGGGCAGCACGGTAGCATGGTGGTTAGCATAAATGCTTCACAGCTCCAGGGTCCCAGGTTCGATTCCCGGCTGGGTCACTGTCTGTGCGGAGTCTGCACGTCCTCCCCGTGTGTGCGTGGGTTTCCTCCGGGTGCTCCGGTTTCCTCCCACAGTCCAAAGATGTGCGGGTTAGGTGGATTGGCCAGGCTAAATTGCCCTTAGTGTCCTAATAAATAAGGTTAATGGGGGTTGTTGGGTTAGTGGTATAGGGTGGATACGTGGGCTTGAGTAGGGTGATCATTGCTCGGCACAACATCGAGGGCCGAAGGGCCTGTTCTGTGCTGTACTGTTCTATGTTCTATGTTCTAAGGTGTTCATTCAGACGGTCGGTGCAGACTCGATGGGCTGAATGGCCTCCTTCTGCACTGTAGGGTTGTGGTAGTCACCACTGATGTATTATACTGTACATATGGGTTTTACGGTAAGGCCCCTGTACTAAAGGTACGGGGGTAGATCCCTGCCTACTGACTCCGCCCAGTAGGCAGAGTATAAATGTGTGTGCTCTCCGTACAGCAGCCATTTCGTCAGCTGCTGCAGGAGGCCACACATCTCTGTGTAATAAAGCCTCAATTACATTCTACTCTCGTCTCGTCGTAATTGATAGTGCATTAATTTATTACACAGAGATTTTTCAGGGATGGACCTCCGCAACAAGCTGTGTCGCCTGCAGCTGCATCCTCAAGCAGACAACGCCAAAAAAGATTTTGAACACTGGGTAGCCTGTTTTGAAGCGTACATCAGGTCTGCGCCAGACCCAATCCCAGAATCACAGAAGCTCCAGATTCTGTACACACGGCTGAGCTCCAACGTTTTTCCCCTCGTCCAGGACGCGCTAACCTACGCAGAGGCCATGGCGCTACTGAAGGAGAATTACGCTCAGCGGACCAACAAAATCTATGCCAGGCATCTCCTGTCCACGCAGCACCAACTTCCCGGTGAGTCTGTGGAAGATTTCTGGCGTGCCCTGCTCGCCCTGGTGAGAGACTGTGACTGCCAGGCCGTTTCGGCCACTGCACATTCGAACCTGCTGATGAGAAACGTGTTCGTTACGGGCATAGGGTCTGCCTACATCCGCCAGCGCACAAGTGGACCGACTCCGGACCCTGCACGACAATCTCTGTCAGCCAGAAGTCACCCATTTTTACCACTTCATTCAAGCCCGCAATCTGCCCTACTCCATCGAGGAAGTCAGGGCCATCACCAGAGACTGCCAGGTCTGCGCGGAGTGTAATCTGCACTTCTACCGGCCAGACCGTGCGCGCCTGGTGAAGGCCTCCCGCCGCTTTGAACGCCTCAGCATGGACTTCAAAGGGCCCCTCCCCTCCACCGACCGAAACACATACTTCCTCAGTGTGGTTGACGAATATTCCCGATTCCCCTTTGCTGTCCCATGCCCTGATATGACGTCTGCGGCCGTCATCAAAGCCCTCAACACCATCTACGCTCTGTTCGGTTTCCCCGCCTACGTCCACAGCGACCAGGGATCCTCCTTCATGAGCGATGGGCTGTGCCAGTACCTGCTCAACAGGGGCATTGCCTCGAGCAGGACGTCCAGCTGCAACCCCAGGGGAAATGGGCAGGTGGAGCGGGAGAATGGGACGGTCTGGAGGGCCGTCCAGCTGGTCCTACGGTCCAGAAATCTCCCGGCCTCCCACTGGCAGGAGGTCCTCCCCAACGCCCTTCACTCCATTCGGTCGCTCCTGTGCACCGCGACTAACAAAACCCCCCATGAACATCTCTTTGCCTTCCCCAGGAAGTCCATCTCTGGGGTTTCCCTCCCAAG
Source organism: Scyliorhinus canicula (assembly GCF_902713615.1). NCBI lineage: Eukaryota > Metazoa > Chordata > Chondrichthyes > Carcharhiniformes > Scyliorhinidae > Scyliorhinus > Scyliorhinus canicula. The sequence goes on along the minus strand of NC_052155.1, from coordinate 153,926,152 downwards.
GTGGCTGACAGCTCCAGGACCCGTTGTCCTCCGTAGACACGTGCGACTCCACAAGGCGGACCCGTTGTTTGAGAGGGTACAGCTACTCCACGCCAACCCGCAGTACGTTTACGTAGCGTACCCCGACGGCCGCCAAGACACAGTCTCCCTCAAGGACCTGGCACCAGCTGGTTCCCCACACAACGCCACCCCCCTGCCCCGGCACCACCCTCCCTTCCCCCGGTGCACCCCACCGCAGTCCCCGCTCCAGGACAATCCGTCCTCCCCTTGCTCCCACCCGGGAATGAAGAGGATTCCGACACGCTCCCGGAGTCACTGAAGACCAAGGCGACGCCTGGGTCGCCACCAGCACTGCGGCGCTCTCAACGACAGATCAAGGCGCCGGGCCATCTAAATTTGCAACCTTCTCTGTAATTTTTAAAAGCAATCTGTATGTATATAGTTATCCACCATCCCCGCTGGACTCATTTTTAACAGGGGGTGAATGTGGTAGTCACCACTGATGTACTATACTGTATATATGGGTTTTACGGTAAGGCCCCTGTACTACAGGTACGGAGGTAGAAGAGTATAAATGTGTGTGCTCCCCGTACAGCAGCCATTTCATCAGCTGCTGTAGGAGGCCACACATCTCTGTGTAATAAAGCCTCGATTATCTGGATTTCCAAAAGGCCTTTGATGAGGTGCCACACAGGAGGCTGCTGAGTAAGGTGAGGGCCCATGGTGTTCGAGGTGAGCTACTGGCATGGGTTGAGGATTGGCTGTCTGACAGAAGGCAGAGTTGGGATAAAAGGTTCTTTTTCGGAATGGCAGCCGGTGACCAGCGGTGTCCCACAGGGTTCAGTGTTGGGGCCGCAGCTGTTCACCATATATATTAATGATCTGGATGAAGGGACTGGGGACATTCTAGCGAAGTTTGCCGATGATACGAAGTTAGGTGGTCAGGCAGGTAGTGCTGAGGAAGTGGGGAGGCTGCAGAAGGATCTAGACAGTTTGGGAGAGTGGTGCGGGAAATGGCTGATGCAATTCAACGTGAGAAAATGTGAGGTCTTGCACTTTGGAAAAAAGAATCCAAGCATAGACTACTTTCTAAACGGTGAGAAAATTCATAATGCCAAAGTACAAAGGGATCTGGGAGTGCTAGTCGAGGATTCCCTAAAGGTAAACATGCAGGTTGAATCTGTGATTAAGAAAGCGAATGCAATGTTGTCATTTATCTCAAGAGGGTTGGAATATAAAAGCAGCGATGTGCTACTGAGCCTTTATAAGGCTCTGGTTAGGCCCCATTTGGAGTACTGTGTCCAGTTTTGGGCCCCACATCTCAGGAAGGACATACTGGCACTGGAGCGTGTCCAGCGGAGATTCACACGGATGATCCCTGGAATGGCGGGTCTAACATATGATGAACGGCTGAGGATCCTGGGATTGTATTCATTGGAGTTTAGAAGGTTAAGGGGAGATCTAATAGAAACTTACAAGATAATACATGGCTTAGAAAGGGTGGACGCAAAGAAACTGTTTCCGTTAGGCGAGGAGACGAGGACCCGTGGGCACAGCCTTAGAATTAGAGGGGGTAAATTCAGAACAGAAATGCGGAGACATTTCTTCAGCCAGAGAGTGGTGTGCCTGTGGAATTCATTGCCGCGGAGTGCAGTGGAGGCCGGGAAGCTAAATGGCTTCAAGGCAGAGATAGATAAATTCTTGATGTCGCGAGGAATTAAGGGCTACGGGGAGAATGCTGGTAGGTGGAGTTGAAATGCCCATCAGCCATGATTGAATGGCGGAGTGGACTCGATGGGCCGAATGGCCTTACTTCCACTCCTATGTCTTATGGTCTTATGGTCTTATGGATTACATTCTACTCTTGTCTCGTCATAATTGATAGTGCATCAAGGGTTTCTATGAAAATGCACCTGACAGCGCCCCAGTGGCAAGGGAAAGCTGCTCATAAACACTCCCTCCGAACTAACTCCCAGGCAGCACACGACCATGGTAACACACAGACCTGCTTCACGCTTTGGGAATGTCGAACTGGCTAGGCTGCTGGACGCCATGGAGGCAAAACGGGACACCCTGTTCCCCAGAGGGGATCAGAGGACCAGTAACAGGGCCTCCAATGCCGCCTGGGAGGCAGTGGCAACGGCCGTCAGTTCAGGCAGAATGTCCAGGGGGACTGCCATAAAATGGTGGAAGAAGATGAACAACCTCCATCGTGCCGCAAGGGTAAGTTAACACCAGCCCCTGGCATCAGTCCCACCTGCCACCCATCTGACCTCCGCGCACACCCTCCTAAAAAGGCAGTGGCTGGCAGCACGCAGCCCCCACCCCCCCACTTCATACCACTGCACTTGTGCCCTGGCACACCCTGGCACAACCTCTCCATGCCCAGGTGCGGTGCCCACACATGCCACCTGCCATAGGTCCCCTGGTGCATGTAGCGTACAGCTCACAATGCCCCCTCGCTATCCCCGCAGGAGAAGGTCATTGCGGGAATCAGGCGGGAAAAGGCCCAGCTGGGTGGCAGTGTTCCGGGCGTCAGAATCCACACCCCACTATGAGGGGCCGGCCCTGGAGGTCCCGCCATTGACTGAGGAGGGAGCAGTCACCAACAGCGAGGTGGACCTGAGCCGCAGAGGTGGGGATCCATTGCCCCTTCACCCAGATGATGAGTCTCAAGTGGATAATTCATGTCAGACAAAAGTATCCCTCCTCTCAGTGACCACGTGTCCATTGTCTCGCAGGATCTCCACCTGATCAGGCCGGGCCATCCGAGATCGCCCCTACTCCCCTTCACCTGAGAGAACAACTTGCGGTGTGACAAAGGGTCATCTGACCTTTGACATAGGGTCATCCTGACTGAAAACATCTCTCCCGACAGAAGCTGCCAGACCTGCTGAGATTTTCCAACATTTTCACCTTGGAGGGGAGCTCCGAGGAGACCACCATTGGCGTCACAGCTGACATCCCCGTCCTCGACCAGTTCAGAGACAGACCTCAGTGGCCGACATTAGTGGACAAGCTTCTGGGGGACAATCTGGTGAGTACCACACAGCTGCTGATGCACATCTGGTGAAGGCAGGAACATTTAAGGGACACAGGAATCAGAGGTCTGCCAGATCCCAGGGGTCAGCTGGGTCCTAGTCAGACACTGAGCGTCTGCACAAAGTTATCCCAGAGCTGGAGCAGACGCTAAGGGAACAGCAAGTGCATAGCTGATTGGCACAGAAAATGGCACCAGCAAGACGTGGCACTGAGGCCAACACTGCTATGGGAACGACCACGGTGGGGAGCCTGCAGCACAAGGTGAGCATCATGAGTGGCAGCATCCAAGGTGTGACTCAGTCAGTGTCAGCCATGTGTGAGGGCCTTAACATCATGTCCCAGTCACTGAGGGACATGTCCCAGACACAGGTGGGCATTGCCTAGGCACTGCAGAGCACGTGCCAGTCACTGAGGGACATGTCCCAGACACAGGTGGGCATTGCCCAGGCACTGCAGAGCACGTGCCAGTCACTGAGGGACATGTCCCAGACACAGGTGGGCATTGCCCAGGCACTGCAGAGTATGTCCCAGTCACGAGGGACAGGCCCAGACACAGGTGGGCATTGCCCAGGCACTGCAGTGCATGTCCCAGTCACTGAGGGACATGTCCCAGACACAGGTGGGCATTGCCCAGGCACTGCAGAGCACGTGCCAGTCACTGAGGGACATGTCCCAGACACAGGTGGGCATTGCCCAGGCACTGCAGAGTATGTCCCAGTCACTGAGGGACATGTCCCAGACACAGGTGGGCATTGCCCAGGCACTGCAGTGCATGTCCCAGTCACTGAGGGACATGTCCCAGACACAGGTGGGCATTGCCCAGGCACTGCAGTGCATGTCCCAGTCACTGAGGGACATGTCCCAGACACAGGTGGGCATTGCCCAGGCACTGCAGAGCATGTCCCAGTCACTGAGGGACATGTCCCAGACACAGGTGGGCATTGCCCAGGCACTGCAGTGCATGTCCCAGTCACTGAGGGACATGTCCCAGACACAGGTGGGCATTGCCCAGGCACTGCAGTGCGTGGCATTTAACTGAGGAGCATTGCTGATGGTGTCAACACCATGGTGGAGACAATGAGGTGGCATTAGTACTGGCAGAGCTGGACGATGCAGAGGCTGCTGGCGCTCACACCAGCTCTCCCTCTATCCCATGGAGACCCCCTGTTGCCACTGTCCCGAAAGAGGGAGCACTTGAGGCCGACCCAATGCCTTCCACTAGAGAGACAACAGTGGTCTCTACGTCACCCACATCCCGCCTTCCTGACACTGGTGTAGGTCAAGGTCAGCAGACAGAACAAGGACGTATGGCAATGTCAGTGACGCCGGTAAATTGGCCGGGGCCTCCAGCGCCAGGTCCACCAGAGGACACCCACTAAGGGCATCAAAGGTCACAGGGCACAACTAGGAGCAGGCTGCCTCCACATCTGATGTGCATTCTGGGGATGCACCTTGATGGAGCGGCAGAGCACGAAAGATGAAGAATATTGAGGATCACTGAGCAGACACTGGAGGACACTGAGGGGGGGAGGGGGGGAGGTGAGGGCACCATCCTTAACGAGACACAATGGGAGTTTTGCATGTTCACTATCAAACCATGTTCCACCAGATACATTTGCAATCTCTCACGGTAATCTTCAAGTCGGGCCTGCCTGTGTCCCCACGCCCTGTTGCGCTTTGCTTCAACCACCCTCTGCCCCACAAGCACAGTGGACCTACAGCGAGAGCCACCAATGCAGACCCCATGCCGGTGACGGATGTGGGTGCGCTGTCAGCAGAAAGACAGGAATCAGACTTTGGCATAAACTGAGGAGCACGAGAGCTTACCTCACAGTGGGTTATCATCACTCTCCTGCCTTGTATATTGACCCGTTGACAGTGATGACACAGGCTCATCACCTTGCTGTGATGTTGCACAGACCATCGGAGAGTGGAACAGGGTAGTTGGGGAGGGGGGGGGTTGTGTGGGAGGGTCTGTGAATTAGGGGGGTCGGAAGGGGGGGTATGGATTGAGGGAAGGGGAATGGAGGTGGGGTAGTCAATGTGAGGAGGGGTGATTTGGGGGAACTGGGGGGAATGGTTGGGGGGAGTGAGGATGGGGATGGTCAATGGGAGCAGGGTCATTGGCGTCGTGTTGGGGGGGAAGGGGATAAGGTGACGGACAAAGCCTTTTCCTATGGGAAGCAGGCAAAGATGAGGGCTCTGGCCCGCTGGGCATGACAGACCCTCGCTGCGTCCTGTCCTCCTTCTTCCGGCTGCTCCCGGGCTCATCCTCCATCACCTCCTGGTCCAGCTCCTCCTCAGACGAGGCCGCATGTCCCTCCTCCTCCTCCTCCAGCATGTCACCCTGCTGGTTTGCCAGGTTGTGGAGGACACAACAGACCACCACAAGGTGGGAAATCTCTGGGAGGAGTGTACTCCGTGCACGACCAGAGCAGTCCAGGCATCAGAACCGCATTTTCAGCAGTCCGATACACCGCTCAATGACAGCAAGGTTGGCAACATGAGCCTAGTTATATCGGATATCCGCCTCCGTCTCTGGCCTCGGCGTTGGCATCATTAGCCAAGGCCTTGGTACCCATCATCCCACAAGACTCAACCAGTCATCCTGGGGCGGTCCTCAAAGAGGCCGGGTATCTCCACGTGTCCATGGATGCAGCTGTCACGCACGCTCACTGGGAAGCATGCACACACAGGGAGTGGAACCCTTTCTTGTTAATGAAGGGCACTCCCTGATGCTCGCTGATGGCGACATGCGTGGACATGAGGCATCCCATCGATGTTGGAGAATCCTGCTGTCCGTGCATCTTGATGGGCTTGATCCAGCTCAAAGTTAATATAGTCTGATGCTCAGGCATACAGGGCATCCGCGACCTCACGGATGCACTTGTCGTCTATAGCTTGGGAAATTCCTCACAAGTCCTTGCTCCAGCCCTGGAATGAACATGATGCATAAAGGTTCAGGGCTGCAGAGACCTTCATAGCCACCGGGAGCATGCGTCCTCCTCCTCTACAGGTTGCCAAGTCCGCAATGACTGGGACAGGTGCCGCACCATCTTCTTGTTGAGACGGAGACTCCTGCAGCCCATGTTATCCACCTTCTCCTCAAATGACCAACGATGCCTGTACATCTTGGGCCATCACTGGTATCCGCCTCTGGGTATCTCCTCAGCCTGAAGTCTTCAGCGTGTGCGGTGGTCACCTGGATATGGGGTGACATCTCTAGCCTATGTTGATCCCGCTGCCGTCTTCATTTTGTTATGGGCCAGGGTTTAGAAAACTCCAAAGTATATGCTGGAGTTCATCTGACCCTTGACTGTTTATTGATTTTGCCTATGATGAGCACAAGAGCCTGCCTTACGGGTATTATTCAACAGGCGCTTTTAATCAAAATAAAGCTTTGTTCTAAGAATTTAGTTGACATTTGTATAAACACACACAGCAAGTATTTTTATCAACTACAAATATAAAGACCCCACACAGGTACAGTAATCTATGTATAACCCTTAATGTATAACCCCCTTAACTGTTCCAATTCAATAACAAAATCCAAGTAAAACCAGAAACCTTTTTTCAAAAGTGTGGCCCAGCACACGGCATTCTTACTGGTACAAGACTGTTATCGATACTCTGTTTCCCTTTTCAAAGGACAGTTTTGAATTCCGTCCAGAAAGCAATTATCTCATTTAAGTTATCAAGCAGTCTGGAAACAACTTTTAAAATGAAGATAGAGAGACACTTTTTTCAACCTGTGCAGTTCAAAACCAGTCCAAACTCAAAACAAAAGTAAAAACTTCCAGAGGCACAGCCCAGCTCCACCCACACAATTGCATTACTGAAGTCATGTGATAAGACAAAAACATCTCTCAAAGGGACACTCACATGACAATTATACAAAGAAAATCAAACACGCTGTTCCCCCCCCCCCCCCCACCCCCACCCCCCCCCCCTCCCCATGCAGGTCCTCAACAGAATGGAGGATCCTTGCTCTGAAGTCATTTTATGTTTCAGTCTCTGTCCATCAGCCTCCGCTGTACCACCTTCTTACATGACCTAATTTCATCAAAACCAAAGTTTGTTACCCACATGTTCCACTGGCATTCTAGGTGCAGTAAAACAGCTTCGACATCCACTATGTCTGACTCGCAAGGATGTGCTAGTCATCACACAGCTCTCACCACACTCACAATAAAATCACCAGCAATCTGTAAAAGCATTTCTTCAACACCTTCATCAAGTTGCTCATTTGGATCATTCAGCCTCTCTCTCTTTCTCTCTCCCTCCTGCATCTCCCAGCAGTAGACGGCCCAGCAGTAGAAAATCGAACCAACCCAGAGCACGTCAGTAGAGAGAAAGAGCTTCTCTTTCCCTTCTCCAACCTGGACAGCAGGTCATCTTACAGTCCTCCCTTTCCTTACTCCAGGCCATAAAAACAAAGAGGCAGCAGTAAACAAACACAGAGTCTCCAAGCAGCTGCAGCTGCAAGCAGCAAGCACCACTCATTCAGACCAACTTGCCTCTCTCTCTCTCCCTCGTGCAGATCCCAGCAATAGATTCCTCAGCAATGGAAAATTGCACTGACCTAGAGCAAACCAGAAGAGAGAAAGAGCACCCCTTCCCATTCCCCAGCGATGGTAGCCGGTCATCCTACATCCTCCGTTTCCTTACACCAGGCCGCAAAAGCAAAGGGACGGCTGCAAACAGACATACAGCCTTCAGGCAGCTGCAGCTGCTTCGGCTCCATCTGCCTCTCTCTTCCCCTCCCGCAGCTCTAAGCAGTAGACTCCTCAAGAGTGGAAAATCACACCGACACAGAGCACTCCAGAAGAGAGAATGAACACCCCTTCCCCTTCTCCAGTGCTGGCAGCAGGTGATCGTACATCCTCCCCTTCCTTACTTCAGGCTACAGAAGGTAAAGAGACAGCAGCAAACAAATACACGGGGCGGGATTCTCCGACCCCCCCCACCGGGTCAGAGAATCGCCAGGGGGGGGCGGCGTGAATCCCGCCCCCGCCAGCCGCTGAATTCTCCGGTGCCAGAGATTCGGCGGGGGTGAGATTCGCGCCGCGCAGGTCGGAGGCCGCTCGCAGCGCCCCCCCCCCCGGCGATTCTCCGACCTGCGATGGGCTTAAGTCCCGCTCGTTCTATGCAGGTACCGCTGGCGTAAATTGGACTAGGTCCCTTACCGGCGGTATCTGGCGGCGCGTGTGGGCTTTGGGGTCCTGGGGGGAGCGTGGGGTGATCTGGCCCTGGGGGTGCCCCCACGGTGGCCTGGCCCGCGATCGGGGCCCACCGATCCACGGGCAGGCTTGTGCCATGGGGCACTCTATTCCTACGTGGCGGCCGTGTCAGCCTCTGCGATGGCGCATACGCGGGGATGACATCAGCATGCGTGGACCCGAGCCAGCCGGTGGAGTCCCTTCGGCCCCAGCCTGCGGGGCGCCAAAGGCCTTCCACGCCGGCCGGCGGGGCGCAAACCACTCCGCGGCTGGCCTAGCCCCTGAAGATGCAGAGGATTCCGCACCTGTGGGGCGGCCCGACGCCACTCCGTCCTGCCAGGACCCCCCGCCCTGCCGGGTACAGGAGAATCCCGCCCACGGTGTTCAGGTATTCGCAGCTACCAGCACGAGCAATCAGTGAACACAATGTGCAGCACCACTTGAGAATATTTTGTTTATTAAATGGTGAGCAGTACCAGCATACAAAAAGATGAAACCAATTACTTAACAGTCCATATATCACACCAACCATTAATCGCCAAGGAAAAGGCACCATGCCATACACACAAATACCGTTTCACTACTGAATATTGGTACAAACATAAAACTATATACAGTTAATTTGTACAAAGTAAACTAAACAGACTGTATCACCAAACACAGGTTCTCAACAAAATGGAGAATCCTTGTTGTTCTGTCATTTTACCTATCAGTTTCTGTCCATGGGCCTCTGTTGCACAGGCCTTATACAGCCTAATTTAGCTGGAACCAAAGCTCGGTATCCACATGTTCTCGTTGCGTTCAAGTTGCAGTAAAACAGCCAACGATCAGGTTGCTCATTCAGATCAATCTGCCTCTCCCTCCCCCTCCTGCAGCTTCCAGCATTAGACTCCTCAGTAGGGGGAGTATCACATCAACATACAGCACAACAGAAGAGAGAAAGAGCTCCCCTTCGCCATCTCTAGTGTTGGCAGCAGTCATCCTACATCCTCCCTTTCTTTACTCCGGGCCACAAAAGCAAAGGGGCAACAGTAAACAAACACACAGCTGCCAGGCAGCTGCATTCGGATCAATCCGTCTCTCTCTCTCCCCCTCCTGCAGCTCCCAGCAACAGACTCCTCCAGGATTGAAAATCGCACCGACACAGAGCACTCCAGGAGAAAGAAAGAGCTCACCTTCCCCTTCTCCAGCACCGGCAGCAGGTCATCCTCCTTTCCCTTATTCTAGTCCATAGAAGCAAAAAAGGCGGCTGCAAACAAATACATGGCCTTCGGACATTGGCAGCTACCAGCAGGAGCAATCAGCAAACACAACTTGCAGCACCACCTGGGAACTGTGAACTGCTCAGATAACTAACAATGCCAATTCCTTATTAGCAATAACCTTCAGCTGTGAAGGTGGAGGCTGATCACAGTCAAAGGGAGTTTAAAAAAATATATATTTAGCGTACCCAATAATTTTTTTCCAATTACGGGGCAATTTAGTATGGTCAATTCACCTAACCTGCACATCTTTGGGTTGTGGGGGTGAAACCCTCGCTGATAGGGGGAGAATGTGCAAACTCCACACCGACAGTGACCCGGGCCCGGGATCGGATCCAGGTCCTCAGTGCCATAGGCAGCAGTGTTAATCACTATGCCACTGTGCCGCCTTGGAGTCAAACGGAGTTAAAACAGCCTTCAGCATATAACCACAAACAGGGCTCTGTCCTGGACGTTTTGGCAGGTCAGGCAGGCAACAGATGTAGTTGCCCCTGTTATGGATCTGCACAATGTTGGAGGATGACCTGTTGGCCCCACAGAGGGTAAGCCCCACTACCCCCCCCCCCCCCTCTCCGCCCCGATCTCCTCAGCAACCATTGCGCTAGGTTCCCATTTTTAAATAGGAGTATTAAATGGTGCCTGCGTGACCTCTCGGTGGGGAGCCGGTTGGTTCCCGGGAGGCCATTAGATTGGGCTTCCATCTCGTTAATAAGATGGAGATTGCTCTTAAATGGTGACATTTGATGTCTCGCCATGTTTGGGTGGGATCCAGAACCTGCCAATGGGAGTGGGCCAGCTAGATCGCGAACTGATGCGTGCCCAGTAAGAATCCCGATTTCGGCCTCTCCCAGGATTTAACATGCGCACCCGGATCCGCGCCGGGGGCAACGTGGCCATTAAATCATGCTCTATATGTCTCTGTTGAGTTAGTTCTCTCTTTCAAAAGAAAATATCCTGTTCCCACTGATAGCTTCAACAGTGTAAGACTCTTTCAACAAGAAGATGTTATTGTACCTGTAAGCACGGGCCTTTTTTTAAACACATATCCACCTCCATTTCCACAATCATTCAAGTGGCCTAGCAAAAATATGATAAGCAAAATGTGATTTTTGATCCTGCTAATTCTTCATCATCGTGTCTGTGTGCATCTCCCAGTGTCTGGGTTAGTTAGTGTAGAACAGTTGGTTTCAATCATTCACATGTAATTAGAAGTAACACTGCTTGGCACACATTCCCAGGTGGCTCTGCGCTGAAGTGCTTTGTTTTTCACTTTTCAAAATAAAGTTCTTTCTGCTCCAAGTCAATCTGCGAGTTGCCAAGGTGCTTTCGGTCCATTGTGCAACATACTGTCACGTTAAATTAGATAGTACAGACTCCATGAGTGTAAAAAAATCAATACTTGATGGAAGATTGCTCCCTGGAAAATGTGTTTTGATTCCAAGATTTATTCTTGACCAAAAATGACATACCATTAGGCTGAAAATGAACACATTCTACTGTACAAATTGGACCGAAATGTGTCAGGTGACTTGACCTGTTCATTTGTTTTCACTCTCTGAGCAAGAAAGGTGGGTGTGGTTTTCCGGACTGCATCTTGTGCCTGCTCTGTTTAAAAGCCCAATACTCCATAGTGTACAGGAAGAATTCTCCAGACCATTATTGCAAATCTACAGTAAATGCACTTCATGAAGGTAAATGCATTTTACTCAGTGAAGTTTGCCTCTCTTGTGTTTTAAAATCTCAGCACACACTACAAAACATTCCTAAAATAAAGCAGTGATTTTGTTTTTCCCCCTTGTTTGAAAGTCATTTAATATTAATAACTATCTCACATCTTCCTTTTGTTAAAAAATTACTTTGGTTTTACCAAACATCGAAAAGAATGTTAAAATAACAACCTTCCGCAGTTGCTGCCTTCCATCTAACTCGCCTTAAGGAACTCTGTACTTTCTTTGGCAGACTGATTGAGTTTATTTGAATTGAAATAACCATCAAAAAAACAAATTTTCTCTGTGTTAAAAGAATTGTAAAACTGAACGAAGGCTAACCCGAGCACACAGTAAGACAAGTCCTCAAAGGGGAAAATGTCCAGCTTCCTTTTTCAATCAATCCTCTCATTTCGTCTGATGACATTGTCAACATAGTGGAAGATTTCCCCATCAATACTATCTCACAAAATAATTTAAAAAAAGATAATATTTTACAATCGTGCAAAAAGTAGAACTTGGAGGAAATTCTTACCATTTACTGTCTCCTGGTTGAGGCCTGCTCATGTTGGTCACAATTCATTGCACTGCGCCCGACGCAGAGCCGGGCTTGACAGGTGAATCCCGAGAGAGGCCCAAACCGGGCTTCGTACCGGACTCTGGGCTGAACACGTGTCACCCAACTCGCTGTGCCCGCCGCAATCTGGATCACGCCTTCGCTGGGCCTGATCTGGATAATGATATTTAAATGATCCATTAGGCTCAACTGCCAGCATCAACCCCTGTCAGCATCAACGGCGCCGATGTGGAGATGGTTAGCAGCTTAAAATACCTAGGAGTACACATCACCAAATATCTGTCCTGGTCCACCCACGCCACGCTACCACCAACAAAGCACAACAGCGCCTATACGTCCTCAGGAAACTAAGGAAATTCGGCATGTCCGCATTAACCCTTACCAACTTTTACAGATGCACAACACAAAGCATCCTATCTGGCTGCATCACAGCCTGGTATGGCAACTGCTCGGCCCAGGACCGCAAGGAACTTCAGAGAGTCGTGAACATAGCCCAGTCCATCACACAAACCTGCCTTTCAGCCATTGACTCCATCTACACCTCCCGCTGCCTGGGGAAAGCGGGCAGCATAATCAAAGACCCCTCCCACCCGGCTTACTCACTCTTCCAACTTCTTCCATTGGGCAGGAGATACAAAAGTCTGAGAACACGCACGAACAGACTCAACAACAGCTTCTTTCCCGCTGTTACCAGACTCCTAAAGGACTCTCTTATGGATTGGCCTGATTAACACTACATCCCTGTATGCTTCACCCAATGCCGGTGTTTATGTAGTTACATTGTGTACCTTGGTTGCCCTATTATGTATTTTCTTTTTGTTTTATTTTATTTTCATGTACTTACTGATCTGTTGAGCTGCTCGCAGAAAAATACTTTTCACTGTACCTCAGTATGCGTGACAATAAACCAATCCAATCCAACTGTGCGCCTATTCGTACTGATCTCCACAGGCGGAGAGCAGTCATGATAGCCACTCGGAGCCCCCATGTGGTCCGGGACATGGCAGGGCACTGCCCAGGTGCCAGGCTGATATTGGCAGCATGGCTGGGTACCAGGTTGGCACTGCCAAGGGTTTGGGCCGGAGAAGGGAAAGCCTATGAAAGGAGAGGTACGAAGGGTGGGGGGAGGGGGTGGGGGGAGAGGTGAAGGGGGGATATGAAGGGACCTTATAAAGTGCATTCAGGCTGGTTGTGATCGCTTTGGGGGCCTCAGAGATCGAAACGCCATTTAAAAATTAGGCCCAGATCTGTCGCTACACTGGGGAGTTCCGGTGAACAGAGCTCCCAATTTACAAAATGGGCCATGTGCGGCCTCGGCTGCACATTCCCTGCTGAGGCTGCTTATACAATGCGAAGCACGATGTATAGCCTTGTGCTTCTTGGCACTGTGAGCACCAGAAAACACACGGCTCGATGTGGGACTTAGTTGAATCGAGCCCTAAGTGTGGGCTGGACCTTGGAGAAACTCCCCAAGGCCCAAGAAAATGAGTAAGGTTGGGCAAATGCCAGTGTGGATCTCACCGAAAAAGCCGGAGGGAAACATCCCGCCAAACCTGCCCAAAATAACACTCAGGGCGCGACTTAGTGGCCGCATTACGCTCGAGCAACAGCACAACGTGTCCGGTAGATCCCGGGTGAAGCCTCCTGCGGGCCTCCCCACAGCCTTCACACCTCGCGAGATGTATAAGTCTTGTGGAACAAAGAATACAGCACAGTAACAGGCCCTTGGGCCCTTCAAGCCTGTGCCGATCACGTGTCCTATCTGGACCAACCGCCTGTTCACCCCGACTGTTCATGTGCCTATCCAGGTAAGTATTGAAGGTCGCTAACGTATCTGCCTCAACCACCTCACTTGGCAGCGCATTCCAGGCCACCACCACCCTCAGTGTAAAAAACCTCCCCCGCACATCTCCACTGAACCTCCCCCCCCTTCACCTTGAACTTGTGCCCCCTTGTAATTGTCATTTCCACCCTGGGAAAAAGCCACCAACTGTTTACCTTAACTATACCCCTCATAATTTTATAAACTTCTATCAGGTCGCCCCTCAACCTCCGTCTCTCTAGGGCGATCAATCCCAGTTTATTCAATCTCTCCTCATAGCTAATACCCTCAATACCAGGCTCAACCTTTTCTGTACTCTCTCCAAAGCCTCCACGTCCTTCTGGTGGTGCGGTGACCAAAATTGGACACAGTATTCCAAATGTGGCCTAACCAACTGGTGTGGGCCAGGGTTTAGAGAACCCCAAAGTGTATCATGGAGTTCACCTGACCCACAACTTTTAATAGATTGTGGTATGGGGAGCACACGGCCCACTCTACAGATGTGGTACAGCAGAAATGGAAAATAATTTTTGAAAGCAAAACAATGTTTATTCTATGAATTCAAGTTAACCTTTTTACAACATACAGTGAACATCTTAGCAACCATCAATTCAAATACAACCCCAAAGAATACAACACTAAGTATTTTTTTACTCTCCTTTTAACATCCATAAGACTTAAAAACATCTTTTGACAGAAAGACATCAGGCTTAACTTCACTACTGAGAACAGTTACCACGTTGAAATCAGCAAATGGACATTCATAAGCTTGCAGAGATTCACACACATCCTGCTGTGATTGCAGCTTCTCCAAAACTAAAATGAAACCAAACCCACCTTGCAGCAAAAAGCCTAAAGCGAAAGTAAAAAACTGACAGACAGCCCAGCTCCACCCACTCTCTGACATCACTGCAGTAATAAACACCCATTTCGTAAAGGTACTCTCACTACAGTTATTTATATACACACCCATTTATAAACACCCATTTCGTAAAGGTACTCTCACATGGCACCAACATTCTATATAACTGTAACAGAATTTTCGAGCTTTTATACCCGATACCCCATCCTATGAAGGCAAGCATGCCATATGCTTTCTTTACCACCATTTCTACCTATATCCACTTTGAAGGATCTGTGGACCTGCATGCTCTGTGTCTCGATGCTCCTGATGGTTCTGCAATTAATTTTATAGCTCCCACCTTAATTGGATCTACCAAAATGCATCACCTCGCATTTGTCCAGGTTAAATTCCATCTGCCATTTCTCTGCCCAATTTGCAGCCTATCTATATCCTGTTGTATTTTCTGACAATATTCACCACTAACCGCAACTCCTGTAATCTTAGTATCATCCGCAAACTTGCTAATCAGACCCACTGTGTTTTCTTCCAAGTCATTTATATATATTATGAAGTGCAGAGGTCCCAGTACTGATCCCTTCGGAACACCACTACTTACACACCTCCATTCAGAAAAACACCCTTCCACTGCTACCCGCTGTCTTCTATGGCCAAGCCAGTTCTGGATCCATCCAGCTAGCTCACCCCTGACACCATGTGATTTAATCTTTTGCACCAGCCTGTCATGATACATTGGAATCTGAACTCTAACAAGAAGGGGCAGGACCAAGCAGCACTCGCTAAAGTAGGTCTCAAACTTACCTCAGGCCTACCTACTCGGAATCCACCAGCCTGGCTCAATTTACCGCCTCCCCATGGAGGTTGCAGCCAGGTGCCAATCAATACTGGTCGATAAGAATGTGGGCCCTACGGAACGGCACCCAGGAGGGTTTCCCGAGCCATTGGAGGTCCCTGATTGGTCAATGATAGTGCAGGGTGGCCCTTGGCCCTCCCCCTGGAACATGTGCATCTTGGCATTGCCCACCTGACAGGAGCACTGCCAGGGTGCAAGGGTGGCAGCGTAAGTGTGCCCAGGTACCATGGTGGCACCGTGGGTCAGGACCCGAGAGAGGCCATGCTCATTGAAGGAGGGCCAAGGAGGGTTGAAGATTGGGGTGTGCTCGGAGGGTATGTAGGAACGTCTGGGAGGCTGGGGGGTGATGGGTGGGGGTCCTAAAGGGGGATGGGTGCTTGGAGAGTCCGGAAGACCGATCCCCCCAGGGACCCCATGGTGGGGTGTCCTCACTTGGGAGAGTGTGCGGTAGTACCCATGAGTGTGGGGGGTGACATTGCCCATGTGTGGGGGTTGTGGGGGTCCCACAAGCCCACTTAGAGATCAGGAAACCTTTTCAAAATGACAGCCTGATCTCTGAGTTCAGCTCCCCAGTGCTGAAAAAATTCTAATGGCGTGATCCAATGGCCATGTTGCAATTTCGCGAGACGTTGCGATGTGAATCCTGCCTAAAATGGGCGTGATCCCTCTTTAGTAAATCTTCATATTCGAGCGCAGCAGTAAGCCAAGTTTCCACTCACACTAGCGAAACCTTGAAAGCCCTTGGAACCACAAATGCACCAGTGATGTATAAAGAGCAAGAGGCCCATCTGGCCTGGTTGTTGTGAATGGGCACAGACACTGCCTCATGGGAGGGGACTGGTCACAGCAAATCAAACTTAATTGGTTGGAAATGTTTTAAATGTTTTAAATTTCCAATAGTATTGTTCAAGATGTCCTGAGAGGGCATGAGGATGTTTTTCACAGCAAATGAGGTCAGAATAAAGGCATCAAAGCCAAAGGGTTGGATTCTCCGATTTTGAGACTAAGTGCCGAAGCCCCATTGGAACCGTGAGGTTTTATGACAGAAAAAACGGTGCAACAGCTGCACCGATTCAGCAACTTTAAATGGGTGGGCACTGTCGCCTCGTGGAATGCGATCAATTGCATCAATTCTCACTACAGCGGCCGGGGGGGGGGGGGGGGGGGGGAGTGGGCGGGGCAGAGGCGGGGGATCGGTGCAGGCCCCATGGGTGGACCGTGATCCCTACCCGCCCTCCCCCCCCCCCCCACCTCCTCCCTCCCCCATCCCATGCCCCAACCATCTCCAGCACCCCCACCCCAGGGATTTGACGGGGCCGTGTGATGGACTGGCCAGCTCACATGCAGTGGTCACCCACGTGGAAGGTGCTACTGTGGGCATGAAGCAGACGTTGACATACGATGTGGAGCACCAGAGCTCGTCACAGAGCGGGTTTTCATTATCCTCCATCCCATGGACAAGACTCGCTGTTACTGCCAATCCAGGGTGATGCACCGTCAATTACCACAAGATGAGAATGGTGAACAATTGAGGCTTTATTGAAAGAGATGTTGTGCCTCCTGTAGCTGGAACCAGAATGGCTGCTGCGTCGGCGAGCACATACATTTATACACTGCCTACTCTGCGGAGCCAGCAAGCAGGGATTTACCAACATACCTCTAATATACGGGCAGTACCATAGTACATATAATATACCACTAGTGTGTTCACCACATTCACCCCCTGTTAAAAAAGAGATCGGTGGGGGTGGTGGAAACATTACAAATTAGGTCTGTCGGGGGCCTTGACCCTCCTCCGTGATCGCCTCAGGCCTGGTGGTGATGTGGGCGCCGACGTGGTCACCTGCGACTCCTGGAGTGTGTTGTCCTCGTCTTCCTCGCCCCTGAGTGGATCAAGCAGGGGGACGGATCCTGCTGGGGTGGGCGCTGCGGTGAGGTTCGCTGGAGGGAGGGTGAGTGGCACAGGGGTGAATGAGGCAACCGGGAAAGGGGGGGGGGGGGCGGTGTCAGGTCGGGGGTCGTGGGTGGGGATCCAGCGGGTGCCAGATCCCGGAGGGAGACTGTGTTTTGGCGCCCGTCGAGGTGTGCCACGTAGGCGTACTGCGGGTTTGCATGTAAGAGGAGGACTTTTTCGACCAAGGGGTCCGACTTATGCTTCCAGAGGACGGGTCCAGCAACTGTCAGCCATGTTGGGAGCGAGACCCCGGAGGTGGACGAGGGGAAGACAAACATACGTTCATGAGGGGTCTCATTAGTCGCTGTGCAGAGGAGCAATCGGATGGAGTGGAGCGCGTCGGGGAGACCTCCTGCCAGCGGGAGACCGGGAGATTTTTAGACCGCAGGGCCAGCAGGACGGCCCTCCAAACCGTCCCATTCTCCCTCTCCACCTGCCTGTTTCCCCAGGGGTTGTAGCTGGTCGTCCTGCTCGAAGCGATGCCCTTGCTGAGAAGGAACTGACGCAGCTCATCGCTCATGAAAGAGGATCCCCGATCGCTGTGGATATTGGTGGGGAAACCAAACAGAGTGAAGATGCTGTGCAGGGCTTTGATTACAGTGGCAGAGGTCATATCAGGGCATGGGGTGGCAAAAGGGAACCGGGAATACTCATAAATCACATTCAGGAAGTACGTGTTGCAGTCGGTGGAGGGGAGGGGCCCTTTAAAGTCCACGCTGAGGCACTCAAAGGGGCGGGAGGCCTTCACCAGGTGCGCTTTATCTGGCCGGTAGAAGTGCAGCTTGCACTCTGCGCAGACTTGGCAATCTCTGGTGATGGTCCTGACCTCCTCAATGGAGTAGTGCAGGTTGAAGCGATTGAAGGCCTGGCGGGTCTCAGCTGTCAGGGGAAAAACTGTGGACTGAATGAGTGGGGGGGCTTTGTCCGCATATTTAGGGACCCACTGGGCATAATAGGAGAAAAACCTCAGGCATCGTTTCAAGGCCTTGGAGCAGTGGGGGAGAGGGAGTTCCATGAGGGGGTGCATGCGGTCGGGGTCGGGCCCTAGGACTCCATTTTCCACGACATAGCCAAGGATGGCTAAGCGGTTGGTGCAGAACACGCATTTCTCCTTATTGTACGTGAGGTGAGCATGGTGGTTAGCATAAATGCTTCACAGCTCCAGGGTCCCAGGTTCAATTCCCGGCTGGGTCACTGTCTGTGCGGAGTCTGCACGTCCTCCCCGTGTGTGCGTGGGTTTCCTCCGGGTGCTCCGGTTTCCTCCCACAGTCCAAAGATGTGCGGGTTAGGTGGATTGGCCATGATAAATTTCCCGTAGTGACCTAAAAAGTAAGGTTAAGGGGTGGGGCTTGTTGGGTTACGGGTATAGGGTGGATACTTGGGTTTGAGTATGGTGATCATGGCTCGGTACAACATCGAGGGCCGAAGGGCCTGTTCTGTGCTGTACTGTTCTATGTTCTATGAAGGAGTTTGGCGATATGGAGGAATTTTTTTAAGTCAGAGTCGTGGTCCTGCTGATCATGGCCACAGATGGTGACGTTATCTAGGTGCGGGAAGATGGCCCGCAGTCCGTACCGGTCAACCATTCGGTCCATCTCTCCCATTGGAAGACCAAGACCCCATTGGTGAAGCGAAGGGAACCCTAAGAAAGTGCTAGAGGCGGCCATCTGCTTCGAACGCAGTGTATTGGCGGTCCTCCAGGCGGATGGGGAGCTGGTGCTAGGCAGACCTCAAGTCTGCTGTGGAAAAGACTCGATACTGCGCAATCTGATTGACCATGTCAGATATGCGTGAGAGGGGGTACTCGTCGAGCTGCGTGTACCGATTGATGGTCTGACTGTAGTTGATGACCATCCTGTGCTTCTCCCCAGTCTTCACTACCACTTGAGCTCTCCAGGGGCTGTTGCTACCCTCAATGGCCCCTCCTGCAGAAGCCATTGGACCTCCAACCTGATGAAGGTCCTGTCCTGGGCACTGTACTGTCTTCTCCAAGTGGCGACAGGCTTGCAATCCGGGGTGAGGTTTGCAAACAGGGAAGGTGGATGAACCTTAAGGGCCGTGAGGCAGCAGATGGTGAGGGGGGTAGGGGTCTGCCGAATTTTAAAGTCAGGCTTTGGAGATGGCACTGAAAGTCCAGGCCGAGTAACAGGGCAGCACAGGGGTAGGGGAGGACGTAGAGCCGGAGGTTACTGAACTCTACGCCCTGGACGGTGAGGGTCGCGATACAGTACCCCCTGATTTCAATGGAATGGGATTTGGAGGCCAGGGAGATTTTCTGGGTGACAGGGTGTACCGGGAGGGAGCAGTGCCATACCGTAGTGGGGTGGATGAAGCTCTCTGTGCTCCCGGAGTCAAAAAGGCAGGTCGTCTCGTTCCCATTTATCTTCACCATCGTCGTCGCGGTGGCGAGGTTGTGGGGCCGGGACTGATCCAGGGTGATCGAGGCGAGCTGCGGAAGATGCTGGGGGATTCCGGGCTGGTCAGCAGTGGGGGAGGTAGCTGTACGCGATGAACGGCCAGACGAGCAGAGGTCCTGAGGTGCGGTTCAAAATGGTGCCGAAGATGGCGGCGCCCAGAGGCCGCACACGGCAGGCGGCATCAAAGATGGCGGCGCCCACGGGCTGCACGTGGCTTGAGGTGAGGAAGATGGCGGCGCCCACGGGCTGCACGTGACTTGCGAAAGGGAATATGGCGGCGGCACCGCTGGGTCGCACGTGGGGGGGTGTAGAAATGCCGGGCCTGGAAACAGCGGCAACCAACCAGGCCTGGCAACCAGAAACAAAGTGTCCTTTCTTCCCACACTCGTTGCAGGTGGCGCTCCACGCCGGGCAGCGCTGCCGGGGGTGTTTGTTTTGTCTGTAAAAATGACACTTGGGCCCCCCGGAGTTGGCTGGCTGCCGCGCTGCGCAGGCTTGCGGCGAGCTGGAGTCGGAAGCTGGTGGGGCCCACGATGCCCACGAGGGTGCCGCGCGGTCAGGGCCGCAGGACTGAACGTTACGGGAGGCCACTTCTAATGAAGTAGCGAGCTGCCTAGTCCCCGCAAGGTCGAGCGTACCCCCTTCCAGTAGCCCCTGGTGGATGTATGTAGACTTCATGCCCGTGACGTAAGAGTCTCTAATTAAAGTTCGGTGTGCTGAACTGCTGAAACTGCCTGGCAGTCACAGTCCTGGTGCCTGTCCCTGCTGCCAGGGCTACTGTTGGCTGGCACTGCCCTCACTGGGGGCCGATGTGGGTTGGACCTGGATGGTCTGCTGGTGGCTGGCGGCCAGTTGGTCGGGATGTTTGGGGGCGGGGGGTGCATTGTGGCAGAGGGTGGGGTGCAGGGGAGTGGGCGCACCCATGCGGCCGGTGTCACTGTATAAAACCAAAGGCCGGGGTGGTGCGCAACAAGATGGCCGCCGTAATGGCGGTCGGTGCCTGGGCACTGCCCCAGTCCTGTGGGCGGGCATCCCGGTTGCTCGGCCTGTCTCCCCCTCCCCTCCCCGGCCCTGGCAGGGGGTCCCCCACCGCAGCCATCACAGCCGGTGTCCAGGCCGGCAGCCTGAGGAGGTGGGGAGGCTGCAGAAAGATTTAGACAGTTTAGGAGAATGGTCCAAGAAGTGGCTGATGAAATTCAACGTGGGCAAGTGCGAGGTCTTGCACTTTGGAAAAAAGAATAGAGGCATGAACTATTTTCTAAACGGTGACAAAATTCATAATGCTAAAGTGCAAAGGGACTTGGGAGTCCTAGTCCAGGATTCTCTAAAGGTAAACTTGCAGGTTGAGTCCGTAATTAAGAAAGCAAATGTAATGTTGTCATTTATCTCAAGAGGCTTGGAATATAAAAGCGGGGATGTACTTCTGAGGCTTTATAAAGCACTAGTTAGGCCCCATTTAGAATACTGTGAGCAATTTTGGGCCCCATACCTCAGGAAGGACATACTGGCACTGGAGTGGGTCCAGCGGAGATTCACACGGATGATCCCAGGAATGGTAGGCCTAACATACGATGAACGTCTGAGGATCGTGGGATTATATTCATTGGAGTTTAGGAGGTTGAGGGGAGATCTAATAGAAACGTACAAGATAATGAATGGCTTGGATAGGATGGACGTAGGGAAGTTGTTTCCATTAGCAGGGGAGACTAGGACGCGGGGGCACAGCCTTAGAATAAAAGGGAGTCACTTTAGAACAGAGATGAGGAGAAATTTCTTCAGCCAGAGAGTGGTAGGTCTGTGGAATTCATTGCCACAGAGGGCGGTGGAGGCCGGGACATTGAGTGTCTTTAAGACAGAAATTGATAAATTCTTGATTTCTCGAGGAATTAAGGGCTATGGGGAGAGAGCGGGTAAATGGAGTTGAAATCAACCATGATTGAATGGTGGAGTGGACTCGATGGGCCGAATGGCCTTACTTCCACTCCTATGTCTTATGGTCTTATGGTCTCTCGCTCAGCAGTCACAAAGCCAGGTTCATGACTTTTGAAACCACAAGTGAACCACGCCATCGGGAACTCGGCCCATCAGAGGTGGTGAATCTCCGAGCACCGGGTGTCAGGCCTGCTAATAATATGCCTATTGTACTTCAACCCCGATTGAAGAGGCATTTTAAGAATCAACCATATTGCTATGGAGTCACTTGTCGGCCAGACAAGGTAAGGAAAGCAGATTAGCGAACCAGATGGGTTTTTACAACAATCGTCAATGGTCATCATTAGATTTTTTATTAAATTCAAATTTCACCATCTGCCATGGTTCCCATGGTTCCCATGGCATTACCCTGGGTGACTGGATTACTAAACCAGTGACAATACCACTAAGCCACCGCCTCCACATAATAATCCCTTGTGTATGGCTCGAGTGTTTCTCGAGCTACCACACTGTCTTTAATAAAGACGGGGGAGTCCACAGCGAGTAAAATATGAACAAAGATTTATTCACAAAAACTATCCGATAGATCCCTACCGGCTTCCTCTCGAGTCAGTGTCTTGACCTCGGAGACGGACTCATTGATGGACCTCTCTGACATATAAAACCATAATCTTTGAATGATTATCGACGGGGTTAGGTTAAATCAAGGGGGCTGCTTTGTCCATGATGGTGTTGAGCTTCTTGAGTCTTGTTGGAGTTGCACTCATCCAGGCAAGTATTCCATTACACCCCGGACTTTGTGCCTTGTAGATGGCGGACAGGCTTTGGAGTGTCAGGAGGGGAGTTACTCGCTGTACAATTCCTAGGGCGTGATTCTCCCAGCCCCGCTCCAGGCCAAAGAATCGCCGCAACTGCGCGACGCCGGCGCGCAATTCTCCGAGGTGCAGAGAATCGGCGCCATTTGCGACGGCACGTTTGGCGCGGCACCGGTCGCGGGCCACTGTCCGCGGCCGGGCCGCCGATCCTCCGGCCCGAATGGGCCAAACAGCCGCGCGGAAACGGCAGAGTCCCGCCGGCACCGTTCACTCCTGGTCGCTGCCGGCGGGAACTCTGCGCAAAGGGTCGAGGGGCGGTCTGTGGGACGGGGAAAAGCGCTTCTTCACCGGTGGGGGCCTCCGATGGGGTCTGGCCCACGATCGGAGCTCACCGATCGGCGGGCCGGCTTCTCCCCCCCCCCCCCCCCGTGGGCTACCTAATTCCACTACCGGCCCCAGAACCCCCGCGCCATGTTGCGTCGGGGCCGGAGGGTTCCGTGAGTCAGTTGGTGCTTCGCCACTGCGCATGCGCGGGTTTGCGCCGTCTCCAGTCTACGCCAGGATGTAAGGCTGGAGCGGCGTGAACCGCTCCAGCGCCGTGCTGGCCCTCTGTGGGAGACAGAATCGCTACTGCCTGCGCCCGTTTCACGCCGTCGCGAAACGCGATGGCGTTCACGACGGTGTGGACACTTAGTGCCGCGATCGGTGAATTGCGCCCCTAGCCTTTGACCTACCCTGGTAGCTACAGTATTAATATGGCTGGTCCAGTTCAGTTTCTGATCAATGGTAAATCCCAGGATGTTGATTCCCCTTTACCCACCCTGTGAGTTACATCCTGAAAAAAAAATAAAGTCAAATACAAGTTCTAATTCGCAAAACCATGTTGACTCATCCTGAATTCATAATGATTCTCTAAATGTCCTGTTACTACAATTATACAAGGCACTGGTGAAGCCACACTTAGCGTGTTGTGTGCAGTTTTGTTCTCCTTGCTGAAAGAAAGGCATACTTGCCCTCGAGAGAGTGTAACAAAAGCTCACTTGGCTGGTTGCTGGGTTGAGGGGTTTGGCAATGAGAAGCGATTGAGTAGACGAGCACTATACTCCCTGGAGTTTAGAAGAATGGGAGTTGATCTAATTGACATTTATAAAAGCATCTTAAGGGGCTTGAGAAGATCGATGCTGAGAAAAGGGGGTCATAGAATTTACAGTACAGAAGGAGGCCATTCGGCCCATTGAGTCTGCACCGGCCCTTGGAAAGAGCACCCCACTTAAGCCCACATATCCCCGTAGCCTAGTAACCCCACCTGACCTAAGGGCAATTTATCATGGCCAATCCATCGAACCCGCACATCTTTGGGCTGTGGGAGGAAACCGGAGCACCCGGAGGAAACCCACGTATACACGGAGAGAACGTGCAGACGCCGCACAGACAGTGACCCAAGCCGGGAATCAAACCTGGGACCCTGGAGCTGTGAAGCAACTGTGCTAACCACTGTACTACCAAGATTTTAAATGACAACAAAATGTCATGATGCCAAAGGGAGCGGTAATGGGACATATAAATAAACAAAAGCTGTGCCTGGAGGAGGTATGAAGGCAGGATAGCAGCCGTCCTATTTAGACTCCAAAATGAGCTTCTGACATCTGCGCCATTGCTAAAACCACCTATTTGCCCCTCAGTAATGCTGCCTGACTCTGCCCCAGCCTCAGTTCATCCATGGTTGGAATTCACATCCATGCCTTTGTTAGCTCCAGGGGCTCTTTCAGCCCCTCCTACCAATGGGATCTTTCAGTCCCGTCAACATCAACGGTGATTTTTTATAGAATTTACAGTACAGAAGGAGGCCATTCGGCCCATCAAGTCTGCACCGGCTCTTGGAAAGAGCACCCGACCCGAGGTCAACACCTCCACCTTATCCCCATAACCCAGTTACCCCACCCAACATTAAGGGCAATTTTAGACACTAAGGGGCAATTTATCATGGCCAATCCACCTAACCTGCACATCTTTGGACTGTGGGGGGAAACCGGAGCACCCGGAGGAAACCCACGCACACACGGGGAGGATGTGCAGACTTCGCACAGACAGTGACCCAAGCCGGAATCGAACCTGGGACCCTGGCGCTGTGAAGCAATTGTGCTATCCGCAATGCTACCGTGCTGCCCTTAAATTGATGGCCTGCCGTGTCCAGTGTGGGGAAACCTCCCACAGATGGGCCGGAAAATCACAGCCTACATCGGATTACTCCAGTACTCCCTTGGCTGGCCTCCCACGTTCCAGGTGGGATTTGCTGTGGCAGAGGAAGCAGGCCGCCATTGGCCAGCGGTGGGACCTTCCAGTGCCGCCGCTGCCAACGGGGTAGCCCATTGTTCGCACCCTTATTCCACCGGGGAACTCTCGGCGAGAGGCTGCCCTCAGCGGGGGGCTGCGCTCGGCGGGGCGCTGCAGGGGGCTGCCCTCGGGGGGAGGCTGCCCTCGGCGGGGGGCTGCCCTCAGCGGGGGGCTGCCCTCAGGGGGGGCTGCCCTCGGCGGGGGGCTGCCCTCAGCGGGGGGCTGCGCTCGGCGGGGGGGCTGCCCTGGGCGGGGGGCTGCCCTGGGCGGGGGGGCTGCCCGGGGCGGCGGGCTGCCCTCGGCGGGGGGCTGCCCTGGGCGGGGGGGCTGCCCTCAGTGGGGGGCTGCCCTGGGCGGGGGGCTGCCCTCGGTGGGGGTCTGCCCTGTGCGGGGGGGGCTGCGGGGGGCTGCCCTCAGCGGGGGGCTGCCCTGGGCGGGGGGGCTGCCCTCGGCGGGGGGGCTGCCCTGGGCGGGGGGCTGCCCTCGGCGGGGGGGGCTGCCCTTGGCGGGGGGCTGCCCTCAGCGGGGGGCTGCCCTCAGCGGGGGGCTTCCCTCGGCGGGGGTCTGCCCTCAGCGGGGGGCTTCCCTCGGCGGGGGGCTGCCCTCAGCGGGGGGCTTCCCTCAGCGGGGGGCTGCCCTCAGCGGGGGGCTTCCCTCGGCGGGGGGCTGCCCTCAGCGGGGGGCTTCCCTTGGCGGGGGGCTGCCCTCAGCGGGGGGCTTCCCTCGGCGGGGGGGCTGCCCTGGGCTGGGGGCTGCCCTCAGCGGGGGGGGCTGCCCTCGGTGGGGGGGGCTGCCCTCAGCAGGAGGCTGCACTGGGTGGGGGGCTGCCCTCAGCAGGGGCCTGCCCTGGGCAGGGGGTCTGCCCTCGGTGGGGGTCTGCCCTGGGTGGGGGTCTGTCCTGGGTGGGGGGCTGCCCTCGGGGGGGGTCTGCCCTGGGCGGGGGTCTGCCCTGGGCGGAGGGCTGCCCTGGGCGGGGGTCTGCCCTGGGCAGGGGGGGGGCTGCGGGGGGCTGCCCTCAGTGGGGGGCTGCCCTGGGCGGGGGGCTGCCCTCGGCGGGGGGGGCTGCGGGGGGGCTGCCCTCAGCAGGAGGGCTGCCCTGGGCGGGGGGCTGCCCTGGGCGGGGGGCTGCCCTCAGCGGGGGGCTGCACTCGGCAGGGGGCTGCCCTGGGCGGGGTCTGCCCTGGGGGGGGGGGCTGCCCTCGGTGGGGGTCTGCCCCCGGCAGGGGGCTGCCCTGGGCGGGGGGGGGCTGCCCTCGGCGGGAGGCTACCCTCAGCAGGGGGCTGCCCTCAGCGGGAGGCTACCCTCAGCGGGGGGCTGCCCTGGGCGGGGGGCTTCACTCGGCGGGGGGCTGCCCTCAGCGGGGGGCTTCCCTTGGCGGGGGGCTGCCCTCAGCGGGGGGCTTCCCTCGGCGGGGGGGGCTGCCCTGGGCTGGGGGCTGCCCTCAGCGGGGGGCTGCCCTCAGCGGGGGGCTTGCCTCGGCGGGGGGGCTGCCCTGGGTTGGGGGCTGCCCTCAGCGGGGGGGCTGCCCTCAGCGGGGGGGGGGGGCTGCCCTCGGCGGGGGGGGCTGCCCTCATCGGGGGGGCTGCCCTGGGCGGGGGGGGCTGCCCTCGGCGGGGGGGGCTGCCCTCGGCGGGGGGCTGCCCTGGGCGGGGGGGCTGCCCTGGGCGGGGGGGGCTGCCCTCAGCGGGGGGCTGCCCAGGGTGGGGGGGCTGCCCTCGGCGGGGGGGGGCTGCCCTCGGTGGGGGGGCTGCCCTCAGCAGGAGGCTGCACTGGGTGGGGGGCTGCCCTCAGCGGGGGCTTCCCTCGGCGGGGGCTGCCCTCAGCGGGGGGCTTCCCTCAGCGGGGGGCTGCCCTCAGCGGGGGGCTTCCCTCGGCGGGGGGCTGCCCTCAGCGGGGGGCTTCCCTCGGCGGCGGGCTGCCCTCAGCGGGGGGCTTCCCTCGGCGGGGGGCTGCCCTCAGCGGGGGGCTTCCCTCGGCGGGGGGCTGCCCTCAGCGGGGGGCTTCCCTCGGCGGGGGGCTGCCCTCTGCGGGGGGCTTCCCTCAGCGGGGGGCTGCCCTCGGCGGGGGGCTTCCCTCGGCGGGGGGCTGCCCTCAGCGGGGGGCTTCCCTCGGCGGGGGGGCTGCCCTGGGCTGGGGGCTGCCCTCAGCGGGGGGGGGCTGCCCTCGGCGGGGGGGGCTGCCCTCGGCGGGGGGCTGCCCTCGGCGGGGGGCTGCCCTCAGCGGGGGGCTGCCCTCAGCGGGGGGCTTCCCTCGGCGGGGGGCTGCCCTCAGCGGGGGGCTTCCCTCGGCGGGGGGCTGCCCTCAGCGGGGGGCTTCCCTCAGCGGGGGGCTGCCCTCAGCGGGGGGCTTCCCTCGGCGGGGGGCTGCCCTCAGCGGGGGGCTTCCCTTAGCGGGGGGCTGCCCTCAGCGGGGAGCTTCCCTCGGCGGGGGGGCTGCCCTGGGCTGGGGGCTGCCCTCAGCGGGGGCCTGCCCTCAGCTGGGGGCTTCCCTCGGCGGGGGGGCTGCCCTGGGTGGGGGGCTGCCCTCAGCGGGGGGGCTGCCCTCAGCGGGGGGGGGCTGCCCTCGGCGGGGGGGCTGCCCTCATCGGGGGGGCTGCCCTGGGCGGGGGGGGCTGCCCTCGGCGGGTGGGGCTGCCCTCGGTGGGGGGCTGCCCTGGGCGGGGGGGCTGCCCTCAGCGGGGGGCTGCCCTGGGCGGGGGGGGCTGCCCTCGGCGGGGGGGGCTGCCCTCGGTGGGGGGGGCTGCCCTCAGCAGGAGGCTGCACTGGGTGGGGGGCTGCCCTCAGCAGGGGCCTGCCCTGGGCAGGGGGTCTGCCCTCGGTGGGGGTCTGCCCTGGGTGGGGGTCTGTCCTGGGTGGGGGGCTGCCCTCGGTGGGGGTCTGCCCTGGGCGGGGGTCTGCCCTGGGCGGGGGGCTGCCCTGGGCGGGGGTCTGCCCTGGGCAGGGGGGGGGGCTGCGGGGGGCTGCCCTCAGTGGGGGGGCTGCCCTGGGCGGGGGGCTGCCCTCGGCGGGGGGGGCTGCGGGGGGGCTGCCCTCAGCAGGAGGGCTGCCCTGGGCGGGGGGCTGCCCTGGGCGGGGGGCTGCCCTCAGCGGGGGGCTGCACTCGGCAGGGGGCTGCCCTGGGCGGGGTCTGCCCTGGGCGGGGGGGCTGCCCTCGGTGGGGGTCTGCCCTCGGCAGGGGGCTGCCCTGGGCGGGGGGGGGGCTGCCCTCGGCGGGAGGCTACCCTCAGCAGGGGGCTGCCCTCAGTGGGAGGCTGCCCTCAGCGGGGGGCTTCCCTCGGCGGGGGGGCTGCCCTGGGTTGGGGGCTGCCCTCAGCGGGGGGGCTGCCCTCGGCGGGGGGGGCTGCCCTCATCGGGGGGGCTGCCCTGGGTGGGGGGGCTGCCCTCAGCAGGAGGCTGCACTGGGTGGGGGGCTGCCCTCAGCGGGGGGCTTCCCTCGGCGGGGGGCTGCCCTCAGCGGGGGGCTTCCCTCAGCGGGGGGCTGCCCTCAGCGGGGGGCTTCCCTCGGCGGGGGGCTGCCCTCAGCGGGGGGCTTCCCTCGGCGGCGGGCTGCCCTCAGCGGGGGGCTTCCCTCGGCGGGGGGCTGCCCTCAGCGGGGGGCTTCCCTCGGCGGGGGGCTGCCCTCAGCGGGGGGCTTCCCTCGGCGGGGGGCTGCCCTCTGCGGGGGGCTTCCCTCAGCGGGGGGCTGCCCTCGGCGGGGGGCTTCCCTCGGCGGGGGGCTGCCCTCAGCGGGGGGCTTCCCTCGGCGGGGGGGCTGCCCTGGGCTGGGGGCTGCCCTCAGCGGGGGGGGGCTGCCCTCGGCGGGGGGGGCTGCCCTCGGCGGGGGGCTGCCCTCGGCGGGGGGCTGCCCTCAGCGGGGGGCTGCCCCCAGCGGGGGGCTTCCCTCGGCGGGGGGCTGCCCTCAGCGGGGGGCTTCCCTCGGCGGGGGGCTGCCCTCAGCGGGGGGCTTCCCTCAGCGGGGGGCTGCCCTCAGCGGGGGGCTTCCCTCGGCGGGGGGCTGCCCTCAGCGGGGGGCTTCCCTTAGCGGGGGGCTGCCCTCAGCGGGGAGCTTCCCTCGGCGGGGGGGCTGCCCTGGGCTGGGGGCTGCCCTCAGCGGGGGCCTGCCCTCAGCGGGGGGCTTCCCTCGGCGGGGGGGCTGCCCTGGGTTGGGGGCTGCCCTCAGCGGGCGGGCTGCCCTCAGCGGGGGGGGGCTGCCCTCGGCGGGGGGGGCTGCCCTCATCGGGGGGGCTGCCCTGGGCGGGGGGGGCTGCCCTCGGCGGGTGGGGCTGCCCTCGGTGGGGTCTGCCCTGGGCGGGGGGGCTGCCCTCAGCGGGGGGCTGCCCTGGGCGGTGTGGGCTGCCCTCGGCGGGGGGGGCTGCCCTCGGTGGGGGGGGCTGCCCTCAGCAGGAGGCTGCACTGGGTGGGGGGCTGCCCTCAGCAGGGGCCTGCCCTGGGCAGGGGGTCTGCCCTCGGTGGGGGTCTGCCCTGGGTGGGGGTCTGTCCTGGGTGGGGGGCTGCCCTCGGTGGGGGTCTGCCCTGGGCGGGGGTCTGCCCTGGGCGGGGGGCTGCCCTGGGCGGGGGTCTGCCCTGGGCGGGGGGGGGGCTGCGGGGGGCTGCCCTCAGTGGGGGGGCTGCCCTGGGCGGGGGGCTGCCCTCGGCGGGGGGGGGCCGCGGGGGGGCTGCCCTCAGCAGGAGGGCTGCCCTGGGCGGGGGGCTGCCCTGGGCGGGGGGCTGCCCTCAGCGGGGGGCTGCACTCGGCAGGGGGCTGCCCTGGGCGGGGGCTGCCCTGGGCGGGGGGGGGGCTGCCCTCGGCGGGAGGCTACCCTCGGCAGGGGGCTGCCCTGGGCGGGGGGGGGCTGCCCTCGGCGGGAGGCTACCCTCAGCAGGGGGCTGCCCTCAGCGGGAGGCTACCCTCAGCGGGGGGCGGCCCTGGGCGGGGGGCTGCCCTCGGCGGGGGGGGCTGCCCTGGGCAGGGGTGCTGCCCTGGGCGGGGGGGAGGCTGCCCTCGGCGGGGGGCTGCCCTCGGCGGGGGGGGCTGCCCTCAGCGGGAGGGCTGCCCTGGGCGGGGGGCTGCCCTGGGCGGGGGGGGGCTGCCCTGGGCGGGGGGGGGCTGCCCTCGGCGGGGTGGCTGCCCTCGGCGGGTGGCTGCCCTCGGCGGGGGGGCTGCCCTCAGCGGGAGGGCTGCCCTGGGCGGGGGGCTGCCCTGGGCGGGGGGGCTGCCCTGGGCGGGGGGGCTGCCCTGGGCGGGGGGCTGCCCTGGGCAGGGGGGCTGCCCTGGGCGGGAGGCTGCCC
Source organism: Scyliorhinus canicula (assembly GCF_902713615.1). NCBI lineage: Eukaryota > Metazoa > Chordata > Chondrichthyes > Carcharhiniformes > Scyliorhinidae > Scyliorhinus > Scyliorhinus canicula. The sequence goes on along the minus strand of NC_052155.1, from coordinate 153,896,089 downwards.
TCGGCGGGGGGCTGCCCTCGGCGGGGGGGGGCTGCCCTCAGCGGGAGGGCTGCCCTGGGCGGGGGGCTGCCCTGGGCGGGGGTGTCTGCGGGGGCTGCCCTCAGCGGGAGGGCTGCCCTGGGCGGGGGGCTGCACTCGGCGGGGGTGTCTGCGGGGGGCTGCCCTCAGCGGGGGGCTGCCCACAGCGGGGGGTGCTGCCCTAGGCGGGGGGCTGCCCTGGGTGGGGGTCTGCCCTGGGCGGGGGGGGCTGCGGGGGGCTGCCCTCAGCGGGGGGGCTGCCCTGTGCGGGGGGCTGCCCTGGGTGGGGGGCTGCCCTCGGTGGGGGTCTGCCCTCGGCGGGGGGCTGCCCTGGGCGGGGGCTGCGCTGGGCGGGGGGGGCTGCCCTGGACGGGGGCTGCCCTCGGTGGGGGTCTGCCCTGGGCGGGGGGCTGCCCTGGGCGGGGGGGGGCTGCCCTGGGCGGGGGGGGGCTGCCCTCGGCGGGGGGGCTGCCCTGGGCAGGGGGGCTGCCCTGGGCGGGGGGGCTGCCCTGGGCGGGGGGCTGCCCTCGGCGGGGGGGCTGCCCTGGGCAGGGGGGCTGCCCTGGGCGGGGGGGGGCTGCCCTGGGCGGGAGGCTGCCCTCGGCGGGGGGGGGGGCTGCCCTCAGCGGGGCTGCCCTCGGTGGGGGTCTGCCCTCGGCAGGGGGCTGCCCTGGGCGGGGGGGGGGCTGCCCTCGGCGGGAGGCTACCCTCAGCAGGGGGCTGCCCTCAGCGGGGGGCTTCCCTCGGCGGGGGGGCTGCCCTGGGTTGGGGGCTGCCCTCAGCGGGTGGGCTGCCCTCAGCGGGGGGGGCTGCCCTCGGCGGGGGGGGGCTGCCCTCATCGGGGGGGCTGCCCTGGGTGGGGGAGGCTGCCCTCGGCGGGGGGGGGCTGCCCTCGGCGGGGGGCTGCCCTGGGCGGGGGGGGGGCTGCTCTCAGCGGGGGGCTGCCCTGGGCGGGGGGGGCTGCCCTCGGCGGGGGGGGCTGCCCTCGGTGGGGGGGCTGCCCTCAGCAGGAGGCTGCACTGGGTGGGGGGCTGCCCTCAGCAGGGGCCTGCCCTGGGCAGGGGGTCTGCCCTCGGTGGGGGTCTGCCCTGGGTGGGGGTCTGTCCTGGGTGGGGGGCTGCCCTCGGTGGGGGTCTGCCCTGGGCGGGGGTCTGCCCTGGGCGGGGGGCTGCCCTGGGCGGGGGTCTGCCCTGGGCAGGGGGGGGGCTGCGGGGGGCTGCCCTCAGTGGGGGGGCTGCCCTGGGCGGGGGGCTGCCCTCGGCGGGGGGGCTGCGGGGGGGCTGCCCTCAGCAGGAGGGCTGCCCTGGGCGGGGGGCTGCCCTGGGCGGGGGGCTGCCCTGGGCGGGGGGCTGCCCTCAGCGGGGGGCTGCACGGCAGGGGGCTGCCCTGGGCGGGGGGCTGCCCTGGGCGGGGGGGCTGCCCTCGGTGGGGGTCTGCCCTCGGCAGGGGGCTGCCCTGGGCGGGGGGGGGCTGCCCTCGGCGGGAGGCTACCCTCAGCAGGGGGCTGCCCTCAGCGGGAGGCTACCCTCAGCGGGGGGCGGCCCTGGGCGGGGGGCTGCCCTCGGCGGGGGGGCTGCCCTGGGCAGGGGGGCTGCCCTGGGCGGGGGGGAGGCTGCCCTCGGCGGGGGGCTGCCCTCGGCGGGGGGGGCTGCCCTCAGCGGGAGGGCTGCCCTGGGCGGGGGGCTGCCCTGGGCGGGGGGGGGCTGCCCTGGGCGGGGGGGGGGCTGCCCTCGGCGGGGTGGCTGCCCTGGGCAGGGGGGCTGCCCTGGGCGGGTGGGGCTGCCCTGGGCGGGGGGCTGCCCTCGGCGGGGGGGCTGCCCTGGGCAGGGGGGCTGCCCTGGGCGGGGGGGGGGGCTGCCCTGGGCGGGAGGCTGCCCTCGGCGGGGGGCTGCCCTCGGCGGGGGGGGCTGCCCTCAGCGGGAGGGCTGCCCTGGGCGGGGGGCTGCCCTGGGCGGGGGGGGCTGCCCTGGGCGGGGGGCTGCCCTCGGCGGGGGTGTCTGCGGGGGGCTGCCCTCAGCGGGGGGCTGCCCACAGCGGGGGGTGCTGCCCTAGGCGGGGGGCTGCCCTCGGTGGGGGTCTGCCCTGGGCGGGGGGGGCTGCGGGGGGCTGGCCTCAGCGGGGGGGCTGCCCTGGGCGGGGGGCTGCCCTCAGCGGGGGGGCTGCCCTGGGCGGGGGGCTGCCCTGGGCGGGGGGCTGCCCTCGGTGGGGGGCTGCCCTCGGCGGGGGTGTCTGCGGGGGGCTGCCCTCAGCGGGGGGCTGCCCTCAGCGGGGGGTGCTGCCCTAGGCGGGGGGCTGCCCTGGGTGGGGGTCTGCCCTGGGCGGGGGGGGCTGCGGGGGGCTGCCCTCAGCGGGGGGGCTGCCCTGGGCGGGAGGCTGCCCTCAGCGGGGGGGCTGCCCTGGGCGGGGGGCTGCCCTGGGTGGGGGGCTGCCCTCGGTGGGGGTCTGCCCTCGGCGGGGGGCTGCCCTGGGCGGGGGGCTGCGCTGGGCGGGGGGGGCTGCCCTGGACGGGGGGCTGCCCTCGGTGGGGGTCTGCCCTCGGCGGGGGGCTGCCCTGGGCGGGGGGGGCTGCCCTGGGCGGGGGGGGGCTGCCCTCGGCGGGGGGGCTGCCCTGGGCAGGGGGGCTGCCCTGGGCGGGGGGGCTGCCCTGGGCAGGGGGCTGCCCTTGGCGGGGGGCTGCCCTGGGCAGGGGGGCTGCCCTGGGCGGGTGGGGGCTGCCCTGGGCGGGAGGCTGCCCTCGGCGGGGGGCTGCCCTCGGCGGGGGGGGGGGGCTGCCCTCAGCGGGAGGGCTGCCCTGGGCGGGGGGCTGCCCTGGGCGGGGGGGGCTGCCCTGGGCGGGGGGGGCTGCCCTCGGCGGGGGGCTGCCCTGGGTGGGGGGCTGCCCTCGGCGGGGGTGTCTGCGGGGGGCTGCCCTCAGCGGGGGGCTGCCCTCAGCGGGGGGTGCTGCCCTAGGCGGGGGGCTGCCCTGGGTGGGGGTCTGCCCTGGGCGGGGGGGGCTGCGGGGGGCTGCCCTCGGCGGGGGGGCTGCCCTGGGCGGGAGGCTGCCCTCAGCGGGGGGGCTGCCCTGGGCGGGGGGCTGCCCTGGGTGGGGGGCTGCCCTCGGTGGGGGTCTGCCCTCGGCGGGGGGCTGCCCTGGGCGGGGGCTGCGCTGGGTGGGGGGGGCTGCCCTGGGCGGGGGGCTGCCCTCGGTGGGGGTCTGCCCTCGGCGGGGGGGGCTTCCCTCGGCGGGGGGTTGCCCTCGGTGGGGGGCTTCCCTCGGCGGGGGGTTGCCCTCAGTGGGGGGGCTGCCCTCGGAGGGACAGCAAGGTCCCACCTACAGGAAAGGGCACAACAGGTTGACCTCTATTTTCCTTGAACTATGCAGCTCTGTGCCTTGATTCACATTGGGTCCTGTGCTGCAACCACGTTCCTGGCCAGCGTGTCAGTCTGCCAGTAAGTTCCCACCTCCGGCCTATTTCCAGGAGACAGGGTCTACCATCCGCCACCGACGAATAGCCAAATAGGCTAATTAAAGTACCGTACGAGGGCACTTTTCCCCCGATGTGACTTGTGCCCATGATGAAATGGTGAAAGGTTACAGCTGTGACATAGGTCATCCCATGAAGGGGCTCCGCCTCTGTAATGATGGGCTGGCAGTCATGTGATGCCATTGCCTTATTCAGAGTCATGGGCTCACATTACTTCTCCCTGGAGTCCAGAAGCACAAAATGTTTCAAGTTACTGGGCACTGTGACCTTGTAACTGTGGTACGGTACAATTCTGCAATTAGGTCCTCTGAGCAAAATTGCTCCCTATCCTTTTTGAAGCTGCTCCCAGCTTCACAATGAAATAACAAACGAAAGCTTTATCAGGATAATGATGGTATCAGTCCACAAGTAATAGGGGGAGTCGTCAGTTATTGCATTTTCCTTGCTCGTCAGTTCCTTTTGGAGGAGGAATTGTTGTATCCATTATGTCATAAAGGTAGATGTCATCTTGCCTTGCTCTTTTAACTGTCCTGCATTACGAGGATTTACATGTAGCCACCATAGTAATCTCTCCTCACTGCACTCGTAGGTAGCAGCTAGTTTTTACTTGTCTGCTAACATCGCACTCTCACATATTACTCTCTTTGGATGTTACTTTCACAGTTATTCCACCCCCCCCCCCCCCCCTCCTCAACCACCTCCGCCACTGTCTGAATGTATAGAAGACTGTTAATCTACTCTATATTTCACTAAATTATCCAAAACATTAACCAAGAACTAAATATATTTTTAACATTAATAACTTGGTCGAACGCCACTTAATTCCACTTATTTCTCCTATCTTCCCACTATTAATCACATTTACTGACACGATGATGGAGAATGAGGGGCAGCTTAATACCCGCAGTATTAATCTATCTCGACCATTATCTGTGTGTCGCTGTGTCAGTTGAGGTGATTGATATTTCACAACATGAAATGGTTTTAAAGGAAAGCGCATTAGCCCAGGCTTCCAGAAATTGTTTCCAGTTGTCTTTGCTGTGCACCAATTTATTGTCTAGGCCCTGATTGCAAGGATGATTGAGTAACCTGCTGTGGAAGGACAAGATGGCCCCCATCAATCTGGTGCTGAATTATAAAGTGTAATGCTCTGAAGATCCGGCAGGCGGTTGTGTGCATGTGGATGGAAGAGCTGAGATGCTCCAGCCCCAGACTTCGCTCCCAGGCACTGCCAAGTCTCACAGGTTCAGGGAGATCTCTGATTCATTCCACAATGACAAACCAAGGATGCATCTGTGACACACCCCACCCACAATTCCTTGCCAAAGAGGCCAGATAGTCATGTCAAAGACTTCCGACCGAGGAGCAGGCGAGGTCATGTCTCCCTTCCTCAAAGGAAAACGATGGGTGTCTTGGAAAGGCCCTTACAAATGGAGCCACTTTATAAATTGAAATGTCTCAGTGATAGATGCCTACAAGAAAACACTGGTTGTTGAGTGTGGGGTTGGCTGGGGTAGAGGGTTGGAGGTGGTGGCCGGAGATGGGGGAGGGGGTGTATATTTCACCCAGAGGTCTGATGTCATGAAGGAGTTTCTGAATTTTACAAGAGGCGGGCAGGCCTCTCATTACATGGACACAGCGTTATGTCAATTAATGTGGTTAAAAGATCAGTGACAGTGGGCTGGATTCTCAGCTGCTCACCATCGGTAACGGGGTCCCCGATGCAGCAATGAATTGGCTGTCTGGAAGAAATCAGGATCGGAGCCATCCACTAATCCGATAATGGTGCTCTGGCCCCAGCAGTGGCGGCAGGATTGGGGTTCATGGCCACGCTCCAGCAAGAGAATGCTAATGGATGCAAATGGGTCTGGAGGGGCGGAGGGTGGCAGGAGGGCAGGGGCAGGTGGATGACTCATTTGCATCCACCTATTGGGACCGGCACCAGAATCTCCGGAACCTCGTGATTCTCCGGTCCTCATGTGGGCAAGATGACAACAGGTATCACCAAATGTGAAACTGACAAGGTGATCCTCGCAGTGGCCAAAGGGGTAACTCCTTTGGGGAGTTGCCCTTAAAGTCTAGTTGAGGGGCACACTCCTTCCCCCCCCCCCCACACAATGCATGACCTGCCCACCCCTCCCCTACCAGACCAACCCTCCCCCCCCAATTGTCCCCCCAACACCTAAAACGGGAGAACCCTGTCGAAAACCCGAGTAAGACTCCGACAATAAAATATAAGTTTAACATCCATAGTTAGTTTTATTTTTTCTCGCCCAATGGGAGACTGCACCTAATCCATGGTTAGGGCGAGTACAATGTTTATTTTGCTACATTTATACACTGGAGTAAATAGGTAACTCATGACTCTGGATTAATTAGTTAATGTGTGTAACTATGTACAGAACGCATTTCTGGTGGCGGCTATGAAGGAGTAAGTCGCACATTTGGTGGCTCCCGCTTGGGTCCGACTTTTGAACCTTTTACCCCGATTTTCTACCGGACTTGAATTGGAAAACTGAAGACAGATTGTGTACTGAATTCCCACATCGGTGCTTGGAGAGAAGGACTCGAAGTGCTCGTAAAGGCAGAAACAGAAAGACAGAGAAGGGTTGGGCTGAAGCTGCAGTGGGAGACAGCATGGCGGAGGAGCGGACCTCTGGTTTGTCGACCCAGCGGTCAACGGAGCAGCTGATGCAAGTTATTCAGGAAGGCTTTGCTAAGCAGAAACGTGACTGCTTCGACCAGATAAATGAGTTGATTGAGCGGCGAGCTTAGATTGGACGCCCAAGATCGGGCTGAGCAGGAGGAACATCAAACTGCGGTGGAGTTGGAGGTGGGGATGCTGAGAGACCAGTAGAAGAAGCTCCTGGAGAAGGAGGAGGACCTAGAGAATAGGTCTCCCGGAAGAACCTGAGAATCATTGGGTTCCCGGAGGGGTCTGAAGGAGCCGACGCTGGGGCATACATCGCAGATATGTTTGAGAAGCTGGGGGATGGGGCATTCTCCCGACCCTTGGAGGTGGACAACCCTCACAAAGGAAGCCGCGAATGGGAGACCCCCCCGAGGGCAATGGAGGTGAGATTCCACAGGTACTTGGATAAGGAGCGCATTCTACAGTGGGCCAAGCAGACACGGAGCCATAAGTGGGACAATAGTATCCTGCGGGTCTACCAAGACCTGAGTGTGGAGGTGGCCAGGAGAAGAGCAGGCTTCAACCAGATTAGGTCGATCCTTTTTAAGAAAAAGGTGAAGTCCGTACTATTGTACCCGGCCCGTATCTGGGTCACGTAAGAGGAACAGCACTTTTATTTCGAGTCGCCTGAGGACGCACTGGACTTCGTGAAAAGAAAAGGACTGGTGGTTGACTGAGAACTTTTGAACTTTGCTGCAACGTTCATGTTTTTGTTCTTTTTGTTTCTCTGTTCTTTAAAAAAAAAGTTTCTCGTTTTTCGTTTTGTGGAAGCTGTTTGTAATGCCTTCTGTATTGATTTGGGACCAGTGGCAGAGCTGAGTGAGTTAAGGTTTTCATTTGCACTGTTGGGGGATGGAGGTGTGCTTGTTTAGATTTTGGTGTTTTTCTGTCAGGCAATTGTGTGGGGATTGTTTGATGTTGATGTATGTTTAATGAGCGGGGGGGGTGGGGTGGGGAGAGAACAATAGGTGGGAGACTATCCGGCGCCAGGGATGGTGGGCTAACTCACTGAAACACAGTGGGGGGCGTGCATATGTTTGGTTTATCAAAGGGGTTGGGTTACAGAGTGTCGTTACTGGGGGGTGGGGGGGGGGGGGGGGAAATGTTCTGTTGACGAGGGACTTGGGCCAAGGGACAGAGAGGAGGTTGGGGGCGGAGGCTGCCTGGGGGCGGGCCGGTTGAGGATAGGAGCATGGGCTGGAGGCTGGCCCAAAAAAGGGGATGGCTGAGCGGTGAAGGGGGGGAATGAGCCCCCAAACTAGGCTGATCACCTGGAATGTTTGAGGGTTAAATGGGCCGGTCAAGAGGGCACATGTGTTCGCGCATCTTAGGAGACTGAAGGCGGATGTGGTAATGTCGCAGGAGACGCACCTTAGAGTAACTGACCAGGTTAGACTGAGGAAAGGCTGGGTCAGTCAGGTCTTTCTCTCAGGACTGGATTCAAAGACTAGATGGGTTGCGGTCCTGATCAATAAGCAGGTGGTGTTTGAGGCGGGTAGAATAGTTTTGGATGTGGGAGATTGGTACATTATGGTCAGTGGGAAATTGGAGGGCGTGCAGGTGGTATTAGTAAATGTGTATGCGCCAAATTGTGATGATGTGGAGTTTATAATGTGGATGCTGGGGAAGATACCGGACCTGGACTCGCACAGGTTGGTCATGGGATGGGACTTCAACACAGTTATTGACCCCAGCTTGGACCGGTCAAGCTCGAAAGCTAGCAGGGTGCCAGCAATGGCAAAGGAACTAAAAGGGTTCATGGGGGGGTGGGGGGAGAGTGGATTCTTGGAGATCTGGGCATCTGAGGGTGAAGGAGTTCTCCTTCTACTCACACATGCATAAAGTGTACTCCCAGATTGATTTCTTCATTTTGAGCAGGGCCTTACTGGCAGGGGTGGTGGACACGGGGTACTCGTCGATCACAATCTCAGACCATGCTCCGCACTGGGCTGACCTGCAGGTTAGTAAAGACAGTAACCAGCGCCCGCACTTGAGGTTAGATGTGGGACTTCCGGCTGACGAAGGGGTGGGTGAGCGGCTGCGGAAATGCATTCAGAACTACCTGCAGGTCAACGACACGGGGGAAATTTCAGCAGCGGTGGTCTGGGAAGCACTGAAGGCGGTGGTCAGAGGGGAGCTGATCTCGATACAGGCCCATAGGGAGAAGGTGGATAGGGCAGAGACGGACCGACTGGTTAAGGAGATATTATAGATTGAAAGGAGGTCTGCAGAGACCCCAGAGGCAGGGCTTTTAAGGGAACGGCGGAGGCTACAGGCGGAGTTCATCTTGTTAACCACAGGAGGGTGGTGGAGCAGCTGAGAAAGGCGACGAGGCGATCTATGAGTATGGAGAGAAGGCCAGCAGAATGCTTGCACAGCAGCTTAGAAAGAGGGAGGCAGCCAGGGAAATAGGGAAAGTAAATGACGGAGATGGGAACCTGGTTGGAGATTCAGCAGGGGTGAATAAGGCGTTTAGGGATTTCTACGGTAGGCTGTATAGGTCAGAACCCCCAACGGGGCCGGAGGGAATGAGACACTTCTTGGGGGGGCTGAATTTCCCAAAGGTGGATGGGGAGCTGGTAGAAGGGCTGAGGGCCCCGCTCGGGTTGGAAGAGATAGTGGAGGGTCTGAAGGCCATGCAGGCGGGTAAAGCCCCAGGGCCGGACGGGTACCCAGTGGAGTTTTATAAAACGTTATCTGGGATATTGGGGCCGGTGTTGATGAGGATGTTCAATGAGGCAAGGGAAAGAGGGGTGCTGCCCCCGACGATGTCACAGGCCACAATTTCGCTGATTCTGAAGCGGGACAAGAATTGCGAGCTGTATGGGTCCTACAGGCCGATCTCCCTGCTAAATGTGGATGCCAAACTGCTGGCCAACATTTTGTCCTCCAGGATTGAGGACTGTGTTCTGGCGTTATTGGGGAGGCCCAGACGGGGTTTGTTAATGGTAGGCAGTTGGTGGCCAATGTAAGAAGGTTGTTAAATTTGATCATGATGTCCCCGGAAGGTAGGGAGGTAGTGATCGCAATGGATGCAGAGAAGGCTTTTGATCGGGTAGAATGGGACTATCTGTGGGACCTACTGGAACGGTTCGGATTTGGGTGGGGCTTTATTGACTGGGTCAGGTTGCTGTATCAGGCTCCTGTGGCAAGCATACGGACGAATAGGACAACATCGGACTATTTTAGACTGCACCGGAGGACGATACAGGGATGCCCCCTCTTCCCACTGTTGTTCGTTCTAGCTATAGAGCCGCTGGCAATCGCACTGAGAGCCTCAAGGGGCTGGAAGGTGCTGGTCCGGGGCGGGGGGTGGGGGGGGGGGGGGGGGCGGGCGCAGAGTCTCACTCTGTGCAAATGATCAGCTTCTGTCTGTATTGGACCCATTAGAAGGGATGGAAGAAATCATGAGGATTTTGGGAGAATTTGGCCGGTTTTCAGGGAATAAGCTAAATCCGGGGAAAAGTGAGATGTTTGTGGTCCAGGCGAGGGGACAGGAAAGGCGATTGGGGGAGCCGCCGTTTAGATTAGTAGGGGGAAGCTTTAGGTACCGAGGCATTCAAGTGGCGCGGGTATGGGATAAGTGGTTGCATAAATTAAAATCTGGCCCGACTAGTCGACCAAATGAAGGACGATTTTTGGAGATGGGATGCGCTCCCATTGTCATTAGCTGGGAGGGTGCAGAGGGTGAAGATGACGGTCCTTCCGAGATTCCTGTTCGTGTTTCGATGTCTCCCTATCTTTATTCTGTGGTCCTTTTTTAAACGGGTCAACAAAGTGATCTCTGGCTTTGTTTGGGCGGGCAAGACTCCGCAGGTGAGGAAGGTAATGATTGAGCGGAGTCGGGGAGAGGGCGGGCTAGCGCTGCCAAATTTTAGTAACTATTACTGAGCGGCAAATATAGCCATGATCAGGAAGTGGGTGTGGGGGAGGGGTTGGCATGGGAGCATATGGAGGCGGCTTCATGTAAGGGCACCAGTTTGGGGGCGTTGGTAACTGCGCCTCTGCCGTTCCCGCCGTCACGGTACTCCACCAGCCCCGTGGTGGTGGCGGCCCTGAGAGTCTGGGGGCCAGTGGAGGAGACATGTGGGAGCAGAGGGAGCATCGGTCTGGTCCCCAATCTGTAATAATCACCGGTTTGCCCCGGGAAGTATGGATGGGGGGTTCCGGATATGGCGGAGAGCAGGGATTGAGAGGATGGGGGATATGTTTATAGAGGGGAGCTTGGGTTGGCGAGGGGAAACAAATTCAGGTATCTGCAGGTGCGGGACTTCCTACGTAAACTGGTGTCAACCTTCCCGCTCCAACCGCTCGGGGAATCAGGACAGGGTAGTTTCTAGAGGGTGGGTAAGAGAAGGGAGTGTCTCGGACATTTACAAGGAACATATGGGGTCAGAGGAGACACAGACCGAGGAGCACAAGTGGGAGGAGGAGCTGGGAGGAGAGATAGAGGATGGTCTATAGGCGGACGCGTTGAGTAGAGTCAACGTGTCCGCAACATGTGCCAGGCTCAGCCTGATACAATTTAAGGTCGTTCACCGGGCTCAAAGAACAGTGGCCCGGATGTGCAGATTCTTTGGTGGAAGACACGTGTGCAAAATGTGCAGGAGGACTAGCGAACCATGTCCACATGTTCTGGGCATGTCCGAAGCTTAGGGGATTTGGCAGGGGGCAATGTTCGGGGTGTTGGAAGACCCGGGAATCCAGGAGGAGAAAGAGGCAGACGTTCTGGCCTTTGCTTTCCTGTAGCTTGGAGACTATTAGCTTGGAAGGACTCAAAGCCCCCGAAGCCGGAGACCTGGCTATCGGACATGGCTAGCTTTCTCTGTTTGGAGAAAATCAAGTTCTCCTTGAGAGGGTCACTGTTAGGGTTCGCCCGGAGGTGGTAAACGTTCATTGACTTCTTTGCAGAAAATGAATCATCAGCAGAAGGCGGGGGTGGGGGGTTAATTTAGCTTAGAGTAGGGGGTTAATAAAGGTGGGACCTGTAAGGGAGGGAGATGGCTTTTGCACTATGTTTATCGTTTCATGTACATTGTTTATTGTGTTGTTGTTATAATACCAAAAAATACCTCAATAAAATGTTTATTAAAAAAAACTATGTTCAGAAACAGATTGATTTATGAAGCGAAACTGCAATGCAAGGAGCACAATAGGTTTTCTATCCGTATGTGACAAGTTGTGATAACCAGAAGTCTGGTTTGTTTGTCCCGTTGATATGATTAAAGACGGGGTTAACACAGTTAAGGGGTCTCCCTCATTTCTGGCTGCATACTCACTTTAGCAAAGTCAAAACGCTTTGCACTAGATCTGTGGTTTCAGATGTCAATTTATGTTTAACGGATACTGCAAATATGGGGCGCGATTCCCCACTCCCGCGCGGCATCGGCCGAGTTTCACGACGGCTCGAAACGGCCCCGTTCCCGATCGATTCTGGCCCGGGAAATGGGCTAGGAGCGGGGCCGCGTGAAACACGTGGGGAATGACAGCAAAAGCCCGCGACCCCCGAATGACGGCAGAATGACGCCCGAGTGACGCCGCTCCACGTCGTAAAAGGGCGCGAGCGACCACAACAAGTGAGGGGGTGAAAATGTCGGAGCCACGGAGGGCCGCCCCGAGGTTCGGTGAGACTGACCTCAAGACCCTCCTCAATGAGGTGGAGCAATGGAGGGGCATCATCTGCCCTAGAAGAGGGCATCGCCATCCTGCCAGCGTTGTGTGACGGGCCTGGCATAAGGTGGGCACGGCAGTGAGTGCTGTGGGGCAGACCCTTCGGTCTAGGGACCAATGCCGGAAGAAGCTCCACGACCTCACCAGGGCTGCCAGGGTAAGTGCCAAGAGGGTGCTTCCGGGTCACAACAATCCCCCCCATGTCCCTCATCACCCACCTCCCCACCGGGCACGAGGGGGAGGGGGAGGGGGGGCCAGAGTGAGTAGAGGGTGGTTAACAAAGTTGTCACAGACCCACATGAGCGCTGCGACCCCCTGGAGAGATGCCATGGTGTGGCTGCAACTTTCCCCCCAACCTGTGCCAATATCTGAACGCACTGATGTTCCCTGCCGAATTGTGCTGATCTATCCATCCCCCCCCCAACAGGACAAGACTGCTCACAACAACCGGGAGTGGAACAGGACCGGAGGGGATTCACCCATTCTTCACCCCCTGACAGTCTTTGAACAGAGGGCACTGGACCTTGCTGGGGGATTTGGCACCTGGGAGGTTGCGCAATGCGAGGTTGGAGGTGCAGAACCAAGTGAGACAACCCTGCATGACAACCCCCCCCCCCCCCCGCCCCCCAGCCCATCCTCTGTCCCCTCACACTCTACCCAGTGGACCCCCCATCCTCTGTCCCCTCACTTTCTACCCAGTGGACCCCCCATCCTCTGTCCCCTCACTTTCTACCCACTTGACCCCCCATCCTCTGTCCCCTCACTTTCTACCCACTTGACCCCCCATCCTCGGTCCCCTCACACTCTATCCACTGGACCCCCCATCCTCTGTCCCCTCACTTTCTACCCACTTGACCCCCCATCCTCTGTCCCCTCACTTTCTACCCACTTGACCCCCCATCCTCGGTCCCCTCACACTCTACCCACTGGACCATCCTACGCCCGGCCGAGCGTGTCTAACTAACCCCGTATTATTCTGTTCCCTAGGTCATGGTGACGAACGTCCAGGGCCGTCTGCTGCCACACACAGGCGGCCACCTGCCACGACCACCGCACCCAGGGCCGCACGTCAGAGGATGGCAGGAGGTCAGCCAGGAGTGCCATCCTCCCAACCCGGGACCCTCGAGCAGGACGCACACAGGACGGAGACACACTCAACAGAGTCACCTGAGGGAGAACCAGACTTGGGCCGCGTGCAGCCTGCGCTCGAATATGACTGGGACGAGGACACTGCTGGTTTTATGATGGACGATGACCTAGAGCTTACGGCACTGCTATGTCCCACACCATCCGCCATCCCAGAGACACTCATCTCGGTTGGGCAATTACATGATGAGGCTCCTGGGTCACGGTCTGGTGTGCACCACACAGCTGAGCCGGTACAGCAGGTGGAGGTCGGAGCAGCCGAGGGGCTGGACGGTCGGAGGGCAGCTCAGGCCCAGCATCCAGCTGGCTCCCAGACGTTTCCCGGGTTCCTGGATTTACTCGACCCACGTGGACAGCCGATGCATTTTGAAACCCAGGGACACAATGACGGGATGAGGGCCGTCTTCCAGCAGCTGCAGACGCAGTTAGAGGAGTCAAACCGCGTCCAGGAGCAGGGAGTGGTCATGGCAGCCACCCAGGCCGACACCGCACGGGTGGCGTCCGCAGTCGAGGCAATGGGTGAAACGGTTTCGGCCATGGGTCAGGTTATGCAAGGCGTTGGGCTTAATGTGCACGCGTCACCATCGGCCCTGGACAGGGTTGCCCTCGCACAGGCAGCAATGCGCCAGAGCCAAAATGACATTGCCAGCGCGCTACGGGACCTAGTCAAGTCTAACCAGGCCATGGCACAGTGCCAGCATGCCATGGCACAGTCCCAGCAGTCAGTCGCGGAGAGCATCGACCGCCTGACACACGTGCTGGATGGCGTCGCGCACTCACAAGTTGAGGTCGCACAGTCCCTGGTGGGAATGTCTCACTCCCTGGACTCCGTCTCAGCGAACCTTCGGACCCTGGTCGATACGGTTGCAGGCCTCCAGGATTGGCAGCGCCAGGTGTCGGTGGAGCGACGGGGCACCTCCCGCTCGCACCTTCATCCCATAGTGAGGCCCGGGGGCCACCGGGCTCCCTGAGGGAGGAGGAGGTTCTGTGGCCCATCCCATTAACTCCATCACGGGACATCCCTGAACGCTCAGCCTCCCTCCGTCCCATCCCTGGTGCATCGGGTGGGCAGCGGGCAGAGCTGGGTGGCACCACGTCATCCGAAAACGCCCGTGGAGCAGCCTGGCCCATCAAGGCCGGGTCTCCCCAGGAAACGAGTGCCGACGGGGAGACATGTCACAGGGGGGTGATTCTCAGCAGTCCGCCTCCACTCCTGCTGTATCATCTGGGGATTCACTTAGACGTAGTGGTAGGGTTCGTAAGGCAATGAAGAGGGACACAGAGTAAGTTGGCACGGGTGAAGGGCACAGATTAGTTGTAGGGGCTAGGCCGTCTGTACATAATATTCACCATTAAACTCACTGTTGCACCTAACTTGTAAGACTGTGTGATTTTTCCGTTGCGACGGGGATCGTGATGGTGACCGAGTGTCGCTGGGGTTGACGAGCGGTGAAAATTCGGTGCCGGGTGTGCAGTCCCTGCCCCCCCACCCCCTCGCACAGCTACCCCCCGCGGGCACGTGATGGAGTGTCCCTGACGAACTTAGCGACCACCGAGGTGGATGGTTCAGCTATTGCCATGAGTCAGACTTTGTCTAACGATTCTGAGCTCACAGCTCATCGCAGAGCGGGCTGTCATCATTCAACATGGCACTGATCACACCCGCTGACACACCCATCATTGTCGTTCCATACCGTTGTGCCGCAGTGGTAAGGGTGATCTCGAAGTGGAGCAGTGTACGCAGAGCGGGGGTGCGTGGGGAGGGGGGGGGGGTTGTGTGCTGACCGTCTGCACGACTGACGATGCAGGTGATGGTGTTCAGCGGTGCCGTCGCACGCGACGCGTGAATCTTGCTGCCACCAAGGCGTTGCGTGCCCGCTGTCCTCGCCGGGTCCGTCGTGCCGCCTCCTGGACATTACCAGCACCCGGGTCGTGTCTGCGTGCTGCACCCGACGCACCACCAACCTCCTCCTCCTCCTCCTCCTCCTCCTCCTCCACCTCCTCCTCCTCCTCCTCCGTGTTGGCACCACTGCCAGTGGCTTCCCTCCGACTCCTCCACCAGGGCATCTCCCCTCTGCATCGCGATGTTGTGCAGCACACAGCAGAACACGACAATGCGAGCGACCCTCTCAGGCTGGTACTGCAGGGCCCCTCCGGAGCGATCCAGGCACCTGAATCGCATTTTCAGCAGACCAAAGCAGTGCTCCACCACACCCCTGGTTGCTGCATGGGCCTCTTTGTAAAGGGTCTCCGCGTTGGTCTGAGACCTCCGTATAGGCGCCATCAGCTAAGACCTCAGTGGATAACCCCAGTCGCCCAGCAACCAGCCCCTCAGCCAGGGGGGCCGCCCCTCAAACATATCAGGGATGAATGACTGCGCAAGACTATACGCATCATGCACACTGCCAGGGAACCTTGCGCACACGTGCATGATCTTCATGTGGGGGGGTCGCATACCACCTGGATATTCATGGAGTATGTCCCCCTCCTGTTTGTGAACACTTCCCTGTTGCCTGCAGGCGGGCGCATGGGGACGTCAACACAATCAATGACCCCCTGGACTATCGGTATTCCGGCCACGTTGGCAAATCCACGGGCTCGTGCTTCTTGACTTGCTCGGTCCTCGGGAAAGGTGATGTAGCGGTCCGCGATGGCATAGAGGCCGTCGGTCACATCCCGGATGCACCTGTGGACCGATGACTGGGAGATCCCGGATAGGTCCCTGCTCGGAGACTGGAAGGAGCCGGTTGCATAAAGTTAAGTGCCATCGTCAACTTGACGGCAACCGGGATCGCATGTCCTCCTCCCGTTCCACGTGGGGCGAGGTGCGCCACGAGGTGACAGATATGTGTGACCGTCTCTCTGCTCAACCGGAGTCTCCTCCTGCAGGTGATGTCCGGCATTGTCTGGAAAGAGATGCGGCCACGGTACACCCTAGGCCTCGCTCGTCGCCTCTGGCACCCTGGCTCCACCATCAATGTCTCCTCCTCCTCCCCCCAATGCTGCTCAATGACGGGCCACTCCACGGCCATTCCCTCTGCTGCTGCAGCTGCCCCTGCATCCACTGCATCGAAACACGATGACAGAAATTTGGCCGGTTGGGAGAATAGCGGGAGCGCGTTGGACCGGCGTCACGTGAAAAAAACGGCACGGCCCGCTATTCTCCCAACCGGCGTGACATCGGAGAATCGCGCCCATGATTTTCAAATAGGTCGTTTCTTATTCTTGCCCTGTCAGTAGTTTTGTCGGGACATTATAATTATGGCCAAGCATCCCATCATGCATTGGCTACATCAGCCCAAAATCTACATTTCCACACGCCCCCCGGGACACCCTAACTATGGAAACTCCCCCAGGGACCCTCTACCTAAAGGGACCACCCACAGGACCCACTGCTAGCGGAACCCCCCTCAGGGATCCCCTAACTAAAGGGACTCTCCACAGAAACTCCTTAACAAGAGGGACCCCCCCCCCCCCCAGAGAAACCACCTAACTAGAGTGACCCCCTACAGGGACACCCTAACTAAAGTGATCCCCACAGAGGCCCCCTAACTCGAGGGACCCCAACAGGGACCTCCTAACTAAAGGGATGCCCCACAGAGACCTCCTAACTAGAGAGTGGGACCGACCATTCCCACCCACAGACATCCCCCAGAAAAGATTCCTATCTGGAAGTCAGAGAGCTGTCCAGACAGGTACAGTGAAAATAAATTACAGTTGTAACACTCACACATAGAATTAAGTGCATTCCAAGCACGTCCCTTCATGCTTGAGTGATTTTGATGTGCTGAGCTGGACATTGACAGCACTTAACTCTCTTTGATGTGGTTGATGTTTGTAACATTGTGGTTTCAGTACTTAGACAATCATCCATGAGGATTATGATTGATGCAAGGCTCTTTGGGGGTGCCTGTGGGGGGGGGGGGTCCCTCTAGTTAGGGTTTTCTGTGGGTGGTCCCTTTAGTTTGGAGATCTCTCTGGGGGTCCTTCTAGTTAGGTGATCTCTGTGGGGGGGGCCTTCTAGTTTGGGGGTGCCTGTGAGGGGTCCTCTAGCTAGAGGGTCCCTGAGGTGTCTCCCTACTTAGGGGGTGTCTGGGGGGTTACCCTATTTAGGGAGTCCTGTGGGGGGTGGGTTCAATCACCCCGGTATTCGGTGGAAGGGGCCACCAGGGAATCTAGGAGTGGGGGGCTGCTTTGTGATGCAGGGGGTTGGGAGACTGATTTGCGTGTGTGGGTGGCCAGCCACGGGGCTTCACTATCGGGCCACTGCTCAAAATGGTGGCTCCATAGCGCAAATCCCTCATATTCCTCACCGTGCATGAATTTACATGGCAAGGGATTCTGAATTATTCCGTGATTTGTGATGTCAGTGGGAGCGCAAATCCTGTGCAATTCAGCTTCGGCGGGAGAACATAGGTCTGGATTCTCCCATTTTGAGGCTAGGTCCGGAGGGCGTGTCTAGTTTTACAATGAAAAAGTCAGCTCCGCCCCCACACCAGTGATCCACCGAGTGGGGGGGGGGGCTAGCTGCTGCGCCACATAGAATTCCCGGCATTCCCGACTTAAACGGCCGTAGAATTGCTGGGTCAGTGGCTGCATATGCACACGCCGACAATATGCATCGGTCGCACCGTACAACATGGCACCGGCTGCGTGTGGACGCAGCTAGACAAATAGTGTCCCCCTGGACCCTCCCCCCCCCTCACCAAACCCCGGACCACTCCCCACCAGTCCCCCCAGCCCTCTCCGAAGCATCCCCTGACAGCAGCATGGCTCCTCCCTGACTGTGGCGGCACTGGACACAGTTCACAGCCGCCATGCCAGGGTTACGCAAACTCAGACCACACGCGACCCGCACGGTCAGAAATACGGCCCGTCGGGGGTGGGGCATGAGGGAACAGTCTCAAAGCAACGCGCCGACGCTGTCGCAACAGCGTGCGGCGCGCACCTCGATGAATCCGATTTGGAACGGCCGAGCATCCGAAAAACAGCGCCGAACCTGATCCGGTCGCCAACGGGGATTCTCCACCCAATCGCCGAATATGATTTCAGTGTCGGGAAACGGAGAATCCGGCCCATTGTCTCCCAAACAAAGAACCCCACCCAGTCAATTTTAAGATAAAAGTAAATTATTGTGGACGCCGGAATCTGAAATAAAAAGAGAAAATGCTGGACAATCTCAGCAGGTCTGCCAGCATCTGTGGAGAGAGAGCGGGACAAACCTTTCCAGTCTGGATGACACTTTGTCAAAGCTGAGGATGCTTTTAGAATTTTACGAAAGGTGCATTGGAGCCCCAACTGGTTAAAGTTGACAACACAAGAGGCGAGAAATCAGTGCTCTGCCAGCCAACAATACTGAGAAAGGAGGGTGGCAAGGCATGGCAGTGGGACGGGAATGTGGCAGAACTAACAGAGGGGCATGGGAAAGTTACAACACTAACAGAAGAGGTGTATAAGGAGCCAGCACTGACTGAGGGGTTGTGCTGAGAGGGGATGTGATTCTTGCTCCCGAAGGACTAGCTTGGGACACATTTTGGAGGGAGAGCGTGGGGGGTAGTGGCAGGAGGCTGGGTGGGAGGGTGGATGGATGCTGCAAAGAAAAAACAGGATGAGGAGAGAGAGCTCACCTGCCGTTGACCTGATCCGCCCATTCCATGTGCCGTCCCCCACTTCCGAGGAGGGGGTGCAGCTCAAAGGGCGGGGTTCCAGGCACTGGTCGGGGCACAACCGGAATACCAGGAGTGGGTAGAGGACAATTCCACAGGTGGGCATGCCAGGGAAGGGCACAGACGTCAGCCGCTTCCATAGAAGAAGGGGCTATCACTGGGAAAGAGTCTACTTACATGGCTAAACTATTTGTAGATGTCAGAGTGGCTTGTCAACTCAGACTAAGGATCTCGAGATAAGCTGACACTGACCTTGGAACCGTACTTCAGGATGAGCTGTGGAGTTCAATGGACACCCATTGTTAGTGCTTCTGAAGATCACCATGGCTCTCAGCCTCTAAGCCTCCAGATCCTTTCAGGGATCCATGAAGAACATGCATGGGATCTCCCAGGTAACAGCCCAATGTTGCATTAAGGAGATAGCCAATGCCATAGTCATGAGGGTTTTCAACTATGTGCTCTACCGCATCAACCTAGACAGTCAGGTGGAGAGGCCCACTAGTTTGAGGGCATCACTGGAATCCCACAGGTGCAGCTGGGTGCATGTGACCATCAAGGATCCCATGGACCAGCCAGCGGCCTATGTCAATGCGTAGCTGGTCTGTGACCATTGAAAGTGGATCCTTCAGGTCTGTGCATAATGCCCAGGAAGCTGCCACATTGCTGACATACTTTGGGAGTCCCAGGTGCCACATCTTTCTGGTCCCTGCATGTTTTCAGAGATGGGTTCTTAGAGACAAAGGCTAGCCTTTGAAAACATGGCTACTCACCCTTGTTAGGAACCCTTGCACAGCAGCAGAGGAGCGATACGGAGAGCACGGGTTCACCTAGCGGCCACTGAATAGGCCATTGGTCTGCTGCAGATGAGATTCAGGTGCCTTGGCCAATTCAATGGAGACCTTCAGTATACCCCACTGAGGGTCTTGGGTGTTGTGCAGGTCTCCTGTACTCTGCACAACCTAGTACTGTGGTGGTGGAGGGTGTGGGATAGGAGAGGTGGGAGAGGGGCTTGATCGCCAGTCCTCCTCTTTTTAAAAAATATTTTAGTAAGGTATTTGAAAATTTTTAGAAAAATAACATTAACAATGATATGAACATGGTGCAATAAACACTTCCCCCAATCCCAATCCCAATCTTCACACACCCCAACCATTAAACAACAATCCGGCCCTCCCCCCCCCCCCCCCCCCCCCCCCTTTGGAATACTGCATCTGCTGACATTTTCACCGAGAAAGTCGACGAACGACTGCCAGCTCCGGGTGAACCCTGACATTGACCCTCTTAAGGCGAACTTTATCTTCTCGAAACTGAGAAACCCAGCCATGTCACTAACCCAGGTCTCTACACTCGGGGGCTTTGAGTCCCTCCACGTTAACAAGATCCGTCTCCAGGCTACCAGGGAGGAAAAGGCCAGGACGTCAGCCTCTTTCGCTCCCTGCACTCCCGGCTCTTCCGACACTCCAAAGATCGCCGCCTCCGTACTCAGCACCACCCGTGTTTTGAGTACCGTGGACATTGCCTTAGCGAAACCCTGCCAAAACCCTCTACGCTTCAGGCATGCCCAAAACTTGTGGACATGATTTGCTGGGCTTCCCGCGCACCTCGCGCACCTATCTTCTACTCCAAAAAACTTACTCATCCGGGCCGCTGTCATGTGTGCCCGGTGGGCTACCTTAAATTGTATCAGGCTAAGCCTGGCACATGGTGAGGAGGTATTTACCCTGCTTAGGGCATCCGCCCACAGACCCGCCTCTATCTCTCCTCTGAGCTCGTCCTCCCACCTGCCCCCCAGCTCCTCCACCGGAGTTTCCTCCGCCTCCGAAAGCTCCTGGTAAGTATCCGATACCTTCCCCTCTCCCACCCAGCTACTGGACACTACTCTATCCTGTATCCCTCATGGCGGCAGCAGCGGAAAGGCCGGCACCTGTTTTCTCAGGAAGTCTCGCACCTGCAAATACCTAAACCCGTTCCCTGCTGGCAATTCAAATTTATCCTCCAAGGCTTTCAAGTTGGGAAAGCTCCCATCTATAAATAAATCCCTCATCCTTCTAATTCCTGCCCTTTGCCATCTCCGGAACCCACCATCTAGCCTACCTGGTACAAACTGATGATTATTATAAATCGGGGTCCAAACCGATGCTCCCTCCACTCTCTTATATCTCCTCCATTGCCCCCAGATTCTCAGAGCCGCCACCACCACCGGACTTGTGGAGTATCGGGCCGGCGAGAACGGACGAGATGCCGTTAACAGTGCTCCCAAACTGGTGTCTTTGCATGATGTCGCCTCCATCCGCTCCCACACCGACCCCTCCCCCACTTCCTACTTCCTAATCATGGCTATATTAGCCGCCCAGTAGTAATTGCAGACGTTCGGCAGCGCCAACCCACCCTCCCCCCCGACTGCGCTCCAGCAACACTTTCTTCACTCACGGAGTTTTACCCGCCCACACAAAGCCCAACATAACCTTATTCACCCACTTGAAAAAGGCCTTTGGGATGAAGATGGGGAGGCACTGAAAGACAAACAGAATCTGGGAGGGCTGACAGTTTCACAGTCTGTACCCTCCCCGCCAGTGATAGCGGGAGCATGTCCCATCTCTTAAAGTCCCCTTCCATTTGTTCTACCAACCGGGATAGGTTAAACTTGTGCAGTGCCCCCCATTCCCAGGCCACCTGGATTCCCAGATACCGAAAGCTTTCCCTACCATTCTAAGCGGCAGCTCTCCCAGTCTCATCTCCTGTCCTCTTGCCTGGATCACGAACATCTCGCTTTTCCCCATGTTCAATTTATACCCTGTAAAATTGGCAAATTCCCCCACGATTTGCATTACTTCCCCCATCCCCTCCAAAGGGTCTGAAATATACAAGAGCAGGTCAGCTGCGTAAAGAGAGACCCGGTGCTACACAACCACCCCCCCCCCCCCCCCCCCCCCACCCTCGAACCAGACCTTCCAGTTCCTAGGGGGCTCTTAACGCCATGGCCAATGGCTCTATGGCCAGAGCAAACAGTAACGTGGAGAGGGGGCACCCTTGCCTCGTCCCTCAGTGTAATTCAAATACCCCGACCTCGGCCGGTTCGTACGCGCCACTCGCTACTGGTGCCTGAGAGAGGAACTGCACCCAGTCAATAAAGCCCTCACCAAATCCAACCTTCCCCAGGGCCTCCCACAGGTAATTCCACTCCACCCGATCAAAAGCCTTCTCCGCATCCATCGCTACCACCACCTCCACCTCCCCTCCTCCTGAGGGCATCATAATAACATTCAAAAGCCTTCGAACATTGGCCTTGAGTTGCCTGCACTTTACAAATCCCATCTAGTCTTCCCCTATCACCCCCAAGACACAGTCCTCTGTCTTTGTGGCCAGCATCTTAGCCAGCAGTTTGGCGTCCACATTCAGTAGGAGAAATCGGCCTGTATGACCCGCATTGCTCTGGATCCTTCTCCCATTTCAGGATCAATGAAATCGAGGCCTGCGACATTGTTGGGGGGGAGGACTCCCTTCTCTCTTGTCTTCAATATGTCTGAAAACTTCTTATAGAATTCCACCGGATAGCCGTCAGGCCCCGGGGCTTTGCCCGACTGCATTCCCTCCAGCCCCTTGATTATTTCCTCAATCTCAATTGGGGCTCCCAGCCCTTCCACCAGTTCCTCATCTACCCTCAGAAACCTCAACTGATCCAGAAACTGCCTTATCCTCTCCACCTCCGCCGGGAGTTCCGACTCATATAATTTGCTGTAGAAGTCCTTAAACACCTTGTTCACCCCCGCTGGGTCCAGGACAGTATTCCCGCCTCTACTCTTTATTTTACCTATCTCCCTGGCCGCCTCCCTGGGTACGCCAACATTCTGCTTGCCTTTTCCCCGTACTCATAAATCCCCTTGCCTTCCTCAATTGTTCCACCGCTTTCCCTGTGGTCAACAGCCCAAACTCAGCCTGTAACCTCTGCTGCTCCTCAGTAGCCCATCGTCCGGGGACTCGAGTATCTCCTGTCCACCTGGAGTATCTCCTCCACTAATCTATCCCTCTCAGCCCGTTCCACCTTTTCTCTGTGGACCCATATCGAGATTGATTCCCCTCTGACCACTGCCTTCAGAGCTTCCCAAACCGTCGCTGCAGAGAACTCCCCCGTATCATTTGTTTCCAGGGAGTTCTGGATGGACTTGTTAACCCGCCCACAGACCGTATCGTCCGCTAGCAACCCCACATCCAACCTCCACAGCGGGTGTTGTCCTCTCTCCACACTAACCCATAGATCCACCCAGTGCGGGGCATGATCCGACACTGCGATTGCCGAGTACTCAGTATCCACCACCTCGGTATTAGCGCCCTGCTCAGAACAAAAAGTCGATGCGAGAGTATACCTTGTGACATGGGAGAAAAGGAAAACTCCTTCAAGCTCGGCCGTGCAAACCTTCATGGGTCTACTCCCCCCGTCTGTTTCCATCAACCTCTTCCATTCCTTTGCCACAGCCGGCCTCCTCCCTGTCCTGGATTTTGACCGGTCCAATTCGGATCAATGACTGTGTTAAAGTCTCCTCCCATGATCAGGTTATGTGGCTCTAAGTCTGGGATCTTACCTAAAACCGGTCTCATAAATTCCACATCGTCCCATTTCAAAGCATATATGTTCACGAGTACCACCGCTTTCCCTGTGGTCAACAGCCCAAACTCCGCCTGTAACCTCTCCTGCTCCCTCAGTAGCCCCTTGTCCGGGGACTCCGAGTATTTCCTGTCCACCTGGAGTATCTCCTCCACTAACCTATCCCTCTCAGCCCATTCCACCTTTTCTCTGTGGACCCGTATCGAGATTAATTCCCCCTGATCTTTGAGTCTAGCCCTAAGTGGAATATTTGGCTAACCCACCCCTTTCCCAATCTCGTCTGGTCTGTAACCTTTAGGTGTACCTCTTGTAGCATTGCTACGTCCACCTTCAGCCCCCTCAAATGCGCAAACACGCGAGCCCTCTTGGCCGGCCCATTCAGCCCTACATTCCATGTAATCAGCCAGGTCCCCCCCCCCCCCCCCCCCCCCACCTGCCAACTAGCCATCCCCCTTTTTAGGCCTGCCTTGAATCTCGCGCCCTCCGCCTCCTCGAGCACCCCCTCGGGCATGTGCTGTTCCCGACCTCCCATTTGTCCCCTAGTAACAGTTCCTCCACTGTCAGCAAAGCAGTTCCCCTCCCCCTCTCCCTTCCCCCCTAGCAACAGCACTAGAAACCCAACCCCCCAAGTCAAGCTCCAGCTTAACACCTGCTTACCCCCCATTGCGCTTCCAAGATTTAGCTGACCCATGCTGACTTGACAGCACCTGCCCCTGGCACCAAGCAGTTTGTCTCCCCCATTGTTCTCTCCCTCACCCCCCACTTGGACAAAACATATTAAAAGCATCACATTCCCCAGTAAACAAACATCAGAAAAAAACAGTGAAGAAACAGCCACTTTAGAAAAAAAAACACCCAAAAAACAGAACCAACCCCAGAGACCATCCCCCCTCTAACCAGCTCCCTGCAAGACAAAGTTACCTTTGCTATCCAGATAACCCCTTATTACACATAGCACTATTTATTCTTATACAACCCAGCACAACAAATTACCACCACAGTTCTTCTCCAAGGCTTCAGTGTCTTTTAATTTGCCTCCAGTCTCTTTTAGAACATAGAACATACAGTGTACAAGGAGGCCATTCGGCCCATCGAGTCTGCACCGACTCACTTAAGCCCTCACTTCCGCCCTATCCCCATAATCCAATAACTCCTCCTAACCTATTTGGTTACTCAGGGCAATTTATCATGGCTAATCCACCTAACCTGCAGGTCTTTGGACTGTGGGAGGAAACCGGAGCACCCGGAGGATTCCACAGGGAGAACGTGCAGACAGTGACCCAGCGGGGAATCGAACCTGGGACCCTGGCGCTGTGAAGCCACAGTGCTAACCACTTGTGCTACCGTGCAGCCCTTTTTAATAAAAGTCCATACTTGGTTTGTGTTTCAAAGTAGAAGTTCCGTTTCTCATGTGACCCACAGACGGGCTGGGTACAACATCCCGAACTTCATCCCCTTCTTAAAGAGGGCCGTTTTTGCCAGATTAAACCCTGCTCGCCTCTTGGCCAAATCCGTGTCCAGGTCCTGATAAATGTGCACCTCACGATTCGCCCACTTGCTGCTCCATTCCTTCTTGGTCCACCGCAGAACGTGCTCCTTGTCCAGGAATCGGTGAAAGTGTACCACCATCGCCCTCGGCACTCGTTCGCTTGGGTCTTCTTCGCGAGGGCTCTGTGCGCTCTATCCACTTCCAAGGGTCGAGGGAACGCCTCAGCCCCCATCAACTTCTCCAACATGTCTGTCACAGAAGGCCTCACATTCAATCCCTCACTGCCTTCAGGGAGGCCGGCAATTCTAAGATTCTGCCTCCTGGACCTGTTCTCCAGGTTCTCCAGATTCTCCTGCATTCTTTTCTGGCAGTTGTTCATCGTCTCCACCTTGATCTCCAGTTGTGTACTCCTCGTGCTCGGACACCTTTTTCTCCACCTCCTCGATCACTCCCTCGTGGGTCTCTTGATTCTGCTCAACTTGATCAATCGAAGCCTTAATCGGGTCTAGTGTGTCCTTCTTCAGCTTGCGACGCAATCTTCAAAAAACTCCACCAGCTGCCCTGTCGACCACTGTGCCATCTCCCCGCGGCCCTGTTTCTCCGCCATGCTGTTCGCATCTTCCTTATAGGACTTTGTCTTCTCGCACAGCCACTTCTGGTCCAATTCTCCATACACTGGAGCGGGATTTCTCCTCCACTGTCTCACTCTTCACCGATTTATCCCATAAAATCCGTACAAAACCGGGGGAAAAGGTCCAAAAGTCCGTCACAAGCGGGAGCTATTAAATGTGCGACTTACTCCTCCATGGCCGCCACTGGACGTCCCGCCAGTCCTCCTCTAATGAAGAGGATGTGGAGGAGGCCACAGGCAGGGCAGGATGTACCAGAAGTGAGGGTCAATGAGAGGACATGCAAATGAAGCTCGGGATAATCTCATACATGCCCATTTCTTGTGCCCCTGATGCCATTTAGCAATCAGCATTATAAAGATTCACCTTTAAGTGGGCCTATTGTCACCTCATTCATCTCACACTCCATTGCACAGTGCCTGGGTTTGCAGCGCACACTTCCAACACTGAGGTGCTGACCAATCGTGACCTACCCCAACACCAGCACCTCATTGAAGGAGCAAGGTTACAGATGGTATCTGATAAGGGAGCAAAAATGGAAAGGATGACCAATGGTAGTGAAAGTGACATTTATTGAGAGACACGACATAATGAAGCCTTCAAGCCCAATCACCAGTGAACCCCGAGTGCATTTAGGTGCAGTTCTTCCCAGTCCTATGTGCTTATACAAGGGTGAAGCTACTGTGGAGCAAGGCTGCTCATTGGACTGCCCCGTGGCCTGGACTGATGCCGTGTCACTAATAAAGACTAAGGAGATGCTGTCTACTGCAGGAGTGCCCTGAGAAGAGCCCTTAGATACAGGAGGCAGCCACTTGTACCTCCCTGATTATCTGATAAGGCCGATGAAGACACCAGGCATCTCACCCACTTTCACCTTGCCATTGTTGCATTGAGCTCATGGACAAGGTGATGGAAGTGTGCTTGGTGAATGGAGACACAAGACACAAAAAAGCATCCCAAGAATAGTAGAACATCAAAGGGCAATTGGGAGGGAGGAACATAAAACAATCATTATCACTGGAGAAAATGTATAAGGAAAACAAATGGTACACCAGCCCTCCCTCTACCTCACTCCCCCTGGCCTCCTCATCACCGAGATCGCAACCCCCCAACCCCCCACCTAACCCCGATCCCCAAAGGCATCACATTCCCTCCCAACCCTGGGGCATCCCCTTCCCTCCCATCCCCAGAGCATCCACTTCCCTCCCAACCCTGGGGCATCCTCTTCCCTCCCATCCCGGGCTCGTACTTACCTGAAGTGGTCCGGGACTTAGACAAAGGCATGGTGCTACAGTACCTCTTCTGGCCACTGCAGTGCTGCACCTGGATGGGCCATGAGAGGGACTCTCAGAGACAGAAGGCAGCCCCTCCTCCTCTCCTGTGAGGCACACATGTGCCTCCCTGCTGACACCGCTCGTTAGGCCAGCATTTTTATTGCCCATCCCTAGTTGCCCTTCAGAAAGTAGTGGTGAGTTGTCTTCTGGAACTTCTGCAGTCCTTGAGGTATAGATACACCCACTCTGATCTTAGGGAGGGAGTTCCAGGATGTTGCCCCAGCGACAGTGAAGGAACGGCGATATATTTCCAAGTCAGGAAGTCAGGGTGGTGAGTGATTTGGAGGGATTCCCAGGTATCTGCTGCCCTTGTCCTTCTAGATGGTAGTGGTTATGGGTCTGGAAGATATTAGAAGCTGGTTTTAGCACAGGGCTAAATCGCTGGCTTTTAAAGCAGACCAAAGCAGGCCAGCAGCACGGTTCAATTCCTGTACCAGCCTCCCCAAACAGGCGCCAGAATGTGGCGACTAGGGGCTTTTTACAGTAACTTCATTTGAAGCCTACTTGTGACAATAAGCGATTTTCAGTTCATTTAATTTTCATATTGTCTTAGGAACCTTGGTGAGTTACGGAAGTGCATTGAGTAGATGGTGCACACGTCTGCCACTGTTCATCGGTGGTGGAGGGTTTGAATGTTTGCGGAAGGGAGGCAATCAAGTGGGCTTCTTTGTCCTGGATGGTGTTGAGTTTCTTGAGTGTTGTTAGAGCCGTACATATCCAGGCAAGTGGAGAGTATTCCAATACACTCCTGACTTGTGCCTTGCACAGGCTTTGGGAGGTCAGGTGGTGAGTTACTCGCTGTAGGATTCTTAGCCTCTGGAATGCCCTGGCAGCCACAGTATTAATATGGCAGTCCAGTTCAGTTTCTGATCAATGGTAAATTTTTGGGTTTCAGCAAAGGTAATGCCATTGAATGTCAAGGGGCGATGGTTAGATCCTCTCTTGTAGGAGATGGTCATTGCCTGGCATTTGTGTGGCACAAATGTAACTTGCAAATTGTCAGCCCAAGCTTGGATATTGTCCAGGTCTGGCTGCATTTGGACATGGACTGATTTATTATCTGAGGAGTCGCGAATGGTGCTGAACATTGTGCAGTCATCCGCAACCATCCCCACTTCTGACCTTATGATGGAAGGGAGGTCATTGATGAAACAGCTGAAGAAGGTTGGGCCTAGGACACTAACCTGAGGAACTCCTGCAGTGATGTCCTGGAGCTGAAATGATTGACCTCCAACCACCACAACCATCTTCCTTTGTGCCAGGTATGACTCCAAGCAGCGGAGAGTTTTCACCTGATTCCCATTGACTCCAGTTTAGCTAGGACTCCTTGATGCCATAGTCGGTCAAATGCTGCCTTGATGCCAAGGGCAGTCACTCTCACCTCGTCTCTGACATTCAGCTCTTTTGACCATGTTTGAACCAAGGCTTAATGAGGTCAGGAGCTGAGTGACCCTTGCGGAACCCAAACTGAGCATCTGTGAGTAGTTTATTACTGAGTAAGTGCGGTTTGATAGCACTGTTGATGACTCCTTCCATCACTTTGCTGATGATGGAGAGTAGAGTGATAGGGCGGTAATTGCCTGGGTTGGATTTGGACTGTTTCTTGTGTATGGGATACACCTGGGCACTTTTCCACACTGCTAGGTAGATGTCAGTTTTATTACTGTACTGGAACAGCTTGGCTAGAGATGCGGCAAGTTCTGGAGCACAAGTCTTCAGTACTATTGCTGGAATATTGTCAGGGCCCATAGCCTTTGCAGTATCCAGTGCCTTCAGCCATTTCCTGATATCACTTGGAGTGAATTCTATTGGCTGAAGACTGACATCTGTAATGCTGGGGTCCTCTGGAGGAGATCGAAATGGATCATTCACTCAGCACTTCTTGCTGAAGATTGTTGAAAATGCCTCAGCCTTGTCTTTTGCACAGATGTGCTGGGCTCCTCCATCATTGAGGATGGGGATATTTGTGGAGCCTCCTCCTCCAGTGAGTTGTTTAAATGTCCACCACCATTCATGGCTGGATGTGGCAAGAATGCAGACCTTAGATCTGATGCGTTCATTGTGGAATTGCTTAGCTCTGCTAGTTATGCTGTTTGGAACACAACTAGTCCTGTGTTGTAGCTTCACCAGGTTGATACCTCATTTTTCAGTATGCCTGATGTTGCTACTGCCATGCTGTCCTACACTCTTCATTGAACCAGGGTTGATCCCCTGGCTTGGCAGGAATGGTAGGGTGTGGGATATGCCAAGCCATTGCAGATTGTGGTTGAGTACAATTCTGCTGCTGATGGCCTACAGCGCCTTGTGATGCCCAGTCTTATGTTGCGCGTTCTGTTCAAAGTCTATCCCATTTAGCACGGTGGTAGTGCCACACAACACAAGAGTAGACGGAAGTCCTGCCTGCAGCCTATCAATGCTCAACTGAGCGTGAAATGGCAAAGACCATGTTGGAATCGGCGAGGTTGCATTTCCCATTGGCTCTCAGGATGCTGGGCGCTGAGTGTCGGAAAATTCAAACCCATGTCTTTGTACAAAAGATAGTGGAAACTTAAAGCTTTCTCCCTCAAAAAGCTGTGGAAGCTCCTGGGAAAATTGAAAATTGTAATAAGTAGATTTTCATCAGGTGAGAGCATTGAGGGATATAGAGCAAATATGCATCAATGGAGTAGAATTACAGATTAGCTATGATTTAATTGAATGTGTAATGCAGTTTCTATTTAATACACCCTATGGCTGTTAATTCATGTTTAATTTGTGTTGACTGTTACAGTAAACGTTTTAAAAAGTGAAATCTTGTCTATCGGATTTCTTCAATTGAGGTTATTTGTGAAGCTCAATTCTTTTATGTTATTGGTCTCCATGGGGATCACATCCAAATAAATTGAGGTTAGGTTTTAAAATATATTCACTGACTGGAGTGCAATGCACTTCTAAGAAGACTGATTGATGCAGCACATTTCAGATCCTTTTTTGGGGGATAAATTTAACTTATACAAAGTATTGAATTACATATTCAGGGTAGCATGGTGGTTAGCATAAATGCTTCACAGCTCCAGGGTCCCAGGTTCGATTCCCGGCTGGGTCACTGTCTGTGTGGAGTCTGCACGTCCTCCCCCTGTGTGCGTGGTTTCCTCCGGGTGCTCCGGTTTCCTCCCACAGTCCAAAGATGTGCGGGTTAGGTGGATTGGCCATGCTAAATTGCCCGTAGTGTCCTAATAAAAAAGTAAGGTTAAGGGGGGGGGTTGTTAGGTTACGGGTATAGGGTGGATACGTGGGTTTGAGTAGGGTGATCATGGCTCGGCACAACATTGAGGGCTGAAGGGCCTGTTCTGTGCTGTACTGTTCTATGTTCTATATCGTATTTCCTTTAGTTAAAGGTACCATTGCTTCTCTTTTCTCCTGTACCTTTTGGATTTTTGGATTTCTTTTATTCACTCAGTTTTGATCTTGTCTCTACTGGTAGGGTTTAGAATGAGTCAGGTGGAAGTATTTTTTTTATAAATTTAGAATACCCAATTCATTTTTCCAATTAAGGGGCAATTTAGTGTGGCCAATCCACCTACTCTGCACATCTTTGGGTTGTGGGGGTGAAACCCACGCAGACACGGGGAGAATGTGCAAACTCCACACAGACAGTGACCCAGAGCCGGGATTCGAACCTGGGACCTCGGCGCCGTGAGGCAACAGGGCTAACCCACTGCGCCACCGTGCTGCCCGTCAGATGGAAGTATTTGCACCACAATTTTGTGAAGCCAGTTATCATAACTTGACTTGTGCATTCAAAGGAGCCCAAAGAGCACGTGAGTGTTAAGAGCAGAAAATTTATTGTAAGTGAAATTTAAACACTTGGGAACAATAAATGGGGAATGTTACAATATGGGGAGAAATATTCTGAAAGACTTATTGAGCTTCAAAAGGTATGTCAATTCATCACTATCAATTTGCCCTGACTAAGAGGGAAGACTCAATTGACCATGAATAAAAAGTAAACCCAGGAATACATTGCAAGAAAGCTATTGAAAGCTATCCACATCCCATTAGTTGTTGAATTGAGGGCTGTTGCTGTGTGCAGTGAATGACTGTCACTCATTGTCATTCTCACAATTCAGCATTACTGCCTGCGCGAAAGAAAGAACTTTCATTTCTATAGCACCTTTCACAACCTCAGGAGATGCCCAAGCGAATTACACCTAAGGTACTTGTCAAGTCCCGTCACCATTGTCACTGAGAAATGTTTAGCCTATGTACACACAGAAAAAGTCCTCCAAAGGGCAACAACATAAATGACAAATGTTGGCGAGGACACCAGGAGAATTTCCTTGCTCTTCTTCAAATAGCAGCATGGAATCCTCTTGTATCCACCCCCTCTGAGTGGACAGATTAGATTAATGCCTCATCCAAAAAATAGCATCTCCAACAATGCCTGACTATTCCACTTTATGTGCTCAAGTGTCCATAGTGGTGTTTGAACTCAATATATTCTAATTCAGAGCCAAGAATGCTTCTCTAAGATAAGCTTGATGCCTTCAATGTGTAGTTTTAACATGTTACCATATCACGGTCAAATTTCTGCTCAATGTTTGCACTGGTTTCCCTGATTTATGGCCTAAACTTGGGCAATGGTGTAAGGATGGGCATGTATAGATTATTAAATACAACAAGCTAGTTGACATTTTACAGAATTATAAAACATTGAACTGTTAGGTTAAACAAATATGAAAGAAATATATACAATTATCAGACTGGATTTTAACACAGTTGGTGGGGGACGTGAGATGGGAGAGGTGGAGTATGATGGAGGAATGTTGATTGCTGAATGGACTCCAGTACACTTAAGCAAATAATTGTTTTTTCATAATAAAGATTATAAGAGATTAGATATTTAAGGCATGTACAATAAAGGATAAAACCTATTAGAAAAGGTACCAGCAGCATATGCATTGATGCCATTTAGATCCCAGACCAGATCCTATTAGTGGCTAGATACTGGACAGAAACTCCAAGATTTTATTTTAATTTTGTAAGACTGTGAGGAAAGGAAACTTCGCTCCAGGGGTGATTACACAAAGAAATAGGGGTTTGGTATATTAAAACAAAACTTTATTCAGACAGAATTAAACTCTTTAACATCACACCCAAAAATAGCTTACAGTTACCCCTGAAACAATATTACTCAATACAGTAAATACAATACCCTTAATTGCTATCTCTATTTCCAATTAAACAACAAAAAAGAAAAAACATATAGCTCTCAATCCATCCTACATCCCAATAGCACAGAGCAATACTTGCTTTACATACATATTTGGCTCCTGTTAGAACCCTTCCAGACTCTGACTGGATGTCTTCAAAAAGCAGTTTCCACCTTGTCCTCAGACAAGTCTGCACTGCTTTAAATGCTATTATTTTTTTACCTATCTCACTGTGAGAGCAAAATACCTTACTTGTGGTCTAAACGATTAGCCAGTTCAAAACTCAACTCAAAAGCTATCTCAAAATGTCTGAATACCTTAGCTCCACCGAACAATGACATCTCCCAAGCTAAAAACAAAATTAACTCCCCAGGCTGAAAACACATTAACTCCCCAGGGGCCACCCCACTTGTCAAACAACAGTACATTAGCCCTGGCTTTTTACTCTGGTCAATTTCATCTCGGGCTCCTAAAAGAGTGGGTTTAAACTAATGTGGCGGGGGGTTGAAATCGAAACAGTAAGCCAGCAAGTGTAGAGACTAGAATGAGCATGGTACCCAAGCCAGGCTGGCTAGGAGGAAGGGCAGGCTGGGGAAAGTCGAACTCAGTGAGCCTGGAGGTCGGGAGTGCATCTACTTCAATGCATGGAGTATAACAGGTAAGACCGATGAACTTAAAGCCTTGATTCATGCGCAGAACTTGGATGTGGTTATGGTAACAGAGACTTGGTTAAAAAAAGGGACAGGACTGGCAGCTAAATAATCCGGAATACAGGTGTTTTAGGCGAGATAGAGGGGAAGGTAAAAGAGGTGGGGGAGTTGCAATACTGGTTAGAGAACATATTTCAGCTGTACAGAGGGAGGACACCTTGGAAGAATCAAGTAAAGAGGCACTGTGGGTAGAACTCAGAAACAGGAAGGGGGAAGTCACTATGATGTACTATAGGCCTCCCAGCAACCCATGGGAAGTTGATGAACAGATATGTAAGCAGATTCTGGGTATATGTAAAAAGAATTGGGCAGCACAGTGGCGCAGTGGTTTGTGCTGCTGCCTCACCCCGCTGTGGTCCCAGGTTCAATCCCGGCTCTGGTCACTGTCTGTATGGAGTTTGCACATTCTCCCCATGTTTGCATGGGTTTCGCCCCCACAACCCAAAGATATGCAGGGTAGGGGGATTGGCCACGCTAAATTGCTCCTTAATTGGAAAAACAAATTGGGTGTTCTAAATTTATTTTTAAAAAGATGTAGAAATAATAGGTTGGAGACTTAATTTTCCTCAAATTGACGGGAAATCCCTTAGGGCTAGGGGTCCGGAGGGTGAGGAATTTGTTAAGTGTGTCCAGGAATGTTTTTTGGAACAATGTATGGATAGTCTGATTAGAGAAAGGGCTATACTGGACCTAGTACTAAGGAACGTGCCCGGCCAGGTCATGAAGTTTTCAGTGGGGGAACATGTGGCAAACAGTGACCACAATTCTGTAAGCTTTCAGATACTGATGGAAAAGGACAAATGTTGTCCTCGAGTTAAGGTATTAAATTGGGGAAAGGCTTACTATAACCAGATTGGGCAGGATTTAGAGGCTGTTGTTTGGGAGAGGCTGTTGGAGGATAAATCCTTTTAAGGAGCTGTTGATGGGAGTGCAGGACAGGTAAGTGCCGATGAAAATGAAAGAGAGGAAAGGCAGGATTCAGGAACCATGGATGATCAGGGAAATTGCGAGTCTAGTAAAAAAGAAATAGGATGCATACATGAGGTATAGGCAACTAAAAACAGATGAAGCACTTGAAGAATAGAGGGAAAGTAGAAATGAGCTCAAACAGGGAGTTCGGAGGGCAAAAAGGGGTCACGAAATGTCCTTGGCAGGCAGGATTAATAAGAATCCCAAGGCATTTCACACATATATTAGGAACAAGAAGGCAGCTAGAGAAAGAGTTGGTCCCCTCAAGGGCAAAGAGGGGAAATTATGCGTAGAACTGAAGGAAGTAGGTGAGATCTTTAATTAGTACTTTGTATTGGTATTCACAAGGAAGAGGGACAAGTTGATTGGTGGTGTCTCAGAGGGATATGTAAACACTTTAGAACAAGAGGGAGGAAGTCTTTGGTATGTTACAAAGCATTAAAGATGTCAGCTTTGACAAAGGGTCATCTGGGCTGGAAACATTAGCTCTTTTATCTCCCTACAGATGCTGCCAGAACTGCTGGGATTTTCCAGCATTTTCATTTTGCATTGAGACTATAAAATATATATATTTTTTAATCATTAAGGTAGACCAATCCCCAGGCCCAGATGGCATCTATCGCAGATTGCTGAGGGAGACAAGAAATTAAATTGCTTGTCCTCTAACAGAAACCTTTGTTTCCTCGTTGGCCACAGGTGAGGTCCCACAGGATTGGAGGATAGCCAATGTTTTTTTTTAAATTTAAGAGTACCCAATTCATTTATTTTCCAATTAAGGGGCAATTTAGCGTGGCCAATCCACCTAGCCTGCACATCTTTGGGTTGTGGGGGAAAAACCCACGCAAACACGGGGAGAATGTGCAAACTCCACAAGGACAGTGACCCAGAGCTGGGATCGAACCTGGGACCTCGGCACCGTGAGGCATCAGGGCTAACCCACTACGCCACCATGCTGCCCGAGGATAGCCAATGTTGTCCGTTATTTAAGAAGGGTAGCAAGGATAACCCAGGTAATTATAGGCTAGTGAGCTTGATGTCAGTGATGGTGAAATTGTTGGAAAAGATTCTCACTCTGCACATTTGGAAGTGAATGGTCTTATTAGCGACAGACAGCATGGTTCTGTACGAGGGAGGTCCTGACTCACTAAATTGAATTTTTTGAGGTGACAAAAATGATTGATGAGGGAAGGGCTGTGGATGTTGTCTACATGGTTTTTAGTAAGGCATTTGACAAGGTCCCTCATTGCAGGCTGTTGGAAAAGTATTAAATCACATGGGGTCAGGGGTGAACTAGCTGGATGGATTCAGAACTGGCTTGGCCATAGAAGGCAGAGGGTAGCAGTGGAAGGGTGTTTTTCTGAATAGAGGTCTGGAACTAGTGGTGTTCCGCAGGGATCAGTACCGGGACCTCTGCTGTGTTTAATATATATAAATGAAATATATATAAAAGATATATATAAAAGAAAACAGAGCTGGTCTGATTAGCAAGTTTGCGGATGATACTAAGATTGCAGGAGTTGAGGATAGTGATGAAGATCGTCAGAGAATACAGAAGGATATAGATAGGCTGCAAAATTGGGCAGAGAAATGGCAGGTGGAATTTAACCCGGACAAATGCACGGTGATGCATTTTGGTAGATCCAATTCAGTGGGAGCTATAAAATAAATGGCAGAACCATCAGGAACATAGAGAAACAGAGAGATCTGGGCATGCAAGTCCACAGATCCTTAAAAGTGGCAGCACAGGTGGAAATGGTGGTAAATAAGGCATATGGGATGCTTGCCTTCATTGGATGGGGCATTGAGTATAAAAGTTCACAAATTATGTTATATTGAACATTGGTTCGACCACATTTGGAATACTGTGTGGCAGTAATTCTGTGTGTCCAATTGCATACAAGATGATCAGAGGATTAGATAGGGTGGACAGTGAGAGCCTTTGTCCTTGGATGGTGATGTCTAGCACGAGTGGACATAGCTTTAAATTGAGGGGAGATAGATATAGGACAGATGTCAGAGGTAGGTTCTTTACTCAGAGAGTAGTAAGGGCGTGGAATGCCCTGCCTGCAACAGTAGTGGACTCGCCAACCCTAAACGCATTCAAATGGTCATTTGATAGACATATAAATGATAAGGGAATAGTGTAGATTAGAGGGGCTTTACGGTCGGCGCAACATCGAGCACCGAAGGGCCTGTACTGCGCTGTAATGTTCTATGTTCTAATTCTGGTCACTGCACTACCAGAAGGACGAGGAGGTTTTGGAGAGAGTACAGAAAAGGTTTACCAGGATGTTTCCTGGTATGGATGGTATTAGCTATGAGGAGAGATTGAATAAACTGTGATTATTTTCCCTAGAAAGACGGATGCTGAGGGGCAACCTGATAGAAGTTTATAAAATTATTAGGGGTGTAGATAGGGTGAACAGTTGGAGGCTTTTTTCCAGGGCAGAAATGACAATTACAAGGCAGCACAAGTTCAAGGTGAGGGGGGATAGGTTTAGTGGAAATGTGTGGGGGAAGTTTTTTACTCAGAGGGTGGTGGTGGCCTGGAATGCACTGCCAAGGGAGGTATTTGAGGCAGATACGTTAATAGCCTTGAAGACTTATCTAGATAGACACATGAACATACGGGGTCTAGAAGGATACAGGCGATTGATATGACATGTGATCGGTGCAGGCCTGGAGGGCTGAAGGGCCTGTTCCTGTGCTGCACTGTTCTTTGTTCTTTGGTTTGTAAAACAAGATTATTTTAAAAACATGATTACTGCAGTCAAACACACTCGAACCCAGGCTTTTTAACCCTTAAAGTGCCAAATGTTTATAATCCAGTATGTCTAAAATCCTGCATTCATCACAATGACATATGATAATCATATCTGTCCTACATAATTAAACTTAGAAAACACAACGCACTGGAATTTGAAGAGAACCCTTTCAGAATCTGGTGAAAGCAATGCTTGTGGACACTTCGTGAAGAATCTTTTGCATGTGAGTTACAATCAACAGCAATCTTGCATGCATTGTGTCTAAGGTATTGTATTTTCTAATATCATTGACCTGATTTAATAAAGAGCTTTATTCTGAAATATTATTGTCTTGCGGGGAACAGTGAGGCTGGCAAGGGCACAGGATGTACGCTGGATTTCAAGACTGTGCCCATCACCAAATGTGGCTCTATAGAACCACAACTGACCGAGGTGGCCGAGTCTTGAAGGACATATCTGCCAGAACAGGCTTGCAGCAGGTTAGGAGAGAACCAACATAAGAACATTAGCTTGTCCTCACCAAACTACCTGTCACAAATGCATCAACCCAGGGCAGTACTGGCAGGAGTTACCACTGCACAGTCCATATGGAGACAAAGTTCCTTTTCCGCACTGAGATCCATTATGTTGTGTGACTCTAGCACGAGATAAATCTTGGCCTCCCCGCTTCCTGCCGAGTGACCAGCATAATGCAGTGGCCACACTAAGCCCTACATTCTTGCATGCAAAGCCCATTTCGTGACCCCACAGCCAACCGAAAATACCACCCTTTGTCTCTTAATGAGAGTCCTTCTGCCTGTGGCATTATCTATATTTTTACAGTGTTTATACTGACTCACAAGCTAACATTTTTTTTAAGTCTTTGCCCCAAACCATCTTTAAACAAGTTGACAAAATCCGTAGCTTCTGAAATGAAATGAAATGAAAATCGCTTATTGTCACAAGTAGGCTTCAAAGGAAGTTACTGTGAAAAGCCCCTAGTCGGCACATTCTGCCACCTGTTTGGGGAGGCTGCCATGGTGACTGAAGAGCCACAATCCATCATATCTGTATCAGACATTTCAGCAACAGCTAATACAGCTTTAAAGCGGCCTTGTTTTCCCTGACCGTCATAGAGTCATAGAATTTACAGTGCAGAAGGAGGCCATTTGGCCCATCGAGTCTGCACTGGCTCTTGGAAAGAGCACCCTATCCAAGCCCACACCTCCACCCTATCCCCATAACCCAGTAACCCCACCTAACACTAAAGGCAATTTTGGACACTAAGGGCAATTTATCATGGCCAATCCACCTAATCTGCACATCTTTGGACTGTGGGAGGAAACCAGACAGACAATATGATAACCATTTGAAAACTGTGCCAACAGAGCATTCAACACAGCATTGCAGAATGCTATCCGCTCTGTAACATCGTCTGTCTTCACCACTGCATCAAAACACCTTGTGAAACTTTATCCAGGCCTTTTGCCACCTCCTGATTCAACAATTTCAATGGCTGACTCTTCTTCTCCAAACCCATATAAACTTCAGCTGATCCAAATCTCGCCTGACTGCATCCCTCCCACATCCCCATTCCGCTAACATATCCCCCCTCCGTGCTCACTGACATACACTGCCTCCTGGTGCCCCAACACCTAGCTTTTAAAATTCTCATCCTCACATTCAAATTATTTTCTGGCCTTTTCCTTTTCTATAATCTCCTCCTGCCCTATAACCCCACCCCACCCCCCACCCCCAAGATCTCTGCATTTCTCCATCTTCAGACTCTTGTCCATCCCTCAGTCCATTTGCCCCACAATTGGTGGTCTTGACTTCAGATATCTAGGCCTTCAGCTCATTAATTCCCTCCCTAATCCTCCTTCTTCTCCTCCTACTTCAACACCCTCTTTAAAACCAGTCTTTTTGTCAAAGTTTTTCGCTTGCATCTCCTTTGGTTCAGAGTCAATGTTTGCTTGATTAAGCCACTAAAAAGAACTCTATCTTCTACGTTAATGATGCTATATAAACGCAAATTGTTATAACCTCTTTCACAAAAGATGTTGATATTTCTTCACTTGACATGGCTTTTAGTAACGAGAATCAAACCGGCATGTATGAAATGGTAGTAGAAGTCAGAAAAAAATGAAGAGAGGGTAAGCAATATCTCTTAGCAAGTGGATCAGCATTCCAGGACCTGAACCGACATTTAATTGATGGCAAATTGAGGGTCCCTTCCCCATGGGAGATAACCTGGCTGGCAGGAGGCACCGGGGTTATTGTTGTAAACAGTACACCAGCTGCAGGTTGGGATACTGGGCTGAATCACATGGCCACGGTCAGAAAGCTGATATTGACCCTGTCATAGCCTCTTCCAGGAAGCCTAATGGCATTAAATGTCATTGGGGTTTTCAAGCCTTTAAAAATGAGGATTCTACCTCCAAGAGCTGCTGGCCTATTTAAAAGGCCAACAGTTCTTCAGTACCAGTAACGCCATTGGGAGTGGTGGCCGCCGATGGTACTGCAGGAGGTCCAGAGCAACTCATAGAATTCATAGAATTTATAGTGCAGAAGGAGACCATTCGACCCATCGAGTCGACACCGGCTCTTGGAAAGAGCACCCGACCCGAGGTCAACACCTCCGCCCTAACCCCATAACCCAGTAACCCCACCCAACACTAAGGGCAATTTTGGACACTAAGGGCAATTTATCATGGCTAATCCACCTAACCTGCACATCTTTGGACTGTGGGAGGAAACCGGAGCACCCGGAGGAAACCCACGCACACACAGGGAAGATGTGCAGACTTTGCACAGATAGTGACCCAAGCCGGAATCGAACCTGGGACCCTGGAGCTGTGAAGCAATTGTGATAACCACTATGCTACCGGCGTTGGACTGGGTGAGCACAGAAGTAAGAAGTCTTACAACACCAGGTTAAAGTCCAACAGGTTTGTTTCAAATCACTAGCTTTCGGAGCACAGCTCCTTCCTCAGGTGAATGCACCTTGCTTGGCCATCGAGTCCTGGGGTGGGACTCAAACCTAGAGCTCCTGGATCAGAGGCAGGGACGTTACCCACTGCGCGCAAGATCTCCTTCTCTCACAAATAATGGGTGGAATTGAATTCTCTCCTGGGAGTGGGCTGGGAAGCAGGGAGGGGTCATATAATTGGATGGTGAGGCCTGGGGTGAAGAACGCACCACCTTTCTGACTTCTTATTTAAATCGGGGCAGGGAAGGTGAAGGATGGCTCTCCCACCCGGAGGTTAATTGAGGCCTTTAAGTCCCCAATTAATGGTTACTTCAGGACCTCCTCACTGCTACCAGTGGCAGGGAGATAGGGAGAGAGCGTACGCTATGTGGTAAGTTTGCCAGGTACTCCCTGCCAGCCTCCTTGCAGGTTTGCGGGTGCCCTCCTGTCTAGGCCCTCTCGGCAGCAAGAGCCGACTCCGCTTAAACAGCCTCCCCTTCTATCTACACCAATGCCTCCCCATCGCTGGGGCCTGCCTGGCTGGCTGTGGTGAACCCATCCCACTCTGTCATCTGGGGCCTGTTCTACTGTAAGAGGAAGGAGCAGTGCTCCGAAAGCTAGTGCTTTGAAACAAACCTGTTTGACTTTAACCTGGTGTTGTAAGACATCTTACAGTAGAACAGACCCCAGAAGACAGATGAGTGAGATGGGCTTTATGTCGGAGTCCCACCCCAGGTCTGGATGGCCAAGCAAGGTGCATTCATAATGCACTCAAACAGGTTGAGCGTGCCAGCTTGCAAATCCTTCCAAAAATGCCAATAGCTGGCAATAAGAACGGGAGAGACTCCTGGTCAGCCACACTTGATGAGGAGGGGTGGGGCTTAAGCTATAAGACTCCGGTGACAGGTTAACAACCTGACCCAGGAATTACTAACTATGGAAACAGACAAAAGTCTGACTTTGTGCACCACGAGGGGCAGAACGAGAGTTGGAATT
This sequence comes from Scyliorhinus canicula, assembly GCF_902713615.1. NCBI lineage: Eukaryota > Metazoa > Chordata > Chondrichthyes > Carcharhiniformes > Scyliorhinidae > Scyliorhinus > Scyliorhinus canicula. Next base: position 153,855,799 of record NC_052155.1, on the reverse strand, counting down.
ATTTGTGAGAGGGGGGCAAACTTTCAGATGGCTACCAGGGGATTGACTATCCAACAGGAGCAGAAACCATACAGCTTGTGATGGAAGATGCTGCCCGAACGACTGATTGTTTCCAGTATTTTCATTTCAGATTCCTGGAGTATTTTATAGGTTGGGTGTGTGTCAATGTATGTCTGGAGCTCTGTTAATCAGTTTGTCTGTCTGTTTCTTGCTTTTCAGTGTCTTGCTCTTTTTCATGTTCTCTTGCATAGTCTCTCTTTTCAGTGTTTCTGGAGTCTGACTCAGTCGCTTTCCAAGTTTGCCTATTTGTATCCTTGGCTGTTTCTTGATATCCACTGTGTCTCTCTCCTGTACCCTCTCATCTCTCAATGTGTTTGTGTCTCTTGGTGTCTTGCTGCTTGTGTTTGTCTCTTACCTTTCAATCCAAGTTTTGATAGATTTATTTTGTGCGTGTTTGTCTTCAAACAGTGCCACAATTCCTCCCGGATCCCTGTTCAAATACTGAACACTAATGTATTTCAAAAATACAGCACAGGAACGGGTATTTTAAACAAAAAACAGAAAATACAGGACAATCTCAGCAGGTCTGACAACATCTGTGGAGAGAGAAGGGAGCTAGCGTTTCGAGTCTGGGTGGCTCTTTGCCAAAGCTGAAGAGAACTGGAAATAGAGTCAGATTTATACTGTAGTGAGGGGGGTGGAGCAATGGGGCTGGAAAGGGGGTCAGCAATAGGTGGAGATTGACGAAGGTTGTGAGGGCAGAAGACAAAAGGAATGTGAATGGAGGGGGCGATTAAGGTTAAGAAGGGGACTGATTGTGGCATAAAGAGATTAGAATGTGTGAATGGCTGAAGAAAGGTGTGCAGCATGTCAAAGGGCAACTGGGAACAGTAGGACAACTGAACAATTTCTCCTTTAACATGTCTCATTTCCTCCAACCTATAATTAACCGTTATTGGTTTTAGAATGTCCAAATGTTTACTGAAAACATTACATTATAAATATGAACAAAAGAGGTTACAGTAGAAATATTTTTTAAAAGGAGAGAAATATGCCCTGGTTTCATCATCGATGCCCTTTAACCCCCACCTCAACACCTGGTCATAACTACTTCTATTGAAAACTACAAGAGATCAACTAGCGTGCTGCATTTCTTGTATTTTCACAACTAAATAATTATGCTTGTAGTTCTATTTTAACTGTATATGCCTGTGTTAACATGATGAATTATGAATGTCCGCTTGCCTGTGTAAACACCAAAAACAGTTGATTAAAAAAATTATTTCACAGGATGTGGATGTCGCTGGCTAGGCCAGCTTTTGTTGCCCATCCCTAATTGCCCTTGGGATGGTTGCTGATGAACCGCCTTCTTGAACCGCTGCAGTCCATGGTGTAGGTACAGCCACAGTGCTGTCAGGGAGGGAGTTCCAGGATTTTGGATAAGGGACAGCGAAGGAACAGCGATATATTTCCAAGTCAGGGGGGTGAGCGACTTGGAGGGGGATCTGCAGGTTCTGCCATTCCCAGGTATCTGCTACCCTTGTTCTTTAAGGAGTTTGCAGGTCTGGAAGGGGATGTTTTCCTCCATTATTAAATGGATAAGCAGTGTCTGGAATTCCCAGTAGAACCATGATTTCAGAGCTGCACTAATCCAAAATAATTTTCCCGTTCATGGTTATGGTCTTAAATTCTGATCAGGAGGAAATGTGCCAAGGCCGTATGCAATCGGAGATCAGGCGAACGTCGGCAGAACTAAGGTTAATCTGAATATCTAAATATTTGAATATCTGAATGGTGCTTTGAAATGGTTTAAATAGAATTTTCTAATCAGATTATATATGCACTCAGCGGTGGCATAATCACTTTAATCAAAAGTAAACTGCACTCCTTAGATATCTTTCTTCAACAACTATTTCAGAGAATCACAGAACCTTACAGTGCAGAAGGAGGTCATTTGGCTGATCATGTGTAAAGCAACTCTTTGAAAGAGCTATTCCATTAGTCCCACTCACCTGCCCTTTCCCCATAGCCCTACACATGTTTCTTTTTTCAAGTGTATATCTGACTCCCTTTAGAAATGAACTATTGAATCTGCTCCTACCACCCTTTCCAGCAGTGCATCCCATAACAATTCACAGTGCATCTCATAACAATTCACGGGGTAATAAAAATTCTCCTCATCTCATCTCTGGTCCTTTGGGTCTTGAATTTGTATCCTTTGGTTAGTAACCCTCCATCTTCTTCCTTCGTTACTTCACTTTGAACACTTCTACATTAAATCTCCGATAGCCTTCTCTGCTCGAAGGAGAACAACCGCAACACATCTAGTTTCTCCACACCCTCTCAGTACCATTCTAGTAAATCGCCTCTGCAGAACTGAACACAATACTCCAGCTGGAGGCTAACCAGTGATTCACAGAGGTTTTTAAACAATATTTAGGTTCACGGTGATAATGCAAAGTGTGCATGATGAATTGTTAGAAGGACCATATTTTGTGAAGTTTGTGGAGAGGAAAGACAATGTTGATGAACCTTAAACAGTCAGTATTACCAGGTGTATGGTAACCTATACACCAGTGCCCTCTGCTGGTTAACCTACAATGCATCTGTAATCTACAGGACAGAATCTACAGGACAGAATTGCCTTCTGTGAATCGGATTGCATTAGTGAGAACTTGATACACGCAAAGAAAGATCAACTCTTCAAAAATATCAGGGCCGTCTGCCATGTTTCACTCGAACAGAGCAATGCCACGACAAGAATTTCACTGACTCATTTTTTACTTGATAACAACAACTTTTTAAAATTTATTTAATTTCCAATCCAACCGGGGAAAAAATTTTGAATGTTGAGTAAAATGAAAGAGAATGATTTATCAACTTTTTCCTACTCTTTTAAGTGACTAATCTATCCTGGTATCTCCATCCTTGGCTTGGAGTTGACGTTCGTTTTATTACTCTGTGAATCACTGTGGGGAATGGGCTGCACGGTAGCACAGTGGTTAGCACTGTTATTTCACAGTGCCAGGGACCCAGGTTCGATTCCCGGCTTGGTTCACTGTCTGTGCGGTGTCTGCACATTCTCCCCGTGCCTGCGTGGGTTTCCTCCATCAAGTCCCAAAAGATATACTTGATAGGCAAATTGGACAATCTGAATTCTCCCTCGGTGTACCTGAACAGGCGCCGTCGTGTGGCAACTCGGGGATTTTCACAGTAACCTCATTGCAGTGTTAATGTAAACCTACTTATGACACTAATAAAGATTATTATTATTAATTCATTACCATAAAGGTCTAATATAAATGTTCTGGTGGGGTGGGGGACGTTTACTAGTAAGGGAAGACCTGTATTGGCCTCTAGTAATGACATATTCACTTTTTGGTGCTTTCCCACATAGTCAGCACAAAAAGAGTTCCTTCGGCCCATCATGTCTGATCCAGTAATTCCACCTCTAAGCAGAGGATGTAAGTCACACCTTTTGGTGGGTGTGTGTGTCAGATGTTTGAGGTGATGAAAATCGCTAACTTTCACATGCTCTCCTGGAATCTCACATAATTAGGTGAAACAGTTAATGAAGAGTTACTTCCATTAACTGTTTACTGGGCCCATGGGCCCAGTACCATTAGGAAGGGTGTTCTTTGATTTTGACCCTGCGGAACAGCAATATACCTCCAAGTCATGATGGTGAGTGACTTGCAGTGGAGCTTGCAGGTTGTGGTGTTCCCATGCATCTGCTGTCCATGTCCTTCTAGGTAGCAAAAGTCATGGGTTTCGAAATTGCTGTTGAAGGAAGGAGGCATGGGCCATGGATTATTAAAAGGGAAATAAAACAGTTTCTCCTTTTCTCCTCCTTTATAGGTCATTATTAAATGCTGTAACAAGAGTTGTATCTATGTTCATTAAGGTAGGACCTGATAGTGCTGTGATTGGAAGATGTAAATACTCATTAAAAATGGGTTCACCAGATGCCATCAGGAAAGATGTCAAGTAAAAGATCAATATTGTGAATGTGTACTATATATCAGAGAATACGGGTGGGATTTTCCGACCCCCCGCTGGGTGGGAGAATCGCCGGGGGTCGGTGTGAATCCCGCCCCCGCCGTCCTCCCAATTCTCCCGCCCTCCGGCGTGAGTCACGCTGCCCACCTCGGAGAATGGCGGGGTCCGGTGCGATTCAGTGGGCACCGGGGCTGCCCGAAATCTCCGGCCCGCAATGGGCCAAAGTCCCGCCCGCCTGTATCCGGTCCCGCCGGCGTAAATCAGAGTAGGTCCCTTACCGGCGGGACCTGGCGGTGCGGGCGGGCTCCGGGGTTCCTGGGGGGTCGCGGGAGGATATTTCCCTGGGAGGTGCCCCACGGTGGCCTGGCCTGCGGTCGGGGTCCACTGATCCACGGAAGGGCCTGTGCTGTGGGGGCACTCTATTCCTTCCGCATCGGCCGTTGTGGTCCTCCGTGATGGCCGATACGGAAGTGAATCCCTGTGCGCATGTGCGGGGTTGACGCCAGCACGCGCTGGTGCTCCCGCACATGAACCGACTCGCGCCGGCCGGCGGAGGCCCTTCCACGCCGGTTGGCGTGGCGCCAGGCCCCTATCACGCCGACCGGCGGGTCGCTTAGCTGGTGAGGATTCCACAACTTTGGGGCGGCCCGATACCGGAGTGGTTCATGCTACTCCGTCCCTCCAGGACCCCCACCCCGCCGGGTACAGGAGAATCCCGCCCCTGATCCCTGCTGGTGAAGCGTCACATGATCTGAAGTGACGTCGGCAATGATTGTTTGCACTGGCTTCAGTTCTGCATCATAGATCGTATGAGCAACATCCCTATTAAAACCTCACATCATGTGGGCTGCATGGTGGCGCAGTGGGTTAGCCAAGGTCCTTGGTTCGATCCCGGCTCTGGGTCACTGTCCGTGTGGAGTTTGCACATTCTCCCCGTGTTTGCATGGGTTTCATCCACACAACCAAATATGTGCAGAGTAGGTGGTTTGGCCACACTAAAATTGCCCCTTAATTGGAAAAGAAAATGAATTGGGTACTCTAAATTTTTTTTTAAAACCCTCAGATCATGTTTGTAAGAATCCAGAGGGTGGGCACATCCTTACTTTTTCTCTTTGTGGCAAACTCAAAGATGTAACAAAAGAGAGAACTGGCGATTTGGCAATGAGGATTGAGGCCATAAAACGGAATTGCTGAGCAAAAGAAAATTGTCAAAATCGGTGGAGACGGCATCGAGATCAGAGAAGATTCTTGGGATCGGGCTCGCACACATGTCGGATGAAGCAAGCCGCCAATGCTGAAGGAAAAAAATCGACTACGACCGTGAGTAAAGAAGAACGACAGTTCAAAAACTTGCTTGCCATTGAAGGGGTAAAGTCTGGACTACAGAGTCTACATATGTGGCAAAGTTAAACAGCCTGTGGGAATGGGAATTTAGAAGTCTTTTGACTTTGTATGGGCCCACTACTCGGGAAAAAGTCAAGCCACAGTCAGGCAAAAAGGAAACAATTTATTTTTTTTAATACATTTAGAGTACCCAATTCATTTTTTCCAATTAAGGGGCAATTTAGTGTGGCCAATCCACCTACCCTGCATATCTTTGCATTGTGGGGGCCAAACGCACGCAAACTTGGGGAGAATGTGCAAACTCCACAAGGACAATGACCCAGAGCCAGGATCGAACCTGGGACCTCAGCGCCGTGAGGCAGCAGTGCTAACCAATTTGTCACCGTGCTGCCCTCAAAAAAGGAAACAATTCCTAAGGTACATTGTGGATAAGGGGCTTGTTTGTGGCATACATCCAAAAGAATTGAAAAGGAGGAAGTTGGTAGACGTATAAGTCCTAGGATCTGGGATTATGAATGGCGGGAAAAATGGGCGCCATTTGATGAAGACTGTGAGACTTGGAATACATGTGAGGAAATATTCCAATTATATCCCAGAGTGAACCAAATACCGGAGGACCTAAAGGTCTCAACTTTTCTCAGTTTGCTAGGGTATAAAACTTTTATGCTGCTACAACATTTAGTTCACCTGACAAAACTGGGAGTCTTTGCTGGGCAATCAACAACATTTCTCGGCATTTCCAAAACTTAATGGTCATTAAATTAAAATGGAAGTGGATAAGGGCACAGCAGTATTGTTAATACCTGAGACAATTAATAATCACAAGTTGAAGCATCTGCCTTTAAAACCTTCAAATGTGATCCTAAGGATGTACACAGAAGAGGTTGAACCATTAAATGGATACATTATGGTGAAAGTAGAAGTAAATGGGCAAATGGTGGAGTTGCCCATTCATGTTGTCCATGGACATTTCCCTGCTTTATTTGGTACAGCATGGCTCACAAAGGTTAAATTCAACTCAGAAGTCTAAGAACAACTGACAACAACTCCTAGAAACGTATGAGAGGTATTTGAAGACTCACTAGGCTCTATGACCAGAGTTGAAGTACAATTAAAAATCTACCCAAACACTACACCAAAATGTCTCAAAGCTAAAATCATATCATATTCCAGCAAGCGAAAAGTTAAAGAAGAACTAGAAAAGCTAATCAAACAGGAGTAATTGAACCAGTTCCTGCGAGTGATTGGGTAACACCAATAGTTCCTGTATTTAAATATGATAGCTCAGTGAGATTATGTGGAGATTTTAAAACAACTATTAACCCGGTATTGTACGCAGATCACTACCTACTGCTGCTGATTGAAGACTTGTGGCCCACAGTTATTTTTGGTGGCCAGGATTAGATGCTCACATCGAAGAGAAAGTGGGGCAATGTCAGTGCTGTGCAAAACTAAGCAACACTGCAACCCCTACATCCATGGGAATGGCCAACACAACCACAGCAGATGTTACACAGAGAATAAGAGAATAAGTGACGGGTCACTCTATCCTAGTGATTGTGGATGAACACGCGCAATGTCCCGAGGTCACGATCATGAAATCCACGATGACCAAGCAAACCATTGAGAAGCTGGACAAAATATTCACAAGATTTGGTCCACCAGAGCAGGTCATAGGGTACAATGGTACTCAGTTCACTTTGAGGAGTTCAAGGACAACATAAGAGGGAATTGTATACAGCAAATAAAGTCAGCTCTGTACTGTCCTGCAACAAATGGGTTGGCCTAACGTTTTGTTCAATCATCAAGGCATCGAAGGACAAAGCTACAAAGGTACATCAGCAAGCAGAGTAAACAAATTACTAATGTCTTCCAGGATCACTGCACGCAACAACACTGAGTTCACCGGCAATGCTGCTGTTCAGGAGGAAACTGCAATACAGCTTGATTTGTTAATTCCTCCTGATACGTCAGAGATTGTCGAACAAGAACAACAAGCACAGATTTCTCAGAGAGAACAGAACTCTAAGAAGTGGGTATTCAATCAAGGAGAATGAGTGCAGCCAGAAACTGCAGCACCAACGAAAAATGGCTCCCTGCTGTGATCCTGGCAAAGACAGGTGCAATATCATGCACCGTACAGACAGATGATGAAAGAGTTTGGCGACGTTATGTTGACCAGCTATGAATTCCAGAAACTTCTCAAGACATATTTCCCTTGAGTAATATAGACAGCGATACTTCAGAACAGAGGTCAGACACAGGGGCAAGTTCAGATTCTGATTTGGAGAACTTCCCAATACCTACAGAGATGGACATTGGAGTAACTTCACAGGAAGTACCACATACTGAAGGAAAAGAGGTCTTGAGTAGCAAGGTTCCAGAATGTTTAATACAACCTAAAAGAACTAGATCTCCATCTGAGAGACTGTCTTCTTGAGTTGTAATCCAGCAACTCAAGACTGGGTATCCATGAGGCGCTGTGAGCCGTGAGCAGCAGCAGAATTGGACTCAACCACAATCTGCAACCTCATGGCTCGGCACACCCCCCACTCTACCATTACCGCCAAACCAGGGGATTAACCCTGGTTCAATGAAGAGTGCAGGTGAGCACGGCAGGAGCAATATCAGCATACCAAGAAATGAGGTGTCAACCTGGTGAAGCGACAACACAGGACTACTTGTTTGCCAAACAACAAAAGCAGCAAGTAATATACAGAGATAAGTGATTCCACAGCAAAGGCATAAGATCTAAGCTCTGCCACATCTAGGCGTGAATGGTGGTGGACAATTAAACAATTCACTGGAGGAGAAGGCTCCACATATATCTCAATCCTCAATGGTGGAGGAGCCCAGCACAACTGTGCAAAAGTCAAGGCTGAAGAACTTGCAACAATCTTCAGCCTGATGTGCTGAGTGGATGATCCATCTCGGTCTCACAGACTAGCATCACAGATGTCAGTCTTCAGCCAATACGATTCACTCCACGTGATATCAAGAAATGGCTAAAGGCACTGGATATTGCAAAGGCTATGGGCCCTGACAATATTCCGGCAACAGTACTTGTGCTCCAAAACTTGCCGCACCCCTAGCCAAGCTGTTCCAGTACAGCTACAACACTGACATCTACCCAGCAATGTGGAAAATTGCTCAGGTGGGTCTTGTACACAGAAACAGGACAAATCCAACCCAGCCAATTACCACTCCATCACTCTACTCTCCATTATCATTACAGTGATGGAAGGAGTCATCAACAGTGCTATCAAGCTGCACTTACTCAGCAATAACGGATGCTCAGTTTGGGTTCCGCCAGGATCACTCAGCTCCTGACATCATTGCAGCCTTGGTTCAAACATGGACTAAGGAACTGAATGCCAGAGGTGAGGCAAGAGTGCCTGTTCTTGACATCAAGGCAGGTTTTGACCGAGTATGGTATCAAGGAGCCCTAGCTAAACTGGAGTCATATCTTGCACAAAGGAAGATGGTTGTGGTGGTTGAAGGTCGATAATCCCAGCTCCAGGATATCACTGCAGGGATTCCTCAGGGTAGTGGTCTAGGCCCACCTTGGCAGTGCCAACCAGACACCCTGTCAGTGCCCATGCCAGCTGACAGTGCCACTTGGGCACCTTGGCAATGCCAGGCTGCCAGTGCTAGGGTTCCAGGCTGGCACTGCCAAGGTATCCAGGTGGCACCACCAGTGCAAGGGCACCACTCTACTCAAAGGGCATGCAGTTGGGGGTCTCTGATCCCCTTTTAGACCCCCACGAGTGCCATTCTATATGGTCCTCTTTAGTGGGGACGTGTACCAAATGGCGTTCGCCTAAGGTCTATGAGGTGAAGGGGTTGAATCCCAAAGCCCCAGGAATCTGCACATTAGAGTAAAACTTACTGCCTCACTCTAATTTGAAGATTTGCTAAAATGTCATTTTGCACAAGATTCACATCGCAAGTCTTGCGAGATTGCGTTGAATCTCACGCGGTATTGTGAGTTTGGGGATCCCGGGAGCAGGGTCCCCCAACTTTCAATGGCTATGCTGTGCAATGGTGAGCTACTTTTCCAGCACAGCGTGGCTGTGGGATCACACCCAAAGAAAATCTTATGGAAATCCAGACAAGCTGAAGATAGGGTCAGCTATTTTAAAAACCATTTTTTGAAATCTTTTGTGGGGAACTCTGTTCTTATCTCAGAAAGGCTGATGGTCATTCTGGTGGAGTTGGAAACAAATAAGAATTACGTAGGCCTGAGGCTGTGAGGGAATCCTACAGCTGGGAGTTATCACTGAATGCTACTGCCAGAAGATCCACATCAGCGATCTAACTTGTGGTTCCAATCACTCCATGTCCTTGGAGGATAGCCTACTGCTGCATCGACTTCAACATTTGAAGCAAGGTCACTCATCTCCCATTTCATATTATTATTATTTTTACCCCTATTTATGTGTGTATCTGTCTTGTGTGTGTTTGGGTAGGGTGTGGGATGGTGAAAGGGGTGAGTATTACCTTAGCTGGTCATTATTCCATTATAAGCATTACATGCCTTATCTCCACTTTTGTTGTAAATAAACAGCTGTTCTGTTACACTTACAAATCTGGTGCTTGTAAGTCATTGAGCAATCAGGGGCAAAGATCTCAGAAACCATATATGAATTATTGGTTAATTCATTGTATTGGGTCTGTGGGACTGGAATCAACTGCGCACTAGTCCAGGGTGCCGTAACACCACCATCCTGCTGGGATCTCTGTTCATCCTCCTCTGTGTCTGCCACTTGTTGAGCAGCCATTCCCCTCCAGAGTTGATCCTGTGCTGCACTGTCAGAGGGTCAATCCTGAGGGAGTGCTGTACCTCGCCTCCCTGCATGCACTGTAGCTCAAAGGCGCCCTTTTCAGCACATGCGGTGATTTGTTCTGTCTCTATCATGTTAGTCCCTGGTCAAAAGAATAGAGTTTTCCTATTAGTGGCAATATTTTTCACCAGTTACTGGAACGGCAACACTTCTCTTTCCTTTTCTGGAGATCTCTGATGGCACCCCCTTTTCTTGTGCCTGCAGTCCAATTTACTCTGATCTCCAGATGTCAATGAGGAGGCTGCTTAAATCACAAAGTTATTTATTCAAGCAACAGCCAGGTAGAACTATATACAGGCACAGCAGCTATGATACAGGTATTTGCTCCTTGCCTCCTGGGCCCACACACCAGGCCCACTTGTTCTCCGGACAAGTGCTCTCTTGCCATTGGCCGAGGTTCAGTGCGTTTCCAAGCAATTAGCCCCGGGTGGGTCACATGACCTGCGAACAATCACCCCATAAAGGGGCCACGCTACCACAGGGACGATGTTTTTGTTTTGGGAACAGAGATGGACCTTTTAACCTGACTATTCTGTAATCATCCCACTTCCAACCCTGCCTGACTCCACGCTAATAAATACCGTGTTTGCGAGAAAATTCTGTTTCCCAGCAGCTTGGCAATGAAAGCAAGATCATGACAGCGGGATTAGGCCCCACTCTTGATCCCTACCTTCAAGATGAAAATCTAGCCCTGAATGTTTGGACTTAGTGACCTCTTTCCACTGTAATCACTCTGGTCATGATTTTAAATTTGAATTTTGTTACTAAATCTAGAATTGAAAGCTAGTCTCAGTAATGGTGATCATGAAACTATTATTGATTGTCTGGTTCTCAAATGCCCCTTAGGGAAGGAAATCTGCCGTCCTTAAATGGTCTGGCCTATCTCATGTGACTCCATAGCCAGAGCAATGTGGTTGACTCTTAAATGCCCTCTGAAGTGGCCCAGCAAGCCACTCAATTCAGGGGCATTTAGGGATGAGCAATAAATGCTGGCCTCGCCAGTGACATCCACACCCATGAAAATAAGAAAGGAAAAAACGTTCACTGCATGTGGGTGGCTGAGGAAGGGGCTGTGTAACGTATGTTGACCAAGGAGTCCTTTTAGATCACTGGGACCCCCAATTGAATTTTAACTGTAGTTTGAATGAGGAAATCTCCAGGCTGAGACATTTCTGCAGGTGATCTGAAGGCAGAAGGTGCTCACCAAGGTAAAAGTGATTTTTTTTTTTCCGTGAGGCCCAGAGAAGCAGAAAAACCTTACAAGGAAAGCCACAGCCGACCCTACCTGGGACTCCCTTCTTCCTTCCCACAAGACCATCACAAAACAGCCTCTGCAAAAACTTATGTTTGCCTTCCCTGAGTTTCAGCCAGTGTGGTATCATGGGAACAGATCCTTCCAGCAGAATCCCACCTTCAATATTCTAAGCTGTATGAGCCAGGAGATAAACCAAAGCTGGGGAGTGGGGGGGGGGGGGGGGGGGGGGGAGCCTTCAGCCTATTTGAGATGAAAAGGCTGAGTGCGATATAAATGAGAATATTGGGCCTCAAGTTAACCTATACCCAGATGGAAGTCATAAAGTCCTGAACTGTGCCTCTAGCACCTTGGGCTAAAAGCTCATCTGCACTATTTTCTGCCACAGACATCACCATTAGCGATCTGTCTCCACCCGTTCTGTTGATGGAGAATCGCCTTGCTGCCTCCTCATATTCCTGCTTGTTGCATTCTGTCAAGTAGGGCCTGCAATGCTGGCTGGCTGCACTTTCAATAAGGGGGCCAAAAGTACATGAGACTGACACGTAGCCCAGCCTCCAGCCCTAAAGGAAGTCGGTCCCTCTTAAAGGGAAGTTACACTGACTGAAATGAAGACACTGATCACTGCCAGTGCTGTAATTGCCTGCAATTATTTTATTTTATGAATGAAATGAAAATTGCTTATTGTCACGAGTAGGCTTCAATGAAGTTACTGTGAAAAGCCCCTAGTCGCCACATTCCGGCGCCTGTCCGGGGAGGCTGGTACGGGAATCGAACCGTGCTGCTGGCCTGCTTGGTCTGCTTTAAAAGCCAGCGATTTAGCCTTGTGAGCTAAACCAGCCCCTTATTTGTGCATGGGATGTGGGAGTTGCTGGCTCGCCCAGTATTTATTGCCGATCTCTAATTGTCCTTGAGAAGGTAGAGGAGTACTGACTTCTCGGGCCAGTGCAGTCCACATGTTTTAAATCCACTCACAGTGCTGTTAAGAAAGGAATTCCAGGATATTGATCCAGCGACAGTGAAGGATCAGCGACATAGTTTGAAGTCAGGATGGTGTGTGGCCTAGAGTGGAACTTGCAGATGGTGGTGTTCCCATGCATCTGCTGCCTGGTCCTTCTGCGTGGTATTGGTGAGGGGTTTGGGTGGTACTGTTGAAAGAGTCTTGGTGAATTCCTGTATTGCATCTCGTAGATGGTACACACTGCTGCCATTGGGCATCGGTGGTGGTGGGAGTGAATGTTGAAAGTAGTCAATGAGCAGGCGACTTAGTCCTGGATGATATCAAGCTTGAGTGTTGTTGATGCTGGACTCATACAGGTAAATGCCGAGTATTCCATCACACTCCTGACTTGTGCCTTGTGAATGGTGGTCAGTCTTCATGGGGGTGTCAGGAGGTGAGTTACTCTCTACAGAATTCCCGGCTGCTGATCTTCCCTTGTAGCCACAATATTTACATGGCTGGTCCAGTTCTGTTTCTGGTTAATGGTCAGCCCGAGGATATTAACAATGGGGAAATTCAGCGATGGCAATGCCATTGATTGTATTGGGGAGATGGTCAAATTCTCTCTGGTTGCAAATGGCCATTGCCTTGGTGCAAATGTTACTTGCCACTTATCAGCTCAAGCCTGAATGTTGTCCTGGTCTTGCTGCACATAGGATTGCTTCAGTAGCTGAGGACTTGCTGAACACTGTGCAATCATCAGCAAATACCCCCGCCTCTGACCTTATGATGGAGGGAAGGTCATTGATGAAACAGCTGAAGATGGTCGGGCCTAGGACCCCTGAGGAGCTCCCAGGACTTAGTTGATTGACCTTCAACAACCAGAACTGGCTTCCTTTGTGCTAGGTATGACCCCAACCAAAGGAGAGATTTCCCCTGTTTTCCCACTGACTTCAGTTCTGCTAGGTTCCTCAATGTCACACCCGGTCAAATGCTGTCTTGATGTCAAGGGCAGTCACTCTCACCTCACCTCTGGAGTTCAGCTATTTTGTCCATGTTTAGACTAAGGCAAACTCATTCAGGCCAATTACCATTCCATCAGTCTACGCTTGATTATCAGCAAAATGATGGACTTTGCAGGGTAGAGTGGGCGTATCTTTGTCATTTCCAGTGTCTGGGTCGATGCTGGATGTCAATCCAGTTTTATTCTTTTATGACTTTTCTGTTGTAGAAGATGTCACAGAGAATATTGAAGATGATGGTATGTTCCTGCATTATCCCCATCCTCACACTGCTGGTATGAAATGCAAGCTGCAGGTGATGTGACAATGGAGCTCTTGTAGGACATAGGATCAGGAGTAGGCTGTTTAATCCTGCAAGCCTGTACTGCCATTCAATAAGATCATGGCTGATCTGCTGCTTAATTCCATATACCCACCTTTGTGTCTTTCCTTTTTTTTTTTAAATAATTTTTATTGAAAAATTTTGAATTTATACAACAATAACGCACCATAGTAAAATACCAAAAATAACAATAATATTAACAATCATAAACATTCGCTCCACCTCCATGAACAACACAGCATTTTAACAACAACGCAAATTAACACAATATAAAGTTACAGAATAGACACTACAATAAGGAACACCTCCCCCCCCCGCCCCCCCCCCCCGCCCCCCCGCCCCCCGCCCCCCCCCCGCCCCCCGCCCCCCCGGGTTGCTGCTGCTATTGACCCAGTTACCTATCTTTGAGCCAGGAAGTCCAGAAAAGGCTGCCATCGTTTATAGAACCCTTGTATTGATCCTCTCAGGGCAAATTTGACCCTTTCCAATTTTATAAATCCCACCATGTCACTGATCCAGGTCTCCACACTTGGGGGCCTTGCATCCTTCCACTGTAGCAGAATCCTTCGTCGGGCTACTAGGAACGCAAAGGCCAGGACACCGGCCTCTTTCGCCTCCTGCACTCCCGGCTCTACCGCAACTCCAAACATCGCGAGTCCCCACCCTGGTTTGACCCTGAATCCAACCACCCTCGACACCGTCCCCGCCATCCCCTTCCAGAATTCTTCCAGTGCCGGGCATGCCCAGAACATATGGCCGTGGTTCGCTGGACTCCCCGAACATCTGGTGCACCTGTCCTCACCCCAAAGAACCTACTCATCCTAGTCCCGGACATGTGGGCCCGGTGCAGCATCTTAAATTGGATGAGACTAAGCCTCGCACATGAGGAGGAAGAGTTGACCCTCTCCAAGGCATCCGCCCAAGTCCCGTCCTCTATCTGCTCCCCTAGTTCCTCCTCCCATTTAGCCTTCAGCTCCTCCACTGACGACTCCTCCACCTCCTGCATTACCTTATAGATGTCAGACACCTTCCCCTCTCCGACCCACACCCCCGAAAGCACTCTGTCCATCGTCCCCCGCGACGGCAGCAGAGGGAATCCCTCTACCTGTCGCCTAGCAAACGCCTTTACCTGCAAGTATCTGAACATGTTCCCTTGGGGAAGGCCAAATTTATCTTCCAGTTCCCCCAGGCCCGCAAACCTCCCGCCAATAAACAGGTCCCTCAATTTGCTGATGCCCACCCTTTGCCACCCCCTAAATCCCCCATCCTTGTTCCCCGGGATGAACCGATGGTTGCCACCCAGTGGAGCCTCCATCGAATCCCCTGTTTCCCCCCGATGCCGTCTCCACTGTCCCCAGATTCTTAGGTCGCCGGCACCACCGGGCTCGTGGTAAACCTCTTAGGGGAGAGCGGCAATGGTGCCGTTACCATGGCACCCAGGCTCGTACCTCTACATGACGCCATCTCCATTCTTTTCCACGCCGCCCCTCTCCCCTCCATCACCCATTTACGCACCATTGACACATTGGCTGCCCAATAGTACCCCAGAAGGTTGGGCAGCGCCAGCCCGCCTCTATCCCTCCCTCGCTCCAGGAACACCCTCTTCACTCTCGGAGTCCCATGTGCCCACACAAAGCTCAAAATACTGCTAGTCACTGTCCTAAAGAAGGCCCTGGGGATAAAGATGGGCAGGCACTGAAAGAGGAACAAGAACCTTGGAAGCACTGTCATTTTGACGGACTGTACCCTCCCCGCCAACGATAATGACAGCATGTCCCACCTCTTGAATTCCTCCTCCATCTGATCTACAAGTCTGGTGAAGTTATGCTTGTGAAGAGTCCCCCAGTCCCTGGCCACCTGCACCCCCAGGTACCTAAAGCTCTCCCTTGCCCGCCTAAGCGGGAGCCTACCAATTCCTTCCTCCTGGTCTCCAGGGTGCACCACAAACACCTCGCTCTTGCCTAAATTTAATTTATAACCTGAAAAGGTCCCAAACTCAGCTAGCAACTCCATCACCCCCGCCATCCCTCCCACCGGGTCCGCCACATACAGTAACAGGTCATCGGCATACAACGACACCCTATGTTCCTCTCCACCTCGCACCAAGCCTCTCCACCTCTCTGAATCCCTGAACGCCATCGCCAGCGGCTCGATTGCCAGTGCAAACAACAAGGGGGACAGAGGGCAACCCTGCCTGGTCCCTCGGTAAAGCCGGAAGTACTCCGACCTCCTCCTATTCGTGGCCACGCACGCCACCGGGGCCTCATATAGCAGCCTTACCCATCTAATGAACCCTTCACCAAATCCAAACCTCCCCAACACCTCCCATTAGTACCCCCACTCCACTCTATCGAAGGCCTTCTCCGCATCCAGCGCCACCACTATCTCTGCCTCCCCCTCAATCGCCGGCATCATGATGACATTCAACAATCTCCGCACATTCGTGTTCAGCTGCCTTCCCTTCACGAAACCTGTCTGGTCCTCGTGCACAACCCCTGGCACACAGTCCTCTATCCTGGTGGCCAGGATTTTTGCCAGCACCTTAGCATCCACGTTGAGGAGAGATATGGGCCTGTATGAACCACACTGCTGGGGGTCCTTGTCCCTCTTTAAAATTAACGAGATCAGCGCCTGCGACATCGTCGGGGGCAAAGTCCCCCCTTCCCACGCTTCGTTGAGTGTCCGCACCAGCAAGGGGCCCACTAGGTCCACAAACTTTTTATAAAATTCCATCGGGAACCCATCCGGCCCCGGTGCCTTCCCTGACTGCATCTGCCCGATCCCTTTAACTAGCTCCTCCAGCTCAATCGGCGCACCCAACCCCTCCACCTTCTCCTCCTCTTTGTTTTTCCTAATTACACTCCTTAAAAGTTGCGTTTTAATTTTTAGACTATACACTCTAGTCCTACACTCTGCAAACTATACAAACAATTTCTCTTCATCTATCCTATATGTTTCCTTTAATATCTTGATTGCGTTTATCAAATCATCCTTTAACTTTCTAAATTCCAAAGAATAATGGCCGGGATTCTCCGCCGGCGGGATTCTCTGTTATGCCGGTGCCCGGGGGTTTCCCGACGGCGTGGGGCTGCCGCACAATGGGAAACCTCATTGACCGGCCGGCACAACGGAGAAATGAGGCGCGGCGGGGGGGGGGAGAATCCCGCCCATCCCGCCCATAGTTCTTTGTTTAATTTAGAGTATCCAATAATATTTTTACAATTAAGGGGCAATTTAGCGCGGGCTAATCCACCTAACCAGCACATCTTTGTGTTGTGGGGGTGAGACCCACACAGACAAGGGATGAATGTGAAAACTCCTCACAGATAGTGACCCAGGGCCGGGATCGAACCTGGGTCCTCAGCACAGTGAGGAAGCAGAGAATATAATTCTCATATGTATAATCACTCCTTGTAATTTAATCCGTTATAATTCTGGTAAATCTAAAATGAACTCCTTCCAAGGTCAAAATATTCTTCCCAAATTGTGTTTCCCAGAACTGATCACAGTTCTCCAAGTGTGGTCTAACTCGGGCTTTTAGATCTAAGATGGGTGGCCTTTTCCTTTCCACACCATCCTGGCTTTCTGCTCTCGGATGCCTGAGAACTGTTACTGCCAACCACGGCAGCATCATATGGAACAGAAATAGCAATATTTTGCCACTGGTGAAGAATCATGATCACTTGGTCTGATATTTGTAGCTACCAGCTCAGATATTGGAACGGTGTGAACTTAAAGGCTAGTATAGAGTTGGGATCAGCACTGGGCCCAAATGGGCTGCAGAAACGCCACGGGACAAGGATAGTAGCTAAGACTGCAGATTATTTTTGCGAAGCACTCAGTTGAGGAGTACGAAGGGGAGCACACAGGAGAGTACGAAGGAGAGCACAAAGGAGAGTACAAATGAGAATGTACACTGAGGTGCTTGCAAGATACCCAAGTCCAGTTCATTAACAAAAACAGCAATACTGATCCCTAGGGACACCACTGCTTCCCTCCTAAGACTAAAAAGTAACTGTTCACCACTACTCTCTTTCTGTCTCTTAGCCAGTTTTGTGGGAATTAATTTTGCTAATAACTCTATTAACTTAAACTTTATCAAACAAAATTTAAAAGTCCATATACACAGCATCAACCTCATTACTCTTTTTTGACCCTCTCCATTCTTTATCAAAGAACACATTCAAGTTAGTCAAACATTCAGACCAAGTATCGACCAGTTAAAAGTGACTTTTATACCAATGATGCCCAGCAACATACTGTTTGCACCAGGTCAAGGAAGAATGGGAGATTCAGGGACGCAGAAAGAAGGCAACAAGGAGAAAATATCACCCTCCTGAAAGACTGTCCTGTACCTCCCTTTTACGGAACAACAGCGTAGATGAATGCTTTGATTCACAAGGGAGATAATTACAAAGAAATGTGAATTGTTGTCTCCAGGTTCAAAAAGATCTTTGGTGACCCCAACTGCATTTCTGTCACTGCAGCAGCAGTCATTAATATGTTTTCCCCTTCAGGGTCTTTGCAAGCAGTGAGAGGAGATTACAGTGGCATTGGTGAAGGCACCACATCTGTCTGTATTCAGGAGGTGACTGATGTGCTCTTCTGGAGACCTGGCAGGTTCATTCATTTCTCCAGAGCTTGATGCTATTTCTGGTTTCTGGGTGTGGTGGATTCTACCATTCCGGAGATTCAGTCACCGTCATTCCAAATGTGCGCTTCAAGTGTATGAGTATCTATTCTTCAATAAGATTGGTGATGCTTAAGGATTTAGACAAATTAAGTGAATGGGAAGAATATGACAAATTGAATATAATATAGCGGAATGTGAGGTTATCTGCCAAGGTAGAAAAAAATACAAAAGCAGAACATTTTTAAATGGTGACAGTTCGGGAAATGTTAGTATTCAAAGGAATCCGGCTATCCTTGTTCATAAATCACAAAAAAATGAACATGTAGGTATATCAGGCAATTAGGAAAGCTTATGGTGTGCTGGCCTTTATTACAAAAGGATTGGAATATAATAATAAAGAAATCTCACTCAATTATATAGGGCCTTGGTGAAACTACACCTGGAATATTGGGTGGGATTCTCCGTCAAAAAACTGGTGCGGCATGTCCATGCTGGCAGCGGGATTCTCCGTCCATCCAGCCATCCAACGGGGTTTCCAATTGTGGGCAGCACCACGCCATCGGGAATTCCCCGGGCTTGGGTTCGCTGCCGGCGCAATGGAGAATCCCTCAAGTGAAGAATCCAGCCCATCATGTACAGCTGTGGTCTTCTGATCAAAGGAAAGATTTACTCGGCCTAGAGGGAGTGCAGTGAAGGTTGATTAGATTGATCTCTGGGATGAGGCGACTTTTCTCTGAGGAAAGACTGAGTACACCTGGTCTATGTTTCATAGAGTTTAGAAGAATGAGAGGTGATGTTATTGAAACATGTAAAATTCTGGTTGCCACAATACCAGAAGGATGTGGAGGCTTTGGGGATGGATGTGGAGGCTTACCAGGATGTTGCCTGGTCTGGAGGGTGTTAGCTATGCGGAGAGGCTGAATAGACTGTTTTCATTAAAACGACGGAGGTTGAGGGGTGACCTGATAGAGGCCTACAAGATTATGAGGGGCATGGGTAGAGTGAATGGAAAGGAACTCTTTCCCATGGTGGAGGGGTCAGTCACCAGGGGGCATAGGTGTAAGGTCCGTGGGGCAAAGGTTAGAGGAGATGTGCGAGGCATGTTTTTTACACAGAGGGCGGTGAGTGCCTGGAACGTATTGCCAGGGGAGGTTGAGGAAGGAGGTACATTAATGGCGTTGAAAAGGCATCATGACAAATACTTGGATAGAATAGGTGTAGAAGGATATGGCACAAGGAAGTGCTGAGGGTTTTAGCCAAGGTTTTAGGACATTTGGAGTGCCACACATCATGTCAGATCCACAAACCTTCCTGCCTCGAAGTACTTTTCCCAGAAACAAGC
The DNA here is from genome assembly GCF_902713615.1 of Scyliorhinus canicula. Classification (NCBI taxonomy): domain Eukaryota; kingdom Metazoa; phylum Chordata; class Chondrichthyes; order Carcharhiniformes; family Scyliorhinidae; genus Scyliorhinus; species Scyliorhinus canicula. Next base: position 153,836,101 of record NC_052155.1, on the reverse strand, counting down.
TCCTAGAGGTATATCCTAGTGGCTATCCACACAGTAATAGCAGGTAGACAATTAAGGCTACAATTCTTCCTGTGTGTTACATGACCCTGCATTCAGAAAGACATCCCTGATAATATTAGTGAGGAACAAAACAGTGCTGTCTCCAAAGGTCCATGCCAGAGAGGTGGAATGAGCACGAAAGGGTTTGCAAAGCCTCATGTAATAAATATACATTTATTAGACAGAGGAAACCTATGTTCCCAATAACTTTCAGTCATCCACAGTTAAATACCACATGACTGATATACTTAATTACGAAACCTGGAGCATATGAACTCTGATGGATAACGAGCAAAACTATCATCCAGGACGTATAACTTCCCTTGTTGTCCCTTGGCACCCTGGTACTGACAGTTGGCACTGAAAGGGCACTGTCCAGTCATGTCCCTGACCATCGGGGCTACAATAGCTTCTGAGGCCCCCAACCTTCTGAGGTCATCACACCTGATCTCCATTTTTGGAGACCAGTAGTGATCCCCACTTGCTTCACACTGCACCGGCAGGTGGGGAACTACAGAAGCCAGGTGAATGTGGCTTAAAGCCAATTCTGCATATTTAAAGCAGAATTTAAATATGCTAATCTGGTTCACACCCCCGGTGAGAGCGTGAACCAGTGGACCTTGCCGGCCAGGGGCAGATAGAATCTCAAAATGAGCTCTCACTGACGCAAATCACATTACGGCCCTCTCGCAAGAGTCCCCGGCCATTACGCGATGTGCAGCTGCGCAAGGAGACCCGAGAATCATCCCCATACACATTTTGAAGAGGCCTAACAGAGTAGGCATTGACAGGTTGTTTCCAATGGCTGGCGAATCTAGAACATAGGAGCAGAGTCTCAGGATAAGGGGCTGATCACTTAGGACTGAGATGAAGAGACATTTCTTCACTCAAAGGGTTGTCAATCTCTGGAATTCTCCATGATACTCCATTGTTGTCTAAGGCTGAGCTAGACACATTTTGGTCTCTAAGGGAATCATAGAATTTATAGTGCAGAAGGAGACCATTCACCCCTTCGAATCTGTGCCGGCCCTTAGAAACAACAGCCGACTTAAGCCCATGCCTCCACCCTATCCCCGTAACCCCACCTAACCTTTTGGACATTAACGGGCAATTTATCATGGCCAATCCACCTAACCTGCACATCTTTAGACTGTGGGAGGAAACCGGAGCACCTGGAGGAAACCCACGCAGACATGGGGGGAAAGTGCACAGTTAGTCACTCGAGGCTGGAATGGAACCTGGGTCTCTGGCGCTGTGAGACAGCAGTGCTAACCACTGTGCCACCGTGCCGCCCCAGGGAGCAGGCAGGCAAGTGGAGTTATAGCCCAAGATCAGCCATGTACTGAATTACAGAGCAGACTCAATGAGCCGTAAGACTTCTTATTGCTCCTATTTTTTCTTTTTCTTGTGTTCCAGAATTTCCCATCAAACACTGAACATTCCCACATACATTTGGGTCGGTTTAGGTAAAATGCAGAAAGTTCACGGGCAGTGGCTATAAGCCAGTGTCTGTCAACACAGCCTTTCCTGGCAGTACAAAGATTTCACTCATTTGCCACTGAATTTGTAATGAACTCCAATTGGCTTTATTGGTTGGCCAATTGGAGTATGAGCTCCCTCAATGATAGCTCATTGAGGGGGCCCATATAATCACCTGTGTAGGCTTTGTGAGCCAGTCTTAAATTGACTGGACTGCTAGCAGCACTGTTTGTAGCGGCTCCTGTAATATCGTTATTGTAAATAAATATTGGTGTGGTGACGGAACTCCTGCCTCCCGTGGATTACTACAGAATTAATCACAGGGCAATGGCAAATGGACAATTCACTCCTGCTAACAATCTATGCACATGACTCAGGGGCCCTCCCATAAACGTTTAAAACTTAATTGCAACAGAAGAGAGTGTTATGGGATTAGGCCTGATCACCGCTGACTTGGGGACCTGAATACACACTTCTTCCTTCCCAGACGTTGGGGTTTTTCAATCAGGTCTGGTTAACTCAGTACAGAAAGGGTTTGAATTTCTAAAGTGCCATTCACAACCTCAGGATTAACCAAAACACTTTACAGCCGGTTCATTACTTTTGAAGAACTGTTGCAATGCAATAAAGCACAGCAGCCAAGCCGTTTGGAAGTTTCCACAGACATGAGATACGTGGCCAGGTCATTTATTTCAGTGATGTTGATTGAGGGATAAATATTGGCCTGGCCACAGGGGGAGTGCCTCTGCTCTTCGTCAAACAGTGCCATGGGATCTTTACGTCCACCTGAGAAGACAGACGGGATCTTGATTGAATGTCTCATCTGAAAGACGGATAATGGTGATCTAGAAGCAGACAGCACGGCCTGAATTTAGTTAGATTACGCGTTACAGTATGCTGCGTCGGTCACAAATCCCCTCCGAAGGCCGGGGGAATTACAGCAGCTTTGTTGTCAGCAGCCATTGCCCCATGTGCATTAGCTGCCCTGCTGCACAACCATGTTCACAAGGACTGGTGAATAGACATCTTGTTAACTGCCTAAATCTGAAAATCAACATCTGGACAAATGTCTGCTAATTGGCCAATTACTGCTCAGTAAGATTACTCCTTTTGAGAAACGTGGATTCGCCTGGAAGAAAACAGTTTGTTTGTCGGGTGATGTGAGCAGAAATTGCTGAGCTTCAATGGAGTTTATAGGAGTTGTATATTAAGGTTGCATTTGCTGCCAATGTACTGCTTCACCCTGGGATATTATTGCGAGTGACACCTTGCACCCCACCTCACATGCACAGGGTACCACTGTGCCAAATCCCCAACGCAGGAGAAAAATGCCTGTCTGACACCCTGGCAGTGCCCCTACCAGCTGACAGTGCCACCTGGGCAGTGCAGGCTGGCACCCAAGTGGCACTGCCAGGGTGCCAGGCTGACAATACCAGGGTGCCACCCTGCCCAAAAGGCAAACACCCGGTGATCTCCAATCCCCTGGGAGACCCACCAAGTGCCATTCCATTTTGAAGTGGGGAGTGGACATGGAGAGGTGGGACAGGACAGAGGAGCTGCCATGGCCAGGCATCTTAGTTGTAAAGTCGGGGGGTGATAAGGTTGTCCCGTATGCGGCGGCCATGACTCACATGTTGGGCAGCCTGCCCTGCAAGCCCAGGCACCACGCCCGGTTCGCCCTGGACACCCTTCTCATCCTTCTCTTCAGATGAGGCTGAGCATTCTTCCTCCTCCATCATGTTGCCCCTCTGCTGCACGATGTTATGAAGGACGCAGCTGGCCAGCACAATCAAGACCCTCCAGAGAGTTCCAGACATCGGAAGCGCACCTTGAGGATACCGATACGCCGCTTAATGAAACTCCTTGTTGCTGCATGGGCATCTTTATAACAGGTTTCTGAGTCGGTCTGGGGCCTCCGCACAGGTATTATCAGCTGTGACCTCAGTGGTAACCCTTGTCATTCAAGAGCAAACCTCTCACTTGAGGGAGTGTCTCGAAGGTGCTGGGAATGTCAGAGTGCGCCAGGATGTAAGTACATGCACACTGCCTGTGTATCGGGCGCAGGTGTGCATGATGTGCGTCTGGTAGTATCACACCTTCTGCACGTTCAGTGAGTGGAATACCTTGCTATTGATGAAGAGCACTCCATGTTCAGAGGGCGGCATGTGTGCCATCAATCACTCACTGGACCTGGGGCCTTCCAGCGATGGAGAAAAATCCTGCTGCCCGGGCACCCTGGGCCAGGTTGAAGGTGATATAGTCCGAGGCCCGGGTGCATAGGGAATCTATCATAGCATGGCTGCACCCCAGTGCGGATGTTTGTGAAATCCCACACAGGCCCCTGCTCGAGCTCTGGAATGAGCCAGAGGCATAAGGGTTCAGGTCAGCCATCAACTTAATGGCCACCGGGAGGGGGTGTCCTCCTCAAAACCTCCGCGGTGTCAGGCACGCCACCATAAGGCACAGATGGCTCATGGTCTTGCTGGTTAGCTGAAGACTTTGGCAGCACAGGTGACCTGGCAGCTCTTCGTAGGACAGGCGCTGACGGTATATACATGCCTTGATGCGGCGCCTTCTTCGCTCTTCCTCCTCGGCCTGTTGGACGGCTGGCACCTGAGCCTCCCTGAGCTGGCCCAGTGCCTGCAGCCTCTGTGCATCCGCTATGGCAACAGCAATCAGGCAGATAGCAAGCACTGCTGACTGGACTCCAAAATGTATTCTCTGCAGGGGTGAGGGGGGTAGAGATAGAAATGTTAGCACGATGAGCATTCCATTGACCATCCAAAGCCACCAGGTTACATGATGACCCTGAATTGTACTGCAGCGCCACCCTCAACATGTCCCGTCCCCCACCTCACCCCACTCCCACCCCTCATCCGGCCCCTTTGATATGATGCCATCTGTCCTGCACCTCTGCCCCCAACAGTGACTGGCACCTGGACTGTGATGTGGGGACCTTCTATCCTCACCACCCATCCCTGTCAACAGGGGTTCAGGTGGCTGCTGGAACCCATGTCATCGATAGGCTCTGTGGCCCCTGTCCTGTTTTCCCCAGTGGGGTCTACTCTGGGTCTCCTCACTGGGTGGGACACACCAGCAGGGTGGCGACTGGTTGAGTGGTGGAGAAGGTCACCACCATGTGCCACCAATCACTTCTGTGCTTAGAGGCGTGTGTGCATGTTTGCTGGAGCCTTAGATGCAGTGTGATGTGGGCCCTGACTGTGACACACAAGTTGCGACTGAGTACTGGTCAGGTTTCCTGTCCTGGAGCAGGACGGATGGATGCGCAGGCAATGCTTGGAGACAGTTCATAATCCTGAGGGGTGGGCTAGCTGATAGTATCACTGGGGAGGCCTCTGCCCTGAAAGGGGCAGTGTGTCAGGGAAGGTGCCAAAGGCCACGGTACATGTGTCCTTTGTTCTGGGGGTGCTCTGCTATTCCCCTGCAGTGGGGCTGACCTTCTGATGAGTGCACTGAGGAGTGGCAGCACCTAATGGGCCTGAGATTGAGCTTGGCCACGCCCATCCCGTTGATGGGTCAGCTGAGGTCCGAGGGTTTCCAGTGGGACGGTCTGGGTGGGCCCCCAAATGACCAGAGGCTCTCTGAACATTTACAGGATACAGTGAGCAGTCAGCAGAGCGATAAGCCAGGGGCCTGTAAGTAGCACCAAAGGGGCGCATTGAAATCCACATACTGCAGCAATGGCAGTGAGAGCCAGGCCACCCCGTTCCCGAAGGGGACTCCGGAGTCCACGGACTTGGCTCCATGTCGTTTCCCGCTCCTCGCCCCGGCCTCAGCAGCCACTCCCCAGCAAGCCCGACAATTTTGGAGAGATTTTGAGAATTCTCTTACCTTCTCGCTCCCCCTCAATGGTTCCCATGGTTCCCAGGCCCCGCTTGTAAATACCTCTACCAATTCGCGCCGGTGTGACTTCCGCCTAAGAGCGGCGAAGCTTTGCAGAGGGACAGAGCATGACGTGCCCAAACCGCTGATGATATTTCTATCCAGGCAAGTAATCAAGAGGCCCAGGCTAATGCTCTGGGGATATGGGTTCAAATCGCACCAGGGCAGCCGGTGGAATTTAAATTCAATTCATAAAATCTAGAATTGAAGTTCGTCTCAGTAATGGTGACTCTGAAATTATCAAAGATAGTCCTCAGAGGAATGAAGGAAATCTGGTGTTCTTACCTGCTCTGCCCTAAATGTGACTCTAGACCCACAGCAATGTAGTTGACTCTTAACTCACCGAGCAAGCGACTTAGTACAAAGGTAAAGGATGGAGCATCAACTGCTGGTGTTGCCAATGACACTCACATCCTGAGAAAGAATAAGAAAGTGTTTTGAAACGATCCTTCATGCAAAAGGTTATTGAAGTGTGAAGCACTCTCCCACCAAAAAGCTGCAAATTCTAGCTCACTTGATAGATTTAAGTCTGGTATTGCTCGGTTTTTTGCTGGTTAATGGTTAAAAATATATGGAGCCAAGTTTGGTTAAGATCCAAATCAGCCACAATTTCATTGAATGATGGAGCAAGCTCCATGGTTCTCATTACCTCTGTATGGTTAACATCCTTTTTATTGCTTCTGAATAACCCCATTGCTTTGTTTTAGTGGCCATTTTAACCTGCGCTGCTATGCAAAAGCAAAATACTGCAAATGCTAGAAATCTGAAATAAAAACAAAAGTGGAGTCACATTTGTAGAAAAATGAGGTTGATCAAACATGACCAGCCTTCTTTGACCGTCCCTACTCCTTGTTATATTTTTGGTTGCTAAATGTTTTCCTATTGTGTCTTTGAGTAAAACATAGAACATAGAACAGTACAGCACAGAACAGGCCCTTCGGCCCTCAATGTTGTGCCGAGCCATGATCACCCTACTCAAACCCACGTATCCACCCTATACCTGTAACCCAACAACCCCCCCCTTAACCTTACTTTTATTAGGACACTACGGGAAATTTAGCATGGCCAATCCACCTAACCCGCACATCTTTGGACTGTGGGAGGAAACCGGAGCACCCGGAGGAAACCCACGCACACAGAGGGAGGACGTGCAGACTCCGCACAGACAGTGACCAAGCCGGGAATCGAACCTGGGACCCTGGAGCTGTGAAGCATTTATGCTAACCACCATGCTACCCTGCTGCCCTTATGAGGTATTCAGAGTGTCCAATTCACCTAACAGCACGTGACTTTCGTGACTTGTGGGAGGAAACTGGAGCTCTAATTTATGAGGAGAACAAAGTAGGACACAGATATAATGCAACACACTTTATTAAATATAGTTAACCCATAAATTACCCACTATACATACAAGAAACACCCAGGATTTGACTATACTACCTGCTAAGGTGGTTTGATAAGTAAAGGTTCTAATGTCTTTCCCATCACTGCCATTAAGTTAATTGGTCTAGGGCAGCACGGTGGCCTAGTGGTTAGCACAACCGCCTCACGGCGCTGAGGTCCCAGGTTCGATCCCGGCTCTGGGTCACTGTCCGTGTGGAGTTTGCACGTTCTCCCCGTGTTTGCGTGGGTTTCACCCCCACAACCCAAAAATGTGCAGAGTAGGTGGATTGGCCACGCTAAATTGCCCCTTAATAGAAAAAATAATTGGGTAATCTAAATTTATAAAAAAAAAGTTAATTGGTCTATAATTCCTTCCTCTTTTTCTAGCTTCCTTTTTAAATGTAGGATTAACATTCACTGTTTGCCAGTCCTCTGACACTATTCCCAGCTGTAATGAATTTTATATCATATATATATATATACATATATATATATACATAATAATGCCTCTGCTATTGCTTCCCTTGCTTCACTTAGTAAGTTGAGATGCAATCCATCTGAATCAGGAACTTTATCCTCTCCAAATTTGACTAGTTTATCAATTATTCCCCTCCTTTCTACCTGGGCGGCATGGTAGCACAGTGGTTAGCACTGTTGCTTCACGGCGCCAGGGTCCCAGGTTCGATTCCCGGCTTGGGTCACTGTCTGTGTGGAGTCTGCACGTTCTCCCTGTGTCTGCATGGGTTTCCTCCGGGCGCTCCGGTTTCCTCCCACAAGTCACGAAAGTCACGTGCTGTTAGGTGAATTGGACACTCTGAATTCTCCCTCTGTGAACCCGAACACCGGGTGAATGTGGCAACTAGGGGCTTTTCACAGTAACTTCTGTTGTATTTGTCCAATTCAGGTACTTCAACCAACTCTTTAATTAAAGTTTACCCAGGTGTCTTTATTTATGAGGAGAACAAAGTAGGACACAGATATAATGCAACACACTTTATTAAATATAGTTAACCCATAAATTACCCACTATACATACAAGAAACACCCAGGATTCGACTATACTACCTGCTAAGGTGGTTTGATAAGTTGCAGATCCGATCCCAGAGTCCCTCTGGTTCCTCTTTGTAAAGGTGATTCTCGCTGACTGTTCCTTGCTTGTTTGCTTCCTTCTGGTCTGGTCAAGGTCACCTCACACACCAAGCTTCGAGTCTTTTACTTCGAGTCTGTTGCTTTGAGTCTTTTGCTTCTGGTCTTAGCTTCCAGTCCTTTTTCTCCAGCTGTCTGTGAAAATGCCTATCTTTTTATCCCCCTGCTGCCATGCACCCCTTTCTCCAGCTGCCCTTGGACTTCGGCCAATGGAGTCTCAGGAGGCAGGGTCTCAGTGCCCAATGGTCTGGTTGATGATCTGTTGACAGGGCACCTGAGCCCACCTTGGGATGAGCGATGATTGCTAGATGGGTTAGAGGAACTGTGAACAATAGACCAATGCATCTTAAATAGGAGTGACTATCTGTTGATGGGATATCAGGAACTGTAGATAATAACCCAGTGAATCTCAAGTAGCAATGATAATTACTTGATGGGTTATAGAAGGGCTGCTTCAGACAGACCCTGAGCGTTTGTGTTGAGTTCTGTATATTCTGATTCTGCAGGCTCCTGCAGACTGTGGTTTAAAAGTGCCCAATTCTTTAATTTAAGATATCCAATTTAATCGGCCTTGATTATTACTACACTTCATTGCAGTGTTATTGTAAGCCTACTTGTGACAATAAAGATTATTATTATTAAGTATCTTGATATCTTTTTAATCCTGTCATTCTCCCCAGTAAATATTAGGGCACAATAACTATTCAATACTTTTACTATTTCTTCTGGCCATTTTTTGAATTTAACTTGTGTTAAATTCCTTACAGCACTATCCTTATTCCTTTTTGTTCCAAATTTAGAGTACCCAATTTTTTGTTTTCCAATTAAGGGGCAATTTAGCGTGGCCAATCCACCTGCCCTGAACATGTTCTGGGTTGTGGAGGTGAGACTGACACAGACACGGGGGAGAATGTTCAAACTCCACACGGACAGTGACCCGGAGCCGGGATCCGGAGCCGGGTGCAGCTGAAAGTTAATGGAATTTTGGCTGGAACGCCAAATGTTCTGCTCTCGCCCGCTATGGGCCCGCCACGGATTAGACCGGATAATTCCTCACAACACCTTCGCAGAGTGTACGTGTGATAAATATTTTGAAGTATTTCGAACATGCTGCAGTCCACACCGATTGCTACATTACTACGAGCTGCAATGTGAGACTGATGTTCCACAGACCAGGACGAAAATGTTACCATTTAGTGCCTCAATGCAGAACCACTCCTTTGCGCTGCAAAGCGGGTAGTGGGAACTGAAGCAAAGGGTTCACTGCCTATGATTTGCAGCCAATGCAATTTTATGTCCACTCATAAAATCATGCAGTAAAGTGTTGACCTCCCTGGTTCAATTCCAGTCACATCTTCCAGCACATATAAATCTGCACTGTGCACCGTACAAAAGCCCTCCCCTGGGATACCATGTCAGGTGGGAATCATGTGTATCTTTTACAAAAAAATGTCAATCTTTCCTGTCTTTTCCTTCTTAATGATGAAGGTGTAAATACCAAAATTGTTTTATCCCAGGACAGTGCAGAAAATCTAAAGCCAGATAAAATGCGGCCTTTCTTCTGGAGCCAAAAACTCTCACATGAAAAGTTTGAGGTTGATGTGTGATGGACCAAAATTCAAAGGATATCGTCATGTCATTGTATCTATGGCAACAGGAGCCAATATTAAGTTGAAGCCAATAAACTGGCTCTCTGTGGAACCAGCCATCTATCTATCATCTTCCTTCGAAAAACTATATTACATTCAGTTGCTTTCAGAATGAAAGCTTGATGTGCATTCTCTAGGAACCACACACCAAGGTATATTTTCAGCCAATGGTCACACACCATTTACGCATTGACGGAACAGTAACTCTTCCTTTTTAGGAATGTCAAATGGTCACTGGCGGTCACATGAAAGGCCAGTAATTTGGAAAAACATCCATTGTCTCTGTCACTGGGTATCAGTAACCTTCTTAACTGCCTGGCTCCTGTATCCCTGTGGGAGCATAGGAATTGCAAGATGAAAAAACTCCAGACCAAAGAGAAAAAGACCAAAAGTCCAACTCGTTTGTCATCTGTCAATGTGGTAATCGTATGATACAATGATAATGCAGTCGTTGGCTAATCAGAGCAATCAATCTCTCTCAGTTAGTCTAAATCAGACCGAGACATGTCGTGAGGAAAGTCCCAGTGGTGGAGAGCTTTAGAAACCATCGATATCAAAACCACAACGGTGGCTATGGCATGATACAAGTCGAGGGTGTGGTAGCTAGCATGCTTCTAGTAGATTGATATAGATGGCTGTCTCTCACCAAAATTATCAGGTGGCACATTTCTGCTGTTAACCTCTAGCTGAAACTGAGCCACCTTGTGTACAACTCTTCCATCATTCCAGCAAGTCAGCTAACTGACCTGCTGCTGAGGAGAATTATAAATCTCCAGTGCGCTCTTGTTCTAAACCACCTTCATTACCTCCTCTTCCATTAAGAGAGATGCAAGAAAGGCTCCTACTCCCATGTTATGGAGCGGGAAAGGTTGAAATATTGTTCACTGCTGTGACTATTGTTTATTAAACTGATAAATACCAAGTGTAAGACGTTCATTTTTCGAGCAGCCTTTTCAATTGAGCTACACTGCTCACAATATGTATCCCATCATTAGCTGTTATCAAGATTTTAACCAGCTTAAAATGGCTTTCTCCAATTTGATTATTAATGTTTGTTGATCCAGCTGATACATCAATTTACCATGATTGTGGGGCAGCACGGTGGCCTAGTGGTTAGCACAACCGCCTCACGGCGCTGAGGTCCCAGGTTCGATCCCAGCTCTGGGTCACTGTCCGTGTGGAGTTTGCACATTCTCCCCGTGTCTGCGTGGGTTTCGCCCCCACAACCCAAAAATGTGCAGAGTAGGTGGATTGGCCATGCTAAAAAGCCCCTTAATTGGAAAAAATAATTGGGTAATCTAAATTTATAAAAAAAATAAAAAAATAAAAAATAAAAAAAAATAAAAATTTTTTTACCATGATTGTAAGAGATTTCTCCCACTCTCATTTCAGAAGTTATGTTAACCCATTTGAGGACCTTTTGGAGGCCCGTTGGCTCAGTTGGCTAGGCAGCTAGTGTGGATCAGATTGGTGCCAACAGCAGTGATGAACCGAATGGTCTACCCCTGCTCCTAAGTCTTTATATCTTAATTCTTATTCTGGCCGGGGTTGATTCAGACCTTGGGCGGGATTCTCCAACATCCCCGCCGGGTCGGAGAATCGCCCGAGGCCGGCGTCAATCCCGCCCCCACCGTCTCCCGAATTCTCCGCCACCCGAGATTCAGCGGGGGCGGGAATCGCGCCGCGCCGGTTGGCGGGCCCCCCGCGGCGATTCTCCCGCCCGCGATGGGCCGAAGTCCTGCCGCTGACAAGCCTCTCCCACCGGCGGGAATCAAAACACGTACCTGACCGCCGGGATTGGCGCGCAGGCGGGCGCCGGGGTCCTGGGGGGGCGCAGGGCGATCTGACCCTGGGTGGCCTGGCCCGCGATCGGGGCCCACCGATCGTCGGGTGGGCCTTTGCCGTTGGGGCACTCTTTTTCTTCCACCTTCGCCATCGTCTTCACCATGGCGGAAGAGACCCCCTCCCCTGCGCATGCGCCGGGATGATGTCAGCAGCCGCTGACGCTCTGGCGCGTGCGCGGACTTATGCGGGCCGGAAAAGTCCTTTCGGCCCTGGCTGGCATTGGGCCAAAGACCGTTCATGCCAGCCGGTGGAACGGGAACCACTCCAGCACGGGCCTAGCCCCTCAATGTGAGGGCTTGGCCCCTAAAGGTGCAGAGACTTCTGCACCTGTGGGGTGGCACGACGCCGGAGAGGTCAACGCCACTCCAACACGCCGGGACCCCCGCACCGCCGGGTAAGGGAGAATCCCGGCCCTTGTTCCTTGCCCTACTCAGTTTGGGCACTATGTGGTCGAACATGACTTCGGACAGAGTACTAAAGAAGAGGAATTGGGTAAGTCCATCAAGGAGCATTGCACAAAGCTCTATGCCAGGATCTGTAATTCAGAAAATATTCTAGCAAAATACTGCTGGGTCAAAATCCTCAAATTCACTCCCTATCAGCACTTTGGGTGTACCTGCACCACATGGACTGCATGGTTCAAGAAGGCAGCTCACCACCACCTTTGCAAGGGCAATTAGGGATGGGCAACAAATGCTGGCCTCGCCAGTCTGGACTTTTATCATCTTGCAATTCCTATGCTCCCACAGTGATGCCCATATCCCTTAAAAGAATACAAAACAAGATTCTGGAAATCTGGGGCGAAATTCTCCGACCCCACGCAGGGTCTTTAATTCTCCGAGCGGCCAAAAACCGGCGTTGTTCAAATCCCGCCGGCAGCCTCTGAAAACAGCTGGCATTGGAGAGGGGTGGATTGGGGGGGAGAGGGGTGGATTGGGGGGGGTTGCGGCGTCGAGAGGGGGGGTTGCGGCGTTGAGAGGGGGGGTTGCGGCGTCGAGAGGGGAGGTTGCGGCGTTGAGGGGGGGTTGCGGCGTCGGGAGGGGGGGTTGCGGCGTTGAGAGGGGGGGTTGCGACGTTGAGGGGGGGTAGCGGCGTTGAGGGGGGGTGCGGCGTTGGGGGGGTTGCGGCGTTGAGGGGGGGTTGCGGCATTGGGGGGGGTTTGCGGCATTGACAGGGGGGGTTGCGGCATTGGGGGGAGTTGCGGCGTTGGGGGGGTTGCGGCGTTGAGGATGGGTTGCGGCGTTGACGGGGGGGTTGCGGCGTTGAGAGGGGGGGGTTGCGGCGTTGAGAGGGGGGGTTGCGGCGTTGAGGGGGGGTTGCGGCGTTGAGGGGGGGTTGCGGCGTTGGGGGGGTTGTGGCGTTGAGGGGGGTTGCGGCGTTGAGGATGGGTTGCGGCGTTGAGAGGGGGGGTTGCGGCGTTGAGAGGGGGTTGCGGCGTTGAGGATGGGTTGCGGCGTTGAGAGGGGGGTTGCGGCGTTGAGAGGGGGTTGCGGCGTTGAGGGGGGGTTGCGGCGTTGAGGGGGGGTTGCGGCATTGAGGGGGGTTGCGGCGTTGAGAGGGGGGTTGCGGCGTTGAGGGGGGTTGCGGCGTTGAGGATGGGTTGCGGCGTTGAGGGGGGTTGCGGCGTTGAGGATGGGTTGCGGCGTTGAGGGGGGTTGCGGCGTTGAGGATGGGTTGCGGCGTTGAGAGGGGGGGTTGCGGCGTTGGGGGGGGTTGCGGCGTTGAGAGGGGGGTTGCGGCGTTGAGGGGGGGGTTGCGGCGTTGAGAGGGGGGGTTGCGGCGTTGAGGGGGGATTGCGGCGTTGAGGATGGGTTGCGGCGTTGAGGATGGGTTGCGGCGTTGAGGGGGGGTTGCGGCGTTGGGGGGGGGTTGCGGCGTTGAGGGGGGGTTGCGGCGTTGAGAGGGGCGGTTGCGGCGTTGAGAGGGGGGGTTGCGGCGTTGAGAGGGGGGGTTGCGGCGTTGAGAGGGGGGGTTGCGGCGTTGAGAGGGGCGGTTGCGGCGTTGAGAGGGGCATTGCGGCGTTGGGGGGGTTGCGGCGTTGAGAGGGGGGGTTGCGGCGTTGAGAGGGGGGGTTGCGGCGTTGAGAGGGGGGGTTGCGGCGTTGAGAGGGGCGGTTGCGGCGTTGAGAGGGGGGTACCGGCGTTGAGAGAGATGGGGGGGGTTGCGGCGTTGAGAGGGTGGGGGTTGGGGGGTTGCGGCGTTGAGAGAGAGGGGACGGGTACCGGCGTTGAGAGAGGGGGGGGCGGCGTTGGAGGGCGGTAGGGGTGGTGCGGAGGGGGGTAGGGGAGGTGGGGAGGGGGGTAGGGGTGGTGGGGAGGGTGGTAGGGGTGTTGGAGGGGGTCGTGGTGGTGAGGGGGTAGGGGCGTTGGAGGGGGGTAGGGGTGGTGAGGGGGTAGGGGTGGTGAGGGGGTAGGGGCGTTGGAGGGGGGTGGGGTGGTGAGGGGGTAGGGGCGTTGGAAGGGGGTAGGGGTGGTGAGGGGGTAGGGGTGGTGAGGGGGTAGGGGCATTGGAGGGGGGTAGGGACGTGCCCGTCCCCTCTCTCAACGCCGCAACCACCGGCGCTCGGGACTGGTGGAGTAAGCTCGCAGAATCGGGGGCGCATGGGGGTGGCCGCATAGGGAACGGGGAAAGGAGTTCCTCGGTGGGGGTAGATGGGGGGCTGGATCCAGCGGGTGCCAGGTCCCAGAGGGATACTGTGTCCTGCTGACCGTCCGGGAACTCAACAAATGCGTACTGTGGTTTGGAAAGAAGCAGGCGCACCTTTTGAACAATGGGGTCGGTTTTGTGCGCCCTGACGTGCTTCCTTAGGAGAACCGGGCCTGGCGTCCTCAGCCACGCCGGAAGTGAGAACCCTGTGGTAGTGCCCCTGGAAAAAATGAAGAGCTGCTCGTGAGGGGTTTGGTTGGTAGCTGTACACAGGAAGGGTCTAATTGCGTGGAGCGCGTCAGGGAGGACTTCCTGCCATTGGGAAACTTGGATCTTTCTGGACCTGAGGGTCAGTAGGACGGTCTTCCAGACCGTCGCGTTCTCCCTCTCCACCTGTCCGTTCCCCCTGGGGTTATAGCTGGTAGTCCTGCTCGAGGCGATGCACTTGTCGAGCAGGTACTGATGCAGCTCGTCGCTCATAAATGACGCATCCCAGTCGCTGTGCATGTAGCTGGGGAAATCGAACAGGGTGAAGACACTATGCAGGGCCCTAATGACTGTGTGGGAGGTCATATCGGGGTATGGGATGGCGAAGGGGAATCGGGAGAATTCGTCAATAATGTTAAGGAAGTAAATGTTTTTGTTAGTGGAGGGGAGTGGCCCTTTGAAATCGATCGCAAGGCGTTCAAAGGACCTAGAAGCCTTGACCAGGTGGGCTCTGTCTGGTCTATAGAAGTGTGGTTTGCACTCCGCACAGATCAGGCAGTCCTTGGTGACCGCTTTTACCTCCTCGTTGGAGAAAGGCGGGTTTCGGGCTCTGATGTAGTGGGCGAGCCGGGTGACCCCTGGGTGGCAGAGGTCATCGTGGATGGCTTTTAGGCAGCTGATTTGCGTGCTGGCGCATGTCCCGCGGGATAGGGTAACCGAGGCCTCGTTGAGCTTCCTCGGTCGATATTTGATATCGTAATTGTAGGTGGAGAGTTCAATCCTCCACCGAAGAATTTTGTCATTTTTAATTTTACCCCTTTGCGAGTTGTCGAACATGAAGGCGACCGACCGTTGGTCGGTAATGAGGGTGAACCTCCTACCTGCGAGGTAGTGCCTCCAGTGTCGGATAGCCTCCACGATGGCTTGTGCTTCCTTTTCGACTGAGGAGTGTCGGAGTTCTGAAGCGGATAGGGTACGGGAGAAAAATGCAACGGGCCGCCCTGATTGGTTTAAAGTGGCTGCTAGCGCTACCTCTGAGGCTTCGCTCTCAACCTGAAAGGGAGTGGATTCATCCACCGCCCGCATGGCTGCTTTGACGATGTCGTCCCTGATGCAGCTGAAGGCTTGGCGCGCCTCAGCAGACAGGGGAAATAGTGTGGCCTTGAAGAGTGGGCGAGCTTTGTCCGCATATTGGGGGACCCACTGGGCGTAGTACGAAAAGAGCCCCACGCACCGTTTGAGGGCCTTGGGGCCATGGGAGAGGGGGAGTTCTAAGAGGGGGGTCTGGGCCCAGGACTCCGTTCCCCACGACTTAGCCGAGGATGGCTAGTCTGTTTGTGCGGAACACACATTTCTCCTTGTTATATGTAAGGTTTAATTTTTGGGCCATCTGGAGAAAACGGTGGAGGTTGGCGTCGTGGTCCTGCTGGTCATGGCCGCAGATGGTAACATTATCCAGATATGGAAACGTGGCCCGAAGCCCGTACTGGTCTACCATTCGGTCCATTGCTCGTTGGAACACCGAAACCCTGTTAGTGACGGCGAAGGGAACCCGGAGGAAATGGAAGAGGCGGCCATCGGCCTCGAATGCTGTGTAGTGGCGGTCCTCCGGGCGGATTGGCAGCTGGTGGTATGCAGACTTCAGATCCACCATGGAAAATACCCGATATTGGACGATCTGGTTTACCATGTCTGCGATTCTGGGGAGGGGATACGCGTCTAGGAGCGTAAAGCGATTGATGGTCTGGCTATAATCGACGACCATGCGGAATTTTTCCCCGGTCTTGACGACCACCGCCTGAGCTCTCCAGGGACTGTTACTGGTCTCTATGATCCCCTCACTGAGCAGCCTTCGGACCTCCGTTCTGATAAATACCCTATCCTGCAGTCTGTACCGCCTGCTGCGGGTGGCTACCGGTTTGCAATCCGGGGTGAGGTTGGCGAAGAGAGGAGGGGGGGCGATGCGCAGCGTGGCGAGGCTGCAGATAGTGAGTGGGGGCAGGGGCCCGCCGAAACTGAGGGTGAGACTCTTGAGATTACATTGGAAATCCAAGCCTAAGAGAAGTGGCGCACAGAGGTCGGGCAAGACATACAGTTTAAATTTGGAATAGCTAGCGCCTCGAATCGTTAGTGTTGCTGTAGTGCGACCTTGGATTTGGATGGAATGGGAGCCCGAAGCGAGGACGATAGTTTGGTTGACGGGATAAATAGGGAGGGAACAGCGTCTTACCAGCTCTGGGTGTATGAAGCTCTCTGTGCTCCCGGAGTCGAAGAGGCACAACGTGTTGTACCCGTTGATCTGGACCTCCGTCATCACATTTCTCAGATGCTTGTGGCGAGATTGGTCGAGGGTGACCGTGTTGAGTTGCGGGCCATGTGGTGGGTGCCCGGGGGAGTCGAATTCTTCCGATTGGGCGTCCTGTCGAGCAGATGCCGCTGCGTTCTGGTGAGCTTGATGCAGGAACACTGCGCTGAGTTGCGGGCCATGTGGTGACTGCCCGGGGAGGTCATACTCCTCCGATGAGCTGTTTGAGTCTGGGGATGCAGCTAGGGCCCGTGGATCGCACGTGGAGGGTGGTGATGAAGATGTCGTCCAAGATGGCAGCCCCCATGAATCGCACATGGCCGGCTGCATGGTGGAGGTTTGCCAAGATGGCGGCCCCCATGGATCGCACGTGGTGGGAGGGGGCGGAGCCTGAGCATAGGCCGCAGCGTTTCGGGCCCCGTGGGCCTGCTGGTGCTGGGGGCGATGTTTTTGGACTGTTGGGGTGTTGAGGGCTGGGGCCCTTCTGCCGAGGCACACTTTAGCATAGTGGCCTTTCTTCCCGCAGCTGCTGCAGGTCGCGGATCAGGCTGAGCAGTGCTGCCGCGGGTGCTGGCTTTGTCCACAGAATGGAAGGCTGGAGCAGTTGAATAACTGGTTTGGCGAGCTGAGTAGCTGGCTGGGTGATCTGAGTAATTAGCTGGAGCAGCTGGATAGTTTGAGTAGTTGACTGGGACAGTAGGGCTGCCGGCTGTGGCGGCGCGATAGCTGGGGGGGCCTTGCAGCACAGGCTTGGGGGGTCCTCAGGTCGGGGGCCCATGCGGGGTTAGCGGGGTCCACGGAAAACGAGTTGAGGCTGCGGAAGGAAACTTCCATCGTGATAGCAGCCTCTACTGTAGTCTCTAAGCCCTGGGCCCCATTTTCTAATAGTCTCTGGCGTACATAGCTAGATCGAAGGCCCGCTACAAAAACATCCCGCACAGCAAGCTCCCTATGTTCGGCCGCGGATACAGCCTGGTAATTGCAGTCATTTGAGAGATTGTTCAACTCGTGTGCAAATTCAGCTAAAGTTTCAGTAGCCCGTTGTCGGCGAGTCGTGAACACATGGCGGGCAAAGACCTCGTTCATGGGCCGAATATACATTTTGTCCAAAATCGCCAGCGCTGCAGTGTAGGAACCAGCTGGATTTAGTCGTGTAGAAATTCTGTGGCTTACCCTCGCGTGCAGTAGGCCGAGCTTTTGTTCCTCCGTAGTTTCAGCGGTGCTGATCTCGGCCAGGTAGGCCTTAAAACATTTCAGCCGATGGCAGAAGGTTTCTTTCGCCACTGCATCCTGCGGATCGAGTTCTAGACGTCCTGGTTTTAGAGCGGATTCCATGCTTTACTTCGGCAGCTTCTTAAGTGTATTAAATTGATGGAACCATCAATTCAACGAACACGTGGAGTTGGATCTGAACAGAGGCTTTAATACACTTACAACAAAGCCAGCCTATTCGTCGTTGAACTCCAGATGAACTGCCGGCTGGCTCTAAGGCACTGATCTTTATACATCGGTCCCAGGGGGAGGAGTCCTGGGTGGAGCCAAGGGAGGAGCCCAGTACAAACTCTCGCGTACTCCCAGAGCGACTCCCTTGGTGGTCGGATAGTGCAACTGCACTTACAATGATGGATAGTGAACATATATACACGGAGTTATATTGGCAACTATATACAGCATTGATCTTACAACGGGTAAATAACGAACATATATACATGGAGTGATATTGGCAACTATATATAGTGTGAATCACATTCACCACACTATCCACAATGACCTCTGCCACCCGGGGGTCACCCGGCTCGCCCACTACATCAAAACCCAAAATCTGCCTTTCTCCATCGAGGAGGTAAAAGCCATCACCAGGGATTGCCCTGTCTGCGCGGAGTGCAAACCGCACTTCTGTAGACCAGACAAGGCCCACCTGGTAAAGGCATCCCTGCCCTTTGAACGCCTAAGCATCGATTTCAAAGGGCCCCTCTGCTCGACCAATCGAAATGTGTACTTTCTGAACGTCATCGATGAGTCCTCCCGTTTCCCGTTTGCTATCCCATGCCCCGATATGACCTCCCACACAGTCATCAGAGTCCTGCACAGTATCTGCACCCTGTTCAGTTTCCCCAGCTACGTACACAGCGACAGGGGTTCGTCCTTTATGAGCGACGAGCTGTGTCAGTACCTGCTCGACAAGGGCATTGCCTCAAGCAGGACTACCAGCTACAACCCCAGGGGGAACGGGCAGGTGGAGAGGGAGAACGCGACGGTCTGGAAGACTGTCCTACTGACCCTTCGGTCCAGGAATCTCCCGACCTCCCACTGGCAGGAGGTCCTCCCCGACACGCTCCATGCAATTAGGTTCCTCCTATGCACCGCCACCAACAGACCCCTCATGAACGACTATTTGTTTTCTCTAGGGGCACTACCACGGGGGGCTTCGCTCCCACCTTGGTTGAGGACACCGGGCCCGGTTCTCCTCCGGAAGCACGTCCGGGCACACAAGACAGGTCCACTAGTAGAAAGAGTGCTACTACTCCATTCGAACCCCCAATACGCTTTCATTGAATACCCTGACGGCCGTCAGGACACTGTTTCACTCCGGGACCTGGCCGCCTGCAGGATCCACCACCACCACCACCGCCGAGGTACCCCCCACACTACCCCCCACCCAAGCCCCTGCGCCCTGCGCCCCCGCACCTATAGGCTCACTGCCCATGCTTCGCGCCCCCGCGCCTATAGGTTTCCTGCGCCCCCCGTTGCCCGTTACACCGGTCAGGTACGAAGCTCGGACCGAATCACCCCCGGAGTCCACCATTGTACCCTCACCGACCGCCACCACCCAGCCACCCGAAGAGGCTGCAACCCCGGTGCTCCGCCGATCCCAAAGGACGACTCGGCCACTGGACCGGCTCAATTTGTAGACCCGTCACCCCCGCCGGACTTGATTTTTGTTACAGGGGGTGAATGTGGTGAATTATATGCTTCGTAATTCACACTGTATTGCCTTGCATTGTATTGTGTCCTTGTGGGCCCTGTATGTGAGCCGTTGCATGGCTCTGCCCATAGGGGGAGATGAGGAGTTTGTACTGGGCTCCACCCTTGGCTCCGCCCATGGCTCCGCCCATGGCTCCTCCCACTAACCGGAAGTATAAAGTCCTGCAGCCGTAAGCCTGCTCTCAGTTCCTCTGGCCGCAGGCTGGCTTAGTTGTAAGACTATTAAAACCACAGTTTACTTCCAATCGTGTGTCTAGTGAATTGATGATCACATCATGGAGCCAAGGATGCGGGTTCGATCCCAGTCCCGGGTCACTGTCCGTGTGGAGTTTTCATATTCTCCCTGTGTCCGCATGGATCACACACCACAATCCAAAGATGAGCAGGTTAGGTAGACTGCCCCTGAAGTTGAAAAATATATTTGGGTACTCTAAATGAATTATAAAAAGAAATCTGAGTGGCTGGTAAACTGAGGATTGACTTATGACCTCAGGCAAGGCAGGTTGCAAAGAACTGTTTATATTTCGGATCAGCAGATTCAAGGGCGATAAGTATTATGATGGACCTGACTGACGGCCAATGGACTGTTTCAAATTGCCGGGCCTTATAAAAAGCCCGTGCTGATTGATCAGGGTTTGCTCTGGAATGTTCCTACTTTGTGTGACTGTTTGCTTTTATTTTTATTTTGGTCAGAAGCTTGGGGCTCACAGCCTGATCTCTCTCATCTAATGGATTCTTTCTGAAGATCCATGTGAAGACCTTTCTCATTCCACAGCCATATTGAACTGCAGGAAAATTCAGTCCAGCCACTAGCTACAGGCCCTTTCTTTTAATTTTGTGTGCGGTACTCTGTTCTTAGCCCAGTAAGGCTGTTAGCCATTCTGATGGATTAGGAAACATAAAAAAATTAAACAGGCCTGAGGGGGATCATTTGAGTGAAGGCCCGGGTTAATAAAAGTTACAGTGTCTCCCCATTGGGAATCGTACAGTCTGGGAGCGCTGACTGAATTTTGCTGCCAGAAGATTCTCATTAGCAATCCAGCCGGTGGCTTTGATCCCTGGGCAACCTGGGAGGACAGGCTGCTTTAACGACCTCGACATCGGAAGCAATGACACTCATCTTTCATTACGTATTTTAATTTGTATTTTATTTTACCCCTTCCCCTCCATCTGTGTATGTCTGTCTTGTGTGTGTTTGGGGAAAGGAAGGAATCGTAAAAGGGGGGAGTTGTTGAATAGTTGGCCATTATTGTACAAAGTTATTGCATATTTCCATTACCATAGAATTTGTAGTGCAGAAGAAGGCCACCCAGCCCATCGAGTCTGAAACGGCTCTTGGAAAGAGCACCCTACCCGAGGTCAACACCTCCACCCTATCCCCATAACCCAGTAACCCCACCCAACAATAAGGGCACTTTTGGACACTAAGGGCAATTTAGCATGGCCAATCCACCTAACCTGCACATGTTTGGACTTTTTCAATTCAGTTCCTGTTATAAATAAACAATTATTGTGTTCAACTTCCAAGACTGGTGGCTATGACTTAATGAGCAGACAAGGGACCAAAGATTCTGCAAACTTTATATGGATTATTGGTTAATTCACTTTTGCTGGGACTCTTGGGTCTGTGGGACTAGAGGCAACCGTTCACTAGGTGTCATGACTGGGTGGATGACCACTTCTGCAGGGCATTTGCACTGATCATCGCTGCAACCACCTCTTAAACTGGATTGCTCACCTTGCTGGAACTCCTGTGGGTAGAGTGGGAGTACAATCACATCACGGCAGGACTCGACTGCATCCAACTGGCACACCAGTGAGATGTCGCTGACTGTGTGTATTGCATGTCTATGAATGTCATTTTATATGTGGAACTGTCCTAAGCTGCAGAGAATGCAAAGGCTGTGGAGGGATGCCATTTACATATGGCACCTGAAGTTAAGGAGTGCTGAGGTCATGGCGGGATGGGTGAATCAGAGGCCACCCACCAGTGATATAACGTGATCCCTGTGGATGAATATTTAATGATGTTTGAAGCGCACGATACAGTGTGAAAAGCCACCATTGTGGCTAGCAGGCTGAGTGCCATATTTTACGCCCGGCACCGCACTTTGTATTTTTCTGGTTTCTCTCTCCACTGATTCTGCCAGGCCAGAGTTTTCTGGATTTAAAAAAAAATCTTTTTGTTGGCTTTTCTCATATTTATAAACAGTTGTTGTGTATATACATTACGTTTTTCTTGCCCACGCTAATTTACTTTATTTTACAGAGAGGTTTGTTTTGTCCTTCATTTAACTAACTCTATGTACATTGTGTTGCCCTCTGGATCGGTCTATGATTCCTCCCCCTTCATTCTCCCCCCCCCCCCCCCTCCCCCCGCCATTGGCTTCAGCACCCTTCCTCTTCTCTTGTGGTTTCCCCACCTTCCTTCCAAAACATGTGGGTGTGGTTGGCCAAGCCCCTCTGGCGCTGTTCACATTTGTCCTCCATTTCCGGGAAGAACCTGCTCATTCGGGTTCTGGTTAGGTGCGCTCTGTGCACCACTTTGAGCTGCCTTAGGCTTAGCCTTGCGCAGGAGGAGGTGGAGTTCACCCTGCTCAGTGCTCCGCTCCAGAGTCCCCTTCCTACCTCTGTCCCTAGTTTGTCCTCCCATTTTTGTCTGGTCTCGTCCAGTGGTGTTTGAGCTCTGTCCAGTAGCTGTCCGTATATTTTCCCACAGAGTCCCCCTTCTCGCTGCTTGTGCCTTTCAGTTCCTCTAGTAGTGTGTTTTCTGGGGCCCCGGGGTACCCTACTGTCTCTTTGCGGAAGAAGTGTTTTATTTGGAGGTGTCTCAATTCCTGTCCTTTTGCTAGTTTCCACTTAGAGCGTTCTGAATTTATTATTAATTCACAAGGCTTATTCCTTTGTTTTTGTTGAACTAAAGCTCTCCTTTAAGTCACTCGCTGAAGTCCACCTCTTTGATGAAACCATTTTTCCTCATACCTCCTTATGTGGCTGGGAATCAAATTTACTTCAGTGAAATGGCTTGGCATCTTCTGCTATGTTACGTCCACTATAAAAGCAAGTTGTTGTTATTGTTTTTGTGATTGACGTTTCCCTCGAAATGCTGGTCATTGAAAGCTCAATGGCAGGCGAGAAACCTGTCAAGCGCCCAATAAAACTCCAGCAAACATTACAAATCCATAGTGGCAAGTAGCCACTTAAATAACTGAAAAAAAGAATGACGATTTGGGGACAACATTTGCCCTGAGGTCTCAAAATGCACGGTGTAGATGCAAGTTTGACATATGAACAGCATTGGATCAACAGTCTGTTGAATAGGTTAAATTATAGTTAACAATGTTTCTCAAACATGTACAATCTTGTTCGTATGTGCTGGGTGGATAAATCGATTGCCTTATCTTCCTCTGGGAGGATTGTGTCAGCCTCTGAAATGTCAGAGTGATGAACCTCTATCTATGGAGGTGCCTTCCATTCCTTCTAGATCCTCAGCTCCTGGACAAATTCATCATCCATGCTGATAGCTGAATCTAAACTTACCGGCTTAACTTTCACTTCCTTTTACCTTCGGGAAACGTGTACATTGAAGTGACACATTTATATTTACTGTGGGCCTTTGGGGCCGTCCCAGGCATCAAGCAGGGCCGGTTTGAAAACCGGTGAGGAATCCCGCGCGGGTGTCAGGCGGCTGGTGCTGAGGCGTCGGGCCAAGCCCGCACGGAGGTTGGAGCAGCGGGGGCGGAGCCAAACGGAGGTCGAGGTGGCAGGCCCGAAGCCAGGGGGCGATGTAGGTGAGATGCCCCACATCGGGTGGCTCCCGCCTAGAATGTTGTAGGAAGACTGAAGTCCGGTCCCAGGGAAGTTCTGGAGGAATACAAAAAAAGAAGAGAAAGACGTTTTAAAGAAACTGGGTGAAGGTTTTTTTTCTTTTTTTGAAGGAAGAATTTTTTGTTTTTCTACAATAATAAAAGAAAATATTGAAGAAGGAAAGAAGGGTGAAAAAAAAGGAAAAACAATAAGTCATTAAAGGATGCGAAAAGCAGCATCGAGGAAGGGAGGAAACGCAGGTTCGCCGTTGAATGAGAGGACCAGCAAAAGTGCTGACAAGATGGCGGATGCCGGACTGCATCGTGGGGCCGCACTACTTACGGTGGAGAAGATGACCAAGGTGATGGCGGTGGAGCTGGAAAAGCAGTTTGCGAGGCACATGGAGGCTTTGAGGAAGGAGATGGCGGTCACATTGAAGTCATTGGTGGAGGAGGCAATCGCCCCGGTGAGAGTAGCTGTGGCAAAGACATCAGCCGAGGTGAGCGAGCAGGGCAAGGAGATGAAGGAAGTGGAGGAGGCCGCGTTGCAGCACAGCGACCAGCTCACCTTGATGGGGGACGAGCTGCGAAGGTTGGTGGAGGCCACCAGAGGGCTCTGAGCAAAGCTTGAGGACTTGGAGAACCGCTCGAGGCAGCACAATCTAAGAATTGTGGGCTTGCCCGAAGGGACAGAGGGCCCAAGGCCAACAGAGTACTTTGCTAAGAAGCTGACAGAGTTGATGGGGGAGGGTGAGAACCCCTCCCCGTACGAGCTGGTGCGAGCTCATCGGTCATTAACGCCAAAGCCCAAAGTGAATCAGCCGCCGAGAGCAGTAATTATCTGTTTCCATAGGTACTGCATGAAGGAGAAAGCGTTAAATTGGGCGAAGCAGAAGCGCGAGGTGCAATGGGATGGTGCTGGAGTTCAGATCTGCCAGGACTTGACGGTGGAGCTGGCAAAGAGACGAGCGGCATTCGGGTGAGTGAAGGCGGCACTGTACAAACAGGGGGTGCGTTTTGGTATGGTATACCCGGCGAAGCTGAGGGTGACGTATGATGCCAAAATCATTTATTTCGAGACAGCAGAGGTGTTCGTGAGGGCAGAAGTCTTGGGACATACGTGAGGGGCGGAGCTGGAAGAGAGACTGTGGACTGTGATTGGGGAGCTGGAAAATGTATAAATGCTACAACTTTCTTTTTTACTGACGTGTATTGTGATTTACCTCTCTTCACATTGTTACAGATTTTAAGTTATTGGTTGGGTTGATTGGCATTCTGTGTTTCGACGGTTATATCTTATTTTAGTGAATTGCATGGGTTGGATTGTTGTTCTGTTTTTTTTCTCTCTCTGGGACTGGGTGGGAGGGGACGGTATAGCGTGGCGGGGGGAGCCACCCGCGCTAGCTAACTAAAGTCGGCTAGTGAACAGAGGTGAGGTGAGTGGAGGGCTGCGGACATTGGAGCCCGGTTAACAGCTTTCAATGGGCCTATGAGGCGAGCAAGGGGGCGGGGGAAGGGATTGATGCTGGGAGATGTGTTTTTGAGAGAAAGTGTAGGGGGGGTTTTGGGAGTGGGGGGGGGAGGGTTTCGATGTTAATAATGGATAGGGGTGGGCCGGGCTCATGGGCAGGGCCCGGTGGTATGATGATGGTGGATAGGAACGGTGGGGGGAGGGGTGAGAGACCCCCAGTTAGGATAGTCGCGTGGAATGTGAGGGGGTTAGGAGGTCCGGTCAAGAGGTCAAGGGTGCTTGCGCATCTTAAAAGTTTGAAAGCCGATGTAGCAATACTGCAGGAGACTCACTTGAGGGTCAGCTCCGGAGGGAGGCAGCGGTAAGGGAAATTGTTCAGGTGAGGGATAGGGCAGGGAAGTTGATGCTGGCTCCGGATCTGATTAACAAGGATTTTGAGGAATTTTATGAGAGGTTGTACAGGTCAGAGCCACCTGGGGGAGAACGTGTGTGCGCGTGGATTTCCTCCGGGTGCTCCGGTTTCCTCCCACAGTCCAAAGATGTGCGGGTTAGGTGGATTGGCCATGCTAAATTGCCCGTAGTGTCCTAAAAAGTAAGGTTAAGGGGGGGGGTTATTGGGTTACGGGTTTAGGGTAGATACGTGGGTTTGGGTAGGGTGATCATGGCTCGGCACAACATCGAGGGCCGAAGGGCCTGTTCTGTGCTGTACTGTTCTATGTTCTATTAGGGGAGGGAGACAGGGCTGCATTAGGAGCAATAGTGGAGCAGGAGATAAAGGATGCGATTGTGACGATGCAGTCGGGGAAGGTGGCAGGGCCGGAAGGGTTTCCGATGGAATATTATAAAAAATTCAAGGATAAGCTGGCACCCCTGATGGTGGGGATGTTTGAAGAGGTGATAGGGAAGGGGGTGTTGCCACAAACCTTGGGGCAGGCATCAATTTCCCTGTTGCTAAAAAAAATAAGGATCCAACGGAATGTGGTTCGTATAGGCCCATATCACTTCTGAATGTGGACGCAAAAGTATTGGCGAAGGTACTGGCCGGTAGGCTGGAGGAGTGCCTCCCGAAGGTGATAGGAGAAGATCAGACAGGGTTTGTGAGAGGGAGGCAGCACTTTTCAAATGTTTGAAGGGTATTGAACGTCATTATGGCTCCGGCAGAGGGGAAGGAAACAGAGTTGGTTGTGGCATTGGACGCTGAGAAGGTGTTTGACCGGGTAGAATGGGGGTACTTGATGGCAGTGCTGGAGCGGTTTGGGATTGGACCAAGATTTGGGAACTGGGTAACGCTATTATATAAGGAGCCTCGGGCGAGTGTCCGCACAAACAACATCAGCTCGAGATACTTTTCTCTCCACTGTGGGACTAGGCAGGGATGTCCTATGTCCCCCCTGCTGTTTGCACTCACAATTGAGCCGTTGGCCATTGCATTAAAATGTTTGGAGGTATGGAAAGGAATAGTGCAGCGGGGGGGGGTATAGAGCATGGGGTGTGCTTATATGCCGATGACTTGCTGTTATACGTGTCGGAACCGAGCGCGTCAATAGGGGGAATACTGGAGCTGCTTCAAGTGTTTGGGTCTTTCTCAGGGTACAAATTAAATCTAGACAAGAGTGAGTATTTTGTGGTGTCTCGGCCGGGGCTGAGGTGGGTGTCAT
The DNA here is from genome assembly GCF_902713615.1 of Scyliorhinus canicula. NCBI lineage: Eukaryota > Metazoa > Chordata > Chondrichthyes > Carcharhiniformes > Scyliorhinidae > Scyliorhinus > Scyliorhinus canicula. Next base: position 153,809,579 of record NC_052155.1, on the reverse strand, counting down.
AATATACATCTATGTATATAATGGAGTGCAGACAGGTAGTGATTGAGACACAGGATGACCAGTAAGCACACTGAACACAGCAGCCAATCACCAGACAGGACACGACCACTATAAAGCCAGAGGGCACCGTTTTCCCGCTCTCTCGGGACCAAGCCTCTGAGACAGTCAGAGTTCGTGAGCATTAGCCAGTGCAAACACCATGTGGTAGCTAGTAAGTCTGGTCAGGCTAGTGTCAGGTCTCCATTCAAGTCAGCATAGTGTCAACCCACAATTGAACATGTACTATAGTTTAGATGTTAAATAAAATTGTGTTGCATCTCATCAAGTGTTGGAAGTCTGTCTCTCGCTACACTGCATCAAGTGCAGTCCACGTCGACCCAGCCTGCCCAACACATATTGGTACCAGGTATGGATGCTGAAAATTGACGAACCAACCTGGAGTGAATCAGTGTTGACCAGCAAACAGCCATCCGGTGACATGGAAAACGTCCGCCCTCCTCCGCAGCTCCGCATCGCCAGCAACCTCGGTGCAAATTGGAAGATCTTCAAACAAAAGTTCCAACTCTATCTCAAAGCCACCGACCTCGAGGCCGCATCGGACGCCAGGAAGATTGCACTATTCCTCTCCACAGCCGGGGACCACGCCATCCACATCTACAACTCCCTTACATTCGCTGAAGGCAAAGACAAGACAAAATTTAAAACAGTCCTGCTGAAGTTCGACAGTCACTGCGACATTGAGGTGAATGAGAGCTTTGAACGGTACATTTTCCAGCAGAGGCTTCAGGGTAAGGATGAACCTTTTCAATCCTTTTTGACCCGTCTCCGCATCCTCGCGCAGTCATGTAACTGTGACTCCACAACTGATTCCATGATCCGGGATCAGATCGTTTTCGGGGTCCACTCCGATTCCCTTTTCCAGCAGCTCCTGAAAGTCAAGCAGCTCACCCTCACCATCGCCATCGAAACGCGCGTTCTCCACCAACATGCTAACAATCGGTACTCCCACATCAGGGCGGCAGAAACGGCAAAGTAAACCTCCCACGAGGCGGGGCGGGTACAGGCCATCGCACAAATGCAGGGCATGCAGATCGATGAGAGTGGCCATTTTGCGCACTTTTCCCGGGCCCCTGCGCATGCGTGCCACGACCGAGGGGACGGCGAGGCAGAAGATCAGCCTGCGCAGGTGGGTACGTCGTTGGACCGCACTGCGCATGCGCGTTGGCGCACGGAACACGCTGACGTTGGCGTCATGACGTGTCTGAAGCGTCCGTTCCATACAGCAGGCCGTGCCAGCCCTGACAGCCCAACTGATCCTGACTATCCATACCGGGTGGGCATCATTACGAATCATGCGCTGCCTCTCTCCAAAATAGTGAAGCACCTCCCGATCCTCAGCATGGATCCCGACGACGAATGATGTGCTGTCCTCGCAGTCAACAAGGCTCGCATCCGGTTCAAGCTGGACACTGGCGCATCGGCGAACCTCATCTCGAAATTCGATCTCGACACCATCCGCGTCAGACCAAGCATTCTTCCACCGGCCTGTCAGCTCCTTGACTACAATGGCAATGCCATAGCTGCCAGTGGCTCATGCCAACTCGGAGTCTCCAATAAATCACTTAAAGCAACACTGCGATTTGAGATTGTAGGACCTGACAGAGCTTCCCTGCTCGGTGCTCGGGCCTGCAAACTCCTGAACCTGGTTCAGCGAGTCCACACCATGTCATCCTCACAGGCGACGTCCTCACCTGATGAAAACTTGCAAGCTGAAATTGATGACATCATCACACAATACCACAGCGTGTTCATCGGAATTGGCACACTCCCATACAGCTACACAATCCTGCTCAAACCAAACGCCACCCCTATGGCTCACGCACCGCGTCGGGTACCGGCACCCCTCAAGGACCGCCTCAAGCAGCAGTTGCAGGACCTCTAGGACCAGGGCATCATATCAAAGGTCACAGAATCCACGGACTGGGTCAGCTCCATGGTCTGCATCAAGAAACCATCAGGGGAGCTTTGAATTTGCATCGACCCCAAAGATCTAAATCACAACATCATGAGGGAACATTACCCGATACCAAAACGAGAAGAGTTAACCAGCGAGATGGCTCATGCCAAATTCTTTATGAAGCTGGACGCCTCCAAGGGGTTCTGGCAAATACAGCTGGACACGTCCAGTCACAAGCTGTGCACATTCAATATCCCGTTTGGTCGCTACTGCTACAACCGAATGCCCTTTGGCATCATCTCTGCCTCAGAGATATTTCACCGCATCATGGAACAGATGATGGAGGGCATCGAGGGGGTGCGCGAGTATGTTGACGATGTCATAATCTGGTCCACAACTCCCCAAGAACACATCGATCGCCTCAAGCAGGTATTCCACAGAATCTACGAGCATGGCCTCCGACTCAACAGGGCCAAGTGCTCGTTCGGTCAATCAGAAATCAAATTCCTTGGCGACCACATCCCGCAGCAAGGCGTGCGGCCGGATGCTGACAAGGTTTCGGCGATCAACGCCATGAAGATCCCGGAGGACAAGAAGGCGGTCCGCCGCTTTCTAGGGGTGATCAACTTCTTTGGGAAGTTCATTCCGAACATGGCTTCCCACACCACAGCCCTCCGCCATCCCGTCAGAAAGTCGACGGAATTCCAGTGGCTGCCCGCTCATGAGAAAGAATGGTGTGAGCTGAGGGCAAAACTCACCACAGCCCCGGTTCTGGCATTTTTCGATCCTACCAAGGAGACCAAAATATCCACAGATGCGAGCCAGGATGGTATTGGGGCGGTGCTCCACCAATGGGATGACTCCTCCTCCTGGGCCCCAGCTGCGTATGCCTCCAGAGCCATGACGCCCACTGAGCAACAGTACGCTCAAATTGAGAAGGAATGCCTGGGCCTCCTAACGGGAATCAACAAGTTTCACCACTATGTGTATGGCCTGCCAAAATTCACGGTTGAGACGGACCACAGGCCATTAGTCCACATCATCCAGAAGGACTTAAACGACATGACACCCCGGTTACAATGAATCCTTCTCAAGCTACGCCGCTATGATTTTGAACTTGTCTACACGCCAGGCAAATAACTCATTGTTGCAGATGCCCTTTCCAGATCTATCACCACACCGTGTGAGCAAACTGACCTCGTCTGCCAAATCGATGCACAGGTGTAACTGTGTGCCTCCAACCTTCTGGCCTCTGATGAGAGGGTTGTTCAAATCCATGAGGAGACGGCCAAGGATCCTCTGCTACAGCGTGTTATGCAGCACCTCACGAATGGATAGCAGAAGGGACAGTGTCCCCAGTTTTACAACGTCAAGGACGACCTGACGGTGGTGGACGGCATCCTTATGAAGCTCGACAGGATCGTGATTCCGCAGAGCATGCGAGCTATGGTGCTCGGCCAACTCCATGACGGTCACCTGGGGGTCGAGAAATGTCGCTGCAGAGCTCGGAAGGCAGTCTACTGGCCGAGCATCAGCCAGGATGTTGCCAACACGGTCCTCAACTGCCCTACATGTCAAAAATTTCAGCCAGCGCAACCCAAAGAAACTTTGCTGCAACATGAGATAGTGACCTCCCCATGGTCCAAAGTCAGTGTCGACCTTTTCCACGTCAAGGGGCGTGACTATGTCCCCCTGATCGACTACTTCTCCAGTTGCCCAGAAGTGATGAAACTGACCGACCTCACGTTCGAAGGCGGTGATTAAAGCCTGCAAAGAAACATTTGCCAGACATGGGATACCACTCACGGTGATGAGTGACAACAGTCCCTGTTTTTACCGCCAGGAGTGGTCTGAGTTTGCCCGGCTATACAACTTTCATCACGTCACTTCCAGCCCCCACTACCCGCAGTCAAACGGGAAGGCCGAGAAAGGGGTCCATATCGTCAACAGATTAATATGTAAGGCTGCGGACTCAGGCTCCGACTTCAACCTGGCGCTGCTGGCATACAGAGCAACCCCGCTGTCCACTGGGTTGTCTCCAGCGCAGATGCTCATGAATCGCACTCTGCGGACAATGGTTCCAGCCATCCATGTTCCAGACCTTGACCACCTCACGGTCATACAGAAGATGCAGCAGTCTCGGGCCCAACAGAAATCAGCATACGATGCTCATGCCACGGATCTCCCCGAGCTGGTCCCAACTGATCGTGTTCGTGTGCAGCTGCCTGACGGCGGCTGGTCCGCCACAGCTGTGGTGGTCAAGTAAGTGGCCCCGAGATCGTTCCTCGTTCGCATGGATGATGGCTCCTTCCTACGATGCAACAGACTGGCGCTGCACAGAGTTCCACGCCCGCCACCCAACCGTGATGTCCCGCCTCCCACAATGCTTCCTCCAGACTTGCACTACCACAAGGCCACCGATCTACCAGCAATCCTGCCGACCTCTGCGATCACCGCGTTGGCGGCAATCCCGCCTATCCAAGTGCAGGTGGCCCCTGATCCACCCTTGAGGCGGTCAACCAGAATTCGTCACCCGCCACAAAGACTAAACTTATAGACTGAACTTTTGCACAATTCTGTTACCTCATCGTTTTGACCTCTGTAAATATCGCTTCTACCATTTCATCTGCCCTATATCTGCACTAGCGACACCTTCCTATGTATATAAGATCATTTTAACACATTCTGTATATAGTCACGCACATATGCACGTACGCACGCATATGCACCATACTATTTATTATCTGAACACAAACACTATTAAAAAAAAGGGGGAGATGTCATAATATACATCTAATATAAATCTAATATCACAGCAGCCAATCACCAGACAGGACACGACCACTATAAAGCCAGAGGGCACCAGTTTTCCCGCTCTCTCGGGACCCAGCCTCTGAGACAGTCAGAGCTCGTGAGCATAGCCAGTGCAAACACCATGTGGTAGCTAGTAAGTCTGGTCAGGCTAGTGTCAGGTCTCCATTCAAGTCAGCATAGTGTCAACTCACAGTTAAACATGTATTATAGTTTAGATGTTAAATAAAATTATGTTGCATCTCATCAAGTGTTGGAAGTCTGTCTCTCGCTACGCTGCATCAAGTGCATTCCACATCGACCCAGCCAGCCCAACACATCAGTGGGGGGGACTGCCATTCCGTAGGGCAGGGACTCACTTTAGGTACCTGGGGGTGCAGGTTGCCCGGGAGTGGGAGGGGCTTCGCAGGTACAACATTTCTAGTTTGGTGGGGAGAGTGAAAGCTGATCTGGCATGGTGGGATGGTCTCCCTCTGTCACTGGTGGGTTGGGTACAGGCGGTTAAAATGAATGTATTGCCACGATTTCTGTTTATTTTTCAATGCCTGCCGATTTTCCTGCCAAAAGCTTTTTTCAGAGAGATTGAGGGAAGGATTACATCGTTCATATGGGGAGGGAAGGTGGCCAGTTAGAAAGGTGCTACTACAGAGGGGAAGGCAGGCATGGGGGTTTGGGTCTTCCGAACCTCATGTATTAGTACTGGGTGGCGAATGTGGAGAAGGTGCGGAGCTGGGTCAGAGGGGTTGATTCCCAGCAGGTCAGAATGGAGAAGAGTTTGTGCAGGGGGTCGGGATTCAAAGCACTAGCAACAGCGCCGCTCCCGATACCCCCGGGAAAATACTCAGGGGCCGGGATTCTCCCCTACCCGGCGGGGGGTGGGGGGGGGGGGTCCCGGCATGTCGGAGTGGCGTGAACCACTCCAGCGCGGGCCGCCCCAAAGGTGCGGAATTCACCCAATTTAGCACATTCACTCTTATCCTTGTCCACCAGCACTTTAAAACTTACTGAACGGTGGTCACTGTTCCCAAAATGCTCCCCTACTGAAACTTCTACCACCTGGCCGGGCTCATTCCCCAATACCAGGTCCAATACAGCCCCTTCCCTAGTTGGACTCTCTACATATTGTTTTAAGAAGCCCTCCTGGATGCTCCTTACAAACTCTGCCCCGTCTAAGCCCTGAGCACTAAGTGAGTCCCAGTCAATATTGGGGAAGTTGAAGTCTCCCATCACAACAACCCTGTTGTTTTTACTCATTTCCAAAATCTGTCTACCTATCTGCTCCTCTATCTCCTGCTGGCTGTTGGGAGGTGATGTGCCATCAATTGCACGAGAGACGAGTTGCTTTACAAAAGTTAGGCTTTAATAAACTAGAACTCAGCCCTGCGGTTGTCTACAATAAAATGGACGACCGCCGGGCGTTTGACTATTTATACCTCGGCAAGGAGACGTGGTTAACTCAGCCTCTCGACCAATCGGTTGAGAGGCACATGACCAACCAGGGCCAATGGTAAGCCGGTGTTCTTCCCCAATGGCAGACAGCTATGCAAATCATATCACCACAGGAGGTTTGTTGTAAACCCCCAATATTATGACTGCACCCTTCTTATTCCTGATCTCTACCCTAAAGCCTTACTGCCCTCTGAGGTGTCCTCCCGTAGTACAGCTGTGATATTCTCCCTAACCTGTGTGTGTTAATGGCGACTGTGGGTGATCCCTAATTCCTTTTTGTCATTTGTTTGTGTGAGCATATGGGCTAATGTTTGGGGTTTGGTGGGAGGATGGGATTGTGTTATTGATATGGGGATTGACATATTTGGTCCTGATTATTGTTTATTGTTGGTTGGTGTAAATTTGGGAGAAAATGTGAAAACAAAGAATAATTTTTTTTTTTTTTAATCTGACCCCAATTGTTATTAATCACCTCAACTGGCCTTTGTTTGTACGCCAGGTGACCTCCAAGTTAGTCAGGCATCAGTAATTAGATACAGTAGGTTGCACTTTCACTCCCTAGCTCCTCAATCTCTCGTCAACAAATGGGTTTTGCAAATGCCCAGATAATGAGCAACATATTTATACTCTCCAATGATCTAACTCCGTGCTTTTGTGATCACCAATAAAAGTGATTTGTTTCAATAATCCTTCATGGGTTTAATTAGCATTGGCCTTTTTGATTTCTTTGCATTCAGTCTGACTACTGAAAAACAAAAGGACGTAGGAACGGGCAGAGGGCATTCAGACCCTCAAGCCTGTTTCACCATTCAGTGATCTATATCCTCATTCCATCCACCTTCCGGCACTCCTCAACAGAACCCCTCCCTGCATAAGCAGTGCCCACACATGCCAGTTGTCATCGAGCTCTGACTTGCCAGGCACCGGGCCCACATTATCCCCTTTTGTGTCCCTGCAAGAGAAGAGTGCCCACAACTGCAGAGAGAAAGAGAAAAGATGGGTGATGAAATGCCCAAACTAAGGATTTTGACTCCTTTCGAGGAAAGGGCGATGAAGATCGAAGGGGAAGGCCAGGAGTGGGCCTGTACTGACAGCGAGGTTGGCCTGTGACAGCAAATTGAGCATCCACTTCACCTTCATCCAGATGACCCATCTCAAGTGGTTTATTGTTATCCAAACCCTTGACCAGGCCAGGTATTAAAACCATATCCTTTGCCCAACAGGAACATCAACCAATGAGTCTCAGCCATCAACCAGCAGTGCCCCCTCCCCCATGGCCACCCTTGACAGCACCTCTGAGGAGATCTCTGAGATGGATGATGCGTAACAAAATCATCCACACCATCCATCACCGCAGTGGCAAGTATTTTGGTGGCGAACCTAGCTGGCGGGCTTGTGGGTCACTATCTGGTGTGAACCAAACTGCTTCTATGCACATCAGGAGCACCCCAGGGATTGGGCAGTCAGAGGTGTGCTGGATCCCAGAACACTGCTGTGACCCAGCCAGGTGCTGTACTTCTGGACACATTCGCCCCTCAGATGCTGGAGATGCAAAGGCAGAGCGAGGAAAACCAGGAGGGGCTCAGCAACATTCCTGCGATTGCAAGGCTGAATGGAGGAGTCCCAAGGACTTTTGTCACAGGAGATATTGCCGGTGATGTGTGGCACCCAGGCCAACACTTCAAGGGCAGCGGCCACAGTGGAAAACCTGGGGCAAGACATTCAGAACCATGACTGAAGAACTCCAAACTATGGCTCAGTCCCTGAGGACCATGGCTGAGGGGTTTGACACCATGATGCAGAAAATGGTGGATCTCCAGGTCTGGCAGCGCCAAATGACGTTGAAGCTACTACACAGCCTGGGGAGCATGTAATGTAAGTGCAGGAACGGCTGTATTTTCGCCAGTTCCGGCTCTGCTCATCTTTCAATCTTTATTTTTATCCTGTGCGCAACTTTTTATCTTTTCTTGGTCTGCATGGTTAATGTGGCCTAAAAACTTTAAACTCGCTAACTAGATTAAAATGCATTCAACATGGCGGCATGTGGCGCAGTGGTTAGCACTGGGACTGTGGCGCTGAGGACCCGGGTTTGAATCTTGGCCCTGGGTCACTGTCCGTGTGGAGTTTGCACATTCTCCCCATGTGTGCAGGGGTTTCGCCTTCACAACCCAAAGATGTGCAGGTTAGGTAGATTGGCCATGCTAAATTGCCCCTTAATTGGAAACAAAATAATTGGGTACTCTAAATTTTAAAAATAATGCATTCAATTTCATTTAAATCTGGGGCTGGATTCTCCACCGGCGGGATTGTCCGTTTTGCCGGCAGCCCCGGGGGTTTGCCGACGACGTGGGGCTGCCACATAACGGGAAACCCCATTCACCAGCCGGTGTAACAGAGCATCCCGCCGGAATGTGGCGGGATGGAGAATCGAGCCCCACGTTTTTGCCCTTTCTGGGTGTGAACCTTATTGCAAAGACCCGGGGAGATTACGTTCTAAAATATTGCTGACGCGAATCCTGTTTTTGGCCTCTCACAATATTTTGCAGTCGCTACATGATTTGTGCCCGGGGCTAATGGACCCGGATAATCGCACCCCTTGTATCATTCTGGAGAAGCTATGTTGCATTCTTTCCAAGACTAATGGGTCAATTTATGTACTGATAACAGTGAGGCTGTCAGCACTCACTATTATTACAAGGTAAAACTGACAGTAACTTCTGCCGTTTATTTAGGGGAAAGATTAGTCTAGTGATGTTATCATTGTACGAAGAATTCCGAGGCGGCCTGGGTTTGAATCCCACTTTGGCAGGGATTAAATTCAATAAAAATCTGGATTAAAAATTCAATGGTGACCCTTGAAACCATTGTCAATTGTTGTAAAAACCCATCTGGCTCACTTTCGGGAAGGAAAGCTGCTGTCCTTACCCAATCTGGCCTACAGGTGCCGCAGCAATGCAATTAACTCTGAAATGACCCAGCACCTCATTCAGTTCAAGGGCAATTAGGAATGGGCAAATAATGATAGCCAGGCCAGCAACACCCAGATGCCATGAACGAATAAAAATTGAAATGTAGACTTTATTTTCGGTAATGATTTGGCTAGTGGAGACAGTAATTTGCCAATAACTGTATTGCAGCACTGTATTGTGTTGATTTTAACTAACTTCTGAAAGTTACTGTAGTCAGAAATGAGGGATGGGATTCTCCGTTGGCTGACAGCGAAATCGGGAAACACGATTGGGCGGAAAATAGGTCTGATGCCAAAATCATGCCGGGCGCCGATTTTTTACGTCAAATCACAATTCTTCGTCACCTTGACATTGGCGTCAATGCATTCTGGAACGCATGTACAGTAAACACCATTTGCATATCATTAGCGAGCCCGACCCAATATTCTCCAGGCCCCCGCGATTCTCCTCCTCCTCTGGACCAAGTTTCCAATGATGTGCTTTTAAAAATCATGAACCCAGCGTCGTGGCTGATGAGGGAGAGGGTGAGGAGGTAGAACACAGAGAGGAGCGACTGTGGGCTGCCAGGCCAGCACTGGCCGGGCTGGCTGGGGTGTGGGTTGGGGGGGGCGAGGGCCCTGCCAAGGCCGGGGGAGGGTGTGGTGATGGGTGGACAGGCCGAGTGGCCAGGTTGACCCCCCCTCCACGGGACTGGGGCGGTGTCCAGTCCCAGACCGCCATTACCAGGGCCTGCAAGACAGCCATCTTCCTGCGCATCTCACTGACCACCCACCTTGGCCCCTGGTTCTTCAGAGTGACACCAGCCATATCAAACAAAGGAGGGTGAAACCCATTTGAGTGAATGTAGGAAACATCTTAACAACATCCTTGAAATGGCTAAAAGAGATTGTGATCAGAGAAGAAATAGAACATAGAAATCCTACAGTGCAGAAGGAGGCCATTCAGCCCATCAAGTGTGCACTAGCCCTCTAAAATCGCACCCTACCTAGATGCGCACCCCCCCCCCCCCCCCCCATCCCCATAATTCCACCTAACCTGCACATCTTTGGACACTAAGGGGCGATGTACCATTGGTCAATCCACCTAACCTGCATTTTTTTCAGCACACATCTTTGGACTGTGGGAGGAAACTGGAGCAACCAGACAAAACCCACGCAGACAGGGGGAGAACGTGCAAACTCCACTCAAGCCCAGAATTGAACCCGGGTCCCTGGTGCTGTGGGGCAGCAGTGCTAACCACTGTGCCACCATGCCGCCCAAAAATGAAACATTATAGCACAAAAATGCTATTTTGTCCTTGCTAAATTGAAATGAGAATTTACCACATTTGAGTTTGGAAAATAAGCTTGAGAATGGAACTGTACCTACAAGTAATGAGAAGAACGATTGCGCCATGGGCTTTAATGAAACATTCTTTGTTGAGTTCAAGACTGAGAATAAGACGCAAAAGATACACAAGGGTTAATTATGATAATGCTATGATGCACAAATTCTGCTAGTCTTCTTATATTTATTGATATGTTTTGCTTAATTCCTTGTAATTGTACAATATGGCGTGTAGTTGGGAAACAAGATGAAAAGATTATTTGTATGATGTAATAGATTATCTTCTTAGATATTTATGATGTTACATTTGTGTAAAGCAGGTGTAAGACCATTGTAATGAAATCTTCACAGTTGTGAATCTTTCTTCCAAGGGGAAATGTGTTAGGAAACAGAGTATAAATTGTATTTGTGGGTGTATTTGTATCTATTCTGTAGCCGCTCTCCACAAATTCGAAACAAAAAATGAAAGTTAGGGGGCTGGATTCTCCATTCCTGCGTCTAAGCGCTGACGCAACGGAGGATCCATGGAGTTCCACGATGGAAAAATCAGCGCCACACTCGCACCGATTCCGCTACTGGTGATGGGCTAGCACTGGCGCCGCGTGAAACATCCGCGGAACGTGCATAAAACGGTGGGAGAATCGGCGGGTCTGTGCTGGACATGCGCAGGGTTGACAAGCTGCAGCCGCACGTATGCCTACACCCCCCCCCCCCCCCCCCCACCCCACATGCACCGATCGTGCCGGAAAAGATCGTGCTGGTTGTGCTGGACCATGTTCCCATCCACCCTAACCCCACAGCTCACCTCCTGGCCACCCTCCAGTACTACCCCGGCCAGCGGCATGGCTCTCGGCAGAGTATGGCGGCGCTGGACACCGTCTGCATGCCCTCTCTCACTCTCTGCAGCCGCCACGCCAGGCTCACGACTGCTGAGCCTACACGTGGCCTACGCCGTCGGGAACTCGGCCCATCGGAGGCGGAGCAACGCGAGCAGGCCCGATAATGATATTTAAACGGGGTTGCGATTGCATGCGGCGTGTGTCTCGATGATGTCGATTTGGAGGGGGGGCGGAGTATCACGGCCCGCCGTCAAACCGGCCCCTGCTGCGATTTCGGAGCCGGGAGCCATTCTCTGCCCGATCGCCGTTACCGATTTCACCATCAGGCATTGGAGAATCCTGTCCAGGATCTATCAAGCTGGTTTCCACCCTGGAACTTAACTTGTTCAGTCGTAACATCAGCTCAGATTAAAACCGTAGTCATTGTTGTAATGTGCTCACTTGAGCACCCGAGAGAATTCTCCTGTTCATCTTCAAATAATGCTGAGTTTCATGCTCAGGAGAGGCATGTTATATTCATAACTTTTAAAAACATTAACTTTACTCAGTGTGGAATGTTTTATAACTGACTTTTGTTTTTAAGAATGGCCTGATGGGCTGCATAATAATAATCTATATTAATGTCACAAGTAGGTTAACACTGCAATGAAGTTATTGTGAAAATCCCCTAGTCGCTATAGAACATAGAACATAGAACATAGAACAGTACAGCACAGAACAGGCCCTTCGGCTCTCAATGTTGTGCCGAGCCATGATCACCCTACTCAAACCCACGTATCCACCCTATACCCGTAATCCAACAACCCCCCTTAACCTTACTTTTTGTAGGACACTACGGGCAATTTTAGCATGGCCAATCCACCTAACCCGCACATCTTTGAACTGTGCGGCACCTATTCGGGTACACAGAGGGAGAATTTAGAATGTCCAAATTACCTAACAGCACATCTTTCGGGACTTGTGGGAGAAAACCCACGCAGACACGGAGAAAGTGCAGACTCAGAATACACAGGTGCCCAAGCCAGGAATCGAACCCAGGTCCCTGGCACTGTGAAGCACCAGTGCTAACCACTGCACTACCATGCCGCCCAAGATAGCTGCCGGGAGTCATCTGACGCAGTCTGTGGATTCAGAAACTACCAACAGGACAAAAGGGCGCATTCCAGACTGAGAAGTTTCAATACATATACTCTGAGACCATCCAAAATACAGTCCTGACTTGAATGGGCCGTTCTGAAACCAAGACAGTGATCAACCTAAGTCTAATGCCATATTTGGAAAAAGCGACTTTGAGAAATCACTTGATAATGCAGCCATGTTGGTCTCCTTTATTTAATCTTTAAATTGCTGTCTTCAAGAGACATAACAGCAACAATAGAAAGGGCCAAAAGGCCTTAAGACTAGGAGACTACAATAGCATATGGTCTCCAAGCCTGTTCATTTTCAATTCCACCTATACAGAAAACTGATCTCCTGGTAACAAGACAACAAGCAACTGAAGAAAGTCCATTTCTTCAAGAAAATCCTGTAACAACTCTGATATTTGCCGTTGGTTATTGAAATCACTTAACTACACTTCAGGAGTGAAAATAGCTTTTCTTCACCAGGCCTGTGCTGTGTGTTTTTCCAGATGAGCCAATAACATGAATTCCAAACCATTCCTTTGTTTATAACTGTAAAAGTGCACTGTTTTCTTTAACTGCATTTTCCCTTGAGTGTGTGTTTGGGGCAGGATTTACTGTGTGTGTTTCGCGGCGATGGCTCGCAATTGAATGGCGATGGGATCTTCTGGTCCCACCGTTGACGATGGGGTTTCCAGTTGAATGCATCCCTCACTGCCGTCAAAACCACAGCAGGGGTGCACCATCGGCAGGACCGTAAGATCCCAACGGGCATGAGTGCCCGCAAGCTCCGGGCCTCGGTGTGGGTGGTTGGGTGGGTGAAAGTGGCATAGCGTGGGTAAAAGTGACCTCGTCCTACAACTTGCTTGGGGAAGGGGGAGTGTAAAATTCTGGCCTCGATGTTTGGCTTATATAATGTAGGTGGCGGAAGAGCCTATACTGATATAACTAATCAGGCAAGAGCATGCAAATCAGGCTGCGGGCGTAATTTAAATTAGGCTGCCATGATTTTTGCAATACAAACAGTTAGTTGCTGCATAAATCCACTGCATGGTGTCGCACTGAACTTTTCAGGAGAAGGCCCGAATTATTGATCGAACAAACATGTTGAGCTAGCTTCCTGAGCACAGGCAGGACGTGGGGAAAGCTATCACAACCGGGCCAGGGAGGGAAAGAAATGACCAGGTTTCCTATCCTAATCACTGTCCAATAGCTCCACTGGAGCAAGCACGTGGTCAGGTCAAAGGTCAAAACCGGTTCAAGCTCAGGCCTGATTCTTTTTGCAGTCAAACAGCTTGCTGATGCTCATCCATAAATCATGGTTGCTGAGTATTTCCTGCCCCTTTCTATGTTATTTTCATCTTCAGTTCCTCTAAAGTTGTCAAGATAAATAGAAAACAATTTTGTCCGTGTGATATATTTAACAACGTCACACATTTTTTTAATGCAGTAGCATTGCCTGTTACAGTAATGTAATTCAAACCAAATTATGGAGTCAGCAGAATACCTTGACTGAACACTGATGCATTGACAGCTGAGTGTGCAACTAAAGGTTTTATGCCTGTCTTTTCGAATAAGCGTCTTCTGTTCCACCAGGCCACGTGAGGTGATTGTCCATGAAAAATCTAAACTGGGACTTACAGACATGATGATTGGACCTGTGGTGAATGTAATATATAGATGTATATATGTTAATTCACACTGGGCGCGATTCTCCGCACTCACGCCGGTTCGGAGAATAGCGGGCCGCGCAAATTTTCACGGCGACGCAGGTCCGACGCCCTCCCGCTATTCTCCGAACCCCGCACAAACTACACGTCAGAATTCCCGGCAAAGGCCTCGAACGTGCCCCCGACACGACCAGAATCGCTACTTATTGGCCCCCCACTATTCTCCGGCCTGGATGGGCCGAAGTCCCGACATCATCACGCACTGTTTTCACGCCGGCCAACACACCTGCTTTTCAAGTTCGTCAACCAGTCGCGCTGGCTGACGAGAGCTTCGATTAGGTGAGCGCACCGCTCAGCGCACTGCTGGAGTCTGGCCACAACGGGGAAGGCATCCCCGAGAACGGGAGGGGGGTCCAGAGCGGGGGGGAGTGGGGGAGATGGAGGGGGGAGTGGGGGAGACTGAAGGAGGGAGTGGGGGAGATGGAGGGGGGAGTGGGGGAGACTGAGGGGGGGAGTGGGGGAGACGGAGGGGGGAGTGGGGGAGACTGAGGGGGGGAGTGGGGGAGATGGAGGGGGGAGTGGGGGAGACTGAGGGGGGAGTGGAGGAGACTGAGGGGGGAGTGGGGGAGACTGAGGGGGGAGTGGGGGAGACGGAGGGGGGAGTGGGGGGTGACTGAGGGGGAGTGGGGAAGACAGAGGGGGGTGGGGGAGACAGAGGGGGGAGTGGGGGAGACTGAGGGGGGAGTGGGGGAGATGGAGGGGGGAGTGGAGGAGACTGAGGGGGAGTGGGGGAGACGGGGGGGAGTGGGAGTGGGGGGTAGGGAGAGAGTGAGCGAGTGACCCGTCCAACCCCGTTACAAAATGTCTGCCACCATGCCATGGCGTACCGGTCACGAGGACACGGCCGCTGGTTCCCCTGTGGCTTATGGCCACAGGCCACTGACGCACCGGTGAAGAGGACGTAGTTAACTGCCCGTTGGATGCAGAAAGTGACCAGGGGATAGGCTGCCCGCGTGTCAGCAGCGCGACCAATCCACCGGGACACATTGGTATCCCGTGGCAGGCGGCTGCCGAGGAGTCGACTAACCTCCGTCTAACATGTCCGTCTAACATGTCCCGTTTCTCTGCCCCCCCACCACCCTTCTGTAGGTTAGCACAATGTATGTGAACAGAACGGCTATGTTCTGCGCAGTGGTTGGGGCCGCTGCACTGCATTTGGAGATGCAGCAGCATCCACACCCACAACCCGCAGTGGATGTAGGGCCAGCTGCAGCAGCAGAGGGAAGGGCCGTGGAGTTGCCAGTCGTCGAGCAGCATGGGGGGGAGGAGGAGGAGGGGGGGGAGGAGGAGTAGGAGGGGGAGGAGGAGAGAGTGAGGGTGCAGCCACGGCGCCAGAGGCAACGACCAAGGCCGAGGGTGTACCGTGCCCAGATCTCTTTCCTAACAATGACGGACATCACCTGCAGGAGGAGACTCCGGCTGAGTAGGCGGACGGTGATACATATCTGTCACCTCGTGGCGCACCTCGCCCACGTGGAACGGGGGAGGACACACGATCCCGGTTGCCATCAAGGTGACGGTCGCTCTTAACTTCTATGCGACCGGCTCCTTCCAGTCTCCGAGCGGGGACCTCTCCGGGATCTCCCAGTCATCGGTGCACAGGTGTATCCGGGATGTGACCGACGCCCTCTATGCCGATCGCTACATCACCTTTCCCAAGGACCGAGCAACTCAAGACTCACGAGCCCGTGGATTTGCCAGCGTGACCGGGATACCGATGGTGCAAGGGGCAATCGATTGTGTCCACGTCCCCATGCGCCCGCCTGCAGGGGACAGGGACGTGTTCACAAACAGGAGGGGGACATACTCCATGAATATCCAGGTGGTATGCGACCCCCACATGAGGATCATGAACGTCTGTGCAAGGTTCCCAGGGAGTGTGCATGACTCCTACATACTGGCGCAGCGGGGCGGCGGAAGGATAAAGAGTGCGCGGGGTAAGTACCCGCTGCCCGCGATTGGTGCCCACCAATCGCGGGCCCACGGCACCCTTGGCATGGCCGTGGTACTGCCGTGCCAATCGGTGCCATGGTTCCCCAGATCGGGACTTTACGGCCGTTTTTACGAACGGTCAGACCAGGTGTGTTTGACGTTCATAAAAACGGTCATAAAGGCCTTGGAATTCGGCCCATCGGCCAGCTGAGAATCGCTGCTCGCCGTAAAAAAACGGCGGGCAGCGATTCGTGTCGGGAGGCGGGCGTGGGGGGGGGGGGGGGAGAATAGCGGGAGGGCGTCGGACCAGCGTGGCCGTAAAAATTTACGCCGCCCGCTATTCTCCGCACCGTCGTGAGTGCGGAGAATTGCGCCCCAGATGTTACAAGGACAGTGACAGCTGAAACAAAAAGTCCAATCTTATGACCAGGTCAGAAACATATTTTTTTTATTTTTCCAATTAAGAGACGGTGTCAAGGAGGCCCGGCCAATCATGCCCATATGTTCTGCTCTTGCCCCAGACTTGCTGGGTTTTGAACTGCCTTCTTCGAGGCAATATCCAAGGTGGTAGGAATAAGGGTGGAGAGGTGCCCAAGAGTGGCAGTCTTCAGGGTCTCAGAACAGCCGGATCTCTTCATGGGGACAATGGCCGATGCCCTTGCCTAATCGCCCGCCGGAGAATCCTACTCTGCTAGCGGTCAGCAGCATCACCCAAAGCTGCAGACTGGCTGTTCGACTTGTCGGAATTTCTCCAAATGGAGAAAATTAAACTTGTCATCCAAGGGTCGGAGGAAAGTGTCCGCGAAACGTGGGAGCCAGTCACTCGATTGTTCCAAGACCTGTTTGTAGCCAACAACTAAGAAGCCAAAGTACAGGAGAGGGTGGCCATAACGCAGCAGAAAGAGGGAGGAAAGGGGAGTGGGAGGGGGGCAGGGAAATATGGAACCTAACCATGCCTTACAAAGGAAGCATGAGAAACAAGGGGAGAAGCAGAGACAACAACCTGAACCAAGGGGAAAAAACAAAAGAGAAAAGCGAGGGGGAAGTAAACCACAACCATCACTGTAAATAATGTATCCAATAATGTATACAATATTTGTATTTTGTTTTGTAAATTTAGTGTACCCAATTCATTTTTTCCAATTAAGGAGCAATTTAGCTTGGCCAATTCACCTACCCTGTGTGACCCAGGGCCGGGATTGAACCTGGGACCTCGGTGTCATGAGGCAGCTGTGCTAACCACTACGCCACCGTGTTGCCTCTATAATGTTTGTACGTAAATAGTTGAAATCAACTTGTGTAAATAGTTTTTGTTTTACTTTTTATTTTCTCTTTTTGTCTCCTACTGTTTGTCCATAATTATACTTGTTTTGTAAACCAAAAACTCAATAAAAACATTTTTTTTAAATTCCAATTAAGGGGCAATTTAGTGTGGCCAATCCACCTGCCCTGAACATCTTTGGGTTGTGGGGGTGAGACCCACCCAGACACAGGGAGAATGTGCAAACTTCACACGGACAGTGTCTCGGGGCCAGGATCGAACCTGGGTCCTTGGCGCCATGAGGCAGCAATGCTAACCACTGCCCCACCGTCCCATAAGGAGACGGTGTTGTTAAAATTTGGTCCTGCTTTAAGAATTTTCATTGCTGGTGGTTCAAAAAGTTCTGACTTCTCTTCATCCCAAATAAATTTTCAGTTGCCATATTCTAAATTAAAGCATACAAACACTTTTAAGCATGCTACACGTAAAGTTATATAGTGCAGATTTAAATAGTAATTGCACTGATTTAAAGCAAATAAAAACTCAATTAAAAAATCATCTTCAATCAAAAAAATTAAATTAAAAGTTACTTTAAAAGAACCGCCTGTTTAAAAGAAAGAACAAAAAAACTGAACAAAACTTCAACATACCTTTAAAACAGCTGTGAGGACTGCTGCTTGGTGTCTTCAATACAAACCTGCAGTTTCAATCCTGACATCAATGGTCACTCCCTTAGTTTCTCCATCACAAGGGGGCATGGCTATATTCAAACTCTGCCACTCTGGGGCCTGCGCAGAGTGCCCCGACGCAGGCCCAAGGCTGCTGTTGGAGTTGCAAAGTTCATCGCGATTTTTGAGCGTTGATAATTGGGCACTTTTCTACCTCACTATCGGCGCGCCATGGCTTCCTGCTAATAAATAGACGTTATGGCCCATAGCACTCTTAATCAGGGAGGCCGTTTTCATCCAACAGCCAAGCAGAGCAGTCCCCAATATAACAGCCAGGAGCCTAGTCTGGCATCTAAGTCTTAGAGCCGAGGTTGTGCAGACACATTTAGAAAGTCTTTTTAAGATCGTTCCAGTTGCGGCTATGCGGAGCTAAGCCACACATTCGGCAGCTCCTGCTATTTAGGGACTTTTGGGCCGTTTCGAGGGCCCCAAACGGAGCTGTTTCTACGCATCCCGGTGGGGGAAGGTGCCTGGAAGAACTTGCCCCACACTATATGGTGCTCACCTGGAGTGGGAAGAAGAAAAAGGCTGCAGTAACTCCCCCAAAAAAACGGGGGAAGAAAAACAAAATGGCGGCCGGCACTCCTGCTATTTAGGGACTTTTGGGCCGTTTTGAGGGCCCCAAACGGCGCTGTTTCTACACATCCTAGTGGGGGAAGGTGCCTGGAAGAACTTGCCCCACATTATCTGGTGAAAAAGGCTGCAGTAACGCCCCCCAAAAAACGGGTGAAAAAAAACAAAATGGCGGCCGGCGCTCCCGCTATTTAAGGGCTTTTGGGCCGTTTTGAGGGCCCCAAACAGTGCTGTTGCTACATATCCCGGTGGGGGAAGGTGCCTGGAAGAACTTGCCCCACACTATATGGTGAAAAAGGCTGCAGAAACGCCCCAAAAAAAACGTGGGAAGAAAAACAAAATGGCGGCCGGCGCAACACCCGAGGACTGGTGGAAGTGGGCGCAGGAGCAACAGGCCTCGCTCCTACGTTGTTTTGCTGAGCTGAAGGCTGAGCTGCTGGACTCCATGAATGCAACTGCGACCAAGCTGCTTGGGACCCAGGCGGCACAGGAGGAGTCTATTCGGGAGTTGCAGCGGCAGGCCGTTGAAAGAGAGGAGGAGGCCGTGGTCCTCGTTGGGAAAGTGGAGTTGCACGAGGCACTTCATAAAAAGTGGCAGGACCGCTTGGAGGAGCTGGACGTTCGCACGAGGCGAAAGAATCTGAGGATCCTGGGCCTGGCGGAGGGGCTGGAGGGGTCGGATCTCCCGGCGTATGTGACCACGTTGTTGAGCTCGTTGATGGGAGCAGGGTCCTTCCATTTGCCCCTGGAGCTCGAGGGAGCGCACAGAGTGATGGCCAGGAGGCCCAAGGCAGATGAGCCCCCGAGGGCGGTGCTGGTGCGGTTCCACCGATTCAGTGACCGGGAGTGTGTGCTGCGCTGGGCCAAGAAAGAGAGGAGCAGTAAATGGGAGAATTCGGTAGTGAGGATCTACCAGGACTGGAGTGCGGAAGTGGCTAAGCGGCGGGCCAGGTTCAACCGGACGAAGGCGGTGCTTCATGCTAAGCAGGTCAGGTTTGGAATGCTGCAGCCTGCACGCCTGTGGGTGACATACAAGGACCGGCACCATTACTTCGAGTTCCCGGAGGAGGCGTGGGCCTTTGTACAGGCGGAGAAGCTGGACTTGAACTAGGGCCTGGGAACATACTTTGGCCGGCGTTGTTTCCGCTGTGGCTGTTTTGTTCCAACTGTTTCAACTTTTTCAACTTCGAAATGTGTGTTATGTATGCTGGTTTTCTTTTTGCTCTGTTTACGGGTGGGTTTGTCTGTTGGGTATGGTTGTGGGGTAGGTGGGGAGTGTTGGGGGTTTGTGTTCTATATGTTCTCTTCTGTACGGGGCTGGGGATTGAGGGGAAACTGGATTTTGGGGAACTGCGTCAGAAGGATGGGGTGTGGCATTGTGAAAGCGCGGGCTTTCCTCTGGTTTCCCGCGCTGCGGGGCAGGGGGGTGGAGCTTGCGATGGGGGAAGGGCCTCTACGGGTCTTTTTTCCCGCGCTGCAATAATGCCAAGGAGGTGTGGCAAGAGGGGGATGACCCCAAGCCGGGAGGGGATAGGTTTTGGCGGGAGCTGCCGGGGTCAGCAGAAGTCAGCTGACTCACGGAAGTACCATGGAGGGTGCGTCGCGGCTAGGAGGGGTCCTAGCCTGGGGGGGGGAGGGGGGTGGGGGGGGATACCGGGTTGCTGCTGGAACGACTAGGAAGGAGCCGATGAGGGCCGGGGGGGAAGAGGAGAGGCGCTATCGCCATGGGGAACGGGTCGAGCGGGGTATGCTGGCCTGGGGCGAACATCTGCCAAGCTATGGCTAGTCGGCAGGGGAGGGGGGCGGGTTGCCCTCTGATCCGGCTGATTACCTGGAACGTGAGGGGGCTGAACGGGCCGGTTAAGAGAACCAGGGTGGTCTCCCATCTAAGGGGGTTGAAGGCGGACGTGGCTATGCTCCAGGAGACCCACCTGAAGGTGGCGGACCAGGTCCGTCTGAGGAAGGGGTGGGTGGGGCAGGTTTATCATTCAGGATTGGACGCAAAGAACCGGGGGGGTGGCGATTCTAGTGGGGAAGAGGGTGACGTTTGAGGCGGCTGAGGTGGTGTCGGACAAGGAGGGCAGATATATCATGGTGAGGGGTAGGCTGCAGGGAGAGAAGGTGGTGCTGGTGAACGTATATGCCCCGAATTGGGATGATGCTGGCTTCATGAGGCGCTTGTTGGGCCGCGTCCCGGACCTGGAGGCAGGGGGCCTGATCATGGGGGGAGATTTTAACACAGTGCTGGATCCCACACTGGACCGGTCCAGTTCAAGGACGGGTAGGAGACCGGCGGCGGCCAAAGTGCTGAGGGGATACATGGACCAGATGGGAGGGGTGGATCCCTGGAGGTTTGGGAGACCGAGAGCGCGGGAGTATTCCTTTTTCTCTCACGTCCATAGGGTTTATTCCCGGATAGACTTTTTTGTCCTGAGCAGGGGGTTGATCCCGAGGGTGCAGGATGCCGAGTATTCGGCCATAGCGATTTCGGACCATGCCCCGCACTGGATTGATCTGGAGATGGGGGAGGCGCGGGACCAGCGCCCGCTCTGGCGCCTGGATGTGGGGATGCTGGCGGAGGAGGAGGTGTGTAAGAGGGTTCGGAGAAGCATTGAGGGGTATCTGGTTACCAATGATACGGGGGAGGTCCAGGTGGGGATGGTCTGGGAGGCTCTGAAAGCAGTGATCCGGGGGGAGCTGATCTCCATCCGGGCCCACAGGGAAAGGAAGGAGAGGAAGGAGAGGGAGAGACTGGTGGGAGAGCTTCTGGAGGTGGACAGGAGATATGCGGAGGCACCGGAGGAAGGGTTGCTGGGAGAACGGCGCAGGTTGCAGGCCAATTTTGACTTGCTGACCACCAGAAAGGCGGAGACACAGTGGAGGAGGGCGCAGGGTGCGGTATATGAGTATGGAGAGAAGGCGAGCAGGATGTTGGCGCATCAGCTCCGTAGGCGAGATGCGGCTAGGGAAATTGGGGGAGTGAAGGATGGGGGTGGAAATGTAGTGCAGAAGGGGACAGAAGTAAACGGGGTCTTTAGGGACTTTTACGAGGGATTGTACCGGTCGGAACCTCCGAGGGGGAGAGAGGGGATGGAGAGCTTCATGAACAGGCTATGTTTCCCAAGGGTTCAAGAGAGGCTGGTTGAGGGGCTGGGGGCGCCGATAGAGTTGGAGGAGCTAGTCAGGGGGATCGGGCAAATGCAGTCAGGTAAGGCCCCGGGGCCGGACGGGTTCCCGGCAGAATTTTACAAAAAATATGCGGACCTGGTGGGTCCCCTGCTGGTGCGAACTTTCAATGAGGCGTGGGAGGGGGGGGCTTTGCCCCCGACGATGTCGCGGGCACTGATCTCTTTGATCCTAAAACGGGATAAGGACCCCTTGCAGTGCGGATCATATAGGCCTATTTCACTCCTTAACGTAGACGCTAAGTTGCTGGCGAAGATCCTGGCTACCAGGATAGAGGATTGTGTGCCAGAGGTAATTCATGAAGATCAGACAGGGTTTGTCAAGGGGCGGCAGCTCAACACGAATGTGCGGAGACTGCTCAATGTTATCATGATGCCGGCAGTGGAGGGGGAGGCGGAGATAGTGGTGGCGCTGGATGCAGAGAAGGCGTTTGATAGAGTTGAATGGGGGTACCTATGGGAGGTGCTGGAGAGGTTTGGATTTGGGGAGGGATTCATCAAATGGGTGAGGCTGCTTTACGCGGCGCCGATGGCGAGTGTAGTCACAAATGGAAGGAGATCGGAGTATTTTAGGCTTTATCGTGGGACCAGGCAGGGGTGTCCCCTGTCCCCCCTGCTCTTTGCACTGGCGATTGAACCGCTGGCCATGGCGTTGAGGGAGTCAGGGAAGTGGAGGGGTCTGGTGCGGGGGGGGGAGGAGCACCGGGTATCGCTGTATGCAGACGACCTGCTGTTATATGTGGCGGACCCAGAAGGGGGAATGCCGGGGGTGATGGAACTGTTAGCGGAATTTGGGGGCTTCTCGGGCTATAAGCTGAACTTAGGAAAGAGCGAGGTATTTGTAGTGCACCCGGGAGATCAGGAGGAGGGAATTGGGAGGCTCCCCTTCAGGAGGGCAGTGAAGAGTTTCAGGTACCTGGGGGTGCAGGTGGCCAGGAGTTGGGGGGCTCTTCATAAGCTTAACTTCACCAGACTAGTGGAACAGATGGAGGAGGAATTTAAAAGGTGGGACATGGTGCCGCTATCGCTGGCGGGCAGAGTGCAATCCGTCAAAATGACGGTTCTCCCGAGGTTCTTGTTCCTCTTCCAGTGCTTGCCCATCTTTATCCCTAGGGCCTTTTTTAAAAGAGTGACCAGCAGCATCATGGGATTTGTTTGGGCGCATGGCACCCCAAGGGTGAAGAGGGTCTTCTTGGAGCGGAGTAGGGATGGGGGGGGGCTGGCGTTGCCCAACCTCTCGGGGTATTACTGGGCGGCCAACGTGTCGATGGTGCGTAAGTGGGTGATGGAGGGGGAGGGGGCAGCATGGAAACGGATGGAGAGAGCGTCCTGTGGGGATACAAGCCTGGGGGCCCTGGTAACGGCGCCGTGGCCGCTCCCTCCCACGAGGTATACCACGAGTCCGGTGGTGGCGGCTACCCTCAAGATTTGGGGGCAGTGGAGGCGACATAGGGGAGAAGTGGGGGGCTCGATGGAGGCTCCGTTAAGGGGGAACCATAGGTTCGTCCCGGGGAACATGGATGGGGGATTTCGGGGATGGTATAGAGCGGGCATTAGACAGCTGAAGGACCTGTTTATCGACGGAAGGTTTGCGAGCCTGGGGGAGTTGGAAGAGAAATTTGGGCTCCCGCCGGGAAACATGTTTAGATATCTGCAGGTAAAGGCATTTGCTAGACGGCAGGTGGAGGGATTCCCTGCGCTCCCCGCGAAGGGGGTGAGTGACAGGGTGCTCTCGGGGGTCTGGGTCGGGGAGGGGAAGATATCCGATATCTACAAGCTTATGCAGGAGAAGGAAGAGGCGTCAGTAGAGGAGCTGAAAACGAAGTGGGAGGGGGAACTGGGGGAACAGATCGAAGACGGGACATGGGCTGATGCCCTGGAGAGGGTAAATTCTTCCTCCTCGTGTGCGCGGCTTAGCCTCATCCAATTCAAGGTGCTGCATAGGGCCCACATGACTGGGACGAGGATGAATAGGTTCTTTGGGGGTGAAGATAGGTGTGCCAGGTGCTCGGGGAGTCCAGCGAACCATGCCCATATGTTCTGGGCATGCCCGGCATTGGAGGAGTTCTGGAAGGGGGTGGCGAGGACGGTGTCAAGGGTGGTGGGATCCAGGGTCAAGCCAGGATGGGGACTCGCGATCTTTGGGGTTGGGGTAGAGCCGGGAGTGCAGGAGGCGAAAGAGGCCGGTGTGCTGGCCTTTGCGTCCCTAGTAGCCCGGCGAAGGATTTTGCTACAGTGGAAGGACGCGAGGCCCCCAAGCGTGGAGACCTGGATCAATGACATGGCGGGCTTTATTAAGCTTGAGAAGGTTAAATTCGCCCTAAGAGGATCGGTGCAAGGGTTCTTTAAACGGTGGCAACCTTTCCTCGACTTTCTGGCTCAACGATAGGGTACTGGGACAGTAGCAGCAGCAACCCGGGGGGGGGGGGGGGGGGGGGGGGTGGGTGGGGGGGGGGGGGGGGCGTTGATTATGTTAGCTTATTTTATTTAAATTTGATTTATCTAATTTTAATTTATGGTTAAGTTCTCTTGTTTGGGGGGGGGTGGGGGAATGTGATACATGTGATGTTACGGTATGGGGGGAATTGTGGGTGTTATGGGGCTGTTAGTTGCATATTACTGCTTTTTGCTATACTTTTTGTTATATTTTCTGCAAAAAATTCCAATAAAAAAATTTAAAAAAAAAAAAAAAAAAAAAAAGAAAGTCTTTTTAAATATCTTCACTGCACCAGGAAAAGATGTTTCTCAGACTTGACCATCCGCACTGTCTTGTGTGGTAACTATGAGCTGGATTTAACTTGTGGATTTATTCAAATTGGATGTTATTTGGTGGAAAGGGGAAGTCCTTTTTTTAAATGTTTTATTGGATTTTTACATCTCATATTTAACAATTCATAAGTTACACATAAAACCACGGCAAAACGGAAAAGAAAAAAGAAAAACAGAAATCAACACATACATTGACAGGAAATTGCCTTCCCTTCCATTATGGCCATGACCCCCCTTTAGCTAGCATACAGATGCTACAGTTTCCAACATGGCCAGAGCACGTGTTTACAAGTGTCTATTTACAGTTTGGTTTGGGTTTCAGCTTGCCCTCTGACCAGTCCACTGTGGCTTTGTCCCTTGCCCCTCTCTTTCTTGTAGTGATCTGCATATCTGTATGTATATAAAGGGTTAACATACAGAAGTAACAGCATGATAACCACTAGGGAAAGGATCTGGACCACAGTGTGGAGCTGAAGTTCGCCCTGTAAAGTGCTTTGATCCAGATCCTCCCACTACCCCCATGCCTAACTCCTCCTCCAATTTTTTCCTTGTCTCGTCCAGGGGGGAGTGCACTTCCTCCAACTGTCACCCGTACAAGTCAACACAGTTTCCCTTCCCTAGGTCCCCACATCCAGCAGTTCTCCTGGTGTACCGGGTGTCCTGGTATCTGGGGGTTCATGTTTGTTTCCTTGCGGAGGATGTTTTTGGCCTGAATGTATCTCTGGTTGTTCCTTCTCGGTAACTAGAACCCATCCGTGAGTCCCCCCCGGGGTTGCTACTCTATCGTCCTTGTACAACTCCCTAACCGTCAGAGTCCCATCATCCTGTCTCCACCTTTTGAAGGTGGTGTCCATTATTGTGATTGTTGCAGATGGGGGCCAAGGAATCAGTGATATTGAGGTTGGTGGCAGGGTGCCCGTTACTAGTGAATCTGCGAACATTTCCCGTGGGAGTGCGGGGCCAATGCTGGCACAAATCTTTTGTAGAGGTCTCCCGAGAATCCATCTGGGCACAGCTCCTTCCCCGCCAGCATAGAGTTGATACTCCCCATGACTTCTCCCAATTCCAATGGTGCTACCCGGCCCGGTCTCTTACCTTCCCCCACAACCGCCATGACAAAGATGTGCTGTACGTCCTCCCGATGAGGAGAGTGCCTGGCAGCAGGAGGGTAGTAAAACTCTAGATGGGGGAAAATAGTGGGGGGAATGGGAGGGTAAACTGAGGGGGGAGGCCTGCAGGGGCATGGGGGGGGGGGGGGGGAGGGGGGGTGGAGGGGGGGGGCAGACAGCCTCAGGGGGAAAGCCATGGGGTGAGGAGGTAGAAAACTGGCTGGGACAGAATGCATAAGGCAATAATGGAAATAAGGGCACCACAAAAATCCATCTTGCAGGGCCCCCAAACAAACGGAACCCCTGGAGTGCAGGGGTATGTCCACTGTTACAACACCCTGGGCGAGTGCATGGTCAATTCCAGTCCCACAGACCACGCTGTCCCAGCATAAGTAAATTAACCAACAATTTGTGTTTTCTGAGATCTTTAACCCCTGACAGATCCAATGAGTTACAGACACCAGCTGCGGGATTGTCTGTCGGTGGGATACTCGGCTTCGCCGGCAATGCACCCACACCTGCGGGTTTCCCGACAGCCTGGGGGGGTGGCCACAATGGGAAACCCCATTGGCCAGCTGTGGGAACGGAGAATCCTACTGCCAGTGGAGGCGCTGTGCGCCGGAAAACGGGTCTGGCGGGACGGAGAATCTCGTCCCAGATTTAGAAGTAAAACATTATCAAATCGTTTATTTATAACAAGAGTAAAAGATGAACATATCAAGGAAATAACGGAAGAATGATCTACTAGTCTGCCTACAGTCAGAACCCTGTCCCACCCTCCACCTAGACACACACAAAACAGTCACACAGTGAAGTGATGGGTAATGGATTTATAGCAAGAAGTGAAGGGAAAAGGTTGAGATGAAACTTTAATGCTGCGGATGCAGCCTCTGGAGGCATCGGACTTCTCCAAATGTGACCTTCTGGGGAAATGGGTTTACACAAGAGTTTCACATCAGTGGAAATTTGCCCTCTACCCCCAGATGGAGTTTTACACAGAAGATTCAGGTTGGTGCAATTCTGACCATCGACCACCAGAGGGAGCCTTGCCTGCCAGAGATAGTGTGCGGGATTCTCCAACCCCGCGCCGGGTTGGAGAATTGCCGGTGGGGGGGGGCGCCACACCGCCTCAATGCCGGAACGCGATTCTCCACAGAGCGGAGAATTGGCGCCATTAGGGCTGGCCTGGTCAGCGTGGTGTCGGTTGGGGGCCGCTCCATGCAGCCCCCCCGTGATTCTCCGGCCCGGTGGGGTCTAGCGGCCGTAAAAAAAAACAGAGTCCCACCGGCGCTGTTCTAACAAGCTCTGAACAGGCGGGACCTCGGCGTTGAAGGGTCCAGCGGCGGCCTGTGGGGGGGAAGGGGGGGTCCAATCCCGGGGAGGAGTCTCTGATGTGGCCTGGCCCACAATCGGGGCCCATCGATCGGCGGGCCAGCCTCTCTGTCTCCCGGCCTCCTTTCTTCCGCGCCGGCGCCTGTACTCCTGCGCCATGTTGGGTCGGGGCCGGCGCGGACAAGGGAGACACCGCGCATGTGCGGGAGTCGCGCAGGTGGGACTGCGCATGCACGGGTTCGCACCGGACCCACTGCGCATGGGCATGTAGTGAGCCGCTCCAGCGCCCTGCTGGCCCCCTGTAGGGGCTAGAATTGCTGATTGTTTCCGACGGCGTCAACACTTAGCCTCAGGATCGGAGAATCAGATTTCTGTGCAGAAACACACTGTATTATAAAGATTGTTTGCAGATTGGGTCTTCCCAACCATTCAGATAGAGGGTTAAAGAATCGCAGGCCTGGTTGAGAAACTGCTTGCAATTTTCTACTTCCAAGATTTCCCTTCAGCGTTCTGATTGCTGTCTGTCTTTTAAACAGGATTGCCCTTACAGATCTGACTCGCAGCCTTTTAAGTCGCCTGGCAGAGAGAGCAGTGAGAGTGCGTCTTCCAGTTTCATCCTGGCTGAGTCGCTTCTTAGAACTGAGAACAAAATGGAGCTTGCCAGATGACCCGCCTTTCTTCTGGAAGATTCTGAATAGCTCCACCAATCGCAAGCAACAGCAGGAGATAGTTCAGAAGTCCAGCCACAATGATTGGCTGCTTGCCAAGTCTATCAAACTGACATCGCGGGCTCTACCACAGAACCTAAAAGGGAAGTCCTGGGCAAATCCATCAATGGTGTTTCATGTTTGACTAAAATCTGTAGTTTAAGCAGAAATCCCAATGGGCAGCAGCTAACCAGAAGACTTCAGATTAATGGCAGGCAGCCAGACAAGAATTCAAAGGAAGCACACAACAGATAAAGGTTTTACAACAGTATCCCAACATAACTCACCCCCCCCCCCCCCCCCAAAAGAATGGAACATCAGGACATGGACGTTTCATTTTGAGGTATGTCAGATACACAACACCCACACATACCTTTCTAAACTAGCTCCAATACAGCCCCCTGCCCAGTTTCAGCATTAATAACAATTTGACTTTTAAACACATGACAAAGTATTACCTGCAGGAAAGATGTACAATCTTTACATCAAACTATTGCAATAATGACTCTGACAGAAAACTCTTGCGTTCCAGGTGTTAAATGCCTCTGTAAACGTAGGGTGGTGCAGTGGTTAGCACTGGGACTGTGGTGCTGAGGACCTGAGTTCGAATCCCGGCACTGGGTCACTGTCCGTGTGGAGTTTGCACGGTTCTCCCCAAGTCTGCATGGGTTTCACCCCCACAACCCAAAGATGAGCTAGTTAGGTGGATTTGCCACGCTAAACTGCCCCTTAATTGGAAAAGAAAAATAATTGGCTACTCTAAATTTATAAAAAGTCAATGTCTCTGTAAATGCAAGTAGTTAGCGGTTTGGCGGCCAGCACCCATTCGTCCTCCGACATGACGGTCGATCTCTCAGACTCGCCTTGGCGTCCCATAGAATGAAATAGGTGAGGATTTCCTACAACCAGACTTCTCATAGGATTATCAATGCTGAATGAAGTGGTGGGTTCACTGTGAACCAATAGACTCTCTTCAACCCCACCAGCTTTACATTCTCTCTTGGCCTTCACAGGGCTACCTTCAGCAACAAGAGCCACTGAGGAGTCAGTCCACTCAGAGTTGATTGATTTGACAGGCACTGTTCCTGGGGTGATAACGGGTTACCTCCTCATTGAGGTTTTCGCAATCACTGCCTGCGTCTCCACTGTCAGAATCAGAATGTGGTACACCACTGACTCTATGAATGGTTTGGGTTTTCCTAGACCCTGTGATTGAAGAACCACTACAGGATTCGCTATCCACCTTCGCTCTTAACTCTCAAACGGAACTGATGACCCATTATTTCACTTTCCTGGCAATGTACCTCTGCTACCTGAAAGAGACATTCTAAGCCTGCAAAGATATGTGGGTTAACAAGCCGCTCGCTTGGTATCACTCCCCCAGTCCTTACTGTCCTCGTCCTGACTAACTGATGCTGCGCAGTCAGGTATTCTTGCCTTCAGAGCAAGCCTGCTCTGGGAACTTCTTTCACCCAAGCCCAAGTTCAATTGGTGATGAGTCTACCCGGGAACACCTGTCTATTATTGCATCATAGTCAGACCCGAGATCAAAGTTAACACTGTTATCTGACTCTT
The DNA here is from genome assembly GCF_902713615.1 of Scyliorhinus canicula. NCBI lineage: Eukaryota > Metazoa > Chordata > Chondrichthyes > Carcharhiniformes > Scyliorhinidae > Scyliorhinus > Scyliorhinus canicula. Next base: position 153,780,206 of record NC_052155.1, on the reverse strand, counting down.
CCTCCCTACTATCACTCTTAAAACAACCAGCACGATGTTCACTACCATGGCCACTTGAAACATATCATAGAATCATAGAATTTACAGTATAGAAGGAAGCCATTCGGCCCATCGAGTCTGCACCGGTTCATGGAAAGAGCACCCCACTTAAGCCGACACCTCCACCCTATCCCCATAACCCAGTAACCCCACCTAATTTAAGGGCAATTTAGCATGGCCAATCCACCCAACCTGCACATCTTAGGACTGTGGGAGGAAGCCGGAGCACCCAGAGGAATCCCCTGCAGACACGGGGAGAATGTGCAGACTCCGCACAGACAGTGACCCAGCTGGGAATCGAACCTGGGACTCTGGAGCTGTGAAGCAACTGTGGTAACCATGTGCTACCGTGCTGCCTCAACATGGGCAGCACGGTAGCATTGTGGATAGCGCAATTGCTTCACAGCTCCAGGGTCCCAGGTTCGATTCCGGCTTGGGTCACTGTCTGTGCAGAGTCTGCACATCCTCCCTATGTGTGCGTGGGTTTCCTCCGGGTGCTCCGGTTTCCTCCCACAGTCCAAAGATGTGCAGGTTAGTTGGATTGGCCATGATAAATTGCCCTTAGTGTCCAGAATTGCCCTTGGTGTTGGGTGGCGTTGCTGGGTTATGGGGATAGGGTGGAGGTGTTGACCTTGGGTGGAGTGCTCTTTCCAAGAGCCGGTGCGGACTCGATGGGCCGAGTGGCCTCCTTCTGCACTGTCAATTTTATGATTCTATGAACATGCTCAACAGCCCTCAATATCTTTTTCTCTGAGCCATCCATTGCGAACAGCATGGCCTACAGTTGGCATTTCAGGTGCTAATTGCGGCACTTCCTCTGGATTCTCTGTAATCATAGGTGACGCTACAATCTTCACTCCTGCTAAATTGTTCCCCAAAACTAGGTCTATTCCTTCCACTGGGAATTCTTTAACCACTTCAACAACTACCGGACCTGACACTAAATCACATTCCAACTGATTTTTATACAATGGAACTGGGATATAACTTCCACCCACTCCATTCACAAATATCTCAGATTTCACTGAGCTCACTGGAGGAAAAACCAAATCCATGTCCAGCACAGGATTCTGAATAGCCCTTGTGCCTCTCAAAATCGTTATGGCTTTGGCTACTTGTGTCGATGAAAATGGGGTGATTTTCCCCTTAGACACAAAACCGGCATATCTATCGACTTCATTCTCTACACCTGTTCCCACAGCAGTGTTCGCCTTGGGACCCCTAAGTCCAGTTAACCTACCACCTGATCAAAACATTCTCCACCTTTGCCCCTTTCTCAGAATCCTCCTTCCAAATCCACATCAGGGTCATGGACTTTCCCTGCAATTTCCAACAGGCTGAACAAACAGGTCCCATCTTGTTACAATGGTAATATGTAGGCATCCCAATCTCACTTTCACCCCCAGTACCTTCATTTTTGGTCTGAGGCGGGAATCTTGGAGCCTTCCCAGCTATCCATTTTTTACCTTGGCTACCTGCCGTCTTCTCACTTTCCCATTTCCTATCCTTTTCAAAATAATGGGAGTTATGGAACAAAGGTTTAATTTTATGGATCAGCTCATAATCATCAGCCATAATTGCTGCCTGTCTAGCAGTTTTCACCCTCTGGTCTTCGACATGGATTCTTATTATCAAAGGTAAGGAATTCTTAAACTCCTCGAAGAGAATGTCTTCTCTCAGAGCCTCATAGATAGTCTCAACTTCCAAAGCTCGTACCCATCTATTAAAATTGTTTTGCTTAACCCTTTCAAATTCTGCAGAAGTCTGTCCCAGCAGTCTCTTCAAATTCTGAAATGTTTGCCTATATGCTTCAGGAACCAATTCACATGCATCTAGAATAGCCTTTTTTAACATTTCATAATCCCTAGACTCCTGCTCTGACAAGGTGGCATAAACTTCCTGTGCCCTTCCTGTCAACTTACTCTGCAGGGGTTATGTCCATTTCTCTTTTGGCCACTCCAATTGGGTTTTCTCGAAAGCCCTAAAGAATGTTTCTACTTCTTTCTCTTCAAATTTTGGGAGAGCCTGCATACACCTAAACATGTCAGCGCTAAGTTCTGTTCTAGGATTAGGCTCCCCTCCACATTCTGGCAGCGTGCCACTACTTTATCAGTACCACAACCTGGAACTTTCTCTCCCTTTCACTTTCTTTTTCTTTTCACTTGTTCTCTCTTTCCTCTCTCACTCATTTTCTCTTTCTTTTCTCTCGTTCTCTTTTTCCTCTCTCTTCATTTCCATTTTGTTCTGTTTTTGCTGCATTTCTATTTCTCTCTATTTTTGCTGCAGTTCTAACTGTTTCATCTGTAAGTGTATTTTAGCCAGTGCCACTGATAGTTGAACTGACCTCGGATGTATTGCCTATTTTCCTTCAAATGTAAATGTTGGGGCAGCACAGTGGCACAATGGTCAGCATTGCTGCCTACGGCGCTGAGGACCCGGGTTCGAATCCCGGCCCTGGGTCACTGTCTGTGTGGAGTTTGCACATTCTCCCCGTGCCTGCGTGGGTTTCACCCCCACAACCCAAAGATGTGCAGGCTAGGTGGATTGGCCACGCTAAATTGCCCCTTAATTGGAAAAAAATAATTGGGTACTCTAAATTTTAAAAATAAAAAATTTTTTAAAAATTTTAATGTAAATGTTGCGTCATTGCATCAATTACCTACGCCTTCTTAGCTCTAGCTGGTACAAACAGTTATAATTCCCTTGACAATTCGATGAACTGGTCTTTGCAAACCTCCTCCAAGTAATCCAGTGATATGTCGTCCACCTGGAGTTATTGCTTGGCAGCTTCCATAGCCATCCTGCTATATTACTACAAACCTGGTATCCCTTTATAATTTACCATGTACCCCAATTCGCCGTCTAACGTTTCCAATACCAGACGAGCCCCCAATTTATCATAGAATTTACAGTGCAGAAGGAGGCCATTCAGCCCATCGAGTCTGCATCAGCTCTTGGAAAGAGCACCCTACCCAAGGTCAACACCTCCACCCTATCCCCATAACCCAGTAATCCCACCCAACACTAAGGGCAATTTTGGACACTAAGGGCAATTTATAATTGCCAATCCACCTAACGTGCACATCTTTGGACTGTGGGAGGAAACCGGAGCACCCGGAGGAAACCCACACACACATGGGGAGGATGTGCAGACTCCGCACAGACAGTGACCCAAGCCAGAATCGAACCTGGGACCCTGGAGCTGTGAAGCAATTGTGCTATCCACAATGCTACCGTGCTGCCCCAATATATTACGACACCCTGGGGGAATGCGTGTGAGTTCCAGCCCCACAGACCCCGGTGTCCCAACATTAGTAAATTAACCAATAATTCCGGACAGGCGCCGGAATGTGGCGACTATGGGCTTTTCACAGTAACTTAATTGAAGCCTACTTGTGACAATAAGCGATTTTCATTTCATTTCATTTCATGTGTCCGGAGATATTTAACCCCTGACTGCTCCAATGAGTTACAGACAAAAGATTTATAAGTAAAACATTAACAAAATATTTATTTATATCAAGAGTAAAAGATGAACATAGAAAGTAAATAATGAAACAATGATCTACTAGTCTACCTACACCCAGAACCCCGTCGCACCCTTCACCCAGACACACACTAAACAGACACACAGTGAAGCAATGGGAAAAGACTTTGGATAGTGAGAACTGAAGAGAAAGGGTTGAGATGAAACTTCGCTGCTGCAGTTGTGACCTCTGAGGACTCCTCCAAATGCAACCTTGTAGGGAAATGTGTTTATACGAAAGTTTCACATCAGTGCAATTCATTCTACCAGATGAAGATTTACACAGGAGAATCAGGTCGGTGTAATTTTGACCGTCGACCACCAGAGGGAACCTCTGCCTCCCTGAGATATTGCTGGGCTTTAAATCTGGGAGTTTGCACTCTTTTCCCCTTTGCCAGATTTCTGTGTTGAAACACCAGCTGTATTATAAAGGTTGATCGCAGATTAGATCTTCATAGCTATTCAGATAGAAGGTTAAAGAATCACAGACCTGGTTGAGAAACTGCTTGTAATTTTCTACTCCAGAGGTTTCCCTTCACAGTTCTGACTGCTATCTGTCTTTTAAACAGGAGTGCACTCACAGATCTGACTATCAGCCTTTTAAATAACCTGGCAGAGAGCAGAGAGAGAGAATGTCTTCCAGCTGCATCCTCGCTTAATCTCTCTTAGAACTGAGGACAAAATAGAACTCGCTAGATGACCCGCCTTTCTTCCAGAAGATTCTGAATGGCTCCACCAACTGCAAACCACAATAGGAGCATTTCGAAAAGCATCAGATGGGGATGATTGCCTCACTTAAGGCGTGGCTGGGAAATACCCTTGCCCCATTGAGATGGGAGTTGGTAAGAACTTCGGCAACGGTGCGGGAGCAGGAGGAGAAAATGAAAGGGAAAGAGGAAGCCTTGTCACAGCATAGTGACCATTTCACCACGATGGATGAGGAGCTGCAGGGTGGCGGAGGTTAGCAGAGGGCTGAGAGTCAAGGTTAAAGAGCTGTAGAACAGGTCGCGAAGGCATAACGTGAGATTCATGGGTGTGCCCGAAGCGGTGGAGGGCCAGAGGCCTACAGAATATTTTGCAGTATGATAGCGAAGCTGATGGGGGAGGAAGAGGAGCCTTCCCAGTACAGGTTGGACAGGGCCCACCTGAAACCAAGGATGAATGAGCCACCGAGGGTAATGATCGTCGGTCTCCATAATTTTCAGGTGAAGGAGAGAGCGCTTAGGTAGGCGAAGCAGAGGCACGAGTGGAGTGGGAAGGCAGGAGTATACGCATATACCAGGACTTGACGACAGAGCCGGCAAGAAGGTGAGCGGCATTCTGACGGGCTAAGGCGGCGTAGTATAAATGCAACGTGCAGTTTGGTGTGGTCTACCCGGCGAATCTGAGGTCATGTACAATGGCAGAGACTATTATTTCAAGATGGTGGTGGAGGCGTTTGTGAAAGCCTGGGATCAGACTGTATTTGAACTTTTGGTGTTTTTTTGGCTGCATTTTTCCCTTCCCTTTTTTCTCTGTGTGTTTCTTCTCAGTTGTTTTTTTTTTCTTGTATGGGTGATGTTATAAGCTGCCTAATTACTACTGGCTGGGGACTAACGGCAATCCCACAATCCTTAGTGAGTATGAACTTCCCCAATGAGGGGAGCGGAGAAATCATTAGCAGAGTCCCCTGCATAAATAGAGCTGGTCAGTGTGGAACCGGCTTGAGAGGAATGAGCAGTGGTGGAGTAGTGCTGCTGCTGTGGTATATATGTAATTGTAAATAAAGTTATTTTGTTTCGATTCTACAATCTCTTGGTGGACTCTTTGTGGCCCTCGCAAAAGGAGTCATGGATAACTTTGTTATGGGGGGATTGGATGTAATGAGGCTTGGAGAGGTGAGGGGGCATTTGGTTGTTATGGTTTTGTTTTCGTATGGGGGAGGGGGCTCTGGTAGACACCATCGTGCTAGCAAACGCTACTTTGGTTAGTGAACAGGAGCGAGGTGGAGGGAGGGGCTGCAGCTGCTGGAACCTGAATGGACTGGTTTGGATGAGCCTGGGAGGTGTGAATGGCGGGGGGTGGGCTCGATCCTGGATGAGGTGTTTTCAAGAGGAAATGACGGAGGGGTTGGTGAGGGAGGGTGAAGGGGGGGACAGTGACCAGGACCAAGGCAGGGTACTGCTTGTGGGGTGGGGCCTGCAAGGATGGCCATGACGGATAGGAAGGGCGGGGGGGGAGGGGTAAGAGACCCCCAGTCAGAGTGAAATGTACGAGGGTTGATGGGACTGGTGAAGAGAGTGCAGTTGTTCTCGCATCTGTAGGGCTCGAAGGCGGACGTGGTTCAGACAGGAGACCCATCTGAGGGTAAAGGACCAGATAAGGCTGAAGAAGGGTTGGGTGAGACCAGACATTTCGTTCTGACTCTGATAGCACGGTTGTCTATACTGGTGGGTAAATGGGCGAGGTTCCAAATGGAGAAGGTGGTGGCAGACCAGGGGGACAGGTATGTGATAGTAATGGGTGGAGGGGAGGGAGGTGGTATTGCTCTGTGTGTATGCCCCAATCTGGGACAAGGTTGGGTTTGTGAGGAGGATTCTAGTGGCCATACCGGGATTGGATACCCACCAGCTGATAATGGGTGGGGATAGGAATATGGCGCTGGACCCAAGGATGGATAGGTCTCGGCAGGGCTGGCTGGCCCCCTCGAGGGGACGGGGGCAAAGGCATTTGGAGGATTTGTGAGGGAAATGGGAGGGGTGGATCCATGGAGGTTTTTCCACCCACAGGACAGGGAGTATTCGTTTTTCTCCTTGGTGCACAAGATATATTTGAGGATCGACATTTTTGTGGTAGGGAAGGCATTGCTCGCTGGGGTAAAGAAGGCGGAGTACTCGCCGATATTGATTTTGCGCCGCACTGGGTAAGTGTGGTCCTGGAGAAGGGACCGGCTCAGAGGCCGGCATGGAGGCTGGATATGGGCTTGTTGGCAGACCCAAACTTTTACATCAAGGTGTGGAGTATGTTGGAGGGTGGAGTTTAACCGAAATGGGGAGGTCTCGTCATCGGGGGTTTGGGAGGTATTAAAGGTGGTAGTGAGGAGGGAGGTCATCAGATTTAAGGTGAAGGTGGATAGGGAGTTGCAAGAGGAGCGGCAGCATTTGATAGAGGGGGTGTTGGAGGTGGATGGAAGATATGTGGGGGCCCCAGAGCCAGGGCTCTAGGTGAGATGGAAGGAGTTGCAGGCAAAGTTTGACCTTCTGTCTACGGGCAGGGCGGTTCTACAGTCGTGACGAGCGCGGGGTGTTTGGGTATGAGCATGGTGAGAAGGCCAGTGGATTGTTGGCGGGCCAGCTCCGTCAGCAGGCAGGGGTGTGGGAGATGTTTGGATTTTGGATGGGACAGGAGGGGTGGTGGTGGCTCCGGAGCAGGTGAACAGGGTGTTTGAGAGCTTTTAGAGGGGGTTATGTAAGTTGGAGCCACAGGGATGAGGGAGTTTTTGGAGCGGCCAGAAGTGGGAGAGATGGAAAGGATCGGGTTGGATGAGCTTTTAGGTCTGGAGAAAGTGAAGGCAGCGGCAGGAAAGACGCAGTCAGGTAAGGTGGCGGGGCCAGATGGGCTCCCAGTGGCGTTCTATAAAAAGCTTAAGGACATGTTGGCACCGCTGATGGTGGAAATGTTTGAGGATGCGAAAGCGAAGGGGGGCTTACCAGAGACTATGAGGCAGGCATCTATATTATTGTTATTGAAAAAGGATAGGGACTCAATGGGATGTGGGTTCTCTGCTGAATGTGGATGCCAATATGTTGGCAAAGGTATTGGCGGTGAGGCTGAAGCGGTGTCTTCCGAAGGTGGTGGGGAGGATCAGATGAGGTTCCACAAGGGTAGGCAGCTGTCGTCCAATGTGTGGCGGCTGCTGAATGTGGTGCTTTCTCCGGCAGAGGGGAGGAAGTTAAAGGTGGTGGTGGCGTTGGATGCGGAGAAAGCAATTTGACAGAGTGGAATGGATATATCTGTTCGCGGTACTGGAAAAGTTTGGGATAGGGCCTAGGTTTGTGGCTTGGGAAAAATTGCGACATAAGGATCCGACAGCCTGTGTGCGGACAAATGAGATGCAGTCGGAGTACTCCCGCTTTTCTGGGGAACGAAACAGGGGTGCCCTATGTCCCCCTCTTGTTCGCGTTGGTGATTGAGCCCTTGCTGATTACGCTGACGGGCTCGGGCCTATGGAGGGGGATAGTGAGGGAGGGGGGAATTGGAGCATAGTGTGTCTCTGTCCACAGATGATTTGCTGCTGTACATCACAGATGCAAGCTCTTTGGGGAGGCTGCTAGGGGAATTTGGGTCGTTTGCAGGGTATACATTGAACCTAGGGAAGAGCGAGTGTTTTGTTGTGTCCCCTTCGGGTGGAAGGGCGGGATTGGAGGGGTTGCCATTTAGGGTGGCAACAACTCACTTTAGGAACCTGGGGATGCAGGTGGTGCGGGACTGGGTGTATGGCCATAAGCTGAATTTCACAAGCCTGGTAGGGAAGATGAAGGTGGATCTGGGGAGGTGGGATAATCTCCCTTTGTCATTGGCTGGCTGGGTACAGGCAGTCAAGATGAATATTTTGCCATGCTTTTTGTTTCTATTCCAGTGTCTGCCGATATGGGATGGAGGATAGCTGCGAGCAGTGTGGGAGGGGCCCAGCCAACCATGTCCATATGTTCTAATCCTACCCACAGTTGGAGAGGCATTGGGGAATTTGGGTTTTGTTTATGTAAAAATGTGGAATAAAAATATATTTTTTGAAAAAGACAAAGACCCGATGGACTGTGCGCCATACAGAGCCATCTCACTCCTTAATACTGATGCTAAAGTCCTGGCAAGGCAACTGGGCAGCTGCGTACTAGAGGTGTTCGCGGAAGATCAGACGGGCTTTGTCAAGGGCAGGCAACTAACAGTGAACATCAGGGGCCTGTTGAACACAGAGGTACTGGAATGGTTTAGGGTTGGACCTCGTGGGTGAAACACTGTGCAGCGCTCCCATGGCGAGCATATGGACAAACACTACCAGCTCTGGATACTTCCGGCTGCACAGAGGCACGAGGCAGGGATGCCCATTATCCCCACTACTGTTCACCCTGGCAATTGAGCCTCTGGAGCGGCAAATGGATTGCGAGGTATCCAAAAGGGAGACAGAGAATATTGAGTCTCACTCTATGTGGATGACCTGCTCTACTCCATCTCAAACCCCCTGGCCAGCATGGTTGGAATAATGAAACTCCTGAAAGAGTTTGGAACCTTCTCGGGTTACAAACTTAAGCTGAGTAAGTGCAAAATCTTCCCTGTGAACCCGCATGGGGGGGTAGAGGCGGGAGGGTGGGGGTGGGGGGGGGGGGGGGGGTGTAGAGCTGGGGAGTCTGCCGTTCAAAGTGGCCCAGCCAAAATTCCGATATCTGGGGTCTAAGTAGCCCACGACTGGACGCAGATCCACAAATGGAACCTGATGAGTCTGGTGGACACAGTAAGAAGTCTTACAACACCAGGTTAAAGTCCAACAGGTTTGTTTCAAATCACTAGCTTTAGGAGAAGTGCATTCACTTGAGGGAGGAGCAGTGCTCCAAAAGCTAGTGATTTGAAATAAACTGTTGGACTTTAACCAGGTGTTGTGAGACTTCTTACTGTGCTCACCCCGGTCCAACACCGGCATCTCCACATTGAGTCGAGTGGAGGAAGTTAAAAGGGACCTGGAAAGGTGGGACTCACTCCCGCTCTCCCTGGCGGGGAGAGTGCAGATGATCGAGATGAACGTGCTGCCCAGGTTCCTCTTCCCGTTCAGATCCCTCCCAACCTTCATCCCTAATGCCTTTTTCACCACAATTGATAAACTAATCATGGCATTTGTTTGACAGGGAAGAGCCCGAGGATCAGGAAGTAGATCCTACAGAGAGAGAGAGAGAGACATTAGAGGCCCGGCCCTTCTGAACCTCCAGTTACACCACTGGGCGGTCACCGTGGAAAGGGTATGGGGTTGGGTCAAGGAACCAAGAGCAGAATGGATCAGAATGGAAGAGAGTTCCTGCACAGGGATATCCCTCTAAGCACTAGCCATGACAACACTCCCATCCCTCCCCGCCCCACAACCAAATACTCAAAAAGCCTAATGCTAGTTAGAAACCTGGAACAAATGCGACATCACTTCAGTTTGACTGAGATGTCCACCATCTGCAAAAATCACAAGTTCATTGACTCCCATGAAAAAGGACCCCCCCAACCCCCACCCAACAAACCAGTGTTCCAAGCTGGGATATCCTTACAGATACCATCAGCATAGTTCGTGAGAGAAAATTAGGGGTTTCGAGCCCGGAATCTCTTTGGGTGTCGGGGATTGTTGATTTTTTTTAAACATAACAAGAGTGAGGAACAAGTGGAACCAAGTGTAAAGTAAGAAGGCTGGAAAGGTAGCTATTGATCTCGCTCAATCTTATCAGGAAGTAGACATTATAACCTCAGCTAATTTGAAAAGTGTACCTAAATCTAACTTGATGGAATTAGCAGAGAAATTGGAATTAGGATTATCGACAGGAGCTAAGAAAGCTGAAGTAATTGAAAGCCTAGCAACCCATATAAAGATACAGGCGGGGTCAGACAGGTCCAATATTTCTAAAAGTGAGGAAATTGAATCACCTAAAACTCAATTGCAAAGAGACATAGAAATTAAGAAGTTACAGATCCAGGAAAAAGAGAGGAAAGGGAAAGGAGAGATCTTTCCAAAGAGAACAAAAAGAAAGAGAGACGGAGTTTAAAAGGGAAATGGAGCAATCCGCAAGGGAAGAAAGAGACAAAAAAAGAGAGAGACTTCACATGCAGGCAGCAGAAACCAGAAGGTTAGACCAGACAGTGGAGGACGTTGGTTCTAAACAGGAAACCAGTGGGGAGATGTTCAGATAAGTACTAGCTCCCCAAAATTCGATGAACAGGGGGACAAGATATCTTTTTGTGTGTTTTTGAGATGAAATGGCCACAAGACATTTGGACCTTATTGTTATAGACTGAACTTGTAGGTAGGGCTAGTGAAGGATAAACCGTGGAGCTTGTGGGCGACTGTGAAGTGGTTCATAGGCCAAAGTCTTTCTTTAGACCCGCTTTTAAATCAGAGACAGCTAGAAACTAGGAAGGCTTGAGAGGGTACAAGCCAGCAAGTGAAGGAGTGGACGAAAACTCCAAGGACGTTTCACCTCAAAATAAAACAGAGTCTGTTGTAGTGGTGAGGGATATCAAAATAAAACAGAGTCTGTTGTAGTGGTGAGGGATATCAAAATAAAACAGAGTCTGTTGTAGTGGTGAGGGATATGAAAAAGGTTGGGTGTTTTCACTGTAAACATCTAGGCCACACAAAGTTACAATGCTGGAGATTAAATGGGTGGCCAGTTGGGGTTATCAGTTTGAAACAGGGAGAAATGGACTTCGACACTGGAGAAAAGAGAAACCAGTTGGATTGGTACACCGAGAGACACCACTTGGTACACCACTGGGGCAGCAGGGTAGCATGGTGGTTAGCATAAATGCTTCACAGCTCCAGGGTCCCAGGTTCGATTCCCGGCTGGGTCACTGTCTGTGTGGAGTCTGCACGTCCTCCCCCTGTGTGCGTGGGTTTCCTCCGGGTGCTCCGGTTTCCTCCCACAGTCCAAAGATGTGCGGGTTAGGTGGATTGGCCATGCTAAATTGCCCGTAGTGTCCTAATAAAAGTAAAGTTAAGGGGGGGGGGGTTGTTGGGTTACGGGTATAGGGTGGATACGTGGGTTGAGTAGGGTGATCATGGCTCGGCACAACATTGAGGGCCGAAGGGCCTGTTCTGTGCTGTACTGTTCTATGTTCTATGTTCTAGAAAGGACAGACACTAGGGATCAAAATGTGTGCACAACTTGTACAAGGGTAGAGTGACAAGCAGGTGGCAGCTGTGTTTAAGGATTTTGTGTGGGGGGGGCAGCACGGTGGCGCAGTGGTTAGCACTGCTGCTTCACGGCGCTGAGGTCCTGCCCCGGGTCACATTCTCCCCGTGTCTCTGTGGGTCTCACCCACATGAACCAAAAAAAAGGTAGGTAGATTGGCCACACTAAATTGCCCCTTAATTGGAATAAAAATAATTGGGAACTCTAAATTTATTTTTAAAAAGATTTTGTGTGAAATGGTAAAATGTATCTATGTGGGCAGGATTGAATGGGAAAAGATGATAAAACTTTATCAGGTACAGGTGCAAGTCAAACCCAAATGTTGTGGGTTAAAGATATTTATTGTCCAGAATGGATAGTGAAAGAAAAGGTCCTAGTCATCAGCATTCACGGTGAAACAAAATAAATACTTTTAGTAAAAATAAATGTATGGTGTAGCTTGAAGATGAGGGAAGCCATGGTAGGTGTGGTAGCAATCTTATCCATTGCAAGCGTTCTGGGGAATGATCCAGCAGAATCCCAAATGGTAGTGGTGCCTACTGTAGTCGAACAGCCAATAGAGAATCCCGCCACAGAGAAATTACAAACATGTCATCCTGGGGTATTTATGGATCATGGGATGACATGATCACAGGCTCAGAAGCTAAGACAAAAGAGGGAGGAGTTACAGGCCCTGGGTGAAGCTAGTGAGGTATGGTTATCTGATACCATCTAAGCAAGTTAAATGAGAATGAGACAGACTCAGAGTATTCAATTCAAAGAATGACTAAGTTAATAGTCATTCATAATTGTTACACAATGACTGAGTTAGTTATTCTCATTGGGTCTTCATCTGACTTTTCACACCATTCCAAAAACAAAACTAAACACCCCTATGAACCAGTGTTCCACCTTGTTATAAACTAGAAAGACTAGTTGAAACAGGAGTTATTGAATCAGTTACTAGCAGTGGTTGGGCTACACCAATAGTTCCTGTATTGAAACATGATGGCTCAGTAAGGATATATGGAGAATTTAAAACCACAATTAACCCAGTATTGTGTGCAGACCACTATCCACTGCAACTGATTGAAGATTCATTCACTGGACTTTCTGGAGTTTGTTTCATTACAGGAGACTTCCATTTGGGATAACCTCAGCACCTGCTCTTTTTGGGAGATCCATAGACTAAATTGTGAGTGGGCTAACTAGTGTACAATGTTTTCGAGATGCTATCCTCATCACGGGTTCAAATGAACAAGAGCACTTGAAGACCCTGAAAGCTACCCTGGAACAGTTGCAAAACTGCAATCTTCAACTTAAAAAGGAAAAGTGTGACAATTTCAAGACATCCATGAACGATTTGGTCACATCACTGACAAAGATGGCTTACATAAAGAACCGATGAAGATGACCGAAATCTTAGAAATACCACATCCTCAAAATGTAATGCAACTGAGGCTATTTTTGGGATTGCTAAATTGTTACAGTAAATTAGTCCCAAATTTAACAATGGGGTTGAAGCCATTGCACACTTTACTATGTGCCAAACAGGAATGGCTCTGCACTAAAGAATGTGAAAGTGCGTATAAGGAGGTAAAAGTAGCCCTAAAGAAGTCAGAGCTAATGGTTTACGACCAACCGAGGGCCGAAGGGCCTGTTCATCGAGGGCCGAAGGGCCTGTACTGCGCTGTATCGTTCAACCCAAGCTGCGGTTACAGCTTGTTTGTCACTCATTACCATACACGTTTGACACAGTTGTCTCACACATAATGCCCTCAGGAGAGCAATAACCGATAACATTCACTTCATAAACATTTACTAGCACCAAAACAAATTACACTCAGCTAGAAAAAGAAGCTTTGAGAATTATATTCAGTGTAAGAAGGTATAGTAAATACCTTTTGCATGTCATTAGCAGGCCCGACCCAGTATTCTCCGGGGCCTCCACGATTCTCTGCCTCCGATGGGCCGAGTTCCCAATGGCATGGTTCACTTATGCTTTTAAAAATCGTGAAACCGCTGCATGGCTGCTGAGGGAGAGAGAGAGGAGGTAGGACCCGGAGAGGAGCAACTGCAGGCTGCCAGTCCGGACTCCTTATTACCAAATTGAATTTGAGGAAAGACACAGTCCGAATTTAACCCCTCATTTTCTTCTTCCTGCTTCATGACTACAAAGACCTTATATTGCTCCTTGTCATCTCTCTCACAATATTATTTAATTATGTTGATGTGACATCCTCAATGTAATTTACGTCTGTCTAGTGTGGATATCAAATAATTCATATTGCTCAGCTTCTTTTCAATTCGATATGGCCCACTAAATCTGCCTTTCAGTGTTGCTCCTGATATTGGTAATAAGAAAAGGACTTTCTGTCCTTCTACAATATTTCTATCCTGCGCTTTTCTCTCAGCTGCTGCTTTCATTCCTTGCTGTGCTACGCACGCCACGATTTGGATCCCACCTCCACTGGCCGTGATCCAGATAATCATATTTAAATGAGCCAATCGGCTCATCTGAATCTGCACATCCTGTTTGAGGCTGCGGTCTCCTCGCTCCTGGGAGTCACCGGCCGCAACGGCAAGGCCTCACTCGGGCGCCGATTAGGACTGGTCTCCACAAAGGGAGACCAGGTGTGATGGCCATGCCAGGGGGCACGAGGCCATTGGAGCCCATTGGGTGGTCGGGGACAGGGAAGGGCAGCACCCTGGCACCGCCCCAAGCACCCTAGTACTGCCAACCTGGCACCTGGGCATCCTGACAGTGCCAGGTTGGCACTGGCAAGGGACAGAGCTTGAGCGGGGCCCGGCCCATGGAAAAGGGGGTGAAGGACAGGTATGAAGGGTGGAGGTGAAGGGGGGGGTCCTGAAAGGGGGGCCCCTAAAGGTGGGGGTGGGGACTTTCAGCGACCCCATAACAGGGTATTCTCAATTGGGAGAGGGGGTAGTTGCTGCCCCGATGCCCACAAGCATGCATGGGTGTGGGGCAGGGTCACCTTCATGCCTGGGTTGTGGTGGGGCGGGGGGGGGGGCTCATGCTAACTTTTGGTGATGGGGTGGTTGCCCCTTGGGGGTCAGGGTTGGTGGTGTTGTCCATTTCTGTGGTGGTGTCGCATTGTCCGTGGGTGGGGGATGTGGGGGAACCTCAACCTCACTTTGAGACCAGAGCACCCTTTCAAAGTGGTGCCCCGATCTCTGAGGAGCTGGCCTGGCCGGCGAGTTTAGTTCCACACTACAGAAAAATGTTCAAGTATAGAGTTTACCGGTGAGAAACAACCAAGATCCAAACAAATGACTAAGTGTGGGTGAATACTGGTCTGGATCTCATCAAAAAGGCCAACGCCAATCACCTCGATAGACTCGTCCAAAATGACACTTAGTCAATTTGCGGGTGAATCGCACCCAGAAGTGTCGCTTCTGACTTTTTAATCTCACAGTTTTTCCTGAATTAATTTAAGTGTTCCTCTATGTCCATAGACTAATTCAAAAGGATGAAATTTGACACATCACGGATTGCAAATAGTAAAAATGGAATTCCTTTCTCCCACTGTGAGGGTAAACTTGATCATATGTTTTCATTGTGGTTTTCAGAGTTTGATGCCACCTCTCTAATGCTCCCTGTGACTCTGGATAAGCTGAAAAATGATATTGTCTTATCCCCAAATTATCCGTAACCTCTCTAAATATTTTTTTTTGAGAAATATTTTTATTCAAATTTTCAACATTTTAAACCATAAACATTTTTACAACCAATAAACCCCCCCCCCCTCCCCAAGCCACCTCCCATCTCCCCCTCCGAACAAACCCCCTCCGCCCCTTAATGCAAACCAGATCCCCAAAATGTAAGATAAACAAACGCCATCTCATGTGGAACCCCTCATCGGCCCCTCTCAGGGGTCAATAATTATAAAAGGTATTCCATCACAGAAGCACTTCTTGGCAATTCAGACTGCGTGTTTTCTTTCTGTCCAGCAGAGGGCAATCTGGTATCGTCAACAATACAGGGATTTTTAAAAACATTATACTCTGTGATCTCGCAGCCACGTTAGCTATGGGTGCAAATCCCGTAATGGCCGCTAAATCTCACGAGCAGCCAAAAATGGGATTTGCACTTGCAGGATCTCAGTTTGAGATCATCCCTGACCTACTGCCGGTGACATGATCAGGTTCATGCCCAGAGAGATTTCCATAAATTTAAATACATTTTAATTTAATTGCTGAGCTTGACGCCGTAACGTCCGCCCATGACATTCAGCGCTTCATTTGGCAGCAACCGGGGCCAGGAGTGTGAAGACTAGAGTGGTGTGGCCTGAGCCCATGGTTGCAAGGAGGGGAATTCGGGTTTGAGGTCGTGCCACCGCAGCATCTAGACTGCTGGGACTCAGATAGATGGAAAGGGGAGTGAGGACAGAGGGTGTGGCTGGAGGAAGCATCTGGAACAGTGGACCTCAACAGTGAGGGTGCCTATCTGCCATGGCCATTGTCTACTCAGGAGGTGCGTCCTCCAGCGAGGAGGAGCATGTAAGGGGGAAGGGCGATTCACTGACAGAATTTCAGACAGCAGCAATCTCATAGCCACCTGCAGCGACACCCCCGGAGAGAGGAAATGGGGGAAGGTCGAAGAGGAAGCTATGAGCAGCCTCCAGCATGGAGAAGGTCCAATGGTGTCCAGACAGTGGATGAGCTACTTCCAAATGTCGGGGTGGTGTGTCACCAAAGACTGTGCCTCTCCCAAGAGGCTGCCACAGATCTTTGTGTCATGATGGGGGATAAGTTGAGGCACAGTGATGTTGATAGTCACCTGGTGCCAGTGCCAACTCATTCCAGGGGCCCACTGGAGAAATGTGTGGAATCTCCCATTCAGCCGCACATCACTGCATCAAGGTGGTGACTAATGCACTCTACAGGAGGGCCAGCCAATGCATCCATTATCACCGGCCAATGCATCCATTATCACCGGCCAATGCATCCATTATCACCAGCCAATGCATCCATTATCACCAGCCAATGCATCCATTATCACCAACCAATGCATCCATTATCACCGGCCAATGCATCCATTATCACCGGCCAATGCATCCATTATCACCGGCCAATGCATCCATTATCACCAGCCAATGCATCCATTATCACCGGCCAATGCATCCATTATCACCGGCCAATGCATCCATTATCACCGGCCAATGCATCCATTATCACCAACCAATGCATCCATATCACCAGCCAATGCATCCATTATCACCAGCCAATGCATCCATTATCACCAGCCAATGCACCCATTATCACCAGCCAATGCATCCATTATCACCAGCCAATGCATCCATTATCACCAGCCAATGCATCCATTATCACCAGCCAATGCATCCATTATCACCAGCCAATGCATCCATTATCACCAGCCAATGCATCCATTATCACCGGCCAATGCATCCATTATCACCGGCCAATGCATCCATTATCACCGGCCAATGCATCCATTATCACCAGCCAATGCATCCATTATCACCGGCCAATGCATCCATTATCACCAGCCAATGCATCCATTATCACCGGCCAATGCATCCATTATCACCAACCAATGCATCCATATCACCAGCCAATGCATCCATTATCACCAGCCAATGCATCCATTATCACCGGCCAATGCATCCATTATCACCAGCCAATGCATCCATTATCACCGGCCAATGCATCCATTATCACCAACCAATGCATCCATATCACCAGCCAATGCATCCATTATCACCAGCCAATGCATCCATTATCACCGGCCAATGCATCCATTATCACCAGCCAATGCTTCCAACCTCATAGTCTCCCAACCCCGGACAGCCCGCTTTTACCTACTTCCCGAAATCCACAAAAAGGACTGTCCCGGCAGGCCCATTGTGTCAGCATGCTCCTGCCCCACCGATCTTATTTCCTCTTATCTTGACTCCATCCTCACTCCTCTGGTCCATTCCCTCCCCACCTACATCCGGGATTCCTCTGATGCACTGCGTCATATTGACAGCTTCCAGTTCGCGGACCCTAACCGCATTCTATTCACCATGGATGTGCAATCTCTCTACACCTCCATCCCACACCAGGGTGGCCTGAGAGCTCTTCGCTTCTTTCTCGAAAAGAGGCCCGAACAATTCCCATCCACCATCACTCTCCTCCGCCTGGCTGAACTCGTTCTATCTCTCAACAACTTCTCCTTTAACTCATCTCACTTTCTCCAAATCAAAGGTGTAGCAATGGGTACCCGCATGGGTCCGAGCTATGCTTGGCTTTTTATGGGGTAAATGGAACATTCCTTGTTCCAGGCCTATCCGGGCTCCCTCCCACAACTCCTTTACCGATACATTGCTGACTATTTTGGTGCCGCGTCATGCTGTCGCCCGGACCTGGAAAAATTCATCAACTTCGCTTCCAGTTTCCACCCTGTGGTGAATCACAGTCCGTGTAATTCACATTGTTATTATATATGATGTACTGTGTCTATGTAAGCTTGTTATACGAGCAGTTGCGCGGCTCTGCCCCTAGGGGGAGATGAGGAGTTTGTACTGGGCCCCACCCTTGGCTCCGCCCATGGCTCTGCCCATGGCCCCTCCCATTAACTGGAAGTATAAAGCCTGGCAGTCTGAGCCTGCCTGCCAGTTCATCTCGGCACAGGCAGGCTCCATTGTAAGATCATTAAAACCCCTGCTCACTTCCAACTACGTGTCATGTGAATTGATTGTCACATCAATTTAATGATCTTAGGAAACAAGAAGAAATCGATAAGAAGAAATTGAAGAAACAACTCAAGAAACAACTATGGAATCAGCCCTCAAACTTGACCGACTAGAACTCGACCCGCAGGCTGCAGAGGCAAGAGAAATCTTTCAGCACTGGCTCAGATGTTTTAAGGCCTACCTGGCTGAATCAAGTACTCCAGAAACTACAGAGGAGCAGAAACTCCGTCTACTGCACGCAAGGGTGAGCCACCGTATATCTTCTCAACTAAATAGTACCAACTCGTATACGGGGGCCCTAGCCATGCTCGATCGAATGTACGTGAGGCCCATCAACGAGGTCTACACGCGCCATATTTTTACGACCCGCCGCCAGCGCCCCGCGGAGTCGTTAGAAGAATTCCTGCGGGAGTTAAAGATTTTAGCTCGGGACTATAATTATCAGGCAGTATCAGCCAAACAGCACATGAAACTTGCCGTTAGGGATGTGTACGTGGCAGGCCTTGGATCGAATTATGTGCGCCAGCGGTTGTTAGAAAAAGGGGCCCAGAACTTAGAGGACACGGTATAACTAGCTACCACTATGGAGGTCTCATTCCGCAGCCTCACCTCGTTCCCCGCGGACCAAGCGACCCCATCCTGGGCCCCCGACCAGCGACTGCCCCAGGCCTGCGCCACGCAGCCACGCAGCCACCCAGCCATTACGCAGCCCCAGTGTGCCACTTTTGCGAGCAGCCCCAGCACCCACGGCAGCAACTGCGGTCGCAAAGGACACTATGCCCGGGTCTGCCTGGCGAAGAAATCCCCCTCTCCAAACTCTCCCGCAGCCCAAAGCACTCATTTCCAAAACTGACAGGCCCGCAGGCCCCAAAATGCTGCAGCATGTATGCCGACTCCGCCCCCACCTGACATCTGCGACTCATGGGAGTGGCCATCTTGGCAATCCTCCTCCATGCGGCCGGCCATGTGCGACTCATGGGGGCGGCCATCTTGGCAATCCTCTTCCATGCGGCCGGCCATGTGCGACTCATGGGGGCGGCCATCTTGGCAATCCTCCTCCACGGGGCCGGCCATGTGCGACTCATGGGGGCGGCCATCTTGGGATCCATCCTCTTCAAACTCTGAAATTCACCTCGACGAATACGAACTCAGAGGGCAGTCATCACGGGGCCACTCCTGCACAGTTGATTGACCCGCCGACTACCCGCAACTCAGCGCGGTCATGCTGGACCAGTCGCGTCAAAAGCACCTCCGCAACTCAATGATGACCATTAAAATCAACGGGTACAGGACACCGTGCCTCTTTGACTCCGGGAGCACCGAGAGCTTCGAACACCCAGATCTGGTAAGACACTGTTCGCTCCCTATTTTCCCTGCACGGCAAACTATCTCCCTCGCTTCGGGCTCACACTCCGTTCACCTCAAAGGGCGCACCGTCATGACCCTAACGATCCAGGGCACTAGCTACTCAAACTTCCAGCTGTACGTGCTCCCTGAACTCTACGCCCCACTCCTACTGGGACTCGATTTCCAGTGCAACCTGAAAAGTCTCACACTCAGCTTCGGCGGGCCCTTGCCCCCACTCACTATTTGCAGCCTCGCCACCCTAAACATCGACCCCCCTCCACTCTTTGCCAATCTCACGCCGGACTGCAAACCCGTAGCTACTCGCAGCAGGCGGTACAGCCTGCAGGACAGGGTATTTATCAGAACCGAGGTCCATAGGCTCCTACGTGAGGGGATCATAGAGGCCAGTAACAGTCCCTGGAGAGCTCAAGACCGGGGAAAAATTCCGAATGGTAGTGAACTATAGCCAGACCATTAATCGGTTCACGCTCCTTGATGCGTATCCCCTCCACAGAATTGCAGACATGGTGAATCAGATCGCCCACTATAAAGTCTTTTTCACGGTGGATCTGACGTCTGCATACCATCAGCTCCCAATCCGCCCGGAGGACCGCCACTTCACGGCGTTTGAGGCTGAAGGCCGCCTCTTTCACTTCCTCCGGGTTCCCTTTGGCGTCACTAATGGGGTCTCGGTGTTCCAACGAGCAATAGACCGAATGGTGCACCAGTACAGGCTGCGGGCCACGTTTCCGTACCTAGATAACGTCACCATCTGCAGCCACGACCAGCAGGACCACGATGCTAACCTCGATCGATTTCTCCAGACGGCCCAGAAGCTTAACCTCACATACAACACGGAGAAATGCGTTTTCCGCACGACCAGGCTAGCCATCCTCGGCTATGTCATGGAGAACGGAGTCCTGGGCCCCACCCGGACCGTATGTGGGTAGAACTCCCTCTCCCTCGTTGTCCCAGGACCCACAAAAGGTGCCTGGGATTCTTCTCGTATTATGCCCAGTAGGTCCCTCAATATGAGGACAAAGCCCGCCCACTATTTAAGGCCACACTCTTCCTTCTATCGGATGAGGCTCGTCAGGCCTTCACTCGTATCAAGGAGGACATCACCAAAGCGGCCATGTGGGCGGTGGATGAATCCGTCCCATCTCAGGTAGAGAGCGATGCCTCAGAGGTCGCTCTCGCAGCCACACTAAATCAGGCTGGGAGACCAGTCACCTTTTTCTCCCGAATCCTCTCCGCTTCGGAACTTCGACACTCCTCGGTCATAGAACATAGAACAGTACAGCACAGAACAGGCACTTCGGCCCTCGATGTTGTGCCGAGCAATGATCACCCTACTCAAACCCACGTATCCACCCTATACCCGTAGCCAAAACAACCCCCCCCCCCCCCCCCCAACCTTACTTTTTAGGACACTACGGGCAATTTAGCATGGCCAATCCACCTAACCCGCACATCTTTGGACTGTGGGAGGAAACCGGAGCACCCGGAGGAAACCCACGCACACACGGGGAGGCCGTGCAGACTCCGCACAGACAGTGACCCAGCCGGGAACCGAACCTGGGACCCTGGAGCTGTGAAGCATTTATGCTAACCACCATGCTACCGTGCTGCCCCAAAAGGTCGAAAAGGAAGCACAAGCCATCATGGAAGCGATACGTCACTAGAGGCACTACCTCGCAGGTAGGAGGTTCACCCTCATCACCGACCAAAGATCGGTTGCCTTTAGGGGCAGCAGGGTAGCATGGTGGTTAGCATAAATGCTTCACAGCTCCAGGGTCCCAGGTTCGATTCCCGGCTGGGTCACTGTCTGTGTGGAGTCTGCACGTCCTCCCCCTGTGTGCGTGGGTTTCCTCCGGGTGCTCCGGTTTCCTCCCACAGTCCAAAGATGTGCGGGTTAGGTGGATTGGCCATGCTAAATTGCCCGTAGTGTCTTAATAAAAGTAAGGTTAAGGGGGGGGGTTGTTGGGTTACGGGTATAGGGTGGATACGTGGGTTTGAGTAGGGTGATCATGGCTCGGCACAACATTGAGGGCCGAAGGGCCTGTTCTGTGCTGTACTGTTCTATGTTCTATGTTCTATGTTCGACAACTCTCAAAGGGGCAAGATCAAAAATGATAAGATCTTACAGTGGAGGATCGAACTCTCCACCTACAAGTATGATATTATGTACCGACCGGGGAAGCTCAATGAGCCCCCAGATGCCCTGTCCCGTGGCACGTGCGCCAGCGCGCACGACGACCGCCTGAAAGCTATTCACGATGACCTCTGCCACCTGGGGGTCACCCGGCTCGCCCACTACGTCAATGCCCAAAATCTGCCTTTCTCCACAGAGGAGGTGAAAGCCATCACCAGGGATTGCCCCATCTGTGCGCAGTGCAAACCACACTTCTATGGACCAGACAGGGCCCATCTGGTCAAGGCTTCTCGGCCCTTTGAACGCCTCGCTATCGATTTCAAAGGGCCACTCCCCTCGACCAATAGGAATGTGTACTTCCTGAAAGTCATCGACGAGTTCTCTCGTTTTCCCTTTGCTAACCCGTGCCCCGATATGACCTCCCACACAGTCATTAGGGCCCTGCATAGTATCTTCACCCTGTTTGGTTTCCCCAGCTATGTACACAGCGACAGGGGTTCGTCCTTTATGAGCGACGAGCTGCGCCAGTACCTGCTCGAAAAGGGCATTGCATCGAGCAGGACTACCAGCTACAACCCCTTGGGGAATGGGCAGATGGAGAGGGAGAATGCGACGGTCTGGAAGACCGTCCTACTGACCCTCCAGTCCAGGAAGCTCCCGACCTCCCATTGGCAGGAAGTCGTCCCTGATGCGCTCCATGCTATTAGGTCCCTCCTATGTACGGCCACCAATCAGACCCCTCACGAGCGGCTATTTGTTTTTTCCAGAGGCACTACCACGGGGGTTTCGCTCCCAGCATGGTTAAAGACACCGGGCCCGGTTCTCCTCCGGAAGCACATCAGGACTCACAAGACTGACCCACTCGTAGAGAGAGTGCTCCTGCTGCATTCAAACCCACACTAGGCATTTATAGAGTACCCTGACGGCCATCAGGACACTGTTTCCCTCCGGGACCTGGCACCTGCAGGATCCAACTCCAACACCACCGCCACTGAGATACCCCTCACACTATACCCCTCCCAACCTCCCGCGCCCGGCGCCCCCACGCCTGCAGTTCCGCTGCCCGTGCTCCGTGCCCCCACGCCATTGGGTTTCCGGTGCTCTCCGTCACCACTCGAACCAGTCGGATACGAAGATCTGGCCGAATCACCCCCGGAGTCCGCCATGGTTCCCTCGCTGACCGCCACTGCCCAGCCACCAGAAGAGGCTGCAGCCTCGGTGCTTCGTCGATCCTAGAGGACGACTCATCCGCCAGATCGACTTAACCTGTAATTTATAACCTGTAAATTGTAACTTGTAACTTGTAATTCACAATTGGGAATTGGTAGACACATCACCCCCGCTGGACTCAATTTTTACAGGGGGTGAATGTGGTGAATCACAGTCCGTGTAATTCACACTGTTATTATATATGATGTACTGTGTCTCTGTAAGCTCGTTATACGAGCAGTTGCGCGGCTCTGCCCCTAGGGGGAGATGAGGAGTTTGTACTGGGCTCCACCCTTGGCTCTGCCCATGGCCCCTCCCACTAACCAGAAATATAAAGCCTGCAAGTCTGAGCCTGCCTGCCAGTTCATCTCGTCGCAGGCAGGCTCCGTTGTAAGATCATTAAAACCACTGTTCACTTCCAACTACGTGTCGTGTGAATTGATGGTCACATCATACCCCTCCATCACTTTCACCTGGTCCATCTCAGACACTTCCCTTCCCTTCCTTGATCTATCTGTCTCCATTTCCGGCAATAGACTATCCACTAATATCCACTACAAACCCACTGACTCCCACAGCTATCTTGGCACCCTACACCCTGTAAGGACTCCATCCCTTTCTCTCAACTCCTTCGCCTCCATCGCATTTGTTCCGATGATGCCATTTTCCAAAATGGTGCTTCGAAAATGTCATCCTTCTTCCTCAACCGTGATTTCCCACCTACAGTTGTGGAAAGGGCCCTCAACAGTGTGCGGTCCATCTCCCGTGCCACGACCCTTGCCCCCTCCACTCCGTCCCAGAACAAGGATAGAGTCCTCCTCGTTATAGAACATAGAACATAGAACGATACAGCGCAGTACAGGCCCTTCGGCCCTCGATGTTGCACCGACATGGAAAAAATCTAAAGGCCATCTAACCTACACTATGCCCTTATCATCCATATGCTTATCTAATAAATTTTTAAATGCCCTCAATGTTGGCGAGTTCACTACTGTTGCAGGTAGGGTATTCCACGGCCTCACCACTCTTTGCGTAAAAAACCCACCTCTGACCTCTGTCCTATATCTATTACCCCTCAATTTAAGGCTATGTCCCCTCGTGCTAGCCACCTCCATCCGCGGGAGAAGGCTCTCGCTGTCCACCCTATCTAACCCTCTGATCATTTTGTATGCCTCTATTAAGTCACCTCTTAACCTTCTTCTCTCTAACGAAAACAACCTCAAGTCCATCAGCCTTTCCTCATAAGATTTTCCCTCCATACCAGGCAACATCCTGGTAAATCTCCTCTGCACCCGTTCCAAAGCTTCCACGTCCTTCCTATAATGAGGCGACCAGAACTGTACGCAATACTCCAAATGCGGCCGTACTAGAGTTTTGTACAACTGCAACATGACCTCATGGCTCCGGAACTCAATCCCTCTACCAATAAAGGCCAACACACCATAGGCCTTCTTCACAACCCTATCAACCTGGGTGGCAACTTTCAGGGATCTATGTACATGGACACCGAGATCCCTCTGCTCATCCACACTACCAAGAATTTTACCATTAGCCAAATATTCCGCATTCCTGTTATTCTTTCCAAAGTGAATCACCTCACACTTCTCCACATTAAACTCCATTTGCCACCTCTCAGTCCAGCTCTGCAGCTTATCTATGTCCCTCTGTAACCTGCAACATCCTTCCGCACTGTCTACAACTCCACCGACTTTAGTGTCGTCTGCAAATTTACTCACCCATCCTTCTGCGCCCTCCTCTAGGTCATTTATAAAAATGACAAACAGCAACGGCCCCAGAACAGATCCTTGTGGTACGCCACTCGTAACTGAACTCCATTCTGACAATTTCCCATCAACTACAACTCTCTGTCTTCTTTCAACTAGCCAATTTCTGATCCACATCTCTAAATCACCCTCAATCCCCAGCCTCCGTATTTTCTGCAATAGCCGACCGTGGGGAACCTTATCAAACGCTTTACTGAAATCCATATACACCACATCAACTGCTCTACCCTCGTCTACCTGTTCAGTCACCTTCTCAAAGAACTCGATAAGGTTTGTGAGGCATGACCTACCCTTCACAAAACCATGCTGACTGTCCCTAATCATATTATTCCTATCTAGATGATTATAAATCGTATCTTTTATAATCCTCTCCAAGACTTTACCCACCACAGACGTTAGGCTCACCGGCCTATAGTTACCGGGGTTATCTCTACTCCCCTTCTTGAACAAAGGGACCACATTTGCTATCCTCCAGTCCTCTGGCACTATTCCTGTAGCCAATGATGACCTAAAAATCAAAGCCAAAGGCTCAGCAATCTCTTCCCTGGCTTCCCAGAGAATCCTAGGATAAAATCCCATCCGGCCCCGGGGACTTATCTATTTTCAACTTGTCCAGAATTGCCAACACTTCTTCCCTACGCACCTCAATGCCATCTATTCTAATAGCCTGGGTCTCAGCATTCTCCTCCACAATATTATCTTTTTCTTGAGTGAATACTGACGAAAAGTATTCATTTAGTATCTCGCTTATCTCCTCAGCCTCCACACACAACTTCCCACCACTGTCCTTGACTGGCCCTACTCTTACCCTGGTCATTCTTTTATTCCTGACATACCTATAGAAAGCTTTTGGGTTTTCCTTGATCCTACCTGCCAAAGACTTCTCATGTCCCCTCCTTGCTCGTCTCAGCTCTCTCTTTAGATCCTTCCTCGCTTCCTTGTAACTATCAAGCGCCCCAACTGAAACTTCACGCCTCATCTTCACATAGGCCTCCTTCTTCCTCTTAACAAGAGATTCCACTTCTTTGGTAAACCACGTTCTCACATTTCATCCCACCAGCCTCCATATGCAAAGCATAATCCTCCGCCATTTTTGCCAACTCCAGCGTGATGCCACCACCGAACACATCTTCCTTTCACTCCGTCTGTCAGCATTCCGCAGAGACTGTTCCCTCCGAGATAATCCAGTCCACTCCTCCAAAATACCCAGTACCTCTCCCATCACCCATGGCACGTTCTCATGCAATCGCAGAAGGTGGAACACCTGCCCCTTTACCTCTTCCATGCTTAACATGCCAGGCCCAAAACACTCATTCTAGGTTAAGCAGTGTTTCACTTGCATTTCTTCCAATTTGGTTACTGCATTCACTGCTCCCAATGTGGTCTCCTCTATATCGGAGAGACCAAACGCAGACTGGGTGATCGCTTTGCTGAGCATCTTCGATCTGTGCGCATTCAGGATCCTGACCTTCCTGTTACTTGCCATTTTAACAAAAGACCCTGCTCCCATGCCCACATGTCTGTTGTTGGCCTGCTGCAATGTTCCAGTGAACGTCAACGCAAACTGAAGGAACAACATCTCATCTTCCGGTTAGGCACGCTGCAGCCTCAACATCAACATCAAATTCAACAACTTCAGATGATTAGCTCTACCCCACCTCGATCCATTTGTTTTCATCCCATTTCATTTTAACTGTCTTTTACCATTTCTTTCTTTATTAATATATATTTAATCACCCCCCCAATCTTATCTACCTTTCCTTAACCTTTCTCCTCTTTGCTTCCCCCTTCCCCTCCCCCCACATTTACAGTTCATCCTCTGATGTTAGTTTCTCGGCTGTTTGACCTTTCACATTTTTTGTTCTCTCTGGGGACTGCCATTAACACTCTTTCCCCTTGGTATCTGTGGCCATTAGCACCCGGTTTCCCTGGGTTTCTGTGGCTATGATTCATCTTTCATTCCTACTCCACAGTATAAATATTTCCCACTTTCTCTGTCTGTTAGCTTTGACAAAGAGTCATCGGACTCGAAAACGTTAGCTCTTTTCTCTCCCTACAGATGCTGCCAGACCTGCTGAGATTTTCCAGCATTTTCTCTTTTGTTTCAGATTCCAGCATCCGCAGTAATTTGCTTTTATATTTTGATAGAACCTGTCAATCTCATCGTCTACCAGAACCAGCGGTACCCAAGCCACTGCTCCCAACACTTCCAGGCATGGCCACTGTGTGCCCACCCCAAAATCAATGTGGCAGCCCCTGATTGGACTTGATTGATCAGGGTGATGGAGCTCTGATCAATTCATTGATAATGACCCAGAGACAGCCCACAAAAGGGGCAGGGAAATCCAAGCTGGTTAAAAGGTACTACGCAGGCCACCACACTCTCTCTCGACTGCAGCATCGACAGCCATCAACAACGGTGAATCCCTGCCCCCACATGGGGTACGGGACAGGGTGCTCTCGGGGGTGTGGGTCGGAGGGGGGAGGATTTCGGACGCGTACCACGTCATGCAGGAGGTAGATGAGGCCTCGGCGGGGGAGCTGAAGGGTAAATGGGAGGAGGAGCTGAGTGAGGAGATTGAGGAGGGGACGTGGGCGGATGCCCTGGAGAGAGTGAATTCCTCCTCTTCCTGTGCGAGGCTTAGCCTCATACAGTTCAAGGTGCTGCACGGGGCCCACATGACTGGGACGAGGATGAGTAGGTTTTTCGGGGGCGAAAACAGATGTGCTAGGTGCTCGGGGAGCCCAGCGAACCACGCCCATATGTTTTGGGCATGCCCAGCGCTGGGGGAGTTTTGGAAGGGTGTAGCAAGGACAGTGTTGAGGGTGGTAGGATCCAGGGTCAAGCCAGGCTGGGGACATGCAATTTTTGGGGTTGCAGTGGAGCCGGGAGTGCAGGAGGCGAAAGACGCCGATGTTCTGGCCTTTGCGTCCCTAGTAGCCCGGCGGAAGATTTTGCTTCAATGGAAGGATGCGAGGCCCCCAAGTGTGGAGGCCTGGATCAATGATATGGCGGGGTTCATCAAATTGGAGAGGGTGAAATTTGCCCTGAGGGAATCAGTACAGGGGTTCTTTAGGCGGTGGCAGCCTTTCCTGGACTTCCTGGCAGAAGGGCAGGAAAATAGGCCGGCAGCAGCAGCAACCGGGGGGGGGGGGGGGGGGGGAGAGAGGAGGGGGGGGTTTGTTGCGGGGGAAGGGAGAAATGTGTATATGTGTTTATTGAATATGCCGGGTGCTTATCTATTTCTTCTTTTTGTAGTTACTGGGGGGGGGGGGTTGGTTTTGGGGGTTATTGGTTTTTTTTCTTCTTGTTGTTAATATGGTTTTCTTGTTGTTATTTTATGTTTTTGATATGTTTTTGAAAATCTTAATAAAAATTATTTTTTTTAAAAAGAAAAAAAAAACAACGGTGAATCCACCACCAGAGGAATTCACGCCATCCACAGAGGGACTAGAACAGAGGACACAGACCACCTACAGGAACTTCAGAACTACCAGACGACCAGAATTCAGATAAGGCCATGGGCGGATGTGTTTTTTTTTGTTTTCTATTCTTTAAAAAAAAGTTTCTCGTTATTCGTTTTGTGGAAGCTGTTTGTAATGCCTTCTGTATTGATTTGGGACCAGTGGCAGAGCTGAGTGAGTTAAGGTTTTCATTTGCACTGTTGGGGGGTGGAGGTGTCCTTATTTAGATTTTGGTGTTTTTCTGTCGGGCAATTGTGTGGGGATTGTTTGATGTTGATGTATGTTTGTATGAGCTGGGGCGAGGGTGGGGAGAGAACAATAGGTGGGAGACTATCCGGTGCCAGGGATGGGGCCACCAAGGTAGCTGGGCAGGCTAGCTCCCGGAAGCACAGTGGGGGGTGTGCATATATTTGGTTTATTAAAAGGGTTGGGTTATAGTGTTGTTACGAGGAGGGGGGAGGGGGATAAAATGTTCTGCTGACGAGGGAGGGACTTGGGCAAAGGGACAGAGAGGAGGTTGGGGGCGGAGGCTGCCTGGGAGCGGGTCAGTGGAGGCGCGGAGCATGGGCTGGAGGCGGGCCCAAAAAAGCGGATGGCTGATGAGCGAAGGGGAGGCAATGAGCCCCATACTAGGCTGATCACCTGGAATGTTTGAGGGTTAAATGGGCCGGTCAAGAGGGCACATGTGTTCGCACATCTTAGAGAACTGAAGGCAGACATGGTAATGTTGCAGGAGACGCACCTTAGAGTAACTGACCAGATTAGATTGAGGAAAGGCTGGGTAAGTCAGGTCTTTCGCACGGGACTAGATTCAAAGACTAGAGGGGTCGCGATCCTGATCAATTAGCAGGTGGTGTTTGAGGCAGGTCGAATAGTCTCGGATGTGGGTCTCCATTATGGTCAGTGGGAAGCTGGAAGGGGTGCAGGTGGGATTAGTAAATGTGCATGCGCCAAATTGTGATGATGTGGAGTTTATAAAGAGGATGCTGGGGAAGATACCGGACCTGGACTCGCACAGGTTGGTCATGGGAGGGGACTTCAACACAGTTACTGACCCTGGCTTGGACCGGTCAAGCTCGAAAACGGGCAGGGTGCCAGCAATGGCAAAGGAACTAAGAGGGTCATGGAGCAGATAGGGGGTGGATCTATGGAGATTTGGGCAGCCAAGGGTGAAGGAGTTCTCCTTCTACTCACACGTGCATAAAGTGTACTCCCGGATTGATTTCTTTATTTTCAGCAGGGCCTTACTGGCAGGGGTGGTGGACACGGGGTACTCGGCGAGCAGCTAAGGAAATATATTCAGAACTACCTGCCAGTTAACGACATGGGGGAAATTTCAGCAACGGTGGTCTGGGAAGCACCAAAGGCGTTGGTTAGAGGGGAGCTGATCTCAATACAGGCCCTTAGGGAGAAGGTGAATAGGGCAGAGACGGACCGACTGGTAAAGGAGATATTACAGATCGATAGGAGGTATGCAGAGACCCCAGAGGCAGTGCTTTTAAGAGAACGGCGGAGGCTACAGGTGAAATTCGGCTTGTTAACCACAGGGGGGCGGTGGAGCAGCTGAGAAAGGTGAGGAGGCGATCTATGAGTATGGAGAGAAGGCCAGCAGAATGCTTGCACAGCAGCTTAGAAAGAAGGAGGCAGCCAGGGACATAGGGAAAGTAAAGGAGGGAGATGGGAACCTGGTTGGAGATTCAGCAGGGGTGAATAAGGCATTTAGGGATTTCTGCAGCAGGCTGTATAGGTCGGAACCCCCAACGGGGCTGGAGGGAATGAGACACTTCTTGGGGGGGTTGAATTTCCCAAAGGTGGATGGGGAGCTGGTAGAAGAGCTGAGGGCCCCGATCAGGTTGGAAGAGATAGTGGAGGGTCTGATGCCATGCAGTTGGGTAAAGCCCCGGAGCCGGATGGGTACCCAGTGGAGTTTTATAAAAAGTTCTCTGGGATATTGGGGCCAGTGTTGATGAGGATGTTCAATGAGGCAAGGGAAAGAGGGGTGCTGCCCCCGACGATGTAACAGGCCATGATTTCGCTGATTCTGAAGCGGGACAAGAATTCGGAGCTGTGTGGGTCCTACAGGACGATATCCCTGTTGAATGTGGACGCCAAACTGCTGGCCAAAATTTTGTCCTCCAGGATTGAGGATTGTGTTCCGGACGTTATTCGGGAGGACCAGACGAGGTTTGTTCAGGGTAGGCAGTTGGTGGCCAATGTAAGAAGGTTGTTAAACGTGATCATGATGCCCCCAGAAGATAGGGAGGTGGAGGTAGTGATCGCAATATATGCCAAAAAGGCTTTTGACCGGGTAGAATGGGATTATCTGTGGGAGGTACTGGGACGCTTCAGATTTGGGCGCGGCTTTATTGACTGGGTCAGGTTGCTGTATCAGGCTCCTGTGGCAAGCGTACAGAAGAATAGGACAACATCGGACTATTTTAGACTGCACCGGGATGCCCCATCTTCCCACTGTTGTTCGCGCTAGCGATAGAGCCGTGGGCAATTGCTCTGAGAGCCTCAAGGGGCTGGAAGGTGCTGGTCCGGGTGGGGTTGGAGCACAGAGTCTCACTCTATGCAGACGACCTGCTTCTGTATGTATCGGACACATTCGAGGGGATGGAAGAAATCATGAGGATTCTAGGGGAATTTGGGGTTTGTCACAGGCCGGTTTTTGGGGTATAAGCTAAATAGTCTAAATAGGATGAGCAAAACAGATGAGGGCTTGACAGCAGATTTTAGAGAGTTAAGATGTAAAAGGTTTTTAATTAGTTATTCATTTCATAAATTACAAAATAGACAAATCTATATAAACAAATAGAAAAAAGACATTAAAACGTAACATCAACACAACCCCCTCCACCACCACCCTGCCTCCCAAATAACTGACAGTGAGCAGTTCCTTAACGTATATAAAAGATTGCCACCTCCGGTGGAATCTCTCGACCTAAGTACTCACGGTGTACTTGACCTTCACTAAGTACAAAATCTCCATCAAGTCTCCCAACCACGCTGAGGCGCTGGCTGGAGATGCAGACCTCCAGATTTTTATTTTTATTTCACCGTCTGCCATGGTGGGATTTGAACCTGGGTCTCTGATTTACTAGTCCAGTGAAAACACCATTAAGCCTCTCCCCCCCCCCCCCCCCCCACCCAAGCAAATCCCGCCTCCGGGCAACCAACAAAGTGAAGCAAGACCATCTCGCTCGCATCTTCAGCCTCGGAAAATTCGCCAACCCAAATAAGGCAACTAACGGACACGGCTCCAATTCAATATTTAGAATCGCCGACATGATGCTAAAGAAAGAGACCCACAGAGTCTCGCTCTATGCCGACGACCTGCTTCTGTATGTATTGGACACATTCGGGGGGACGGAAGAAATCATGAGGATTCTCAGGGAATTTGGCTGGTTTTCGGGGTATAAGCTAAATATGGGGAAAAGTGAGATGTTTGCGGTCCAGGCAAGGGGACAGGAAAGGCGGTTGGGGGAGCTGCCGTTTAGATTAGTAGGGCGAAGCCTTAGGTACCGAGGCATTCAAGTGGCGGAGGAATGGGACCGGCTGCATAAATTAAAATCTGGCCCGACTAGTCGACCAAATGAAGGACGATTTTTGGAGATGGGATGCGCTCCCATTGTCATTAGCTGGGTGGGTGCAGAGGGTGAAGATGACGGTCCTTCCAAGATTCCTGTTCGTTTTTCAATGTCTCCCTATCTTTATTCTGTGGTCCTTTTTTAAATGGGTCAACAAAGTGATCTCTGGCTTTGTTTGGGCGGGCAAGACTCCGCAGGTAAGGAAGGTAATGATTGAGCGGAGTCGGGGAGAGGGCGGGCTGGCGCTGCCAAATTTTAGTAACTATTACTGAGCGGCAAATATAGCCATGATCAGGAAGTGGGTGTGGGGGAGGGGTCGACATGGGAGCATATGGAGGCGGCTTCATGTAAGGGCACCAATTTGAGGGCGTTGGTAACTGCGCCTCTGCCGTTCCCGCCGTCACGGTACTCCACCAGCCCCGTGGTGGTGCCGGCCCTGAGAGTCTGGGGCAATGGAGGAGACATGTGGGAGCAGAGGGAGCATCGGTCTGGTCCCCAATCTGTAATAATCACCGGTTTGCCCCGGGAAGTATGGATGGGGGGTTCCGGATATGGCGGAGAGAAGAAATTGAGAGGATGGGGGATATGTTTACAGAGGGGAGCTTTCCGAGTATGAGGGTGCTGGAGGAGACGTTTGGGTTGGCGAGGGGAAACAAATTCAGGTATCTGCAGGTGCGGGATTTCCTACATAAACAGGTGTCAACCTTCCCGCTCCTACCGCTAAGGGGGATTCAGGACAGGGTAATTTCCAGAGGGTGAGTCGGAGAAGGGAGTGTCTCGGACATTTACAAGGAACTTATGGGGTCAGAGAAGACGCAGACCGAGGATCTGAAGCGCAAGTGGGAGGAGGAGCTGGGAGGAGAGATAAAGGATGGTCTATGGGCGGACGCGTTGAGTAGAGTCAACGTGCCCACAACATGTGCCAGACTCAGCCTGATACAATTCAAGGTCGTTCATTGGGCTCACATGACAGTGGCCCGATGAGCAGATTCTTTGGGGTGGAAGACAGGTGTGCAAAATGTGCGGGAGGACCAGAGATCCATGTCCACATGTTCTGGGAATGTCCGAAGCTTAAGGTATTTTGGCAGGGGTTTGCAGATGTCATGTCCACGGTGTTAAAAATCAGAAGTGGCGATTGTTGGGCTGTCGGAAGACCTGGGAATCCAGGAGGAGAACGAGGCAGACATTCTGGCCTTTGCTTCCCTGGTAGCCCGGAGACAGATACTATTAGCATGGAGGGACTCAAAGCCCCTGAAGTCAGAGAGCTGGCTATCGGACATGGCTAGTTTCTCTGTTTGGAGAAAATTCGCTTTGAGAGGGTCACTGTTAGGGTTCGCCCGGATGTGGCAACTGTTTGTCGACTTCTTCGCGGAAAATTAATCGTCAGCAGAAGAGGGGGTTTAGTTTAGTTTAGAATAGGGGGTTAATAAAGGTGGGACCTGTAAGGGAGGGAGATTGCTTTAGCACTATGTTTATAGTTTCATGTACATTGTTTATTGTGTTGTTGTTATAATACCAAAAATACCTCAATAAAATGTTTATTATAAAAAAAGAGGAAATTACTCAATAGTGAGGAAGGATATTAGTTCCGACGATGTGGAATCTGTATGGGTAGACCTGAGAAACACCAAGTGGCAAAAAAGATCAGTGGGGTTTGTGTATAGACCTCCATACTGTAAAGGTGATGTTGGGAAGACATTAAATAGGAAATTGGAGACACTTTCGATAAAGGAACAACTGTAATTATTGGGGACTTTAATGTGCATATAGATTGGGCAAATCAAATTAATATTAATACTGTAGAAGAGGAATTCCTGGAGTGTGGATGGGATGGTTTTCTGCACCAACACATTGAGGAACCAACTAGCGTACAGGCCATCCTCGACTAGTTATTGTGTAATGAGAAATGAATCATTTGCAATCTAATTATGCGAGGCCCCTTGGGGATGAGTGACCATAATATGATAGAATTCTTCATCAAGGTGGAGCGTGACATAGTTGATTCTGAGACTGGGGTCCTAAATCTAAATACAGAACACAACAATGGTATGAGGCGCGAATTGCCTATGATGAATTAGGGAACATTACTTAAAGGGATGACGGTGGATAGGCAATGCCAAATATTCAAAGAGTGCATGGATGATCTGCAACGAATTGTTCATTCCTGTCTGGCACAAAAATAAAACAGGAGAGGTGGCTACACCATGGCTTCCAAGATAAATTAGATATAGTATTATATCCAAGGAAGAGACATAAATACAAATCGGCCTAAAAAACCAACAGACCTGAAGATTTGGAGCAGTTTAGAATTCAGCAAAGGAGGACCAAGGGTTTGATTAAGAAGGGGAAAATAGAGTGTGTGAATAAGCTTGTGGGGAACATAAAACCTGACTGTAAAAGCTTCTATAGGTATCTGAAGAGAAAAAGATTGGTGAAGACAAATGTAGGTCCCTTACAGTCAGACAGAGGGGAATTTATAATGGGGAACAAAGAAATGGCTGACCAACTAAATATATACTTTGGTTCTGTCTTCACAAAGGAGGACACAAATAATGTACCAGAAATGTTGGCGAACACAGGGTTTTAGAGAGAGGGAGGAACTAAAGAACTAAAGGAAGTCAGTAGTAGTAGGGGTATAGTACTGCGGAGTTTTATGGGATTGATGGCTCCAGGGTCTGTAATCCAGATCCCAGAGTACTTAAGGAATGGCTCCCATAAATAGTGGGTGCATTGGTGGTCATGTTCCAAGATTCTGTAGATTTTGGAACAGTTGCTACAGATTGGAGGGTAGCTAATATAACCCCACTATTTAAAAAGGAAGGTAGAGAGAAATCAGAGAACTATAGGCCAGTCAGCCTGACGTCAGAAATGGGGAAATGCTAGGGTCCCTTTTAAAAGATTTAATAGCAGAGCACTTGGAAAACAGTGGCAGGATCAGACAAAGTCAGCACGGATTTACAAAATTGAAATCATGTTTGATAAATCTACTGGAATTCTTCAAACATGTAACTCGTAGAGTTGATGAGGGGTAGCCAGTGGATGCAGTTTATTGGCCTTCCAGAAGGCTTTCAACAAAGTCCCACATAAGTGACTAGCGTGTAAAATTAAAGCGCATGGGATTGGGGACACAAAGCTGGGAGGGAGGGTGAGGTCTGAGGAGGATGCAGAGATGATTCAGTGTAATTTGGGCAAGTTTTATTGAGTGGGCAAATGAATGGCAGATGCAGTATAATGTGGATAAATGTGAAGTTATCCACTTTGGTAGCAAAAGCAGGAAGGCAGATTATTATCTATAGATTGAGGGAGGGGATTGTGCAATGAAATAAGAATGTCCATGTGCACCAGTTGCTGAAGGTAAGTGTGCAGGTTCAGCAGATGGTAAAGAAGGCAAATGCTTTGTTGGCCTTCATAGCGAAGGGATTGGAGTATTGGGACAGGCATGTCTTGCTGCAATTATACAGGTCTTGGTGAGGCCACACCTGGAATATTGTGTGGCCTTTTGGCCTCCTTGTCTGAGGAAGGATGTTCTTGCTATGGAGGGAGTGCAGCGAAGGTTTAACCAGACTGATTCCTGGGATGGCGGGACCGATGTATGAAGAGGGGTTGAGTCAGTTAGGATTATATTCAATGGAGTTTAGAAGAATGAGGGGGAATCTCATAGAAATCTGTAAAAAGGACTAGACATGGGGAGATGCAGGAAGGATGTACCTGATGGTGGGGGAGTCCAGAACCGGGGTCACAGTCTGACAATCCGGGATAAACCATTTAGGACTGAGATGAGGAGAAATGTCTTCACTCAGAGAACTTGCTAACACAGAAAGCAATTGAGGCTAAGATTTTGTGGGCGCGATTTAACCACTGCGTTGCGCCCAGCGTGGATCTGAGCGCACTGTGTAAATAGCGGGAAAGGCCAAAATCGAGATTTGTGCCAGGCGCCAACCAGTTTGCAATTGATCCAGCCCGCTCCCGA
This sequence comes from Scyliorhinus canicula, assembly GCF_902713615.1. Lineage (NCBI taxonomy): Eukaryota > Metazoa > Chordata > Chondrichthyes > Carcharhiniformes > Scyliorhinidae > Scyliorhinus > Scyliorhinus canicula. Next base: position 153,744,507 of record NC_052155.1, on the reverse strand, counting down.
TGGCAAGTTCCGGATCTCGCCCAAAAATAACAAGCATATCATTAACCCTCATTTGCATTCATTTCAGTCTCATTACCAAGATTGAAGTTGAATGCAGTAGTCTCCTGGGAATTACCAAACTCCCCAGTGAGAAATTGCACAGGTGTCATTCATACTCCTTTTGAAAATGTGAAGCTTGCTCAATGGTTGCTGAGGGGAAATGAGAAGGTGAGTAGCCATTGTGACAACTGGGAGACTTTAGGAATATTGGATTCTAAGTATTCGACAATTGAAGGGTGTTGGGGGGGGCTCATCTTTCTAGTTGGGTTGACGGTTTGTTAAGGTTTTGTTTTCTTTATAGGGGTAAAGTGGGAAAGGGTTTGGAGGGACTGGCTGGGGGTATTTTAGGAATAAAATAGGGTTGGGGTTAGTTGTATTGTTTGTTATAATGTTAATCTTGTTTGAATAAAAATACATATTTTTAATGTTTTAATAAGAACTCTGTACAATAAACTCAATACTTTCACCTGAAAAAAAAGCCTGGTGTTAGAGTGCTTTTGACTGCAGAGGTCATTATTTTTTAAGAATTCTGTTTTGCAGGCAAGGGGCCAAGAGAATAGACTGAAGGAGCTGCCATTTAGGCTGGTTGAGGAAAGTTTCCGGTACATGGGGATATAGGGGGCACGAGACTGGGGCAGGCTGCACAAGTTAAATTTGACTAGAGTGGTGGAACAAATGAAGAGGGAGTTTCGGAGATGGGATGCACTCCCGCTGTCACTGGCGGGGAGGGTGCAGACTGTAAAGATGACAATCCTCCCTAGATTCCTGTTCATCTTCCAGTGCCTCCCAATCTTTATCCCGCAGTCCTTCTTCAAAAGGACTGGCAAAATCATCATGAGCTTTGTCTGGGCGGGAAAATCCCCGCGGGTGAAGAACGTGATGCTTGAAAGGAGCCGCAGCAAGGGAGGGCTTGCATTGCCGAGTCTGATCAACTACTACTGGGCGGCTAACATAGCCATGATAAGGAAGTGGATGGAGCGGGTGGAGGCGGCTTCGTGCAGGGGCACCAGTTTGGCAGCCCTGCTCACGGGTCCCCTACTGCTGTCGCCGGCCAGATACTCCACCAGCCCGGTAGTGGGGGCAGCCCTGCGGATATGGGGCCAGTGGAGGAGGCATGTAGGGGAGGTAGATGCGTCTGTCTGGGCTCCAATATGTGATAACCATCGTTTCGCCCCCGGGAACATGGATGGAGGGTTTCGAACACGGCGGCGGGCGGGGGTGAGGAGGGTGGGCGATATGTTCCTGGAGGGGAGCTTTGCGCGTTTGAGGGGCTTGGAGGAGAAATTTGGGCTGGTAAGGGGAAATGACTTTAGGTACTTACAGATGCGGGACTTTGTACGCAGACAGGTCCCATCGTTCCCACGCCTCCCGCCAATAGGGATCCAAGACAGAATAGTCTCTTGAGGAGAAGGAGGAGAGGGTAGAGTCTCAGATATTTACAAGGTGCTCATGAAGGGGGAAGAGTCCCAGACGGAGGAACTGAAACTCAAATGGGAGGAGGAGCTTGGCAGGGAGATGGAGGACGGGCTGTGGGCGGAAGCCCTGAGTAGAGTAAACTCAACCGCAACATGTGCCAGGCTCAGCTTGATTCAATTTAAGGTCGTTCACCGGGCCCACATGATGGTAGCTCGGATGAGCAAATTCTTTGGGGTAGAGGACAAGTGCGTTAGATGCGCGGGAGGACCAGCGAACCACGTACACATGTTTTGGGCATGTTCTAGTGGGTACTGGGAGGGATTTGCGGGGATCATGTCCCGGGTGCTGAAAACAAGGGTGGTGATGAGTCCAGGGGTGGCAATTTTCGGGGTTTCGGAAGACCCGGGCGTCCAGGGGGAGAAAGAGGCCGGTGTTCTAGCCTTTGCTTCCCTAATAGCCCGGCGGCGAATACTGCTGGCATGGAGCGACTCAAAACCCCCGAAGACCGAACTATGGCTTTCGGACATGTCAAGTTTTCTGGGTATGGAAAAAATTAAGTTCGCCTTGAGGGGATCTGTACTGGGGTTCGCCCGAAGGTGGCAACCATTCATCAACTTCTTCGCAGGAGAGTGAACGTCAGCAGATGGGGGGGAGGAGGAAGAGGGGGGAGGGGGGAGATTAGAGTAGAGTAGGAGGGATAAATATGCGGGTAATGTCTATGGGAGAGGAGCGGGCATGTGCAGTATGGTTTGATTGAAGTATTGGTTTTACGTTGATGTTTGCACATTTCTGTTATCTGTAACTGTTTACAATGCCAAAAAATACCTCAATAAAATTGTTTGTTAAAAAAAAATTCTGTTTTGCAGAGCCTGGGAGCTTTTAGCAGTCAGAGGTAAAATTGACAGAGGAATGTGTTTTTTAGTCTGGACTAATGGACTGTGATTTGACTGAGAAAGTTTCTGGGGAGTTAATGTGCTTTGCAGAGATCATTTGTTTTTCAGCTTGGGGAAATTAGATCATTGCTGGGAGGAGCCAAGGAATGCAGAGAGACACTTTTGAAAAACTCTAGATGGCAGTTTTTGGAGAAAGCTTCGGAGAGAGGAGTTGTATTCTGATCTGCCTGTTGCTGAGCCCACAATTCCCCCACAGTTAGATAGATTGAGAGCTGTATGTTTCTTTTCTTGCTGTTTAATGTGAAATTGAGTAATGGTGTTTAAGGGGTAATTCTAAGCTGTTCTTTTTGGGTGTGAAGTTAAAAAGTTTAATATTGTATTTAGAATAACTTTTTGTTTTAAAAATGCCAAAGCCCTATTTCTTCATGCAATTGCTCCTGGAGTGAATCTTTCTTTCATCACAGTCTTAAAATAATCTAAAATATTGAAGTTTCGTTCCAGTATCCTAGCCACTGTTAGGGGCAGGGCTGGGATCGTAATACCATATACATTTTCTGGCTTGCAGCTCAAGGGCACCGGAACTGGCCCAGTGCTCATGGTTGCGGGGGGCAGCCTGAAGTGTCCTGGGGCGGCATTGCTCCTGGGCTGGGGGTGATAGGCTTTGCATATGTGAGGCCTTCAAGCCATCTTTCAATAAAGTGGAGACCCATAACAGGGGCAACCACAGCTGCAGCCTGTCTGTCCTCCCAAACACTTCCAGGACAGAGCTCTGCACTTGGTTCTATGCTTAAAATCAATTGCACTCCCTTTGACTTTGAGCAGCCTCTAGCTTCACAGCTGGAAGCTCTTGCAATGAGGAATTGGCCTTGTACGTTGTGAGAGCACTTAACACTCAACTCTCAAGTGCCTTGTCGAGGGCACACGTGTCATGTCTCAGAAGGTGATTAGTGCATTGCATTTCAATCAACCTTTGAAGCTTGAACAGTGTGTCTGAACTCTAGGAGCGTCAACAATCAAACTCTAAAGAGCAGGACCTCAGCATTAAAGATTTTCTCATGGCCAAAGGCTAAGGGCGCGATTCTCCCAAACCGGGAGAAATCGTAAGGCTGGCGTCAAACCCGGGCGGGTTTGACGCCAGCCCCCCCCTTCCCGACCGGGAACCGATTCTGGTCCCCGGTCGGGGCTAGCAGCCCGACGCCGTAAGCTCCGGCATCACGGGCTTAACGAATTTCGTTAAGCCCGCTTGCCCGCGTTAGCGCCGACTGACGCGTCATATGACGTCAGCCGCGCATGCGCGGATGGGAAGACTCCAACCCGCACATGCGCGGATGACGTCATCGCGTATTTGCGCGAAACCCGCGCATGCGCGGGCCGGGATGCCCCTCAGCCGCCCCGCAAATGGATACTGCGGGGCGGCGGAAGGACAAATAGTGCGCGTGCATCGGGCCCGCTGCCCGCGATCGGTGCCCACCGATCGCGGGCCCATGACACCCTTGGCACGGCCGTGGTACTGCCGTGCCAATCGGTGCCATGGTTATAAAATGCGAGTGTTTACGGCCGTTTTAACACCTGGTCAGACCAGGTGTGTTTGCCGTTCGTAAAAACAGCCGTAAAGGGCTGGGAACTCGGCCCATCTATCAGCTGTGAATCGCTGCCGGCCGTAAAAAAACGGCGGCAGCGATTCGTGTCGGGAGTTGGGCGTGGGGGGGGGGGGGAGAATAGCGGGAGTGCGTCGGAACAGCGTGGCCGTAAAATTTTACGAGCCACGCTATTCTCCGCACCGTCGGGAGTGCGGAGAATCGCGCCCTAAGTGTGTGGATCAGGGGAGGGCACTTGAGCACGGTCTCCCTAATGTTCCCGGCAGAGGTCTGGGATCTAGAAGCTCCTGATGTGGCAAGGGTTCAGTGTGCAGAGCAAGGTTTGCCAGCACAACTGGCTCGGTGGATGGCACTCTGAGAGAATGCGGAACACGTAAGGATGGGGAGGCATGGGGAAATTTGAGGATCCTGGGATGGAAGGCCTAACTGATTTTTTAAAATATAATCTTTATTGTCACAAGTAGGCATACATTAAAACTGCAATTAAGTTACTGTGAAAAGCCCCTAGTCGCCACATTCCGGCGCCTGTTCGGGAACACAGAGGGAGAGTTCAGAATGTCCAAATTACCTAACAGCACATCTTTCGGGACTTGTGGGAGGAAACCAGAGCACCCGGAGGAAACCCACGCAGACACAGGGAGAATGTGCAGACTCCGCACAGACAGTGACCCAAGCTTGGAATCGAACCCGGGACCCTGGCACTGTGCTAACCACTGTGCTACCGTGCTGCCCATTGATCTATCTCCTTCTCCAAATCCTAACAGATGCCAAAATGGATGGTGGTGTTGGTCCTGTAGCGGCTGCCATCAGGTTGCTGGTGGAAGCCCAGGTGGCCAGATATCGGAGAAGGCTACAGCAACATCTCTGGCTGGAGGTGACACCACATATCCAGGGGCCAGAGCACACCCTGAAGACTTGGCCTCCCATCAGGCCGAGGAGGAATCCAGACGGGTGGCTAAATAATTTGCAAGGTGTACAAAAGTCGTTGGTCTTTTGATGATTCTTTACTCAGAGAGTAGTAAGGGCATGGAATGCCCTGCTTGTAACAGTAGTGCACTCGCCAACACTAAGGGCATTCAAATGGTCATTGGATAGACATATGGATGATAAGGGAATAGTGTAGTGGTTTCACAGGTCGGCGCAACATTGAGGGCCAAAGGGCCTGTACTGCGCTGTAATGTTCTATGTTCTATGAGATGCCTGACAGCATGTGCTGCAGTAGACTCTGTCTCAACAAAGAGACAGTGAGGCATCTGTGCCACATCCTCGCAACCTTGGCACCCGATGGAGGTGGACACCTGCTCCCGGGGCCATCAAGGTCACCGCAGCCATGACCTTTGATGCAACCAGCTCATTCTAGGGCTCGAGTGTGGACCCGTGCAGCATTTCACAAGCTACAGCCCACAGGTGTTCAGGAGGTCATGGATGCCCTGTATACCCAGGAATTCAATTACATCACATTTGAGCTGGACTAGGCCCACCACGATGTCTGGGCTGCAGGATTCTCCGCCATTACCGGGATGCCCCAGGTTCAGGGAGCAATCGATGATACACATGTCACCTTGTGCACACCAGGACATCAGTGTGCCCTTTATTGACAGGAAGGGTTTACACTCCCTGAATATTCAGATTGTCTGTGACCACTGCCTCCACATCATGCATGTGCCACTAACCAGGGAGGGTGCATGACAGCTGCATCCTGGGGCACTCGGGGATCCCTGTGCTTTGTCTAGGATTGTCTTGCCACCATCCTCTGGCTACTTGAGGCCTAGAGGGCCCCAGCATGCTGCAGTAGCCTCCTCTGTCACGCCGGAAACTTGAGGCACTGATATCACTGGCAGAGGGGCTGAGGAGCCACTATCTATACTCAGGGCACCCTGAGAAACGCCGCCAGATGTAGAGGGCAGCTGCTTCCCTTCCCTGAAAGCCTTGCTGTGGCTGCATAATAGCATGCGGGCCTACTTGCATCTCCAGCATCCACAGCTTGGCCGACTGGATCTGGTTCCCCAGGAGAGTTGTCAATTTCCTAATGCAAGAGACCGGACGTGCAAAGGAAAATGGAAGCACTCATGGCCTATGTGGACTCCTCCACTATCCAAAACAGGGTGATCATGCTTTCTGGAAGCTCCATCAGATCTTCATGCTCTTGACACTGGATATTCAGCATTTGCCACCTTACAGACAATTCCAGATGCCTGGAGCTCAGCACCAGCCTCCTGGACTCCCAAAATTCTCCAGCGTCAGTGACCTCAGCAGTCGGTCAATCTTGTGCATTTGTGGCTCACTCACCAGATAGTGACTCTGAATCGAAAAGTGAACACATACACATCAGCCTGAGAGTATCCGTACAGTGGAAGGTACGGGGGAATGATTAAAAGTTGCACCCTCTGAGGTTTCCTCGTCCTCCTCAGAGGTGGACGATTGCCCCTGGAGACAGTAATTCTCTGTTTATATGGTTGATGTACATTAAAAAAACAGATAGATCAAAGGGTTTTGCCCTTCCAAAGCAAATGCCTCCAGAATCGGCTCATATGCAGATTGATAAGTGTGCAATGAAGGGCACTAGAACACCCTCCCTTATGCTCATGCAAGGCTGCTTCATGCCCAATCAAGAGACTACTCACTCTCTTCTACCCACACCTGCCTCACCTTCTGCTTTGGAGCAGGTGCCATCATGCTGCCCTGCCAGTTCCACAGCCTCCTCTTGCAGTGATGGTGAGGACTGGTGACCCACCACCAGTCTGGTTCATTTCTTTGACATAATGGGCTCTTTGTGCCTGCAGGGACAAAAGAGAACAATGTTGGTTGTCCAACAATAACAGACTAAATAGGTGCCGATGGATATCTGCCCATCAGCACACAATGCAGTGAATGTTACTGGGCTGTTCTCCTTGCTCCACCTTCCCCTGCAGACTTAAAAATAGTGGTGGAGGTGGAATGAGGCCCTCGTGCGATAGTTAGGGCAGGCTGCCTGAAGCCTTGCACACTTCAAACCCCATAATAAAGGGGACAGGTCAAGATGGGTGGGAAAGCAGTGCACTCGCCCCCCTCCCCCCTTCAAATACAATGGTGGGTGTTAAATTCACCAGAGTTAATGCTTCGAGTTGGTCACTGATGTGTTAGAAGTCTTACAACACCAGGTTAAAGTCCAACATGTTTGTTTCAAACACTAGCTTTGGGAGCACTGTCTGGTGATTGGTTGTTCTGTGTTGTGTGTTCATTGGTCATCCTGTGTGTCAATCACTGCCTGTCTGCATCTCATTATATACATGAGTGGATATTATGACAGTCACCAATTTTCATAATAATAATCTTTATTATTGTCACAAGTAGGCTTACATTAACACTGCAATGGAATTAGTGAAAATCCCCTAGTCGCCACACTCCAGCACCTGTTCGGGTACACAGAGGGAGAATTCAGAATGTCCAATTTACCTAACAGCAGGTCTTTCGGGACTTGTGGGAGGACACCAGAGTTTTGTTTGACAAAAGGGTTTCTCTCACTAACGCTCTTCCATAGTCATTGCCTAGTAAATAGAGGGAACCTGTAGCAGTAGCTACAGCTATCTTCACTCTTGTGAAGCACAGCAATGCAGAGGTCTGCGGCGATCTGATGCCTTCTTTTTCGGAACACCAGTCTTTTCAGAACCAGCACCACCACCCCCACCCACCCCACCTACCCAATCCATCTGTTATGCTGTCTGCAATTGGGGGGGGGGGGGGGGAGAGAGGGGTGTGGGAAGAGAGGGCGGATAGAGTGGGAGGGGGGTTTCAGAGGTGTCAAAGCAGCCAAAGGGTGCAAGCAACATTTGGGGTGCGGTGAAGCACAATCTTTAATTGGTCCAAGTTTTTTTTGAGGATCCCCTAATTTTCTCCTAGAACGTCCTAAGTGCATTTGCCTTAATGGTGTTCATTTCCGACTGGGAGCAGTGGGACTATCACCTTTACAATTATATTTTAAAAGTCTCATCTTTCTCTGTCACCATTTTTAATCCATCAAGAAAAGGCCGACTTTTAACCAGAATTTGAAATGCCACCTAACAAGGAGTGACAAGGGTGTTATCTTGGCAAAAACACGGATCTCCCCGAAAGGAGGGAATCCCCGTCAGCTTCCACAGCCGCGTCACCCGCTGCGCAGCCAGCGCTGGTCATGTGACAGGGGGACGATGACATCACGGAACGGCCTCTCTGAGCTGGAGCGGGCTACTGCGCATGCTCTCAAAGGGTCAGCGCGATGTGGCGTCTGAACGCAGGTCAGAGCGACGATGTGTTCGACGAGGAGGCGGATGAACTGCGGTTGTCAAGGAATGAGTGGAACATCAGCATGGGGCAGCGGCTCAAGGTACCCCGGGGGCCGAGTCAGTCAGTCAGCCAGTCAGCGACCACCCGCAGTGGAAGCTGCCTCTGTGAAAGCAGGCCGGACGTTGCGAGTGCTACCCCTGTCGGTTCGTGCACGCGCCCGGTGCGCGTGACCGGGTGACGCGCGCGGTAACCCCGCCCTTGTGGACCGCGCGCGAGCGGCAGCCGAACCTGCCGGCCTATCACCAAGTTGCACAATTCATACCCATCCTCACCCCCCCCCCCCCCCCCCCCCCATACCCATCCTCACCCACCCCATACCATCCTCATCCCCATTCCCCCATACCCATCCTCACCCCCTCCCCCCCCCATACCCATCCTCACCCACCCCATACCATCCTCATCCCCATTCCCCCATACCCATCCTCACCCCATACCCATTCCCCATACCATCCTCAACCCCCATACCCATCCTCAACCCCCATACCCATCCTCACCCCCCATACCCATCCTCACCCCCATACCATCCTCAACCCCCATACCCATCCTCACCCCCCATACCCATCACCATTCCCCATACCCATCCTCACCCACCCCTTACCCATCCTCACCCCCATACCCATCCCCATTCCCCCATACTATCCTCAACCCCCATACCATCCTCACCCACCCATACCCATCCTCACCCACCCATCCCCATTCCCCCATACCCATCCTAACCCCCATACCCATCCTCACCCACCCATCCCCATTCCTCCATACCCATCCTCACCTCCCATACCCATCCTCACCCCCATACCCATCCCCATTCCCCTCACACCCATCCTCACCCCATACCCATCCTCACCCCCATACCCATCCTCACCCCCCATACCCATCACCATTCCCCCACACCCATTCCCCCATAGCCATCCTCACCCCCATACCCATCCTCACCCCCATACCCATCCTCACCCCCATACCCATCACCATTCCCCCACACCCATTCCCCCATAGCCATCCTCACCCCATACCCATCCTCACCCCCATACCCATCCTCACCCACCCATCCCATACCCATCCTCACCCCCAGACCCATTCCCCCACCCCCATTCCCCCATACCCATCCTCACCCCCATGCCCATCCTCACCCCCATCCTCACCCCATACCCATTCCCCACCCCATACCCATTCCCCCCATACCCATTCCCCCATACCCATCCTCACCCCCATACCCATCCTCACTCCATACCCATCCCCATTCCCCTCATACCCATCCTCACCCCCATACCCATCCTCACCCTCCATACCCATCCCCATTCCCCTCATACCCATCCTCACCCCCCCATACCCATCCTCACCCCCATGCCCATCCCCATTCCCCCATACCCATCCTCACCCTCCATACCTATCCTCACCCCCATACCTATCCTCACCTCCATACCTATCCTCACCTCCATACCCATCCTCGTCCCCATACCCATCCTCGTCCCCATACCCAACCTCACCCCCCCACCCCGATTCCCCCATCCCCATTCCCTCCATACCCATCCCCATTCTCCCCATACCCATCCCCCCATACCCATCCTCACCCCCTATACCCATCCTCACCCCCATACCCATTCCCCCATACCCATCCTCACCCCCATACCCATCCTCACCCCCCATACCCATCCCCATTCCCCTCACACCCATCCTCACCCCATACCCATCCTCACCCCCATACCCATCCTCACCCCCATGCCCATCCTCACCCCCATGCCCATCCTCACCCCCATGCCCATCCTCACCCCCATGCCCATCCTCACCCCCATGCCCATCCTCACCCCCATGCCCATCCTCACCCCCATGCCCATCCTCACCCCCATGCCCATCCTCACCCCCATGCCCATCCTCACCCCCATACCCATTCCCCAGCCCTATACCCATTCCCCACCCCCATACCCATTCCCCCATACCCATCCTCACCCCATCCCCATCCTCACCCCCCATCCCCATTCCCCTCATACCCATCCTCACCCCCCATACCCATCCTCACTCCCCATACCCATCCCCATTCCCCTCATACCCATCCTCACCCCCCATACCCATCCTCACCCTCCATGCCATCCTCATTCCCCATACCCATCCTCACCCTCCATACCTATCCTCACCCCCATACCTATCCTCACCTCCATACCTATCCTCACCCCCATACCCATCCTCGTCCCCATACCCAACCTCACCCCCCATCCCCATTCCCTCCATACCCATCCCCATTCTCCCCATACCGATCCCCCATACCCATCCTCACCCCCCATACCCATTCCCCCATACCCATCCTCACCCCATACCCATTCCTCATACCCATCCTCACCCCCCATACCCATCCTCACCCCCCATACCCATCCTCACCCCCATACCCATCCTCACCCCATACCCATCCTCACCCCCATACCCATCACCATTCCCCCATACCCATCCTCACCCCCCCATCCCCATTCCCCCATAACCATCCTCACCCCCATACCCATCCCCATTCCCCATCCCCATTCCCCCATCCCCATTCCCCCATACCCATCCTCACCCCCATGCCCATCCCCATTCCCTCCATACCCATCCCCATTCCCTCCATACCCATCCCCATTCTCCCCATACCCATCCCCCATACCCATCCTCACCCCCATACCCATCTCCATTCCCCCATCCCCATTCCCCCCATACCCATCCTCACCCCCATGCCCATCCCCATTCCCTCCATACCCATCCCCATTCTCCCCATACCCATCCCCATACCCATCCTCACCCCCATACCCATCCTCACCCCCATACCCATCCTCACCCCCCATACCCATCCTCACCCCCCATACCCATCCTCACCCCCATACCATCCCCATTCCCCTCATACCCATCCTCACCCCCCCCATACCCATCCTCACCCCCCCATACCCATCCCCATTCCCCTCATACCCATCCTCACCCCCCATACCCATCCTCACCCCCCATGCCCATCCCCATTCCCCCATACCCATCCTCACCCCCCCCATACCTATCCTCACCCCATACCTATCCTCACCCCATACCTATCCTCACCCCATACCTATCCTCACCCCATACCTATCCTCACCCCATACCTATCCTCACCCCATACCTATCCTCACCCCATACCTATCCTCACCCCATACCGATCCTCACCTCCATACCGATCCTCACCCCCATACCCATCCTCATCCCCATACCCAACCTCACCCCCCCATCCCCCATTCCCATCCTCACCCCCCATCCCCATTCCCCCCATCCCCATTCCCCCCATACCCATCCTTACCCCCCATACCTATCCTCACCCACATACCCCTCCTCAAACCCCCATACCCCAAAATCATGATGGGGCGGGGAATCGTGCGCGGCGGTCTACGCGGTGTGGGTTGGAGGCCATTGACAGTGGCCCCCGCGGTGATTCTCTTAAGTGTAACTGGCGGTGTTCCCGGCAACGTGGGTCTCTCATTGTCTCACCCATCGGGAACTTGACGTGGTGGCGGCTGTGGATTCAGTCCGCGAACGCCCTGGTTGGGGACGGGGGGGATCTTTCACCAGGAGGGGCCTAATGACGGTCAGGCAATCGATCGGGGGCCACTTATCCACGCGCGCGATCCTGGGGGTGGGGGGGGGGGGGGGCTGTATTTTCAGGGTCGGTCTGCAGTGTGACTGCCATGTCGCGCAGGGCGGCCAACGCAGGCTGCCGCCATGTGCAGATGCCCGACCGGTAGTGCAGGGTGACGTATCGGCAGCCGTAGCTACAAGGACCATTCCAGGGCCCTGCCAGCCCCCTTCAGGTAGCAGAATCGCTCTGGACTTGCTTCAGGAAATTCCAGAGTGATTCGCCCATGTTTTGACGCTGGAGTGGGGACATAGCCCCATTATTGGAGAATCCCGCCCCGTCACCCAAATACTGCACTCCAACTGGTGTTTCCTTAGAGATGCTGTGCTGTACATTTCTGTGAAAGGTGGGATCGGGATACACTGTAAGAAATGCTCAGCAGCATCAAGTCAGGGGAATGTGTGGGCACAGCAATCCAATTATTGCCATTGCTCAGAAGGTCCAAGCCAACTTTTCACGTTAACAACCAGTTCGCAGTTTGCAAAGCTAATGGAAGACCAATTCAAAACATTAATTGCTGCCAAACCTACAGAATTGTTCCAATGTTTCCTATTTTATTTCAGATTTCCAGCCTCTGCAGTGTTTTTTTTTTGTTTCAGTCCTTTACTCCAACTCTCCCAACTATTGATCGATGATCACAGTGGAATATACTGGCACTGGTGGGAAGCCATCTCTCTTATGACGATGGTTTTACCTGAAGCAGGAAGTGTAGTGGTCATTTCCCTTCAAAACACTCGCCTGTCCCTGGGGGAAATAGTAGATCATCAGCCTTGGCTTTGTAGTGGCCAACTCTTAAGTTAAAAAGCTATGGGTTCAAATCCCAATTCTGGATTGGATCATGTAATCCTATCTGAAATCATTCATCAGAGATGCTGTCAACTTGAATAAGTCTCTGACCTCATCTGCCCTTTCAATATCCCTATAGCACTATATGAACAAGCACTTGGAGGTTCCGGCCAACATTTATGTCAACATCTCCAATTGTAGTCTGAATTGGGCGATTGGGTTTTGTGTGAATTACCCTCTTATGGACTGAAATGATCTCATGCGTCGTCTCTATTGCTGTAGCACTATACTCCGGATGTTTCACCTGATGGCTATGTTTTTACATTGTATATTTATCGTATGTCCAATGTTTTTTCATGTATGGAACAATCTGCCTGGAACGATACTTTTTATTGTACTTTGGTACACTTGACAATAAATCTAAATCTAATAAACTGAAGTTTTTTAAATCTAATAAGCTGAAGTATTGTATCTGAGCATTTCCAGACTTGCCTTATTATATAAATTTGTTATTTTTTTCCGTGTTAAAAATCATCCATTTCCCAATTTCACATCCTTCTGCCTCTGGCCCACGAAAAGAAAACACACCCAAGTTACTTATAACTGCACTCCAAATTCCCTCCTGTTTAGCCTTTTGGCTTTTCATTCAGCATGACAGTTTTGCAGCTTACTGGCCTGTTCAACCACATTGCCATACTTACCATTTGTCCTTGTCTCCACTAAAACCATTACTCCCTCATTACCTGGTTACTCCTTCCAGTACAGCCCTCATCTCCGTTCCTTTGTGTCCTTGACATGAACATTTTATGGAGGACACTAGTTTAGATATTCATCGTCCGTATCATCCTGAAATACAGAGGTAATCCCCCAAGGTGCTTCTTTACTGCAAATTGTCATCTTAAACCTCCCTCCCCTGCCTCCTTGACCCTTACCTTCAAGGGCGAAGTGCACATGGCCTTCTTAGTTACTAAGGTCAAGACCATCATTCAACTGCACCTGCTATTTTCCACCTCCTAATCCACCAAGTCAAACCTCTAAGGTCCTTTAATTCTAACTCTGAACTTGTATCTTTCTCACAGTTCTCTCCTGGCTCCCCGTGTGAGCCGCCACCTGTTCCTGAACCTAATTCCCACCGAACTGCTAGCTAACCAACTTGCCTTTCTAGCCTCTGATAGCTAATGTTGTTAACTGTTCCCTCTCCTTTATGGCACCTCCCCTTCAAATCGGTTGTCATCAACCCTTTTTCAAAAACTCCACTCTTGACCCCTCTGTCCTTGCAAACTACTGCTCTCGAACCTCCCTTTCAGCTCCTAAATTAATACAAACATATGAATTAAGGTGCTCTGCCATTCAATAAGATTATGGCTGATCTGATTGTAACTTCAATCCCACAATCCTACCTATCCACAATAACCTGTCACCCCCTTGTTAATGAACAATTTATCTAGCTCTGTCTTAAAAACATTCAAAGACCCTGCTTTCACTCTTGAGGAAGAGAGTTCCAGAGACTCGTGACCCTCTGAGAGAAAGACTTCTCTTTATCTCTGTCTTAAATGAGCAACCCCTTATTTTTAAACGGTGGCTGTCCTTGAATGTTGTTTCCCGAATCCATGCCCATTTTTCTCTCAGCTTCATGTTTGTACCCATGCAATCGTGCAAGTCATCTTCATCAAAGTCATAAGTGACATGCTATGTGACTGTAACCACGGTAAACTTTCTCTCTTCCTCGTTCTTGACCTGTTTGCAGCCTTCAACACCGCACCATCTTCCTCCAACACCTTACCGTTGTTACTCAGCTGGGTATGACTGCTGTTGCCTGATTCCATTCTTATTTGTCCAGTCACAGCAAGAGGCTTCTCTTCCCACTCACACATTACCTCTGAAGCTCCATCAACTATATGCTGCCTCTTGGTGACATCATTTGATTTTTCATATTCTGCATATAAACTGACGACACACAGCCCTACCTCACCGCCACCTCTTTTAACCCCTCCCACTGTCTCTGATGTACCTTGATGCTGAATGAGCATAACTTTCCTTCTGTTATGTACATTGATTGGAGAAGTTGGGACTGTTCTCCTTGGAAAAGAGGAGATTTGATAGAGGTATTCGAAATGGAGAGATGTCTGGGCAGAGTAGATGGAGAGAAACTGTTCCCATTGGTGGAAGGATTACCAATCAGAGAGCACAGATGTAAGTTAATTGGCAAAAGAAGTAATTGTGACATGAGGAAAACCTTTTTGCACAGCGGGTATTTAGGATCTGGAATGCACTGCCGAAGAGTGGTGGAGGCAGATTCAGTCATGGATTTCAAAAGGAAATTGGATCAATTTCTGAAAAGGAAAAATATTCAGGGCCACAGGGAAAAGGTAGAAAATGGCATTGGTGGGTTGTTCTTGTAGAGTCAGCATGGACACAATGGGCTGAATGGCCACCTGCTATGCTGTAACTACTCTTATGATTCTATGAACTAAATGTCGGTTTGACCAAAACCATTCTCTTTGGCCCCACCACAAGCTGACTCCATCCCTGTCCCTCGTCGTTGTCTGAGCCAAAACCAGGCAATTCACAATCTTAACATTCTGCTTGATTTTGATATGAGCTTCTGATCACATCCACCTCCATCATGTTGTCTGTCTCTGCTCCCTGAGTTCATCTGTTCATCATCAGTGCCTTTTGTTATCTCTAGGCCTGACTACTCCAATATTCTCCTGGTTTGGCCTCCACCCTCCGTGAACTTGAACTCATTCAAGTCCCTCCACTTTCTGGCTTTATGTTCTCCAAACCTACAACCTTCAGATATCTTCACTATTCCCACTCTGCCCTGTTATGCATCCCCATTTAACTGCTTCATGTTTGGTGACTGTACCTTCAGCTGCCTGGGATCTGAGCTCTGGAATTCCTGCCCTAAATCCTGTACTATCTTAAAAACAACAAAGCTTTCGCTCATTTACTCTAATGTCTCCATATGCAACTGGGTGTCAAATTATGTTTGATAACTCTCCTGTGAAATGCCTTGACATATTTTACTAGCTTAAAGGTACAATATAAAACAAATGTTATTTATTAGGCCATTCAATCCCTTGAAAACAAGTCAAATTCTCAGACTTGGTGGGATCTAAATTTGCATCCTCTGGATTGTTTGTCTAGTTCTGGATAACTGGATTACTAACTGGAGTACCAGCCTCCCCAGACAGGCGCCGGAATGTGGCGACTATGGGCTTTTCACAGTAACTTCATTGAAGCCTACTCGTGACAATAAGCGATTTTCATTTCATTTTCATTATGAGCTGGAATAATGTTCATCGCTTTTATTGGTGTGTTAGATATAGTCTTTGTGGGCCCGTGATGCAGATGACTTGTCATTTTTAAAGTTTAATCAGCCAACTGCTGGACACTGATTAATTCACTAGTTTCCAATGGTTTATTTCTAGGAAGGCTATAGGGATGGGGTAAACGCTGGTCGAGAATCCACTTTACAGCGTGGCTTCAATGAAGGTTACCAAGAGGGTGTGAAGAAGATGTTGGTTCCTGGACAGATGAAGGGACTTCTGAGGTGAGAATACAGCTCATAGCAGCTGTGGCCTAATTACTCATATGGCCCATGTCATGTTTCTTTGTAAAAAGCACACCCACATGGAATTTATAGATCATTAAAGCACACCCACATGGAATTTATTGATCATTAACAGACTATTCAGCCAAACTGGCCTGTGCTTCACATGAGCCTCCTTCACCAAACACTATCAACATATACTTCTATTATTTTTCTTCCTTACCTTATGTACTTTTCTAGTTTCAATTTAAATACATCTATGCTATTCATTCAATCACTGCACGAGATAATGTGTTCTACATTCTAACCACTAAATGTATTCCTTATTGGTTTCATTAATGACTACAATATCTTATCTTGATCTCTGGTTTTGAATTCCACCACAAATGGAAATATCTTCCCCAGGTATATCCTATTGAATCCCTTAATTTTAAAGACCTGTATTGGTCACCTCTGTCTTCCCTTCTAAAATGAACACCAGCCTATTCTGTCTTTCCTGATAGTTGTATCCTCACAGTTTTGGTCCTTATAAAATCATTTTGCACTTTTATCAAAGGCTTCTGTATCCCACACCTTCACAATTAATGTCACAAAAACCTGACAGCCTCAACAACAATGTATGCCAGTGAATCTAGAAAAATAAAGCTGTATATCGAAGAACATCCTAATACTGTGTTAGATGATGGAGAGTGATCTGAAAAAAGAACATGGATATCTGTGCTTTGACAAACTCCAGTGAATGGAAGTGGGAAAAACCGAAATAGTCAGGGTGTGCCATTGACTATATTATAGATGTAGTGTCACTTTTCTCTCAATAACAATGAACATATATTGGAAGCTTGTAGGGTTATCCATTAACCTGATTTAACGTGTCAATTTTAACTCTGATTAGAATCTTTTTTTTTTTAAATAATTTTTATTGAAGAAATTTTTCAAAATACAAACATTTTAACCCCCCCTACATTTTAATTTAAATTACAGCAAAACAAAGTCAAACCCCCCTACTTAACAAAAACAAGTCCCCCCCACCCCCTAATCGCGCGTCCCCCCCACCCACCCCCCACCCGCCGGCGAACCGACAGTCAGACCAACTTATCATTTCTGGCAGTGTCCTCGGGCAGGCCTTGCCCGTGCCACCACCGCTACCGTACTTCCTTCGTTGTTGTCCCCCCCCCCCTCCCCTCCCCTCCCGGGTTGCTGCTGTCACGGCCTCAGTTTCTATCTCTGATCTAAGAGGTCCAGGAAGGGTTGCCATCGCCTGAAAAAACCCCTGCACCGACCCTCTCAGGGCGAATTTGATCCTTTCCAATTGGATGAAGTTTGCCATGTCGTTTAACCAGGTGTTAACACTTGGAGGCCTTTCGTCCCTCCACTGGATCAAGATCCTCCTCCGAGCCACCAAGGACGCAAAGGCTAGTATTCCAGCCTCCCTCGCCTCCTGTACCCCCGGTTCCACCCCAACCCCGAAGATCGCAAGTCCCCATCCTGGCTTGACCCTGGACCCCACCACTCTCGACACCGTCCCTGCCACCCCCTTCCAGAACTCCTCCAGTGCCGGACATGCCCAAAACATATGTGCATGATTCGCAGGGCTTCCCGAACATCTAATACACCTGTCTTCACCCCCGAAAAAACCGACTCATCCTTGTCCCCGTCATGTGGGCTCTATGCAGTACCTTAAATTGAATGAGACTTAGTCTCGCACATGACGACGACGAGTTGACCCTCTCCAGGGCGTCTGCCCATGTCCCGTCCTCTATCTGTTCCCCCAGCTCTAACTCCCACTTATCTTTTAGCTCCACTACTGGTACCTCCTCCACCTCCTGCATAATCTTATAGATGTCCGAGATCTTCCCCTCCCCGACCCAGACCCCTGATAGCACCCTGTCACTCACCCCCCTGTCGGGAAGCGCGGGGAACCCCTCTACCTGTCGTCTGGCAAATGCCTTCACTTGGAGGTACCTGAACGTGTTCCCCGGGGGAGCCCAAATTTCTCCTCCAGCTCTCCCAAGCTCGCAAACCTCCCCTCTATAAACAAGTCCCTCAGTTGTCTAATACCCGCCCTCTGCCAGCTCTGGAATCCCCCTCCTGTATTTCCCGGCGCAAATCTGTGGTTCCCTCTTAGTGGTGCCCCTATCAGACCTCCCACTTCCCCCCTGTGTCGCCTCCACTGCCCCCAGATCTTGAGGGTGGCCGCCACCACCGGGCTCGTGGTATACCTCGTGGGAGGGAGCGGCCATGGTGCCGTTACCAGTGCCCCTAAGCTTATGTTGCCGCAGGACGCCCTCTCCATGCGCTTCCAGGCTGCCCCCTCCCCTTCCATCATCCACTTTCGTACCATCGATGTATTTGCCGCCCAGTAATATCCTGAAAGGTTGGGTAACGCCAGCCCTCCACTATCCCTACTCCGCTCCAAAAAGACCCTTCTAACTCTCAGGGTGCCATGTGCCCACACATACCCCATGATACTACTCGTTACCTTCTTGAAAAAGGCCCTGGGGAGGAAGATGGGCAGACACTGGAACAAAAACAAGAACCTCGGGACCGTCATTTTAACTGACTGCACCCTCCCTGCCAGCGACAGCGGCACCATGTCCCACCTCTTAAACTCCTCCTCCATCTGTTCCACCAGTCTGGAAAAGTTCAACTTGTGGAGGGTCCCCCAGTTCTTTGCCACCTGCACCCCCAAGTACCTAAAACTTTTAACTGCTCTTTTGAAGGGGAGCCTCCCAATTCCCTCCCCTTGGTCTCCCGGGTGTATTACAAAGACCTCACTTTTCCCCAGATTTAATTTATACCCCGAAAAGTCCCCGAACTCCGCTAGTATCCCCATTACCTCCGGCATTCCCCCCTCCGGGTCTGCCACATACAACAACAAATCATCCGCATAGAGCGAGACCCGATGTTCCTCCCCTCCCCTTGTCAGTCCTCTCCACCCCCCTGAACCCCTCAGTGCCATCGCCAACGGCTCAATCGCTAATGCAAAGAGTAAGGGGGATAGGGGACATCCCTGCCTAGTACCTCGATGGAGCCCAAAATATTCTGACCTCCTCCCGTTTGTTACCACACTCGCCATCGGAGCTGAATAGAGCAGTTTTACCCACTTGATAAATCCCTCCCCAAACCCAAACCTTTCCAACGTCTCCCACAACTCTGATTAGAATCTAAATTAAGTTTATCATGTTAGTTGACTTAGCATCACAAAACAAGCTGGAAAGATGAGATAAAACACAAAATGCTGCAAATACACAAGTCTCCCATTGCCATATGAAAAGTAAAATAAAAAGGCTGATTAAAGTTTTGGTCGAGAACCTTGGTCTGATAACTGAAATGTCAGTGCCCAAAACCTTAACCTACTGTTCCATCTCTCTTTGGATATTAACGGACCTACAATTCTTTTTTGTATTTATTATTACTAGTGTTTGAAGAGCCATTTCATAAAATGGTATTTATCGGTCCCTATTACTAGTGGAAAATGGAAATTTTTCAAATCTTGTAGTGAAAGTACAGAAATTATAAATTAAGGTTTCAAATATAAGGCTTGGCTCCCTTCAGGTGAGTGACTTGATCATTCTGGCATAGCTCAGTGTTTCATGTTTGTAAAGTTTATCAAAAGATTCGAATAGATAATTTGAAGTGCAATAATCTCTCGAGTACAATATATTTTTTGTAACCCATAGGAATGTACAGGAGCAGATTAAACTTTTTCAGTTCTTGTGGCTGGCCCCAGAATTCAAAAGCAGTGCAATGCTCACTGTGCCCTCTAATTGATTTTCATCAAATGCTTGTCGAATTCCCTCTAAAAATTACTGGTATTACCAGTTTTCGTTGATAACAGAGCAATTTTTGATATATCCATCGCCCTTTGTGAAATAATGTTA
Organism: Scyliorhinus canicula; assembly: GCF_902713615.1. NCBI lineage: Eukaryota > Metazoa > Chordata > Chondrichthyes > Carcharhiniformes > Scyliorhinidae > Scyliorhinus > Scyliorhinus canicula. The sequence continues at coordinate 153,724,423 of NC_052155.1, read as the reverse complement.
CATCTGATCTATCCATTTGCTCTCTTCTTCCACCCTCTTCATTCTTTGCTCTTTGGACAATTATAAACGGTTTCCCAAGGTTTGTGGAAACTGTTCTTTGCTTTTTAAATAGTTACAAAGAAATCTTGAATGCTGAAAATCTGCAATGAAAGCAAAATCTTGAAAAAAAGCAACTGTAAACGAAAGGTAGATGTTACTGGAATTAAATGAGTTGAGTTTTTTAGACCAATTGGAACTTTAACAAAATAGCTTTATTTGCCACATGCATGCGGGAGAGCTAAATAGTCCAGACTAATTCAAAAGGATGCAAGGTGATTCAAAGTACTACAATACCATCGATTATCGATACTGGCAGTTTGATTAGGTTACAGTCACTTCCCTGATTAGATGATGTGGATACATTGTCTGACATACTCTACTTTTAATCATTGGGTGGACCCACATCTTGTTCACTGCAATATCAAGGAACGTCCTTTAGACAATCAGCCCGTAATGAGGTGGTGAGTGCTCTATTTCTCTGATACATGTATATGGGTGGGTCCACAATGCCTCTTCCAGACATTCAGGAGCCAGGCTGAGCATTTTTGATTTGTAGGCTGAGATATGCCTGCATTTAGTATGCTAATTTGTGTTTATCCACATTTTGGGTTTTAGAGATTGTCAGGTTAACCCTTTCCAGGCATTCCCTTCCCTGCTGCGCCATGTGTACCTCAGATCCTCCATTTTCCCTTTTACAGTAGATTACTTGTTTAGATGGGAAATTCTCATAAAGGCTAATGCTTCCATATAACCTTTCACACAGTGATTGTCTGACTTGTGTCTTTTTTAGATATGATTTTGGTTATGATGTGGCAGAGAATAGATTGAAGCTACAATACTAGCTACCTGCAGCTTACAACTGTAATGTTACCAGGAACAATTTACACTGCATTTTCATATTAAATGTTGATTTAAAATGTCTGACCCAACAATCACGACAACAAAAATTTAGTTTGTGGGCAGGAAATGCAGACCTACACCATATTTTAATTATGAATACATTATTCTGTGAATTACATATAGTTCTTTATTAGCACCTGAAGCTGGTCTTGTATTGCCTAATATTGCTTTTATTTCTACTGTAAATTAAATGATGCAAGTATGAAATATCCTAAACAAAACTTAGTGCATGTTCTATATCTGCAGTGCCTTGTTATCATGGTATCACCTGAATGGAAGTGATCCTAATCTCCTGGCCAAAGTAAACCAACTCCTTGGTGTTGCTGCCCAGCAAGAGGAACTTATTTTTAGAAATCTGAGTGCACCGCCCCAAGAAACAACTGTTGGTGACGTAACGGAGTGCATTGAAGACATGGGCTTGGACACATTGCCAGAGAAGCAACCAGAGGGAGGCAGCTGCAGTCGTGCTGAAGGTGAAAGCTACAGATCTGACAGTGAGATTGGAAACCATGACCATGGGATCAACAATACCACTTTGCAACATCAGGAGTGCTGTAGGACTGCAACAGAAATTGATGAAGCAGAAATGGTTAAGCAATTGTGTCGAGACTGTGCTCTCTTGTTGAAAGACTGTGATCTACCATCAGATATAGCACTTCATTTCCAGCTGCAACCTTAACAGTTTTTCAGCAAACGCTTTCGCCCAATAATTTTCAACATCTTTTGGGCTTTTATAATGTGATTAATTGTACCTATTCACTCCCTCTAGCAGCAATAAAAAAAACTTAAGAAACTATTAAGGCGATATCTGGTTTTTATGTGCCAAGGATAAGGAGTGACCGTTTGGCCCGTACACATTTCCCTACTTATTTCAGATCCACTCCCAGTCTCTTTTCTGTCCCCAACCCCCCCCCCCCCCCCCCCCCCCCCCCCAAACTTTAGGAAAGTGGAAATATAAGTCAATTCGAGAGCCTTCTGTCAAAACTTGCTCTTTGATCTATCACAGGTGATGACATAATCCTCAGAACCTCCACACCCATTAATTAATCTTCTGAAATAACTGGTCTTGCATTACAAATGATGTGACCACCTCGTTTTCCAAATATCCATGTACTTTTTAAAAATAAATTTAGTGTACCCAATTCATTTTTCCACTTAAGGGGCAATTTAGCGTGTTCAATCCACTGACCTTGCACATCTTTGGGTTGTAGGAATGAGGGCGAAATCCACGTAGACACGGGACGACTGAGACGAACAAGGGGTGCAGTTTATGAACATGGAGATAAGGCATGGAGGTATGTTAGCAGGTCAGCTCCGGAGGGAAGCAGTGGCAAGGGAAATTCTTCAGGTGAGGGATAGGGTAGGGAAGTTGGTGGTGGTGATTTGATTAACAAGGTTTTTGAGGACTTTTTTGAGAGGTTGTACAGGTCAGAGTCACCTGGGGGAGACCGTGAGATGCAGGAATTTCTAGATGGGTTGGAGTACCCGAGATTAGTGCAGGGGGTCAGGGCTACATTAGAAGGAGCAATAGTGGAGCAGGAGATAAACAATGCGATTGGGAGGATGCAGTCAGGGAAGGTGGCAGGGCCGGATGGGCATCCAGTGGAATATTATAAAAAATTCAAGGATAAGCTGGCACCCCTGATGGTGGGGATGTTTGAAGACGCGATAGAGAAGGGGATGTTGCCACAAACCTTGGGGCAGGCATCAATTTCCCTGTTGCTAAAAAAAGATAAGGATCTGACGGAGTGTGGGCCGTATAGGCCGATATCACTTTTGAATGTGGACGCAAAAGTATTGGCGAAGGTACTGGCGGATAGGCTGGAGGAGTGCCTCCCGAAGGTGATAGGTGAAGATCAAACTGGGTTCGTGAGAGGGAAGCAGCTCTTTTCGAACATTAGGAGGGTATTGAATGTCGTTATGGCACCGGCGGAGGGGAAGGAAACAGGTGGTTGTGGCATTTTCGCCGAGAAGGCATTTGACCGGGTAGAATGGGGGTACTTGATGGCATTTCTGGAGCGGTTTGGGATTGGATAAAGATTTGTGAACTGGGTAAAGCTACTATATAAGGAGCCGAGGGCGAGTGTCCGCACAAACAAAATCAGCTCGAGATACTTTTCCCTCCACCGTTGGACGAGGCAGGACTGTCCTCCCTGCTGTTTGCACTTGCGATTGAGCCTCTGGTACAGCGTCTCTAGTTTGGTGGGGAGAGTGAAAGCTGATTTGGCAAGGTGGGATGGTCTCCCTCTGTCATTGGTGGGTCGGGTACAGGCGGTTAAAATGAATTTGTTGCCGCGATTTCTGTTTATTTTTCAATGCCTACAGATTTTCCTGCCAAAGGCTTTTTTCAGAGAGTTTGAGGGAAGGATTACCTCGTTATATGGGGAGGGCAGGTGGCCAGAGTGAGAAAGGTGCTGCTTACAGAGGGGAAGGCAGGCAGAGGGTTTGGGTCTTCCGAACCTGATGTACTACTACTGGGCGGCGAATGTGGAGAAGGTGCGGAGCTGGGTCAGAGGCGTTGATTGCCAGTGGGTCAGAATGGAGGAGAGTTTGTGCAGGGGGTTGGGACTGAAAGCACGAGCAATGGCGCCGCTCCCGATATCTCCAGGGAAATACTCGGAGTCCGGTAATAATAGCCTCATTGATTTGAACATGGCTAAGAGCGAGTTGTTCGTAATTCAGACGAGGGGGCAGGAGAGTAGGCTGAAGGGGTTGCCGTTAAACTGTCCCGATTGGTGGAACGAGTGAGGGAGGAGGTTCGGAGTTGGGATGCACTCCCGCTGTCACGAGCGGGGAAGGTGCAGACTGTCAAGATGACGATTCTCCTGAGAGTCTTGTTCATATTTCAGTATCTCCCCATTTTCATCCCGAGGTCCTTCTTTAAGAGGCTGAATAAAATTATCCTGGGATTTGTCTGGGAAGGGAAGTCCCCGTGGGTGAGGAAGGTGATGCTCGAAAGGACCAGAGAGGAGGGGGAGCTGCCGTTGCCTAACTTTAGCAACTACTACTGGGCGGCCAACATAGCGATGATAAGGAAATGGATGGTGGGCACGGGGTTGGATAGAGGCTGCATTGTGCGGGGGCACCAGTTTTGCGGCTCTGGTTACGGCGCCTCTGCCACTCCCGCCGGCACAGTACTCCACCAGCCCTATATTGGTGGAGGCTTTGCGGATCTGGGGCCAGTGGAGGAGGCACATAGGGGAAGTGAGAGCATCGGTGCGGACCCCAATCTGTGGCAATCCCGATTTGCCCCGGGGAACATGGACGGTGGGTATCGACTGTGGCGGAGGGCGGGGATTGTGAGGGTAAGTGATCTGTTCCTGGAAGGGAGCTTTCCGAGCATGAGGGCGTTGGAGGAGAAGTTTGGGCTGGCGGGAGGGAATGGCGTTTGATACCTAGAGGTGCGGGATTTTGTGCGCAGACTGGTGCTGTCCTTCCCACGCCTCCCGCCAAAGGGGAGGCAGGACAGCGTAGTTTCTAGGGGGGAGGTAGGTGAGGGTAGAGTCTCAGATATTTACAAAGAGTTAATGGAAGCAAAGGATACACAGACTGATGACCTGAAGCTTAAGTGGGAAGAGGAGCTCCGGGGGACGGGAGGGGGGGGAGATGGAGGACGGTATTTGGGCAGAAGCTCTGGGTAGAGTAAACATGACCACAATGTGTGCCAGGCTCAGTCTGATCCAGTTTAAGGTTGTGCACCGGGCCCACATGACGGTGGCCTGGATGAGTAAATTTTTTGGGCTGGAGAACATGTGCACATGTTCTACGTAGAACAGTACAGCACAGAACAGGCCCTTCGGCCCTCGATGTTGTGCCGAGCAATGATCACCCTACTCAAACCCACGTATCCACCCTAAACCCGTAACCCAACAACCCCCCCCAACCTTACTTTTAAGGACACTACGGGCAATTTAGCATGGCCAATCCACCTAACCCGCACATCTTTGGACTATGGGAGGAAACCGGAGCACCCGGAGGAAACCCACGCACACACGGGGAGGACGTGCAGACTCCGCACAGACAGTGACCCAGCCGGGAACCGAACCTGGGACCCTGGAGCTGAGAAGCATTTATGCTAACCATCATGCTACCGTGCTGCCCCTGGTCGTGCCCTAGACTCAGGGGGTACTGGCAGGGATTCGCGGACATCATGTCCCAGGTTTTGAAAACTGGGGTGGTAATGAGTCCTCAGGTGGCAATCTTTGGGGTGTCAGAGGACCCGGGAGTCCAGGAGGAGAAGGAGGCCGATGTCTTGGCCTTTGCTTCCCTGGTAGCCCGGTGCCGAATACTGTTGGCATGGAGGGACTCAAAGCCCCCGAAGACCGAAGCATAGCTATCTGACATGGCGAGCTTTCTCGGTCTAGAAAAGGTTAAGTTCGCCTTGAGAAGTTCACTCTCGGGGTTCGCCCGGAGGTGGCAGCCATTCATTGACTTCGCGGAGAATTGATCGTCAGCAGGGGGGGGCTGGGGTAGTGTTGGGTGGGGGGGGGGGGGGGGGGGGCGGTGGTTTAGGCAGGTCCTTGTACGCATGGAGTCGTGGTTTGCACTGTATTATTTGCTTTTCCTTTTGTATGGTACTATACAATGTCATTGTTTTATATGCCAAAAATATCTCAATAAAAATTGTTTATTAAATAATAGCTTCATTGAGAATTTGGAAGCAGTTTCGCCAACACTTCGGGTTGGGGGCAGGATCAAGGGAAATGCCGATTCGGGGGAACCACAGATTTGGGCCAGGGAGGTGGGATGGAAATTTTTGGAAATGGGAGGAGAAGGGGATTAAGACACTAAAAGATTTGTTTCTTAGGGGTCGGTTTGCAGAACTGAAGGAGCTGGAAGCGAAGTATGGACTGGAGCAGGGGGAAGTGTTTAGAGACATGCAGGTTTGAGATTTTGCCAGAAAGGAGATACAGAGCTTCCCGGTTGAGCCGGCCTCCACATTGCTGGAGGAGGTGCTGACGACAGGAGGACTGGAGAAGGAGGTAGTGTCAGCGGTTTACGGAGCTATTTTGGAAGAGGAGAAGGCACCACTGGAAGGGATCAAAGCAAAGTGGGAGGAAGAGTTGGGAGAGGATATAGAGGAGGGGTTCTGGTGTGAGGTGCTCCGGAGAGTGAACGCCTCCACCTCGTGCGCGAGGTTGGGGCTGATACAGCTGAAGGTGGTATACAGAGCACACCTCACAAGGGTGAGGATGAGCCGATTCTTTGAAGGCGTAAAAGATGTGTGTGAGCGTTGCGGCCGGGGGGGGGGGGGGGCGCTAATCACATTCATATGTTTTGGTCCTGTCCAAAGCAGGAGGATTACTGGAAGGAGGGTTTTAGGGTAATTTCCAAGGTGGTGCTCGTGAAACTGGACCCGGGTCCCCGGGACGCAATATTCGGGGTGTCGGACCAGCCAGGGTTGGAAACGGGTGCGGAGACAGATATTGTAGCCTTCGCCTCGTTGATCGCCCGAAGGCGGGTCCTGATGGGTTGGAGAGCAGCCTCTCCACCCTGTGCCCTGGCGTGGCGGGGGGACCTATTGGAATTCTTGACTCTTGAGAAGGTTAAGTTTGAACTGAGGGGAAGGACGGAGGGGTTCTACAATTCATGGGCATTATTCATTATGCACTTTCAAGAACTGGATAACATCGAACATTAGTTGGGGGGGATGGGTGGGAGGGTTGGGGGGGAGGGAGGCTGTGTGTATTAAGGATTACTATGGATGATTCCTGATTCCTTTTTGTCATTTGTTTATGTAAACATGCGGGCTAATGTTTGGGGTTTGGTGGGAGGATAGGATCGTTGTTATTGTTATGGGGATTGACATATTTGTTGCTGATTATTGTTTATTGTTGGTGGGTGTAAATTTGGGAGAAAATGTGAAAAAGGAGGAGAATAAAAATATTTTTTTTAAAACACGGGAAGAGTGTGCAAACTCCACACAGACAGTGACCCAGAGCCAGGATCGAACCTGGGGCCTCGGCACCGTGAGGCAGCAGGGCTAACCCACCGTGTTACCGTGCTGCCCTGAAACCGCAACCTTTTAACTCAGGCAACAGTATGACCAGTGTCTTCAAGGTGATCCATCAATATATGTCAGAGTAATCTCCAGTACATGTTTCCAGCACACTGCTGCATATCTGGTTGCCAGCCACTTAGGAAAAAAATACTGACCCTTGGATTTGTACCCATGCCTCTTTCAGAATGGAGCAACTGTGGAATCAGACCATGCAATGGAGCCGTCATTCGACACAACTGGTATTTTTGTAATTGTGCTAACTATAACTCTGAAAAGCAAATGAGAACTACCATCCATTATTTTTCAAAGCATCATCAGGACTGTGAAAACTATTTTTCAGTGAATTGTTACACCATCCATTCATAATTACACGAGGAGAAAGGCCATCATGCCAAATCTCAGAACTGACCTATTAACTTAGTATCTGTCCATTTCCTCCACGTAATATTTTGTTCCATTGATTCCCTATTTGTCCTGGACGGATATAGAAAAACATATTGTCATTAGAATTGATAAAGGGTGATCTGGACTCGAAACGTTAGCTCTTTTCTCTCCCTACAGATGCTGCCAGACCTGCCGAGGTTTTTCAGCATTTTCTCTTTTGGTTGTCATTAGAATTGTTTGCTCACACGGAGGATTGGGCTGAGAGGTTGTTGTCTGTGTTGTAAATTTGTATGTATTTCTACATCCTATTTGTTCCTGTATTCATTTGCTCTTAAACTGCTTTGTGCCTAAACTCTGTTTGTTTGCCAACATGGTAATCCATTTGTGTCCTATTATTATCCATTTAATATGGATATTTCTTTCAGATATGTTGAATGTGTAGCATCTACAGAACAACAGGATAGGTTTCTAAACTGAGCTATAAAGGAAATAAAGCCTCAGCCATCAGTTGCTGATTCGCCTGCTGCTTTGTTTAAAAGGCACATCCCATATGTGTTTTGATGCTTTACTAGAGGAAAATAGGCCACTACGATTTTCAAAAGATACAGAATTAACTGTGCAGTTTTTAGCCCAAAATAGGGACAGATCCATAAGTTTTCAAATGACAAGTATTGCATCTATCATGATTACGTGGTAACTTATGTCAGGCAAAAGTAATATCTTGGTTCATGTCAGCTTAGACTATTACTTAAAAAGTATTATTCCTAGGGGCGGCACGGCGGCGCAGTGGTTTGCACTGCTGCCTCATGGCGCTGAGGTCCCAGGTTCAATCCCTCCCTGGGTCACTGTCCATGTGGAGTTTGCACATTCTCCCTGTGCCTGTGTGGATCTCACCCCCACAACCCCAAGATGAGCAGAGTAGGTGGATTGGCTGTGCAAAATTGCCCCTTAATTGGAAAAAATATAATTGGATACTTTAAAAAAAAAATTTAATGTACTAATCCTTGTTTCCTTGTACAATTTCCTTGTACAAATCCATTCCTGTGCTCTTAGCATCAGTGAAGAACAGAAATGTGCATGCATCTAGTTCCATGCAACCAAATTTGTGAAGGAGGTCTAGGAATCTAGTACCTATCCACTCTCAAGCCTTTCCCCTAGGCCCTGCAATTTCTACCTTTCCAAATATATATCCAATTCACTTTTTAAGAATTATTATTATACTTGTCGGCACCACACTTTAAGGTGTTATATAAATCAAAATAATTTGTGGTGTAAAAATGCCCCATCTTCCCCTGGTTCTCTTACTAATTATAAATTGGTATCCTCTTGTTATTGTTCCCTCCTCTCATTTGAAACAGTTTCTCCATATTTAGTGTATCAAACCCTTCATTTTTATTACCTCTATTTAACCACCTATATTCGAAAGAGAATAATCATGGCTTCTTTGGTCTCTCCACGCAATCCAAAACGCAAGACTAAACAAGGTGAACTTTAAACAATGCAGCTGATGTGAGTGACCTGGATGAGGTTTGCAAGACATATCAACTGGCTGAGATCTTCTAGAGAAAGCGAGCAGTGAGTTCAGCACTGTTAACATCCCGCATTGAATGGAACAAAGGGACACTGTGAAACAGTATAGCAAGCATCAAAAACCATTCATTAAACATGCCAATGCAACACAATACTAAACTGAACACAAAACTATGGTAAGCAAAGCACTTGGATTTTGCAGGAAACATCTAAGTTAGCCTTATAACCTGGCCAGTTTTTATTGGCGCCAAGGCTATATTTACCGTTGCAATTGTACCTGTGCAATTATAATTTGTTTCCTTTCTGCAACCATTTCATCTACAAATGAAATTATAATTTTTTTTCTTGATGACTCCAGATTTAGCCATTATTTTCAAAACCGATCTACATGCCTTTTAGTAAGCTTGCAAAAACTATTCTTAGTCCCCATCTTTGGTTGTAACTCATAGAAAATAGGAGCAGAATAAGGCCAGTTGGCCCTTCAAACTTGCTCCACCATTCAACATGGTCAATGGCTGACCCTCTATCTCTTCCCGCTGCCTTGAGAAAGCGGGCAGCAGAATCAGAGACCCCTCCCACCTGGCTTATTCACTCTTCCAACTTCTTCCATCAGGCAGGAGATACAAAAGTTTGAGTGTTACAGGGTGTGGAGGCAGCACTCTCGGACCAGAGTGATCGGATTGCCTCTCTGGAGGCTTAGATGGAAATATTAACCAGTGCTAATAAAGCACTGCACGCCAAGTTGGACGACCTGGAGAATCGCTGCAGGAGACTGAATCTTAGAATCATGGGGCTGCCGGAGGGAGTGGAGGGCCCAAATCCGACTGATTACATATCGAAGATAGAATCATAGAATTTACCATGCAGAAGGAGGCCATTCGACCCTTGGAAAGAGCACTAAGACCACACCTCCACCCTATCCCTTTTTTGGACACAAAGGGCAATTTATCATGGCTAATCCACCTAACCTGCACATCTTTGGACTGTGGGAGGAAACCGGAGCACCCGGAGGAAACCCGTGCAGACACGGAAGAACATGCAGACTCCGCACAGACAGTGACCCAAGCTGGGAATTGAACCTAAGACCCTGGAGCTGTGCTACCATGCCGCCCGTTTGGGAAGATGGTGGGGGTGGTTGGATCGGCAGCCCCTCCCGATCTGGATTGAGCCCACCAGCCACCATGGACAATCATCATAAAGTTCCACAGTTATCAGGAGGAACGAGTCCTGAGGTGGGTGAAGGATCAGCGCGACTACAAATAGGGCCACGCCATCAGACTCTATCAAGATGTGGGAACAGAGCTGGCAAAAAGGTAGGTAGCATTTAACAAGACCAAGGTTGCATGATATAAAAGCGGAGTGCGGTTTGGGGTGATATACCCTGCATGCCTCCGAGTGACTTATGACTCAAAAGACTAATACTTTAATGCGCCAGAGGAGACTGATGCCTTTGTTAGGAAACATGGACTGGGGGCAAGTTAATTGTATTTTGTCTGAAGTCATGGTATTATTGGGGAGAACATCTGGTTTTGGTGGTGCGCCAGTTTGTATTTCCTAGTTCTTGTGTGGGATAGGTGTTTTTTTCTTTGTTTATTAAAATTGGATGAGGGCAGGAGCTGGTTGTTACAGCTATTTAGTTGTTTTTATTCCAGGCGGGGTGCCCTGCTAGCTGAAGAAGTTAGCTAATAGGAGCGAAGTGTTGGGAGTAACTGCAGCTCATTATTTTAGGGTAGTTTTAGATAATGAGCTTAGTGTTTTGGTGTTGTTTGGGGTTAGGGGTAGTTGAGGTCGTGGTTTGGGGCTTTTGTTCACCTTTTGGCTGTTTGTGTCTTTGGGTGTGGTGTTGTTGGGAGGATGGGGGGTAGGGAGGGTTTTCTGATGATGACTACAGCTTGTTCTTTGTTCTGTCTTGACGGGGGGAGGGGGTTGGTGGCCATCTTGTGTGGGCCCAATGCCTGTACAAGTTGTTGGATTATCTCTTTTGGTGAAAATGGCTGACTCGGTTGGGGGTGTTGGGTGTGTGGAAGGCCCGCAATTCAACTGATCACTTGGAATGTGAGAGGGTTGAATGGCCTAGTAAGAAGGATGAGGATATGTGTTCATCTGAAAAGCTTGAATGCCGATGTGGTGTTTCTGCTGGAGACCCACTTGCGGATCAGGAACCAAACACAGTTCTGGAGGGGTTAGGTGGGAAAGATATTCCACTAATATCTCGATGGTAGGGCCTGTGGGGTGGATGGCTTCAGTTTTGATTCATAAAATAGTTTATTTTTCGGCTGCTAAGATCCAGGCGGATCCAAATGGGAGACATGTGATTATCAGTGGTTCTTTGGTTGTCCAAGTTAATCTGTATGCTCCAAATTGAGATGATATGGCTTTTATTAAGTTATTAGCTCTTATTCCTGTCTTAGATTCACACCAGCTAATTTTGCGGGGTGGGGGTGGGGGTGGGGGTGGGGGGGGGGGGTGTGAACACACACACTTAAATTGTGTTTTAGACCCTCGATTGGACAGATCTAGGTTGGAGTCTCTGATTCCTCAGGGGTAGTTTAAGCATTATTGACTTTTATAGAGCAGATTGGGTTTGGGGGGGGGGGGGGGGGGGGGGAAGAGGCCAGACCCATGGTGGTGTTTGCATCTGAGTGACAAAGACTTTTTTCTCCCATGTCCATCACACTTTCTCGCGGATTGACTTTTTGTGGTGGGTCGGTCTCTACTTCTTGGGGTGAAGAGGGCGGGGTACTCAGCAATTGTTATCTCTGATCACAGCTCATACTTTGTGGATTTGATGTTGGAACTGGGTTCTTCTCAACACCCGCCATAGATATTGGACATGACATTGTTGGAAGATAAGGGATTTTGTAAACGCATATCCTCTGCTTTTGGGGAGTACATTACGTTTGACAAGAGGCAGTCTATCTCACCTTCTATGTTGTGGGATACCCTTAAGGCGGTCATTAGGGGAGAGATAATTTCCTACAAGTTATACAAGGAATGGATTGGGAGGGTGGAGCAGCAGAGACTGGTGGATTCCAGCCTTAAGGTGGACCGCCAGTACTCGCTTGCGGTACACCGGAGTTGCTGGCAAATAGGAAGAGGTTGCAGACGCAATTCGAGTTACTCTCAAAAGGTAAGGCAGTGGGCCAGCTGTGACACTTGAGGGGGACATTTTATGAACGCGGGGAGAAGGCCAGTTGCCTTTCAGTGTACCAGCTGAGGTGACAGACTTCCTCCTGGAAGATTGTGCAGGTAAGGGACTCAGATGGTAGGTTGGTTTCCATCCCCTCGAAGGTTAATGCAGCGTTTAACTCTGTTCAGATCGGAGTCCCCAGAGGCGAGGTCACCCATGATGCAGTTTTTGGAAGAGTTGACCTTCCCAGTGGAGAGGGAGAGAAAGGAGGAGTTAGAATCCCTGATGGTCCCCGAGGAGGTTCTGAAATGTATTGGTTCAATACAGTCGGGCAAAGCTCCAGGCCCGGTTGGGATTCTCATCAAATTCTGTAAGATATTTGCGGGGCAGTTGATCCCAGTGATATTATACATAATTAATGATACCTTGACCTGGGTCTATGGCCGGTTACATCGGCGCGGGTCTCTAATTCACTGATTTTGAACAAGAATAAGGACCCTACAGAATATGGGTCGTATCGGCCTATCTCATTGTTGAATGCTGATGAATACATTGTTGGCTAAAGTGTTCGCAATGCGGTTTGAGCCCTGCCTTCCAGGGGCGATTTCAGAAGAACAGATGGGTTTTGTCAAGGGTTGGCAGCTGTTGGCCAATTATACGTCAATTATTGAATATCGTCTTGTCCCCCTTTCCGGCACCTGGACCGGAGCTGATTGCACCAACAGACTCAGGGTCGAGTGGGGGTGTCTATTTGAGATTCTTGGAAAGTTTGGTTTCGGCAGAAGCTTATATCTTGGATTCATTTGTTCTATAAGGCTCCCACCGCTAGTGTTCGCACAAATGACTTGAACTCGGGTTACTTTCAGTTGGCTATGGGTATGAGGCAGTGTTGTCCATTGTCTCTGCTTCTGTTCATCTTGGCAATCGATCCACTGGCCATAGTGTTAAGGTCTTCCACTCAATGGGGAGGGAGAGAGCATAGGGTGTCATTGTATGCAGATGAGTTCTTCTTTATGTCACAGACCCAGTCTCTACCATGGATGAGATGATGAAGTTACTTAGGATTTTCGGCTCTTCTCCGGGTATAAGTTGAATTTGGATAAGAACGAGTATTTTTCGGTGAACCCAAGGAGGGAGCTATCCTGGGGTTGTTGCCTTTTTCCCTTGCCAGATCTAGCTTTTATTATCTGGGAATATGGGTAGTCCATGATTAGGCCTCACTTCAAAAACTAAATTAAGCTGGTCTGGTGAGTGGGGTTGCAACTGATTTGCAGAAGTGGGATACCCTCCCCAGCCCTTGGCAGGCAGGGTTCAGTCGGTTAAAATGAACGTGTTTCCGAGGTTTTATATTTCTTTTTCAGTGCCTCCCCATTTTTGCTCCTAAATCACTTTCTCTAGAGTTTTATTTTCAATAAAATGATCGCTTCCTTGATTTGAACGGGCAAGACTCCGAGGATTCGTTGGGTGTTTCTTCAGAGAGAGAGACACACAGTCGTGAGGCTTAGCTTTACCTAATTTGTTATTTAATTACTGAGCAGCTAATATTGAAACGGTACTGAAGTGGCTCAAGGATCCGAATTCCATATGGGAGTGGATAGAGGTGGGTTCTTGTAGTGGTTCCAGCTAGTGGGCCTTGGTAACCTCACTTCTGTTTTCCCCTGCAAAATTTACTGCATGTCCAGTAGTGGTGCCATGCTGAGGATTTGGAGGCAGTTTAGACAACATTCTAAGCTCGGTTCCATGTTGTTGTCAGCCCCTATTTGTATGAATCATTACTTTGTGCCAGTGGATTTGGACTCAATATTCAGGTCCTCGGGGAGGAAGGAGCTGTAGAAATAGGTTTGCCGGATTTGAGGAGCTGTTGGATAAATTCCAACTCTGAGGTTTCATTGATTCAGGTATTTCCAGGTGTGTGATTTCTTGCGTAATTTCTCTGTTTCCCTGGCATCTTCGCCCTCCTTCCTGAATCGGATTACATCTCTGGCAGAGGTCGGTGAAGGGAAGGTTTTGGACATTTATGGCCAGATCCTGTCGGCGGAGCAGGCTCTGTGGGATGAGGTGAGGAGGAAGTGGGAGGGCCAGCTTGGTCTGGTTTTCCAGGGAAGGGTGTAGAGTGAGGCGCTTCACAGGGTCAACTCAACCTCCTCCAGTGCTGTGTTACGCCATCCTGGACAAGTGCGCGGTAAATTCCAGCCCCCCATGTGCCCCAGAGTTACAGCACAAGTGAATTAACCAATAATTCTTGTAAAAATACCCGAAAGATTCCCTCTGGTGGTGGCATGTGAGAGGAGATTGCACATCTGACAACTCCGGTCAAGACCCAAACTTGTTTATCCCTTTTTGCCCATTTTTCGAGAAATGTCTACAGAAAAATGCTTCAGATCTATTAAATGGGAAAAAAGACCGCAGAGTACAATTCTTTGATGGACTCGGAGGCCTCATGCAGTCCTTGGACAATCAAAATGCCAGAGGCAGTTTTGTCGGCAATGGCTGCCCCGATAAAGGCAGACATGCTTTCAGGGGTGTTTGAAAGGGAGTTCAAGAAACACTTTAAAAGGCATTTGAAGCTAATGTCAGAGAAGCTGCTGCAATGGATTGAGGAGGATTGATCCCCATTTGGAAGAAACTTGACAAAACCGCTAAGGTAATAAGAAAACATGGTGAGGCGCTTGAGGGGGTGGCGAATGCCGTGACCACGCTCAGTGAGCAGCTTGCGTCGTTGGAGGCTGAGATGGCGATGGCGGCCGATCTAAACAAACTACTGGAGGCTAAGGTGGACAACCTAGAAAATCAGTCATGAAGTTCCAAATCCTGGGGTTGCCGGAGGGATGGAGGGCCGGGCCCAAAGCCTATTGAATATCTGTCGCAGATGTTTCAGAAGATGATGGGCGCGGTTGAATCTGCATTCCATCTGAAGCTGGACAGTGCCTACCGAACATTACAGCAGAAACCTCAACCAAGCGAGCCACCTCAAGCGCTTATTGTTCGCTTCCACAGCGTTAGGGAGAAGGAGCCGGTCCTGAAGTGGGGAAAGAAAACCATGAGTTAAAATGGGAGGGTTACCGCGTGAGGAGTTATCAAGATGTGGGAGCCGATCTGGCGTGGAAGTGGGCGGCCTTTAATAATGTTAAGGCTGCTCTATATAAGAAAGGAGTTTGATTCAGAGCAGTATTCCTGGCAAAGCTGCAGGTCACATATAAGCCCAAAGACTTTCATTTCGAGACACCGGAGGAGGCAGATGCCTTAATTGTAAAGCATGGACTCGGATCCAGTTAACTGTATTGGATAGGATCTATGTTTTCTGTGGATTGGGATGGGTGTTGTGATATCTTGCAGATAGTTTTTGGCGTTTTCTGATAAAATCTATTTTTCTGTTTGTGGAGATAAAGGGGGATTTCTTTGTGAAGCACAAGGTATATTTAATGGAGCCAGGGGGATGGGGGGGCATATGTCCCCCATTGGAAATTTAGTCTGGTAAGGGACTGCATTCCGAATTATGTTTTATCTTCGAGGTGGGTAATATCGTTGTTGTTTCTTTTTGTCCTGAGAAGGACTGCCCTGACAGCAATAAATAAAGCTGGCAGACAGGAGTGAGATGGGGAGTGAAACTGCAGCTGCTGAACCAGTTTTGGCTGGTTTGACGTGCTTAACGTCTGGGTCAGAGCCTGGGGGGGGAGGGGATTTAGATCTTGGATTTGGTTTCAATTTGTATATATGGGTGGGATGTTGGCAGTAAATGTGGGGATGGGCTAGTTTGCTAATGATGACTATAGAACTGTTTGTTTTACTCTAAAGGGGTGCACGGTGGCCACCTTGTGTGAGCCCTTGATCTGTGTTTAAAAAAAATATTTTTAACAGGGTGCGGTGAAATGGCTGATTTTTAGATGAGGGGAGGGGGAGGGGATTGGGAGACACCTGATTCTGTTGATCACCTGGACCTTAGGGGATTGGATGGTCCTGAGGAGATTGAGAATTTTTGCTCACCTTAAGAATCTAAATGTTGATGTGGTGTTCTTGCAGGAGACTTACTTACTTGGGGGTTAGAGATCAGACCAAACTGCGGAGGGAGTGGGCGAACCAGGTGTTTCACTCGGGCTTTGATGGAAAGGCTTGAAGAGCTGCAATTCTAATCACTAAACGAGTCCCTCTATTGTCACTAGGATTGTTGCGGACATTAATGGGAGATAAGTGGTGGTCAGTGGGTCGTTGGTGGGGACTTTGGTGGTGCTGGTGAATGTCTGTGCCCCTAACTGGGATGATCCCGAAAGACGTGCGTGTTAGGTGAATTGGACATTCTGAATTCTCCCTCAGTATACCCGAACAGGTGCCAGAGTGTGGCGACTAGGGATTTTCACAGTATCTTCATTGCTGTGTAAGCCTACTTGTGACACTAATAAAGATCATATTATATCTAAATATATTATGTGGCATTTACAAAAAATCTGTTGGGCTCCATCCCGGACCTGGATACATTTCAACTTATGCTTGGAGAAGACTTCATTTGTGTGCTCCATCCTAAAATGGACCGTTCCAGACCTAAATGATTGGCTCCGGAGTATATGCCAGAATTGATTTCTTTCTAATACAGTAGTTAGGTCCCTGCACCCTTGGGTAAAAAGAGCAGAATACGAGGCAATAATAATTTCTGACCACGCTCCACACTTTGTGGATTTGTACTTGGAGATAGATCCTGTTCACACTCCCCGTGGAGGTTAGATGTGGCGCTATTAGCAGAGAAGGGGATTTTTTGATCACATGGCTATGACTATTGAGGAGTATATCAAGCTTAATAGGGATGACTCTATCTCTCCCTCAACACTGTGCGAAGCCCTGAGGCCAAGTGGACGAGGGGAGATAATCTCCTATAAGGGTCATCTGGATAGAATTGCAAGGGCAGAGCGGCAGCGACTGGGGGATATGATTTTGGACATGATCACTGATATTCAGATAACCACTCCTCTGAGCTGCTGGTGACTAGGGAGCAACTGCAAATGCAGTTCGATCTGGTGTCTACGGGGAAGGCGGTGGGCCAGCTGTGGTGCATGATGGAAGTGGTTTATGAGCACGGGGTGAAGGCAGGCCTTCTTCTGGCTCACCAGCTCAGGCGGCTTCCCGGGAGATTGTTCAGATCAGAGACTTGAGTGTCAATTTGCTCTCCACCCCGAGAGAGGTCAATGCAGCCTTTGAGATATTTTATAGGTCGGAACCCCCAGGGAATAGGTCGAGTATGTCGGAGTTCCTAGATAGGCTGTCCATTTTGGTGGTGGAGAGAGAGAAAAGGGAGAAATTGGATGCCCTGATAAACCCTGAGGAGGTGTTGAAGAGCATGGGCTGATGCAGTCGGAGAAAGCCCTCGGTCCTGATGGGTTTCCCATCAAATTTTATAGATGGTTTGCAGGTTAACTGGTACCACTGATAGTAGACATGGTCAATGATTCTGTGGCTCGGGGGATATTACCCAATACACTATTGCAAGCCCCCATCTCCCTCATTTTGAAAAAGGATGTGGATCACATAAGCCCATTTCCCTTTTGAACGTGAACACCAAGCTATTGGCCAAGGTGCTGGCACTGAGATTGGAAGAATGTGTCCCGAATGTGTTGCAGAGGACCAGACCGGATTTGTCAAGA
This sequence comes from Scyliorhinus canicula, assembly GCF_902713615.1. Lineage (NCBI taxonomy): Eukaryota > Metazoa > Chordata > Chondrichthyes > Carcharhiniformes > Scyliorhinidae > Scyliorhinus > Scyliorhinus canicula. The sequence goes on along the minus strand of NC_052155.1, from coordinate 153,706,809 downwards.
GATGACAATTATCTGCTAATATACGGTGGGTGCTGAATGTTGCCCTCTCCCTCTCCTCAGCTTGTGAACCAGAGGCGATTATCTCAATGGATATGGAGAAAGCCTTTGACAGAGCAGAATGGGAATACCTCTTTGAGGTGCTGAGGAAGTTCGAACTTCGGCAGATCTTTATTTCATGGGTTCTGCTTTTGTATAGATCACTCAAGGCAAGTGTATACACTAATGCAAAGAGCACGGGGTACTTTCTCTTGAATAGAGATACGTGGCAGGGTTGCCCATTGTCACCACTCCTGTTTACACGAGCAATTGAACCCTTTGCGTTGCGGTCTTCGGGGTATGGAGGGGGATAGAGCGGGTGTGGGGGGGGGTTGTTGCTCGTTATGCTTTCCCTTAATTTGCTCTGTTTTAATTACCTTTGCTCAAGAGTCGGCAGGTATCTTTCTGATACCACCACAGGGTTCAAAGCCAAATACTGATCAATGACTCGATACACCAGTTAGTAAGTTTGAAATCAATACACGTTTATTTACACACACTGTCAATTATTACTCATGCATAAACTTTACTCGCTAAACTACAACTACTACTAAAAGTCTATACTTAGCTTCGAATGGCCCACTCAGTCAGAGGAACAATGGCCGTTGTCCGGTTCTGATACTGCTGGCTTCGAACTGGTACAGAATAGTAGCTAGGAGCGCATATCTCGTAGCGCGCGTTGACCTTAGACTTACTTGGCTGGTGCTTGGCGGCCTCTCATCGCTGAGAGCCAAATGCCAAGGTGAAGGTGACAAAGAGGAGTGGAGATCTTCCAAGATCTTCTAAGAGAGCGAACTGACCTTGGGGACTCTGTTTTATAGCCCCCAGGAGTTTTGCGCCTTTCTGGGCGGACCCTGGACTTGGTCCCAATTAATTGGACCATGTCCCAATCGTTCGTATTGATTTTCTCCAATAACGGGGTTGTTCCCTGATCGTTGGGTGGGCCCCATGTAACTGTTGGCCTGCCTTTGTTTTAGCTCCCACTGGCGCCAGGTAGTCTATTCTGGCACCGATTGTTTCAATGTTTATTTTTGTCCCCGGAGATAGCTCATTACTATGCTTATGGCTAGTAGTTTCAGTTCTGTCTGGGTTCTGCAAGTCCTAATACATAGGAAACCTTGCAACTGCTTGTTTTCTCTAGTGCTGTCCAATTTTCCCTGCACTCTTTGCGAGTATCCATTTTGGAATCGGGACGTGGCCACCCCAGGTGGCTACATGGGGAGCATAATATGTCTTTGTATGCTGATGACCTGCTTTTATATGTTGCGGACCCAGTCTCCACTATGAAAGAAATAAAGCTACTCAGGAGCTCTGGCTCCTTTTCAGGATACAAACTGAACCTGGAGTGAATACTTTCCAGTTAATCCCCTGGGAACGGGAGCCAATCTGGGGCTTTTGTCTTTTTGTCTTGCCAGAGGTGGTTTCCAATATCTGGGTATCCGGGTGGTCTATGATTGACCTACCCTTCATGGGTTAAACTTGATAAGTCTGGTGAGCAGAGTGAAGTCAGATTTTCAAAAGTGGGATAACCTTCTGCTGTCCCTGACGGGCCGAGTCCAGACTGTGAAGTTTTTTTAAAAGTTTTTTTTCTTTTTTTAAATTTAGATTACCCAATTATTTTTTCCAATTAAGGGGCAATTTAGCGTGGCCAATCCACCTACTCTGCACATTTTTGGGTTGTGGGGGCGAAACCCACACAGACACGGGGAGAATGTGCAAACTCCACACGGACAGTGACCCAGAGCCGGGATCGAACCTGGGACCTCAGCGCCGTGGGGCGGTTGTGCTAACCACTAGGCCACCGTGCTGCCCTACAGACTGTGAAGCTGAACATTCTCCCAAGGTTTTTGTTTCAATGTCTCACTGTTTTGCTCCCTAAATCTTTTCCCGCCACGACTAACAGGTTACTAACCTCTTGTACGGTAGCACAGTGGTTAGCATTGTTGCTTCACAACGCCAGGGACCCGGGTTCGATACCCAGCTTGGGTCACTGTGCGGAGTCAGCATGTTCTCCCTGTGTCTGCGTGGGCTTCCTCCGGGTGCTCCGGTTTCCTCTCACAAATCCCGAAAGACGTGCTATTAGGTAATTTGGACATTCTGAATTCTCCCTCTGTGTACCTGAACAGGTGCCGGAATGTGGCAACTGGGGGCTTTTCACAGTAACTTCATTGCAATGTTAATGTAAGCCTACTTGTGACACTAATAAAGATTATTATTATTATTTATTTAGGTGGGTAAGTCACCAAGAATCTGTAGGATGTTCCTTCAGGACCGATAGTCGGGGGGTCAGGTATTAGAACATAGAACATTACAGCACAGTACAGGCCCTTCAGCCCACGATTTGTGCTGACCATTTATCCTAATCTAAGATCAACCTAACCTACACCCCTTCAATTTACTGCTGTCCATGTGCCTGTCCAAGTGTCGCTTAAATATCCCTAATGACTCTGACTCAACCACCTCCGCTGGCAGTGCATTCCACACACCCACCACTCTCTGTGTAAAGAACCGACCTCTGACATCTCCCCTATACCTTCCTCCAATCACCTTAAAATTATGTCCCCTCGCAACAGCCATTTCCACCCTGGGGAAAAGTCTCCGGCTATCCACTCTATCCATGCCTCTCATCACCTTGTACACCTCTATCAAGTCACCTCTCTGCCTTCTTCGCTCCAGTGAGAAAAGCCCTAGTTCCCTCAACCTTTCTTCGTAAGACATGCCCTCCAGTCCAGACAGCATCCTGGTAAATCTCCTCTGTACCCTCTCCAAAGCATCCACATCCTTCCTATAATGAGGCGGCCAGAACTGGACACAATATTCCAAGTGTGGTCTAACTAGAGTTTTATAAAGCTGCAGCAAAACCTTGCAGCTCTTAAACTCAATCCCCCTGTTAATGATAGCCAACACACCATACGCCTTCTTAACAACCCTATCAACCTGGGTGGCAACTTTGAGAGATCTATATACGTGGACCCCAAGATCCCTCTGTTCCTCCACACTTCCAAGAATCCTGCCTTTAACCCTGTATTCAGCATTTAAATTCGACCTTCCAAAAAGGGCAGCACGGTAGCATTGTGGATAGCACAATTGCTTCACAGCTCCAGGGTCCCAGGTTCGATTCCGGCTTAGGTCACTGTCTGTGCGGAGTCTGCACATCCTCCCTGTGTGTGCGTGGGTTTCCTCCGGGTGCTCCGGTTTCCTCCCGCAGTCCAAAGATGTGCAGGTTAGGTGGATTGGCCATGATAAATTGCCCTTAGTGTCCAAAATTGCCCTTAGTGTTGGGTGGGGTTACTGGGTTATGGGATAGGGTGGAGGTGTTGACCTTGGGTAGGGTGCTCTTTCCAAGAGCCGGTGCAGACTTGATGGGCCGAATGGCCTCCTGCACTGTAAATTCTAAAAACAAAAATCACTTCACATTTATCAAGATTGAATTCCATCTGCCACTTCTCAGCCCAGCTCTGCATCATGTCAACATCGTGTTGTAACCTGCAACAACCCTCAACACTATCTACAACTCCCCCAATCTTCGTGTCATCGGCAAATGTACTAACCCACTTCCTCATCCAAGTCATTTATAAAAAACACAAAGAGCAGAATTATACTGCTATTACTGTCTAATAGCAGTATAATTTCCCCTCCCCAAATTAAATACCTTCCCATACTGTCTGTTCCTATCCCTCTCCATGACTATGGTAAAGGTCAAGGAGTTGTGGTCACTGTCACCGAAATGCTCTCCCGCTGAGACAGCTGACACCTGGCCTGGTTTGTTGCTGAGCACCAAGTCCAATATGGCCTCCCCCCAGTCAGCCTATCTACATATTGAGTCAGGAATCCGTCCGATACACACCTGACAAAATCTGCTCCATCCAAACCATTTGCACTAAGGATGTTCCAGTCAATATTAGGGAAGTTTTTAAAAAACATTTTTAAAATTTAGAGTACCCAATTATTTTTTCCAATTAAGGGCCAATTTAGAGTGGCCAATCTACCTATCCTGCACATCTTTGGGTTGTGGGGGTGAAACCCACGCAGACACGGGGAGAATGTGCAAACTCCACACGGACAGTGACCCAGGGCCGGGATTCGAACCCGGGTCCTCAGCGCCGTAGGCAGCAATGTTGAAGTCACCCATGACAACAACTCTGTTATTTCTGCACTTTTCCAAGATCTGCCCCCCAATCTGTTCCTCTATCTCTCTGCTGTTATTGGGGGATCTGTAGAAAACTCCCAATAAAGTGATTGCTCCTTTCTTGTTTCTGACTTCCACCCATACTGACTCAGTAGACAAACCCTCCTCAACTACCTCCTTTTCTGCAGCTGTAGTGCACTCCCTAATTAACAGTGCCACTCCCCTCCTCTTTTACCTCCCTCTCTATTCTTCTGAAAACATCTAAACCACAGAACATTTAACAACCATTCCTGCCCCTGCGAAATCCATGTCTCCTAAATGGCCACAACATCATAAGTCCAAGTACTGATCCATGCTCTAAGTTCATTTCCCTTATTCCTGACACTCCTCGCATTGAAACAGACACACTTTAACCCATTCCACTGAGTGCAACTTTGCCCTGTCAACTGTCTATCCTTCCTCACAGACTTGCTGCATACTATTTCTGCCTGTTCAACAGCTACCCTATCCTCTGACCCATAGCTCTGGTTCCCACCCCCCTGCCAAACTAACCCTCCCGAAGATCCCTAACAAATCTCCCACCGAGGATATTGGTGCCCCTCCAGTTTAGGTGCAATCCATCCTTCATGCATAGGTCCCACCTTCCCCAGAAGATACCCCAATGATCCACATATCTGAAGTCTTCCCTCCTGCACCAGCGCTGTAGCCACATGTTCAGCTCAACTCGCTCTCTATTCATTGCCTCACTTGCACGTGGCAGCGGTAGCAATCCTGAGATCGCTACTCTGCTTGTCCTGCTCTTTAGCTTCCAAACTAACTCCCTAAAATCATTTTTTAGATCTTCATCCCTTTTCTTAGCTGTGTCGTTGGTGCCTATGTGCACCACAACGTCTGGTTGCTCCCCTTCCCCCTTAAGGATCCTGGAGACTCGATCCGAGACATCCGTGGCCCTGGCACCCGGGAGGCAACATACCTTCTGGGAGTCTCGTTCGCGACCACAGAATCTCCTATCCATTCCCCTAACCATTGAGTCTCCTATCACTATTGCTTTAGGGGCTGGTTTAGCTCACCAGGCTAAATCGCTGGCTTTTAAAGCAGACCAAGCAGGCCAGCAGCACGGTTCGATTCCTGTACCAGCCTCCCCGGACAGGCGCCGGAATGTGGCGACTAGGGGCTTTTCACAGTAACTTCATTGAAGCCTACTCGTGACAATAAGCGATTTTCATTTTCATTTCATTTCATTTTCTATGCTCCCCCTTCCCTTCTGAGCCACAGAGCCAGGCTCAGTGCCAGAGACCTGGCTGCTAGGGCTTTCCCCCGGTAGGTCATCCCCCCAACAGCATGCAAAACGGTATACTTGTTTTGAAGGGGAACGGCCACGAGGGATCCCTGCACTGTCTGCCCATTCGTTTTCCTTCCTGACTGTAACCCAGCTACTCTTGTCCTGTACCTTGGATGTGGCTACCTCCCTGTAACTCTTCTCTATCGCCCCTTCTGCCTCATGGATGATCCAAAGTTCATCCAGCTCCAGCTCCAGTTCCCTAATGCTGAGGAGCTGGAGTTGGGTGCACTTTCCGCAGGTGTAGTCAGCAGGGACAGCGGTGGTATCCCTCACCACCCACATCCTACAGGAGGAGCATGGAACTGCCCTAGCCTCCATCCCCTCTGATCTGAATTCACACAGAGATTTAAAGGGGGGAAAAAAAGAAAAGATTAAACACCCGATCAGCCCTTTAAAAAAAATATATAAACTGTTGCTACTCTCCCAAGTCAATCCTCTAAAATTGGTGATTCTGCGAAATGATACAATGATAGCTTGCTGCCCCCAAAAAACAAAGCAAACTCAAAAAATTAAATTAAAAACAATTAATAATTAAAAATCCCAAAAACAAACAAACCTTACAGAATGTAGCTGCCCTGTGAACCAGCTGGAACTCCGCCCTCCAACTCTGCTTCCAGTCAGCTGCACTCTCTGTAAACTCCCAGCTCTCTTCTCGCTCTTTAAGGAAGTGTAGAAAATGAAATGAAAGGAGCACCTTACTCCCTCCTCACCTAACCCCCTCATTCATCAAACTCTCACTATAGCACTCAAATGCACACAAATTCAGCACTCCCTCAGTCACCAAACTCTCACGATAGCACTCAAATGCACCCAAATTCAGCACTCAGTGCAAACAAAGTCAGCACTGTAAGTTGGCTCACATTTATACTGTCTGACCCTAGCCTCTGAAAACTGGCCTGATCCAATTAACTAATTAACAAGCTCCAGCTGCAAGTACCTACAAGTAGAACCTTTGCTTAAAGCTGATTGAAAACTCACCTTCTAAACCCAAACAGCAACTTTTAAGTTAATTAACTAAATAAAAGAAAGGCTAGATTTTAGATAAAAATTAACCATTAATATCCTTCAGTCACCAAACTCTCACTATAGCACTCAAATGCACCCAAATTCAGCACTCAGTGCAAAAAAAGAAAATAAATTTCCCAACTTGCTCTTTTATTATTGGATGGCCAACATGGAAAGGGTGCTGGGATGGTTGGGGAATTCGATATGGGGTCAGACGGAGGAGGGATTATGTGGGGGCTCAGGTTTGCAGGCTTTGGTGATGGCCTCGCTCCCGTTCTTCCCAGCGAAGTATTCTTTCAAACCTGTGAGTGATCAATACGTTCAGGATATGGAGGCAATTTTGCCAGCGCTACAAACTGAACTCCATATCATTATTGGCCCCCGTTTGCAGCAATCATTTGTTTGTGCCGCCGAGTCTGGATGTGACATTTGAGTCGTGGAGGTGAAAGGACCTTGAGAGCTTTGGGAATCTGTTCATGGTGGTGGGATGATTTGCCAGTTTGGATGAGCTCTCGGTGAAATTTCATCCGTCTGGGATGCACTTCTGCCACTTCCGGCTGCACAATTTTATCTGTTCCTTCATTTCCTTTAGCCCCACAACCCACCCTGCTTGGGCAAATCTTATTGCTGGTAGGATCTGAGGGGGTGGGAGGAGCATTTCAAATATCTCTGGAAAGATTATGTCAATGGAGGGAGCTTCGCTGGATCAGGCGAGAGCAAAGTGAATGAGGGAGCTAGGTCCTATTCTGGATGAAGAGGTGTGGTGTGAGGCCCTTCGAATGGTGAACTCCACTTCCTCCTGCATGTGGCTCAGTCTGATTCAGCTCAAGGTGGTGCACAGAGCTCTCCTAATGAAAGCACGGATGAGTGGGTTCTTCATGGAGTGGGCGGTGCTCTTGGGGGCCCACTCACTGCACCCACATGCCCTGGCCGTTCCCTAGGATTTGGCTTTTGGCTACTCTTCTTTAACACTAAGTCATCGATTCTCAATATGGATCTGGAGCCTTGTCTGTTGGTGGCCATTTTCAGGGTGTCAGACTTGCAGGGGCCGCAGACCTGGGTGAAGGCGGACTTTCTGGCCTTTGCCTCACTGATAGCCCGGAGGTGAATTCTGCTGTGATGGAGATCCTCTGCTCCACCCAATGCCTCGTTGGGTGACCTGGTTGGGTGACCTTATAGAGTTTCTATATCTTGAAAAGGTCGAGTACACCGGTAGTGGATCGGTAGAGGGGTTCTACCTGAGGTGGCAGCCATTCATTTGCTATTTTAAATAATTAATAATTATCAGCTGCTGAGAGGGGGTGAGAGTACTTAGTAGTGTTGTGAAAAGATTATATTATAGATTGTGTTAGTCTTGTTTTTTCTTTTGTGCTTTTGTTGTACATTATACTGTGTAACATCGGCTATGTTAATGATATTGCTGTCCTGTTTGTTATAAATGAACATTTTCAATTAAAATATTTTCTTAAATATAAAGAACTAAAACAATTCCCGAAATTCTCGACCCTCAACTGTCCAATAATTACAGTCACCAGGTTTGTATGTTAAAACACAATTACACAATTCTAATAATTATATATTTATAACAAATGTGAAATATGCAGTAAAAACAGCTGCTTAACGACAAGTTAATACCTGACTCCCCCCCTTTTTTTTAAATTTAGAGTGCCCAATTCATTTTTCCAATTAAGGGGCAATTTAGCATGGCCAATCCACCTAACCTGCACATCTTTGGGTTGTGAAGGTGAAACCGACGCAAACACGGGGAGAATGTGCAAACTCCACACGGACAGTGACCCAGAGCTGGGATCGTTTCTGGGGACCTCGGTGCCGTGAGACAACAGTGCCCCAATGTGCTGCCGACTCCCCCTTTAACTGCCCCACCCTCTACCCAGGCACACAAGACAGAAATTCATCCTCCACTCAAATCACCGAGACATTGTGGAGCACGAGATGAATGGACTCCTCCATTCACATCCCATGATTCCACGGTGCTTCCGGTAACTTCTACAGATGGACACATATTGACACTGGTTTCCAGGTAGAGGTGCCTGTTTCCTAACTCATGATCCTCTGCATCTCTGCCCTGTTTAACAAGGCTGCGCCTGTCTTCCATCTTCCATGGGGGACTGGCTACAGCAGGCTCTGCCTTCCCCAAATCCTCTGAAGTGACTTTTGTTTCACCTTAGTCACTGTATTTGTTAATGCGCTCAGACCCATTGAGGTGTGAATAAATGTACTGCTGTAATGCGTTGTGAAGAGGTGAGGGTTCTGAGAGTTGCCCTGAGAGTTGTCCTCCTCTGTGTCCGTGTAGACTTAGTGTGGACTCCTTGTTCTACCGGAGACATGAGAGAATACAGCGCTGACAGATCATACACTCAACAGATGCTTCTGTTGCTTAATATAATGAAGTGACAGCTACTACAATGATCGCTGGCACACATCCCCTGAACATGGAGATGTTGCGATGATTTTACCTTGACTGTGGCAGCTTCCCGTTTCTCCCCTCCAGTGCCCCTCAGACTGGACACCTGGACACATTAAATGCCTGCTCCTCGAATCCCTCAGTAAGAAGTCTTACAACACCAGGTTAAAGTCCAACAGGTTTGTTTCAAACACGAGCTTTCGGAGCACGGCTCCTTCTTCAGGTGACTCTCGAATCCCTCAACATTGCAAGCTGTGCCGGTCCATCTTTCAGGTGAGCCCTCTCCTTCTCCAGACAACATTCTTTTATTTTAAAAAGCACACTTCTGCAAAAAAATATTTTATTCAAAAAATATATGTACATTTACAAATTACAAACAAGATAAGAAAATCATGTGTTGAAGTTCCACCTTTGAAATCCATTACTCTAAGTTAAAAAAATTGAAGGAAAATGGCCAAGGCAACCATTACCTCTCCAAACGTTTAGAATCAGAGCTCTACTTCTTAGTTGCTTTCTTTCTTTCAGCGAGTCCTCGTTAAAGCTCCACAGAGATGCTGGTGAAGGAACTGGTGGAGTATGTGGCCCCCTGATTTCTCCCACAGATATGCCAGCAAATTGACACACTGCTGGATAAAGAGGTTGCTTCAAGTGTGACTGGAGTACAGTTCCTACTTGGTACAGACTTCAAACGGCAAAAGTTTCCCAATTTACATAAAAAGAGTTCTAACAATCAAATCGTTCCACCACTTCGTCTATTTTGTCTGGTAATTGACACAGTGGTTAGCACCGATGCCTCGCGACGCCGAGGTCCCAGGTTCGATCCCGGCTCTGGGTCACTGTCCGTGTGGAGTGTGCACATTCTCCCCGTGTTTGTGTGGGTTTCGCCCCCACAACCCAAAAATGTGCAGAGTAGGTGGATTGGCCACGCTAAATTGCCCCTTAATTGGAAAACAATGAATTGGGTACTCTAAATTTATTTTTTATTTAAAATAAAATATTTTGTCCGATAATGCCAAAGTATCATGCATAGTAATTTTGTACAGTGCCAACAACAACTTTCATTCATGTAGCGCCATTAACACAGTAAAATGACCCGAGGCTCTTTACAGGACGTTATTACGTAAGGAGATATTAGTACAGGTAGCTAACAGCTTGGTCAAAGCGGTAAGTTTTAAGGAGCACCTTAAAAGGAACTTGGAGAGAGAATTTCAAATCTTACAGTTTAGGCAGCAGAGGATATGCGCAATGGTAATGATGAAAATTGGGGGTTGGCATGAATCGGAGAAACAGAGATTTCCAATAACGAGCTCCTGGTAAAGGCAAGTTTGTATTTGACTTTTCATCTACACAGGACGACTGTCGAATTTAGGGCCTATCCATAGCTTATCACCCACCCTCCTGGCTCTCATTCTCCCAGAAACCTTTGTCTCAGATAATACTACATTAGAAAAAAATGACTGTCATTGAATTCCTCTCTTTTGTTTACAGGAATTACTACTATTTGCCATTTAATAACAAGAAGCCATGTGTCTATGTCAAGAGTCAGTGGGAGGACCAAATCTTTCGGTTGCACAGTTCGAACTTCCTGGACAAAATTGCTGACAGGCTTGTTAGTTTTTCTTAAATTAATTAATAATTAATTTGCTCCACCTGTTGTTCTTGGCTCACCCTCTGACGCCTTTCCAGTAATTCATGGGTTCCTAAATGATCTGTCCTCTCTCCCTTATGTATATCGGTGACCTTCTTTGCTCATTCGGGCCAAATTTATCCCCCGAAAATGGGTGGGTTTTGGACCGCGTGGCAAGTTAACATTAAAAAAATTTTGAACCCCATCTGCCTCAAATCCCTCGCCTTCTTCAAATTCCTCCTCTTCTTTGTTAAACTGGGTGGGTGGGGGAGGTGTGAATAGCCAACTCGCTGTCGGGTGGCAGGTTAGAATCATGTAATTTGAATCATAGAATCCCTACAATGCAGAAGGAGTCCCTTCAGCCCACCGAGCCTGCACCGATCCACCCCGCCCGATAACCCCGTAACCTAACCTGCATGCGAATGTGGTTATGCAGTAAAATGTGAAATATGCAGTAAAAGCAGTAACCTGCACAGATATGCCAGCAAATTGACACACTGCTGGATAAAGAGGTTGCTTCAAGTGTGTCTGGAGTACAGTTCCTACTTGGTACAGACTTCAAACGGCAAAAGTTTCCGAATTTACATAAAAAGAGTTCGAACAATCAAATCCTTCCACCACTTCAATCATTCCGATGTTTTCATCCATAAACTATCGCTGGCTGTAATATTCTTTCTGAGCTATGTGTGGAACTGTGCACAGTATTTGACATCAACTTATATTCATGCAGCACCTTTAACGTAATGAATCATTTCCCAGTTGCTTCCCAGTAACATTATAAATCATAATATGACACCGAGCCACATAAGAAGATATTCGGTCAGATGACCAAAAGAGAAAGGTTTTCAGGAGTGTCGGGAAGGTCGGAGGGAGCTGAAGGCCAGCCTCCGACAGGCCTGAGTGGAGATTGCGGGTTTCTGGTGGCACACCCAGTTTGGGAGAGGAAAATCTGACAGCAGGCCCAAGTTGGGGCTGGATGGGCATTGTCCAGTGGCATGCCTGATTTTGAGGACGGATTTCTTGCGAGGGGGTGGAATGGTGGGAATGGTGGTTCCCGTGAAAGGCCCAAGTCAGAGGGGATGCAATGGCTGGCCCAAGTCAGGATGGGGGTTGGAATCTAGTGGCATGTATGAGTCTGCGGTAGATCCGCCAACAGCCTTGATTCAGGGGATGATCTAATGGCAAGGGCCCTGGGACGGAGCAGGCAACCAGTAGCAGGAGGTGTAGAGAGATTGGATATTCATAGTAGTCATCTTAACTGGAAATTGTTGAAATGTTGTAGGGCATTAGAAGAATCATGAATTTAAATGGGAGACTGGACAAGAAGAAGAGTCACGATTGGAAGAAATAAGTTCAGTGGGGCAGGAGCAAACTAAAACGATGAGTCTACCAAGACAGTGATTTTTGTGAATTTTGGGAAGGAGGTAAAAGTGGGTTGGCTGTTTGGGGTTGAGGGCCTATGAAGTGGGAAGCTGTAGAGCAGGGTTTTGCAAAGTAAGGGTTGCAACCGGTGGTTAGGTTGCTGGCGAATGTAGAGAGGGCCATGGAGCGATCGGTTGCGGTGGTCCTGATCCCAGGAGAGACACCCAACAGTCACTACCGGCTTTTACATTGAGAATGGAGGCCGTTTGAAAAAGTGAGGGGATGGGTACAAGAACCCGACACAGATTGGGTACAAATGGAGGAGGCATCCTGTAAAGGAACAACCCTCCGGGCCCTGGCCACAGCAGCACTCCAATCCTCCTCAACAAGGTACACAACAAGCCCAGTGGCAGCGGTCACGCTGAGAACGTGGACCCAGTTGAGATAGCACTTTGGGATAATCAAAATGTCCCTTATGGCCCCCATCTTGGGCAATCACACATTCCCCCAGCCATGCTAGATACCACCTTCAAAAGATGGAGGCGGGCGGGGCACACTGACGGTCGGGGACTTCTACGTAGGGCGCAGACTGGCGACACTGGATGAACTGACGAGGAAGTGGAAACTATCAGGAGGACAGGAATTGAGACACCTCCAAATAAAGCACTTCCTCCGCAAAGAGACAGTAGAGTACCCCGGGGCCCCAGAAAGCACACTACTAGAGGACCTGATACGCACCAGCAGCGAGTGGGGGGGGGGGGGGGGGGGGCTATGTGGGAAAATATATGGACAGCTACTAGACAGAGCCCGAACACCACTGGATGGGACCAGACAAAAATGGGAGGGCGAACTGGGGACAGAGGTGGGATGGGGACTCTAGTGCGAAGCACTGAGCAGGGTGAGCTCCACCTCCTCCTGTGCAAGGCTAAGCCTAATGCAGCTCAAAGTGGTGCACAGAGCGCACCTGACCAGAACCCGAATGAGCAGGTTCTTCCCGGAGATGGAGGACAAATGTGAACGGTGCCAGAGGGGCCCGGCCAACCACACCCACATATTTTGGACTTGCCCCAAGCTTGCTGGGTTCTGAATAGCCTTCTCCGAGGCAATGTCCAAAGTTGTGGGGGTGAGGGTGAAACCACGCCCAATAGTGGCAATCGTCGGGGTATCGGAGCAGCCAGAGCTACACATGGGGAAGGAGGCCTACGCCCTTGCTTTCGCTTTCCTAATCGCACACCGGAGAATCCTGCTCAGCTGACGATTGGCAGCACCGCCCAAAGCTGCAGACTGGCTCACTGACCTCTCAGAATTTCTCCACCTGGAGAAGATTAAGTACGCCACCCGAGGGTCAGAGGAAGGCTTCCTGGATACTTGGGGGCAGTTCGTCAGCCTGTTCCAAAACCTGTTCAAGGCCAGCAACGAGGAGTAAGCCGGGGGGAAAAAAAAGAAATGAAGACCCAAAGGACTATGCAACCCGGGGGGGGGGGGGGAGTCAAAGGGGGAAACCACAAGAGAAGAGGAATGGGGGATATCAACCAATATATCATAGACCGATCCAGAGGGCAGCAAATATACGTAGAGTTAGTCATATGGAGGACAAAGCAAACCTCTCTGTAAAATAAAACAAATTAGCGCAGACAAGAAAAATGTATAAGTAACAACTGTTTATAAATATGAGAAAAGCCAATAAAAAGATTTTCAAAAAAAATAAGAGAATGGAGGCCGCTGCCGCCTTTTATATGGAAATAAATGAGGCTGTATGCAGTCTTTCGGCCACATGCGGCAGCAAAGAGCAGGCCATGTACCCTGCATCCATATTTAACGCCAAGTGCCCTCTAGGGACGTACTTTTGATACCAAATTACGAAGCAGTGTAGCTAGCATTTTCCTTCTGCGCTGTCAACTGTGATTCTGTGATCCCATTAACACCTTTTAAGAAAAATCTGTCAATCTCATGTTTTAAAATTAACAATATGTCTAGCATTAATTGTACTTATCGACCAGGAGAATTCCCTTGCACTTCAAATACTGGCATGGGATCTTTTACGGCCGGGTCTCAGTTTAATACCTCATCGGAGAGACAGCACCTCCAACAGTCCAACGTACAGCTGGCTGGGTTGCGAGAGAAACCTGAACACTGTCCAGGACATAATTCTTCAAGCAAGAAAAGGACTACGAAAAGCCCCTAGTAGTCAGAGGGTAAATTTTGAGGTAGAATCACAGCAGCTTGTGCTCTGGCACTAGCATGGAATTTACTGAATTGTGAGAAACTGTTGCTGGTGCTCCACTTGTAATCTAGTATTAAACTGATAGCCCAGGGCAGCACGGTGGCGCAGTGGGTTAGGCCTGTTGCCTCACACCACCGAGTTCCCAGGTTCGATCCCAGCTCTGGGTCACTGTCCGTGTGGAGTTTACACATTCTCCCCGTGTTTGCGTGGGTCTCGCCCCCACAACCCAAAAAGATGTGCAGGCTAGGTGGATTGGCCATGCTAAATTGCCCCTTAATTGGAAAAAATGAATTAGGCACTCTAAATTTATACAAAAAAAAAGAATAATTAAAAAAAACTGATAGCTCAGGCACAAATCACTCATGCCATTCCTGATGGATTTTGGTGTTGGGTTTGTCGCACCATTCTTATCAACTCCACTAGTCTGTCTAGCTTTAGATAGGCTTTCTCATGATCTCCTCCTGAGCTAGAGTAGAGAAATAAATATATTCAGTCCCCCTTCAGTCCTATGCAGAGAGAAGCTGGTTAGTTGCCTTACCTATAGGAGCCTAATCAATTATATGTTATTCATACAAAACTGTAGATTAATTATAGTGTTGACTTTTCTTTAAAATGTGACTGCTAGCTTCATTCATTGAGTAGGAGAAGAAATTTAAACAACTATTAGTTTCAAGAGAAGATAGCCTGTGTTTTGGTGGGGCTGTCTGATCATAAGATAATAAGTACGCTTGGCTCTGACCACCAACCTTTGAGATTATATTGTGTGTACGTTTGGAAATGCAGAAGATGGGACTGATTGGAGATGAAAGGGGTCTTAGACTGTAGTTGGATGAAGGCGACGCCACAGGTTGTTTTATCCCCTGCTTGATTTTTGTTTACATTCAAGTCGATGCAGAAGAAAATCGGGGAGAAAAGTCTATCACCGTTGGCCAAGATCAATTTCTTTCTTACTGCCCATGTTTAAAACATGAAAGCTGTGTTACCCCTCGACATTGTAGGCTTTAATGTTATTGGGGAAGTTAAAAGTATTTTGTAAATCAGTATTGTTTATTTGCTACATTCTACTCCTGTATAATTATAATCCTTGTAAATAAATTCAATCATCAGTTTTAGCCTGGACACGGTCTTTCATTGTTGTAATTGTAGTGGACATGACACAAGAATGCATGTTTCAGATGAAAGACACGTGTCTATTTACATAAACTATCTTTCAGCTGTACGCACAAAGATTGTTGGGTAATGACTTATTTTTGCAAAGTACACAGTGAAATTGTAAATACGTTCTTCAGAAATATGCTGACAATTTTGTTCAAAAATACAGATCATCCACTGGTGGGCAGCACAGTGGTTAGCACTGTTTCATGACGGCACCGAGGATCTGGGTTCAATCCCGGCCAAGGAGCACTGTTCGTGCGGATTTTGCACATTCTCCCCGTGTCTGCGTAGGTCTCAGCCCCAGAACCCAAAGATGTGCAACGTAGGTGGATTGGCCACGCTAAATTGTCCCTTAATTAGAAAAAAAATGAATTGCGTACTTTAAATTTTCAAAAGTTGGAAATCGGCCACAGCTGATGTAGTTCCTGCAGTGCATCTTGTAGATGGTAGACGTTGCTGCCACTGTCCGTTGGTGTTGAGAGAATCAATATTTGTGGAGAAGGTATCAATCAAGCAGACTGTTTTGTACTGGATGATGTCAGGCTTCTCAAGTATTGTTGGAGCTGCGCTCATCCAGGCAAGTGGAGAGTATTCCATCACATTCCTGCCTTGTATTTTGTTGATGGCGGACAGACTGTAGGGAGTCAGGGAAGGAATTTTTCGCTACAGGATTCTCAGCCTCTGATCTGCTCTTGTAGCCACAATCTTTATATGGCTGGTCCAGTTCAGTTTGTAATTAATGTAACCCGCCGCCACCACCACCCCCCCCCCCCCCCCCCCCTTACAGGATGTTGATAGTGGGAGATGCAATGATTGTAATGCCATAAGGTACAATGGTTAGATTCTCGCTTATTCGGGATGGTCATTGCCTGGCACCTATGGCGCAAATATTACTTGTCACTTGTCAGTCCAAGCCTAGATATTTTCCAGGTCTTGCACAATTTGGACATGGACTGAGGAGTCGCGAATGGTGCCGAACATTGTGCAATCATCAGTGAACACCCCCACCTCTGACTTTATGACGGAAGGAATGCCATTGATGAAGCAACTGAGGATGAATGGGCTTAGGACACTTCCCTGAGGAACTCCTACAGGGATGTCCTAGAGCTGAGATGATTGATCTCAAGCAGCCACAACCATCTTCCTTTATGCTATGTATGACTCCAACCAGCAGAGAGATTTCCCCTCATTCCCATTGACTCCAGATTTGCTAGAGCTCCTTGATGTCACGCTCGGCAAATGCTGCCTTGCTATCGAGGACAGTCACTCTCACCTCACCTCTTTGGTTCAATAATTCTATCCATGATTGAACCAATGTTGTAATGAGGTTAGGAGCTGAGTGACCCTGGCGGAACCCAAACCGAGCATCGGCGAGCAGGTTATTTCTAAGCAAGTGCTGCTTGATAGCACTGTTGGCCACCCTTTCCATCACTTTACTGATGATTAAGAGTAGACTGGTGAATCGGGAGACTCCCATTTAAGAGGGCAGTGAATCGGGAGACTCCCATTTAAGAGGGCAGTGAAGAGTTTCAGATACCTGGGGGTGCAGGTGGCCAGGAGTTGGGGGACTCTCCATAAGCTTAATTTTACCAGGCTGGTGGAGCAGATGGAAGAGGAATTTAAAAGGTGGGACATGGTGCCGCTATCGTTGGCGGGTAGAGTGCAGTCCGTCAAAATGACGGTTCTCCCGAGGTTCTTGTTCCTTTTTCAGTGTTTGCCCATCTTTATCCCTAGGGCCTTTTTTAGAAGGGTGACTAGCAGCATCATGAGCTTTGTTTGGGCGCATGGGACCCCGAGGGTGAAGAGGGTCTTCTTGGAGCGGGGTAGAGATGGTGGGGAGCTGGCGTTACCCAATCTCTCGGGGTATTATTGGGCGGCCAATGTGTCGATGGTGCGCAAGTGGGTAATGGAGGGGGAGGGGGCAGCATGGAAACGGATGGAGAGGGCGTCCTGTGGCGATACAAGCCTGAGGGCCCTGGTAACGGCGCCATGGCCGTTCCCTCCTACGAGGTATACCACGAGTCCGGTGGTGGCGGCTACCCTCAAGATTTGGGGGCAGTGGAGGCGACATAGGGGAGAAGTGGGGGGCTCGATGGAGGCTCCGTTAAGGGGGAACCATAGGTTCGTCCCGGGGAACATTGATGGGGGATTTCAGGGTTGGCACAGAGCGGGCATCAGACAGCTGAGGGACCTGTTTATTGATGGGAGGTTTGCGAGCCTGGGGGAGTTGGAGGAGAAATTTGGGCTCCCCCCGGGGAACATGTTCAGGTATCTGCAGGTAAAGGCATTTGCTAGGCGGCAGGTGGAGGGATTCCCTTCGCTTCCCGCGAGGGGGGTGAGCGACAGGGTGCTTTCGGGGGTCTGGGTCGGAGAGGGGAAGATATCTGATATCTACAAGGTTATGCAGGAGGCGGAGGAGGCGTCAGTAGAGGAGCTGAAAACGAAGTGGGAGGGGGAACTGGGGGAACAGATCGAAGACGGGACATGGGCTGATGCCCTGGAGAGGGTTAATTCTTCCTCCTCGTGTGTGCGGCTTAGCCTCATCCAATTCAAGGTGCTGCACCGGGCCCACATGACTGGGACGAGGATGAGTAGGTTCTTTGGGGGTGAGGACAGGTGTGTCAGGTGCTCGGGGAGTCCAGCGAACCATGCCCATATGTTCTGGGCATGCCCGGCACTGGAGGAGTTCTGGAAGGGGGTGGCGAGGACGGTGTCGAGGGTGGTGGGATCCAGGGTCAAGCCAGGATGGGGACTCGCGATTTTTGGGGTTGGGGTGGAGCCGGGAGTGCAGGAGGCGAAAGAGGCCGGTGTGCTGGCCTTTGCGTCCCTAGTAGCCCGGCGAAGGATCTTGCTACAATGGAAGGATGCGAGGCCCCCAAGCGTGGAGACCTGGATCAATGACATGGCGGGTTTCATTAAGCTAGAGAAGGTCAAATTCGCCCTGAGAGGGTCGGTACAAGGGTTCTTTAGGCGGTGGCAGCCCTTTCTCGACTTTCTGGCTCAACGATAGGGTACGGGGTCAGCAGCAGCAGCAACCCGGGGAGGGAAAAGGGGAGGGAAAAGGGGAGGGAAAAGGGGAGGGAAAAGGGGGGGCCGACAATGACTATGTTTGTTTATTTAATTTTAATATTTTTTAAGTTCTTTTGTTGTTCATTAGGGTTGGGGGGGTGGGGGGATGTGATACATGCGCCAATACGGTCTGGGGGTGTCACAGTTATTATGGGTTATTTTGTTGCATTTCATTGTTTGTCGTTATGTTTTATATTTTCTGTAAAAAATTCCAATAAAAAAAAAGAGTAGACTGGTGGGGCGGTAATTAGCCGGGTTGGACTTGTCATGGTTTTTGTGTACAGGACATACCGGGGCAATTTTTCAGTGCCAGATAGATGCAAGTGTTGTAGCTGTACTGGAACAGCTTGGCTAGAGGCAAGGCAAATTCAGGAGTATAAATCATTAGTACAGTAGTCCCCCGTTATACCGCGCTCCGCAATACCGCGGTTCGCGATATACCGCGGGGGGCTTATGGACCCCAACTGTCAATTGTGTCAATTTCAACGGCCGGCTCACTTTGATCCGGAGAGGGAAGCTGCTCTCTCACTGAAACAATCAGCCGGCCGCTGAAATTGACACTGCCGGCTGCTCTCTCCCTCCAATCAGAAACATTAAAACTTAAAAGTTGGATTGGAGGGAGAGAGCAGCCGGCAGTGTCAATTTCAGCGGCCGGCTGATTGTTTCAGTGAGAGAGCAGCTTCCCTCTCCGCATCAAAGTGAGCCGGCCGCTGAAATTGACACTGTTTTAATTAGATCCACGATGGGGGTTTTAAATTTATTTAAAAATCTATGCTAGCGCTTCCCATTGTGAGTCTACGGGGGTCTGACCTCTCCCCCCGCCCCCCGTAGACTCTCAATGGGAAGCGCTAGCATAGATTTTAAAATAAATTTAAAACCCCCATCGTGGATATCCGCGGCTCGGATGCAACGCGGGTGGCTGTCTTGGACCCCAACACCCGCGTTATAAAGGGGGACTACTGTACTATTGCTGGAATATTGTCAGGGCCCATAGTTTTTGCAGTATCCAGTGCCTTCAGCCATTTCTTGATATCACGAGGAGTGAATCGATTTGGCTGAAGATTGGCATCTGTGACCTCTAGAGGAAGCCTCGAGATGGATCATCCACTTGGTTTCTGGCTGAAGATTGTTGCAAATGATTCAGCTTTATTGTTTACCCTAATGTGCTGAACTCCCACATCATTAGAGGATGGGCTATTTGTACAGCCTTCTCCTCCAGTGAGTTGTTTAATTGTCTACCACCAGTCATGGCTAGATGTGGCAGGACTGCAGAGCTTAGACCTGGTCCGTTAGTTGTTGAATTGCTGAGCCCTATCACTTGCAACTTGTGTTGTTTGGCACACTAATAGTCCCGTGTTGCATCTTCATCAGGTTGCCACCTTATTTTTAGTTATGCCTGTTGCTGCCCCTGGCATGCCTTCCTGCACTCTTCATCAACCGGGAGTACCAATATATCGATCCATCAGCTCAAGATATGGGGGGGGGGGGGGGGGCGCGGCGTGCGCGCGCGGTATGTGGCGATCAGCAAGAGGTTGCCTTTCCCATACTTGACCCAATGCCATGAGACTTCCTATGGTCCAGAGTTCATCTTGATGACTCCCAGGGCGATTCCCTCCCAACTGTGCTGCCACTTCTGCTGGATGTGACATGTCACTGAGATAGAACATACCTAGGGTCGTGATGGTGGTGTCTAGGACAGTATTTGTCAATTAATGTCAAGTTGCTGCTCGGCTAGTCTGTAACACAGCTCTCCCAATTTTCGCATGAGATGGTCACAAGTAGGACTTTGCAGGGTCACAGAGTGGAGTTTTGATGTGGAGATGCTGGGGTTGGACTTTGGTGGGTACAGTAAGACGTCTTACAACACCAGGTTAAAGTCCAACAGGTTTATTTGGAAACACAAGCTTTCAGAGCTTTTGCCATGAGCTTACAGAACCTTCGCCACGCAGACGCTGTGACGACAGATGAACGGACAGCGGGCGACAATCACCAGGCAGTAATGTTCCCTTCCAGTCGGAGAACACTTCAGCAGTCAAGGGCATTCAGCCTCTGATCTTCAGGTAAGCGTTCTCCAAGGCGGCCTTCAGGATGTACGTCAATGCAGAATCGCCGAGCAGAAACTGATAGCCAAGTTCTGCACACGTGAGTACAGCCTCAACCGGGTCTTGGATTATTGTCTCACTACATTTAACCCCCACCTTCTGGCCTGGGCATGCGAAATCTAACCCAACTTCCCTGGCGTGAGACAACTTACACCTATTTAGCCTGTGATTATCCCTCTCTCCAGTTGCACTGTCTGGACCTGTAAAGACTTAACCACCTGCAAAGACTCGCATTCAAAGTATCATCTTGCATCATTGGCTTTGTCTATATGCTGTGTTTGTGTAACCTACCTCTTCACTCACCTGTTAAAGTAGCTAAGCTTCGAAAGCTTGTGATTCCAAATAAATGTTGGACTTTAATCTGGTATTGTAAGACTTCTTACAGAGTGGAGTTTGCCATTGCCTAGGTGGATGCAGGTGTTCCAGTTTATTCCTTATTGATTTATTATTCGTGGTTTGATACATTTAATCATTGCTGTGGATGTGGAGTCACATGCAGGCCAGATGTTTTATTACAATTGTTTTAGGCTTTTAATTCCAGATTTTTACTGAATTCAAATTCACTATCTGACGTTGTGGGATTTGAACACAAATTCACAGAGCCTTACTGTGGGTCTCCTAGATTACTAGTCCAGTAACATACCACTACACCACTGCCTCCCCAGAAAGTAAAAAATAGTTATTAGCCATGGTGAAGTTGTGAAATTGTACATTTGTTAACACTGTAATTCCTGGCCAACATTAATTCACCAGAGCTAGACTAATATCATCACTTTTTTGGAAAGTGACATTGCATTACTTGGATGTTCACCGATTGGTTCAGATACACTCATTTTTCAAAAATGGTGACTTAAAGATTGCCCAAATACTATTTTGTACACACAAATGAATTTTTAACAGCCCTGAATACCACATGCAAACACCCTAGTAAATAACATGGCAGATGACAGATGTGCAATGCACAGCTTTTCTTCCAGGAAATACATCATGGACACCTTAAAAGTAATTTTTTTTTACACAATATTCATTTCGAAGGGTTTTTACATTTTATGACATTTTCTTCTAATTTTTGTTTCTCTGAAAACCGTAGATAACGAACGATTGAATCTGCAATTAGCGAAATGGTGTACGTACGTGGATAAGAACATTCGTGAATGGCGGAGATGCAAATGGCTGGACTTTACTATAGTTCAAGAAACTTGTGCATCTCAGCCTTGAATATATTAAATGACAGCCTCCACCTCTTCAAAGATTCACAACACTGAAAATAAATTCTTATTTTCACATTAAACCTCTGAAGGATCCCCTTAGTTCTCGATTCCCCCACTAGGCAAAAGCATCCTCTCAGCATCAATCCTGTCAAATACGTTCAAAATCTAATATGTTTCAATAAGATCACCTCTCACTGTTCCAGAACTCCAAAGAGTCTAGGTCCAACTTGCTCAAACTTTCCTCATGGGACAACCCCTTCATCCGAGAAAACAACCGAGTGACCCCTCTCTGAACTGCCTCCTCATGCAACCACATCTCTCCAGAAATAAGGTGCAGGACATTGGTGTCTTATGAATACTTCTAGTTTAGTGTAATAATCAATCAGCATCCTCTTATATGATTCTGATTAACCTTGTAGTGAGTTTCAGCATCATGTGACTTCTCTGCTTCACTTGACAGGACATTGCATCTTGGGATTTTACACAGAATAAAGCTAACAGTGGATGAGCTAATCACAGATAACGCCTGACGAGCTCCCTGTTGTAAATTACTCCAGGCGATTGTAACCTTCAAGGTCGAATGGGCAGGTCACATTTGTTCTCAGCAAACAGAAGACTAGCAGGAATTTATGGGTGCAAGGGAGGGATGTGTAACAGCAGATCATAGGTTTTGAGAAGAAGCAACGGGCAGCACGGTAGCACAGTCGTTAGCACAGTTGCTTCGCAGCTCCAGGGTTTACCTCTATTCATCTTGCATATTACATCCTCAAGGAACCCAATAAATTTGTTAAATATGATTTTCCTTTCCTAAAATCATGTTGACTGAGCCTGATTGTACTATGATTTTCTCAATGTCAATGTATTACTTCCTTAATAATGGATTCCCAAAACTTCCCGGTGACAGATCCACTGCCCTATAGTTCTCTGCTTTCTATCTCCTTCCTTTCTTGAATTGAGGTGTTATATTTGCAGTTTTTCCAATCCACTGGAACCTTTCTGGAATCAAGAGAATTTTGGAAGATTGCAACCCATGGATTCATTATTTCTGCAGCCACTTCTTTCAAGACTCTAGGTTGCAGCCCATCAGGTCAAGGGGACACATCAGTCTTTATCCCATTAGTTGACCAATTACTTTTTCTCTACTGATAATGAATGCTTTAAGTTCCTCCCTTGCTTTTTCCTCAATTTTCTACGATTATTTTGATGTTTTTAGAGTCTTCATGAGGACAGATAGAAAATAACTGTTCTAAGTCTCCACTATTTCCTTGTTTCCCATTATTATTTATTCAGTCTCATCCTTCAGGGGACCGAGAATTACTTCAATTACTCTTGTCTTTTATTTACATGTATGTGGTAGTATGGCTAGAGAGATCATATTACCTGAGAACCAAGCTGCCATTGGTACAGCACCAGCAGCCTCGCTGCCCATTGGCCCAGGCAAGTCATGTGCCTCTCTGCCAATTGGTTGTGGCTTGTCATGTGACTCCCCGCCGATTGGCTGAGAGGTTGGTAGCTCCGCTTACAAGGTGGAGTATAAGAGCTCGTACCGGCTGGCAGTTGGCCTTTCTCTGTTTGACTACTGCCGGGCTCACATCTAGTGTATTAGATTCTTCATGTACACCTGAAGGCTCAGCACCGTTGCACGCTGCCCTCGGAGTGGCTGTGGGGGAGATGAGACGGTCACACACCTCCTTGTGGAATGTGCCTTTGCAAAGAAGGTCTGGAGAAAGATGCAGTGGTATCTGTCAAGGTTCATCCTGAGCAGCTCAGTAACACAGGACTCTGTGCTCTACGGACTGTTTCCAGGGACACACACCGAGACAAATATCAACTGCTGCTGGAAGGTCATCAACTCGGTGAAAGACGCTCTTTGGTCTGCCCGAAACTTGCTGATCTTCCAGTGCAAAGAATTGTCCTCGACCGAGTGTTGCAGACTAGCACATTCCAAGGTCCAGGACTACGTGCTGAGGGACGCACTCAAGCTTGGGGCAGCTGCCGCCAAGGCGCAATGGGGAAAGACCACTGTGTAAGGTCTTACCACCAAATGTACACCGAGAGGTTGGTAACAGTGTAAAACCCCTCGGCCCGGGTCTTCAATACCACAATGTATGAAAGAAACAAAGCAATGTAAATATTTAAGAAAGAACTGTAACTTAAAGTAGGATACGTGTGTAACGTTATCCCAATTGAATTGAAGACAAATGAATGTAACTTAGATGGAAATGTACAGTCAAGACAATTTGAAATGTTCTGTAAAGTTTATGATAAATTTTATGAATAAAGTATATTTTTTGAAAAAAAAAGTATTAAAGCCTGTTGTTTGGAACTTCACTACGACTCGAGTCCAATTGATGGTGCATCAAGTTAATACGCTAGGCTTTGAAAATGGAACTACGGATCAAGCCAGAATGCCTCCGAATCAGCCCGCATGCTGCAAACGTGTCAACAACTTTTAAACATTGGCTGGCGTGCTTTAACAGCTACCTCATTACTGCAGAAAATCGACCAACAAAGGAGCAAAAACTCCACATCCTCCACTCGTACGTGGGCACCGCCGTTTACTCTATGATAGAGGGCGAACTGGACTATGATGTCACCATGGACCTACTAAAAGGACACTTCATCAGGCCAGTAAACCAGGTCTACGTGCGGCACTTCCTGGCAACAAGGCAACAATTCCCCGGTGAGTCTCTCGACGAATTCTATCGGGCCCTCATTGTCCTGGGGAGAAATTGCGCCTGCCCGCAGGTCACTGCTGCGGAGCACACCGAACTCTTGATCACGGATGCCTTCGTGGCAGGCATGCAGTCACCCCAAATACGACAGAGACTCCTGGAAAAGGACACTCTCAGCCTCACTGAGGCACGGACCTTTGCATCCGCTTTGGAGGTCGCTGACCGCAACGCGCGCGCGTATGCCCCCGGCCGTGCGACAGCCCGTGAGCAGCATGGCACAGCCCCCTCACCCCCGCCGACTCGGACACCCAGACCTGCGCTGCAGGACGCCCCGATGAGGCCACGGGCCTCCGCTGCTATTTCTGCAGGCAGGCCAAGCACCCCCGCCCGCGCTGCCCGGACCGCACCGCAGTCTGCAAGAGCTGCGGCAAAAAGGGCCATTTTGCGGCCGTCTGCCACTCCAGGTCAGTCGCTGCTGTTCCAGACAGCGACCGCGGGGCACCTCTCTGCACTCCTCTGCAGCCCCGTGCGGCCCGCGGATCTCGCTGCCTCCACCCCCCACCGCCACGAGTGATCCCCGTGCACCGCCATTTTGGGCCCCCGACTCCACGTGCGACCCCAGGGCGCCGCGATCTTGTTCATCCCCCACCACGTGTGGCCGACTGGCGCCGTCATCTTGGATCGGCACGGAGGACCCCGCAAGCGATTACTCCGTATTGGATGACGACTCCGAGTTCCTGCCATGACTCGCCTCGGTTGTGACGCTGGATCAATCACAGGCCCGCACGCTTTCCACGGCGACCACACAGATCCACCTCATCGGTCGCGAGACGAGCTGCCTGCTGGACAGAGAGTTTTGTCTACCCCAACACGGTAAGACGCTGCGCGCTCCCCGTTCACCCAGTAAAGCACAAAATCGCTCTGGCATCTGGTTCGCACTCCTTCCAAATCACCGGGTGCTGTGTAGCGGATCTCACGGTCCGGGGAGGGTTTTAAAAAACTATAAATTCCTCATCCTCCCCCGCCTCTGCGCACTGACACTTCTTGGACTGGACTTTCAGTGCAACCTGCAGAGCTTAACTTTTAAATTCGGCGGCCTTATTCCCCCCTTACTGTCTGCAGCCTTGCGTCCCTCAAGGTCGACCCCCCTTCCCTGTTTGCAAACCTCACCCCGGATTGCAAACCCGTCGCCACCAGGAGCAGACGGTACAGTGCCCAGGGCCTGACCTTCATCAGGTTCGAGGTCCAAAGGCTTCTGAAGGAAGGGGTCATAGCGGCTAGCAACAGCCCCTGGCGAGCACAAGTGCTGGTGGTTAAGACTGGGGAGAAAAACCGTATGGTCATCGATTACAGTCAGACCATCAACAGGTTTACGCAGCTGGCGCGTATCCTCTCCCCCGTATTTCCGACCTGGTTAACAGGATCGCGCAGTACAAAGTCTTTTCCATAGTGGACCTTAAGTCCGCCTAGCACCAGCTCCCCATCCGTACGAGTGACCGAAAGTACACTGCGTTCGAAGCGGATGGGCAACACTACCACTTTTTAAGGGTTCCTTTTGGTGTCACGAATGGGGTCTCGGTCTTCCAAAGGGAGATGGACCGAATGGTTGACCAATATGATTTACGAGCCACCTTCCCGTATCTCGACAATGTCACCATCTGCGGCCATGACCAGCAGGACCACGACACCAACCTCCGCAAATTCCTCCGAATCGCAAAACTCCTTAACCTCACTTATAATAAGGATAAGTGCGTGTTTAGCACCAACTGCCTAGCCATCCTCGGCTACGTAGTACGTAACGGAGTGATAGGCTCTGACCCCGAACGCATGCGCCCCCTAATGGAACTCCTCCTTCCCAACTTCCTCAAAGCCCTCAAACACTGTCTGGGCTTCTTTTCTTATTATGCCCAGTGGGTCTCTAACTACGCCAACAAAGCCCGCACCCTCATCCAATCCAACATGTTTCCCGTCGATGGAGGCCCGCCAGGCCTTTAGCCGCATCAAAACAGACATTGCGAAGGCCACGATGCGCGCTATCGACGAGTCCCTCCCATTCCAGGCCTAGAGTGACACGTCCGAGTTAGCTCTGGCGCCAACCCTCAACCAAGCAGGCAGACAAGTGGCCTTTTTCTCCCGGACCCTTCACGCTTCCGAACTCCGCCATTCCTCGGTGGAAAAGGAGGCACAGGCCATAGTAGAAGCTGTGCGACATTGGAGGCACTATCTGGCCAGCAGGAGGTTCACCCTCCTCACAGACCAACGGTCAGTGGCCTTTATGTTTGATAATGTAAGGGCAGCACGGTGGCCTAGTGGTTAGCACAACCGCCTCACGGCGCTGAGGTCCCAGGTTCGATCCCGGCTCTGGGTCACTGTCCGTGTGGAGTTTGCACATTCTCCCCGTGTCTGCGTGGGTTTCGCCCCCCCAACCCAAAAATGTGCAGAGTAGGTGGATTGGCCACGCTAAATTGCCCCTTAATTGGAAAAAATAATTGGGTAATCTAAATTTAAAAAAAAGTTTGATAATGTACAGAAGGGCAAGATCAAGAACGACAAGATCTTGCGGTGGCGGATCGAGTTGTCCACGTACAACTACGATATCTTGTATCGTCCTGGGAAGCTCAACGAGTCTCCTGATGCCCTGTCCCGTGGTACCTGCGCCAACGCACAGGTGGACTGCCTCCGCACCCTCCACGCGGACCTCTGCCATCCAGGGGTCACCCGTTTTTTTTCACTTTATCAAGACCCACAACCTGCCCTACTCCATCAAGGAGGTCAGGACTGTAACCAGGGAATGCCACATTTGCGCGGAGTGCAAGCCGCACTTCTACCGCCCCGAGCTGGCGCATCTGATAAAGGCTTCTCGCCCTTTCAAACGTCATAGCGTGGACTTCAAGGGTTCCCTCCCCTCCAACAACCACAACATATATTTCTTAATGTGATTGACGAGTACTCCCACTTCCCATTCACCATCCCCTGCCCCGTCATGACCACTTCAACTATCATCAAAGCCCTCCACTCCATTTTCTCCCTGTTCGGTTACCCCGCATACATCCACAGCGACCGGGGGTCCTCCTTTATGAGTGATGAGTTGCGTCAATTCCTGCTCAGCAGGGGCATCGCCTCTAGCAGGACGATCAGTTATAACCCCCGGGGTAACGGTCAGGTCGAGAGGGAGAATGGTACGGTCTGGAAGACCGTCCTACTGGCCCTGCGGTCTAGGTGTCTCCCGGTCTTCCACTGGCAAGAGGTTCTCCCAGATGCCCTCCACTCTATTCGGTCTCTCCTCTGTACTGCCATGAATCAAACACCTCACGAACGTCTTCTTGTTTTCCCCAGGAAGTCTTCCTCTGGGACCCCACTCCTGACTGAGAGGTTGGTAGCTCTGCCTACAAGGCGGGGTATAAGAGCTCGTACCGCCTGGCAGTCGGCCTTTCTCTGTATGACCACTGCCGGGCTCACATTTAGCGTATTAAAGCCTTTTGTTTGGAACTTCACTACGACTCGAGTCCAATTGATGGTGCATCAATGTAGAAGCTGTTTTTTAATCTTTTTTGCAAGTTTACTTTTATAATTTATTTACTCCCTCTTTTTTTTATTAAGTCATCTCTTGCTGTTTTCCAAAATTCTCCCAATCTTCTGGCCGACCACTAATCTTTGAAAAACTGTACGCCCTATCTTTCAACAAGATAGCAACTTTGACTTCCTTAGTTAGCTATAAATGGTTCTTCCTTCTCACTAGAATATACCTTGGTTGAAAAATATGACATATCTCTTTCACTTTGCACCACTACTTACCTACCATCCTACCTTTTAATGTATTGTCCCAGTCCACTTTAGCCAACTCTGTCTTCATACCTTTGCAACTGCCTTTAATTAAGTTTAGGACTTTAGTTTCTTACCCTGAAATGGAGTATGGAATTCTACGTTTCTTTTTTAAAAGTATTTTTATTCTAAATGTAACATTTTTACATTTTACAACAGTAACAAACCCACCCAACACATGAACCACCACTCCCCACTCCCCCCCCCCCCGCCATCCATATCGCTCGCAAATATCCTCCATCCCCGCAAACAGCCAGCTCATCTTAGACTTTGTCAGGTGCGCCCTGTACACCACCTTCTGTTATATCAGTCCCAGTCTCGCACACAATGTCGAGGAATTCCCACTCCACAGCACCTCACACCACAACCCCTCCTCCAGCGCTGCCCCAGCTCTTCCTCCCACTTAGCCTCCATAGATACCTAATCTCCTCCAAATTCCTTCCGGTGTTTCCTTTTCTTACCCTTTATGTGAACCACAAGCTGTTTCTTATATTGACCAAATGACCACACAACCAGTATGTTAGCTCAAAAACACAGTTTATTAATAACACAAGACTTGTATCTCTATGCAATAATAAATGTGGCTCCGTACTAAACTACACCTAACAACTAAGATGACCTTTACTTAACTTCGAGTGACCGACACTGTGCGAGGTAAGACCTTTATCCGGGTCCACGTGGTTGGTTGGAAGTTGTTGGGTTTGTCTCAGCTGGGCTCGTCCTTCAGGAATGGTCGCGGGTCTTTGAAATTGGTTTTCTGCTGCAGTTGGTCATGCACAGACAGGTCCCAATAGAGACAGATTTCTAGTGTGCAGGGTTTTTTTTATCCTTCGTCTCTTTCGCGCTCTTTTGTGCGGTACTTACTCCAGGTCCAAAGGATCAAAAGGGTTTTCAATCACCCTCATCGATCTCAGCCAGTTAGGGAGCGGATACCTCGATAGCTGGGCGGGTTTCAGCTATCATTGTCCCAGGCACATAGGCCTTTCCAAATAAGGGGGGTTGGCGCCGGTTAGTCTGCTACTGTTGTAACTCCTTGATTCAAACTCTATTGTCCTGGGGGAAATGGTGATCGACTCTTAATGGATACAAGTTTCAGCCAAGTCTGGTTTCTTTGCACAATGCACAGAGGCTGTGTACCTGTCAGTGTCCCAAATTGACCACAATTCCCATGGTCCTTTGCAGGTGGCCATTTTACATGTCTACATTCCGTCCTCTTGATCCTGAACGCGAAGCGTGGTGAATCACAGTCTTGATCCCGTAGTCTATCTTATTAAGCCGGCCAATGGTCAGTCAGTTCAGGTCCTACTCTACTCTGTCCTAAACGTACAATTTTACCTAATTCACTAATATTACATACATTCATTAAAACAATTCACCATAACTGGCTATTTTATATCCAAATTAAATTCATATAAATTAATTAAACTTAAATTCATACTAAATGGTTGGTTGCTAACTAAACTTTCTATGCTACACATGCTGTTGTTTTTACCTGAAGAACTGATCTTATAACACAAAATCTACAAAGCTTAAACAGCAGCACCACATTCTTTCGTCTTATCACATTTCATCGGTAAAGAGGTATAAATGGTCCATTTAGCAGAGGTTATCACAGTTTTGTACGTTGTACATTCTCAGTAGAGCTCTATTGGATTCCAAAGAGGGAGGCTCGAACTGTGTATATAGGGGGCCAGGAGGCTCCTGCCTTCCATTTACAGAGTTTGAATATGAGGGCTACACTATAGATTACTGCAATCAGGAAGAGGTTATGTATGAGAGTGGGAGGCAGCACGGTGGCCTAGTGGTTAGCACAACCGCCTCACGGCGCCGAGGTCCCAGGTTCGATCCCAGCTCTGGGTCACTGTCCGTGTGGAGTTTGCACATTCTCCCCGTGTCTGCGTGGGTTTCGCCCCCACAACCCAAAAATGTGCAGAGTAGGTGGATTGGACACGCTAAATTGCCCCTTAATTGGAAAAAATAATTGGGTAATCTAAATTTAAAAAAAAAGAAAAAAAAAAAATGTATGAGAGTGGGTTCAATTTTGCAATGCCTTCCCACCAGGTGGGGGTTTCTGTCTCTATCTCTAATAGTTGTTGTGTGGTATCCTGACTGGAGGTGGTCTGTGGGGTGGTGTGACTCGGGGCTGGCTTAGGTCCTACTCTGATTGTGTGTATTGCCAAATTATCTTTAGTGGGTGTCCCGGGGCAATTTTGTCCGATTCTTATTGTGTTCCCTGCAATTTTATTTAAACATCCAATTTCTGGGCACCCTTCATCAGTAAGTTCCCACCAATCTTCTGTTCCAGTTGTGCTAATGTAACATTCTGATGTGGACCCATTGGGCTTTATGTAAATTGTCCGTTGGTTATTGCACCCAAATACGACGCTTGTGTTCTTACGCACCCATAGGGTGCCACTCTCACATTCCCCTGCATCTGGGGGACGGTACCACAGGCCGCCGGGCTGTGGAAAGTCTTGGGTATCTTGTGCTTGGAGTCCGGTAAGTGCGGCAATTATCCAGACGGAGATCATGGGGGCTGGGTTCACCGTGCGGTGTCTGGTTTCCGTGTAATCCTAGGGAATTAAGCATAGTATCATGTCAGTATCGTTGGTTAATATGTGTGTGTGTTAGTCTCTCGCTTTTAGTTCCAATTTCCCTTTATGATTGTCACCATGTGTGACTCCTCCATTTTGTTTTAAAAACCAAAATTTGGACAGGTACTAATGCAAGTGTCTGAATTCAAGTGTCAAACAGCTTGTGTGGTCGATGCAAGGAGTGGGCGGCTGCTTTCTTCAACCATTCTCCATCTTTACTAGCAACCATGGGAGGTTGAGGCTTTGCTAAAGCAGCCGAATTTCAAGGCGGCCAGTTTTATAGAGTTTCGTCTCAGGGGCTCAGAGGTAGCAGCAGTGATCAGCAACCATTGTGTTTTAAGTGTAAATAGCATTTGGAAGTGACTCGAAGGGGTCTGAAAGAACAGTGGAAGAAAGAAGGGTTTAGATTTGGAGCGGAAAGGAAGATTCAAGACCTGCCCAAAGCAGCAAAGGGAGTTGTAAACCATTCCAGAGAGCATGATGAGAAACGTGGGATGCGTGTGGGCCGCTGCGAGAGAAGAATGAGTGGGATCCCCGGGTAGGGCGGGGATTAGTGCCGTTACTCCACTACCCGAGCGTGATTGACAGATTAATTTTGGGGCCCTCAGGTAGGGCGGAAATCAGTGCCGTGACTCCCTACATGGGTGACCGTGATGATCGGAAAGAATTTGTAGTCATATGGTAATGCCTTCAACTGCCAATGGTCAGTATACCGTGACTGGCAGTTGAATCAGAGGAGTAAGTATGGCTGCATAACCGAGTGTCGAGCAGACATAGATTAAAACCATGTGTTGGAGAGAAGAGGAGGTTACAAACAAGAAGACGGGCAGGCTCCATCAGAAATTTGGACACCTTAATTCTTAGGCAGCGTCCGTTTCTCATCATCTGGACACCTCAAATATTTGCGTGCATCACTTCCGTTAAATCATTTCCCAGAAGGGGCTTGTTGTGTTATGCTTCTTCATGTAGCATAAGCTGCTTCCTTGATGTATGCTCTGACAAAGGAAAGTTCAGATTTGGAGATAGGTTTAACACATTTATTGAACAGTTAACAATTCTCCTACTTGAGTTCGACTTTCCTGCTAATCTTGCTATAGTAACTCAGTCTAACTAACCAGTCTGCTCCAAACCACATGGTGGGTGTGATGCTTATGATCTTCCCCTGTCCTTCTCTCCGAGTGTCACCTGTGGAAAGAGAAAGAGCATGTGTGCCTTGTCCTTTTATATGGGTTACCTTGTGATAGCGCGTCCCTTGTGATAGTGTCACCTCTGTGTGTCTTGACTGCCCATTAGCCGTGTCCTATTCTATGTGTTCATTAGCTATATGTCTGCATGTCATGATGTCTCTGGGCTCCCTCTAGTGTTTACCTAGTTGTAGTGTATTTACATTAACCCCTTGTGTATTTACAGTGATGCATATCACCACAGGGCTCATCGCTTAAATCATCACCTTCTCCTGGTTGCCAGACACATGTCTGCAGGTTCCGGGCGGTAGCCGCATAGGCCTGTGGGTGGTCCGATTCGTCATGTCTTACCAACCTGTAGGAATTGTCACAGTGCCAGAGGGACTATCGGGGTTGTCGTGTGGCGGTGGGTAGTTGGGAACTGGTGTACTGGAAGTGGAAGCAACGTTGCTGGGAGCGGGCGTAGGAAGAGTAGTTGGGTGGGGACGGTCGTACAAGGGGTCGAGAAAAGGCGTTGTTCCGGGGACTAGGGTAGCTGATGGCGGGGAGTTAGTCAAATCCGGGAGGCTCTCATCAGAGTCAAGTTCGAGGTTGAAACCTGTGATTATGGGCGGAGCCGAGGGGAGAGTGTCGTCCCGGAAGGGGGGGGGTCGGGCTGAGTCATCAGTAGGCAGAGCGTCATCCTCTCCCATCACCAAGGCTAAGTTGTGATCCATGGAGTTTGCGTTGGTTGATGTGGAACCAGCCAGTCTTACCGTTGGGGTACGCTATCTTGTGCACAGAGGGGCTTACTTTGTCAGAGATGGAGTAGGGGCCTGCAAATTTAGGGGCTAGAAAGGAGCTGGGGTTATACAACGAAATCATAACTTGCTGGCCGACTGCATACTCTATGCGGTGAATCTTTTTGTCAAAACTGGCTTTACTTTGCTTTTTCCTCGCGCCTAGTCAGACAGCAGCAGCTAGTTGTGCCGCTTTAATGTTTTCTGTGACCTGTTGGACTGCTTTTTCATGGGTGAGCGCAGTTACAGCGGGATTCGCCAAATTGAGCCCCAATAAATATTCAATGCCTTTCATGGGTCTCCCTGTCATGGGGGGGGGGGTGAAACCTGTGGAACTGGAAACTGTTCTCGATTATCATGAGAGCAAAGGGTACCGCGTCCCAAGTGGAATTGCTCTGCTGTACCGTCTTCCGAATGGATGTTTTTAAAGTGCGGTTCATGCGCTCAACTATGCTGCTGGACTGGGGGTGCTAGGCTATGTGGAATTTCTGATTGATTCCGAAAATGGTCATAACATTTTGCATTACTCTGCCGGTGAAGTGGGAACCTTGATCTGACCCAATGCTGCGTGGAAGACCCCAGCACGTAACGATCTGTTAGGTCAAAATTTTAGCGGTGGCCTTTGCCGTGTTTGAACGTGTGGGGAATGCTTCAACCCATTTTGTAAATGTATCTATGATGACTAGCACATACTTGAAATCATTTCTACAGGGGGTGGGGGGGGGACCAATGTACCGTATATACTCGCGTATCCTTCGATCTCGCGTATCATGCGACCCCTAAATTTTCGTCCCCAAAACATGATTTTATGGTATACCTCATGTATCATGCGAGTGACTTTTTTGGAAATTAATTTTGGAAACTAAAACTTCCAAATGGTATCATTGTGTGTGGTTTCTGCAGAGTTGATTCTGCTGTGAAAGCTGTTCGCGATTCGAACAGCTTTCAGCTGGCTTTACTCGCGTTGTTCAGCCACTTGCCGTTTCCATTCATAAAAACATGAATGGAAACGTCAAGTGGCTGAACATCTTCCCATCAGAATGCTGTGGTCAAAATCTGAAGAGTAGTATTCTGATGGGAAGATGTTCAGCCACTTGACGTTTCCATTCATGTTTTTATGAATGGAAACGGCAAGTGGCTGAACAACGCTAGTAAAGCCAGCTGGATGCTATGTGACTTATCTTGGCCAGTATTTCACACCCGCGATTTTTGTACCTCGCGTATCATGCGACCCCCGAAATTTAGGCTTCAAATTAGGTGCTCAAAAGTCGCATGTTACGCGAGTATATACGGTACTTATTCTCTAGCTTATGAATGTTCCATTCAATTTACTCGATTGCCGCTTGCTACAAACACTCCACCTTCCAACAATCCTGCAAAGGTGTGGTTGTGGGCCTTTGCCTGAATTTACTTAATTGCGCATTTATTTTATCATTTTGAACATATATCAAATTCTCCAGGGATCTTTACAGTTTGACAATACAGTCCTAATCGCTCCTCATAATGCTGCTATCCCACCTCTGCTTAACCTGCTTCATACCTACTCCAAGGATATTATATTCCTCCTGTAAAAAGAGCACAATTGCGCACATTAGAATTCCGTGAAGGAGGCCAGAGGCTCAACAAACTGGAACAATGAGCTTAGATATACCCAGTGTTGATGCCAATGGTATTTCATTTCAAATAAATTTGCCAATTCCAATTAAAATACCAATGATCAGAAAACCTTCAATTTACTTTCTCCTTCACCCTTCTATTTCATAATTCACACACACACCTCCCCTCCCCCCACCACCAACAGCTGTCACTCTAGGTAGACAGATGGACTTCCAGGGGCGTGACCAGCTCCACCTAAAAGTAAAGAGAAAATGCTGGAAACATTCATCAACTTATTGCAAAGAACAGAAGGGTCAATGTTCCAGGAGTGAAAATGTGTGGCATAATAAGAGAAGCCAAGTGAACATAATTCAACAAGGCACAGAAGAAAAGGGTGGGGACAGAAAATGAAGAAAAAAATGTGTAACATGCTCGAGTCAAAAAAGATGAAGAAACTGACATTGACACAATTTATTAGGAGGCACAATGAGAGACATTGTACACAGGAGATACCAAGAGGTTAGGGAAAAGGCAGGTAGGGAAAAGCATGAAAATGGGAATAGACTGGGAGAATGAAAACAAAGTCAACCCCAAAGGAGAAGCACAGCCTCCAGAATGGTGCCTTTGTAGCTGCCAGACCTCAGAATCTTTGCAATCCTGCTTGTGTGTTTGCACCAAGTGCTTCGTTATCTGAAAATCTAACTGATGTTATCATTCACCCACCAATCTTAACTCCCGATTCTATGTCTTCAAACACTTCTTTCATCGTTGTTTCTGAATTGAAGAGAAGTAGTGAAAAACAACAAACTTGTTAACCTCCTTTTCTAATTACATCATGTTCTGACTCCTCGTCAACAACTCTGACTGTTGCTGTCTGCCCCACGTACAGATATCTTATGAGTCATCGCTCTCACCAATCTACTCCAATGTCTTTCAGCACTGCCATGAGCTTAATCCAATAAACCCGAATTAGTGCGTATTTAAAACCTACAAAACAAACATACACTTCCTGTCCATATTCTAAATTGCCTTCACTCACTAATCTTATAATGCTGATTGCTTCTTGTTCCTCTCCATGGAAACCAAATTGGTCATCTCTGTAGTTCTGTTCCTACCCACCCACTCTCTTTATTACAATTCTCAACACAACTTTTAAAAAAAAAAGTATTTTAATTGGGTTTTCACATTTTGTATTTCACAACTCATACGTAAAAACGAGCAGGAAATAATAGGAGGTAAAAAGCAAGCAGATGTCAGTGTAGATATTTGCATACAATTGCTTTCTCTCCTGCTATGGCCGTGTCCTGCCTGAGAATGGTGTGCCTTTGTTGCTGTTCCCAGTTTGGCATGGGCGCATATTTACAGATGTCTATTTAGTTTTAGTATTTCTCGATTTCCTTGTGTATCCTTCCCCACCGACCTCTTTCTTTTTCATCACTATCCCGTGACTCGCTTGTGTCTCCCCCCACCCCCTTACTCTATTGGCTGCTGGCTACGAACAGATCCTGGGACAAATTGGTGAATGGCTTCCACATCCTGTGGAAGCCCTCTTCCAACCCTCAGATGGCAAATTTTATTTTCTCCAGTTTGAGAAACTCCACCAGGTCGGGCAGCTAGTCTGCAGCCTTGGGTGGTGCTGCCGATCGTCAGCCAAGCAGGATTCTCCAGCGAGCAATCAGGGACGCTAAAGCACCAACCCCCCTCCCCATGAAGAGTTCTGGCTGGTCCGAGACCCCTGGGGTATGGCTTCACCCTCACTCCCACAACCATGGACAGAGCCTCAAAGAAAGGCTGTCCAGTACCTGACAAGTCTGGGGCAGGTGCAGAACATGTGGGTGCTGTTGTCCAGGCCTCCCTGGCACCGTTCACACTTGTCTCTGGAAAAGACCTACTCGTTCAGGTTTTTGTTAGGTGCACAATGTGCACCACCTTTAGCTGCGTTAAGGTGCGCCCTGCGAATATGGAGGTGGAGTTCGCCCTGTGCAGTGCTTCAGAGTCCTCCCCCTATTTCTATACCTAGTGTCTCCTCCCATTTTTCCCCACGTCTCATCCAGGGGGAAGCATACCTCCTCCAACAGCCACCTGTACAGGTCTCCCCAGTTTCCCTTCCCTTGGTCGCCCGCGTCCAGCACTTCTTCGACTAATGAATGTCTTGGTATCTGGGGTACGTCATTGTTACCTTATGGAGGAAGTTTTAAATCTGTAGGTATCTTGGTTCATTTCCTTTAGGCCACTGGAGCCCCTAGAGAGTTCCCCCAGGGTCGCTACTCTGTTGTGTGTGTCCATGTCCCTAACCGTCAGTGTCCCCTCATTCTGTCTCCACCTTTTGAAGGTGGCATCCATTATTGCGGGTGTAAACCTGTGGTTGTTGCAGTTGGGGGCCATGGTGGAAGTTTCATTTAGGCCGAAGTGTTGCCTCAACTGGTACCATGTCAGGAGAGAGGCTACTACCATTGGGCTTCTCGAGTGCTTGATTGGGGTGTGGGATGGGAATGCAGCTGTGACTAAGGCTTGGGGGGACGTCCCTATGCAGGAACTCTCTTCCATCTTCGCCCATCCCCTCACTCTTTCTGCTGTGGCCACCCAGTGGTAGGACTGTAGGTTTTGGAGAGCCAGGCCTCCTATGTTCCTTTTCCTTTGTAGGATCTTCTTTTGGATCCGTAGGTACCCCCTCCCACACCCACACAAATGCCATGTCTTTACAACTTCCATCAATTATAGTTTGAAAATAAGTTTTGTGGTTTATAAACTGTAAGGGCCATAATTGGTAGTAACGAGGACAAGCAAGGAAGGGCCATAGAAAATTGGATTTAATCTAATATCAAGCATCTTCCAAAGGTTTAATTTAAAAGGGCAAGTCTTGCAGGAGAACTCAAAGCCTTGATTTGTTCCTTGTGCTCCATCTGGGAGGACGGGAAAATTTCCATTGCCCGGGGCCAGCATGGGTGCAGGAAGTGTCTCCTGGAATCCCACGTTTCAGAGCTGGAGCGGCGATTGGAGACACTGTGGAGCATCAGTGAGGCGGAGAATGTGGTGGATAGCACGTATACAGAGGTGGTCGCACCACAAGCCCAGACTCCACAGGCAGGAAGGGCATGTGACCATCAGACAGAGCAAGAGAGCTGGGTAGGCAGTGCCACAATCTCCTATAGCCATTCTCCTGCAAAACAAATGTACCATTTTGGATATTGTTGAGGGGAATGACTTCCCAGGTGCAAGCAGCAACAGCCAAATTCGTTGCACCAAGGTTGGTTCTGCTGCAGACAGGAGGAGTAAAAAGTGGGGAATGCAATAGTTTTAGGGGATTTGATTGTAAGGGAAATAGATAGCCGTTTCTGTGGCCGCAACCCGACTCCAGGATGTTATGTTTCCTTCTTGGTGCCAGAGTCAAGGATGTCTTGGAGTGGTTATTGGACATCCTGGAGGGGGAGGGTGAACAGCCAGTGGTCGTGGGGCACATCGATACAAAAGGCATAGGGGGAAAGAAAGGGATGAGGTTCGGAAAGAATATAGGGGTTAGGAAGAAAGTTGAGAAGTTGTACCTCAAAAGTAGTGATCTCAGGATTACGCCCAGTGCCATGTGCTAGTCAGAGTAGTAGTAGTAGGATTTATCGTATGAACACGTGGCTGAAGAGATGTGCGAGTGGGAGGGTTTCTGACTGCTGGGGCATTGGGACCGTTTCTGGGAGAGGTGGGACCTGCACAAACTGGACGGGTTACACCTGGGCAGGACCGGGACTGATGTTCTTGGGTGGGGTACTGCTAGAGTGTTTGGGGAGGTTTTAAGCTAATATGGCAGGGGAATTGAACCTATGTAAGGATTCAGAGCAGGGGGAATTAAGAACAAGAGAAAAAAAACAGAAAGGAGAATAAGAAAATTGATAGGCAGAGAAATCAAGGGCTTGTATCAGATAATAACACTAAGAATAGTAGGGACGGGACAAGGTACATTAAGGTTTTGTACCTGAACGCGCGGAAAATTAAAAATAAAATGGATGAATTAGTTACGCAGATAGATGTAAAGGGATATGATATAGTTGGGATTATGGAGATATGGCTCCAAGGTGACCAAGGATGGGAACTAAACATTGAGGGCTATTCAGTTTTTAGGAAGGACAGACAGAAAGGAAAAGGTGGTGGAGCTGCATTGTTAATTAAAGAAGATATTGATACAATATTGAGGAAATATATTCGTACAAATTATGTGGAATTTGTCTGGGTCGAGTTAAGAAACATCAAGGGGCAGAAACATTTGTAGGGGTGGTATACAGACCACCAGTGGTAATGTTGGGAATAGCATTAGACAGGAAATCACAGATACACGTGATAAAGGAACATCTGTAATTATGGGTGTCTTTAATCTGCATACAGATTCGGTGACTCAAATTATTCACCGTACAATAGAGGAGGAATTTCTGGAGTTTATACGGGATGGTTTTTTTGGACCAGTACATTGAAGAACCAACAAAGGAACATGCCATCTTGTACTGGATGTTGTGCAATGAGAAAGGATTAGTTGGCAATCTAGTTGTGAGAGAACCCTTGGGGATGAGTGACCATAACATGGTACAATTCCTTATCAAGGTGAATAGGTAGTTGATTCTGAGACCAAGGTCCTGAACCTCAATAAGAATAACTATGACGGTATGAGGCATGAGTTTGCTATGACGGACTGGGAAACATTACTGAAAGGAAGGACAGCAGACAGGCAAACGCAGGCATTCAAGGAACGAATAGGTGAACTCCAAAAGGTGTTTATTCCTATGTGGCGCAAGAGTAGAAAGGGAACTGTGGCCAAACCGTGGCTTACAAGAGAAATTAGAAATAGTATTAGATTCAAAGAAGAGGTATACAAATTAGCAAGAAAAAGCAATGGACCCAAGGATTGGGAAAAGTTAAAAATTCAGCAAAGGCAGACTAAGGGAGTGATTAAGAAGGAGAAACTACAATTTGAAAGTAAACTAAACTAGCAGGAACATAAAAAATGACTGTAAAAGGTTCTATAGGTATGTAAACATAAAAAGATTAATAAAAACTAGTGTAGACCTCTTGCAGTCAGAAACAGGGGAATTCACGACAGGGAACAAAGAAATGGCTGAGGAACGAAATTCATACTTTGTTTCTGTCTTCACAAAGGAAGACAAGAATAATTTACTGGAAGTTCTGAGAAGCAAAAGTTTTAGTGAGGAGCTGAAGGAAATTAGTACGAGTAAATAAATGGTTTTGAGGAAATTAATGAGATTGAAGGCGGGCAAATCTTCAGGACCTGATAATGTTCATCCCAGAGTACTTAAGAAAGTGGGCCTAGAAGTAATAGATCCATTTTCTAGTCATTTTCCAAAATTCTTTGGACTCTGAAATGGTTCCTGCAGATTGGAGGATAGCGAATGTAACCCTGCTATTTAAAAAGTGAGGTGGAGAGAAAACAGGGAACTATAGACCAGTGAGCCTAGCATCAGTAATAGGTAAGTTGCTGGAGTCAATTCAAGGATTTCATACCACAGCATTTGGGAAACAGTGGTGTAATCAGACAAAGTCAGCACGGATTTCTGAAAGGAAAATCAAATAAAGCTCGACAAATTTACTAGAATTCTTTGAAGATGTAACTAGTAGAGTTAACCAGGGAGAACTGGTGGATGTGTGTTTTTGTTTAGACTTTCAGAAGGTTTTTGACAAGGTTTTGCATAGCAGATTAATATGTAAAGTTAAAACACATGGGATTACACGTAGTAATGGATAGAAAGCTGGTTAGCAGATAGGAAGCAAAAAGTTGGAATAAATAGGCCTTTTTCTGATTGGCAGGCAGTGACTGGTGGAGTACCGCAGGGATCTGTGCTAGGACCCCAATTGTTCACATTATACATTAATGATAATGACAAGGGAACAAAATGTATTATCTCCAAATTTGCAGATGATACAAGGTTGGGTGGGAGGGTGAGCTGTGAGGAGGATGCAGAGATGCTTCAGCGGGATTTGGACAGGCTGAGTGAGTGAGCAGATGCATGGCAGATGCAGTATGATGTGAGGAAATGTGAGGCTATCCCCTTTGGTAGCAAAAATAGGAAGGCAGATTATTATTTGAATGGGTGTAAATTGAGAGAGGTGGATGCTCAGCGAGACCTTAGTGTCTTCATGCATCAGTCACTGAAGGTAAGCGCGCACAAACAGAATTATCTGAGAAGGCATATTCTTGCTATGGAGGGAGTGCAGCGAAGGTTTACCAGGTCGATTCCTGGGAT
Organism: Scyliorhinus canicula; assembly: GCF_902713615.1. NCBI lineage: Eukaryota > Metazoa > Chordata > Chondrichthyes > Carcharhiniformes > Scyliorhinidae > Scyliorhinus > Scyliorhinus canicula. The sequence continues at coordinate 153,666,233 of NC_052155.1, read as the reverse complement.
GGCAGCACTGTCACGAGGAGAGATCAGATCGGTTAGGATTATGTTCATTGGAGTTCAGAAGAGTGAGGGGGTATCTCCGAAAAACTTTCAAATTCTAACAGGATTAGACAGGGTAGATTCAGAAAGAATGTTCCCAATGGTGAGGGAGTCCAGAATTGGGGGTTATGGTTTGAGAATAAGGGGTAAATCTTTTAGGACTGAGGTGAGAAGAAATTTCTTCACCCAGTGGGGAATCTGTGGAAATCACTACCACAGAAAAGAAGTTGAGGCCAAAAGATTCTGTAATTTCAAGAAGGAATTAGATGTAGCTCTTGGGGACTTCCGGTTGCGGCCATGGAGGAATAGGTCGCACATTTGATAGCTCCCGCCTGTGACGGACTTTTGGACCTTTTCCACCATTTTCTTCCGGATTTTACGAGATAAATCGGTGAAGAGTGAGACAGTAAGGGGAAATTCCCCCTCCGGTGTATGGAGAATTGGACCACAAGTGGTGTGTGAGAAGACAAAGTCCTATAAGGAAGACACGTGCAGAGCTGGTAAAGCGGGAAAGCATGGCGGAGAAGCAGGGCCGTGGGGAGATGGCACAGTGCCCGGCGGAGCAGCTGGTGAAGTTTTTCGAAGATTGCTTCGCCAAGCTGAAGGACACGCTGGACCCGATTAAGACTTCGATTGATCAAGTTGTGCATAATCAAGAAACCCACGGGAGAGCGATCCAGGAGGGGAATAAAAGGTGTCCGAGCACGAGGAATACATAATCGTGCTGGAGACCAAGGTGGATATGATGAACGACCGCCAGAAAAGAATGCAGGAGAAGTTGGAAGACCTGGAGAACAGGTCCAGGAGGCAGAATCTGAGAATCGTCAGCCTCCCTGAAAGCAGTGAGGGATCGGATGCGAGGACTTATGTCACAGACATGCTGGAGAAGTTGATGGGGGCTGAGGTGTTCCCTCGGCCCCTGGAAATGGATAGAGCGCACAGAGCCCTCGCGAAGATGCCCCGAGCGAGCGAGCCGCCGAGGCCGATGGGGAGAGGGGCATCCTTGCCTCTCTCTTTCACCGATTCCTGGACAAGGAGCACGTTCTGCAGTGGGCCAAGAAAGAACGGAGCAACAAGTGGGAGAATTGTGAGCTGCGCATTTATCAGGACCTGGGCGCGGATTTGGCCAAGAGGCGAGCTGGGTTTAATCGGGCAAAGACGGCCCTCTTTAAGGGGGTGAAGTTCAGGATGCTGTACCCAGCCCGTCTGTGGGTCACATGAGGAACAGGACTTCTACTTCGAAACACCAGACGAAGTATGAACTTTTATGAAAAAGAGGATGGAGGCGAATTAAAAGACACTGAAGCCTTGGAGAAGTACTGTGGCGGTGATTTGTTGTGCTGGGTTGTATAAATATAAGTAGTACTATGTGTAATAAGAGGCTGTTTGGATGGCTAAAGGTAACTTTGAGTTTTGAATACTGATGAGAATGATGGTCCAACTGAGGAGTGCAGCAAGAGTCAAGCCCGTGGCACCACAGGTGGCTCAGGGACCCGGGATGGGGTGTGTAAGGTGTTAATCATGGGGATCATGTTGAGGGGAGCATGGGCTCATTGGCTGAGTAGCCTGTTAATCAAGATGGTCAGTATCCAAAACAGCTGTTGTTCTGAACAATAGCATTCATTGACTGAGTAGGAAGTGCCAGATTCCCCAGTCAGTCCTTTCTTACTTTTTTTGAAAATATTTTTGTTTGGTTTTTATCATTTTAACATTTTATACATGAAACAAAAGCCTACACACAAAAAACACCCTCCACCTCTACCAACCAACCCCCATATAACTCGAAGAATAACCCCATCCATCACAACCCCCCTCCCACACCACCTCAACCACCCCCCCAACCCCCACCACCCCCCACCCCCCCCCCCCCCCCCCCCCCCCCCCCCGCCCCCGCTCCCCCCCCCCCCCCC